>NC_082346.1:45137970-45762970 GCF_027477595.1 Haemorhous mexicanus
AAACTTATTATTGGTACTTCTTTTTTTATTTTTAGAAGTTGATTAATAATCCGTTTTTACTGTATTTTAACTAGTTCATATTGTGCATAGAAATTGCCCATTTATTGTTATCTCCTAACTCTTGAGCAGGAGTCTCTGGTAGGAGGCCATGAGTTGAGACAAAACCTGTGAACACAGGGGAGCTTTTCACCCTGGTGTGCCTGTTGGTGGCTGGCACCATTGGCTCTGTGCCCCAGCCAGCTCTCTGTGCCCCAGCCAGCTCTCTGTGCCCCAGCCAGCTCTCTCTTTTGGCTCCATTCCCTGCCCTGTGGCCGCGGTGTGCCCCAGGTGTTTGAAGGAGCGCTGAAGTCGGCGGTGCGGGAAATGGCGCGATGCTGTCCCGTGGCTAAAGATGATGGATTTTACATCCCTAGCTCCGTTCAGGCAGCGTGGAAGCTCGGTGCTTTGATACAGGGATTCATTAACTCCTCACTCAGTGACAGTTTGTGCATAGATCCTAGTGTTTTTGCAGATGTCATTGAACATTGTGAAGCTGATTGGACACATGGAAGAAAGAGTTGGTGGGGCAATGTTGGCATGAATTGTAAAATTGCTGATTAGGCCATAGTTTAGCCTGATTAGAGTCACCAACGTGAAAATATTTTGGGGAGATTGGCTCTCAAATCTGTTGAATTCAGTTGGATAGCAGAGAGCGAAAATTTAGAATTAGAGGAGATGGAGGACAGTCAGGGGGAAGTTACATTTTAGTAACTTTCTGAAACCTGACTTAAAGATGAGAGCAGCTAAATACTAAAACTTAAAAGATAGAGCTTTGCCGAGTCACAGAAGCATCTACTAAGATCATAGTGGTTTGGTATAGTGGGCAGCTTTTTTTCAGAATACGCATCTGCCAGTTTTAGTGTTGTACATCTGGCAAAGTCAGACACTAGTATTTCAGCCTAAGCGCAGAAATGAAAAAAAATTATTCCTAATTAGAAGCAAATGGGATAGCCGACAAGAAAGATGCACCCTTAAATATGCAGCCTCTGTTTAAAATACACTATGGAACTTGAAACTTTCTTATTTTGTCCAGGTCTGTCTTAGGATTAATTGTGCTTCCGTGAATTGCTATTAGATGTTAAACAGTCAAATCTCAGAGTACCCCACAGTATCTATCCAAACACCCTGCATGGCAATAAAAATTATGCTATTGCTTGTTCTTGTACACTGTACAAACAGATACTGTGGTTTGCTTGATACTAATTTTACTCTCTCTTTTGACTGTAGTGTTTAGGTAGAATATGTCATCTAGGGCTGTATAATATACCATAATTTCAATAAAACCTGAGATGAATTGCCTTTCCTGTTTTGCTGTACTTTCTCTCAGTATTTCAGAACTAATGATTGGGATTTTCAAATTTTGTCACACAGTCTTGTCAGTGAGTGAATAAACAAAGAAATATTAGATTAGGGATACATTTTTTGATGCTGAGAAAATTTATATTCTGCTTCTTAGTATTTTTCTTTTAAATACTAAGTACAAAGGAATTGAAGTAATGGGAAGTTTTTTTCTGGCTGAGCCAAAAAAAGAAGGTCATCTCCAGTGAAGTTCTTGGCTTGAAATAACGAAGACTCAAATAAGATAAGTGTGAGGTTTTCAGTACTCATTCCAAAAGAGACTAAAATCTTTCATATTTGTACATTGTAACTATTGACAATATAGATTTTTGCCTTTTATAAGAAGCTTTAAACATCTGAACTTGTTCAGACCAGCCCATCTTCTGTATGCTTGGATAAATTGCACTAATAGGTTCTAAAATAAATCTGTTTGCAATTAAAGCCTTTATCACCTTCTCTATGGTTGCATCAAAAAAAGTAAAATAAATTCTTGATCTCCATGTTAATGGATAGCAGCAGGGTACAATAATAATTCACCACACATTTAGACATACTGAGTACTACTCAAAAGCAATTAAACAAGGGCAATTGTCAGTGTAATTTACCCCAGCTTGGTATCTTGTGTAACCTTCTCATCAAAGGTTAACAACTGTTTCATACTACATCAGCTATGGCAAAATAAATTGTTTCTCTATTAAGCCTCTAGGAAGAACATCCTAAACAGGACATATTATTGAATCTTATGAGGGTAAAAAATGTGAACTTGATCTAATCCAAGCAATATTACACATTGTTTGCTGTAGGACTTGAATTTTATAGGGTTTCAAAACTCAATGCAGGGAAGAGATAACTTGAGATCATTGATATGCAGCTGGCTGAGTTGAAAATCATCTGTTGTAGAGAACATGAAAGACTAGTCCCACACACTTTAATATAGGAAATTAAGGGCAATTTTGCCTTTTCCTATTCTATCAGGACACTGTAGAGTCAAATCTGAGGAGAAAATTCACTGGGATTTGGATAAAACTCTAGCATTCAAATTCTTGTGAATTTCTCTCACCAAAAGTTTCAAGAAACAAGTGTTTCTTGAAAACAGCTCCTTTTCAGAAACATTGTTCTAACAGTTATTATAATGCCTAAAACATACTTTTGCGTGTTATTTTAGAGCCTCTGTATAAACACAATGCATCACCATATCTCTTTAAAAGATAGTTTAAACATACTTATGAAATGAGAAAATTGAGGCTTTAGAGGTTAAATGCTGTAACAGGTCTGTTGTCTCAGAACTGCAGCTGGCTGGCTCTGAATGTTCATCTTTTCTTAAATCAGAAGTTTTCAAAGTGCTCCCTTCTCCCAGCCCCAGAGGTTTAGTGCCAGTGGCTGGGGGAAGGTGGTGCCCTGGGAAAGCTGCTGTTGCCCACACATCTGAGAACTGATTTTACAGCACCAGGTTTAAAATGCGGTGTGGTGTATTTGTTGCTGCTTGTTTTTCCTCTCTAAGTGTGCATGCAGCCTGAGCTTGCTTAGCTGGTGTGTTGTTGGATCAAGGCAGAAGTGGTGTTATTTGTGCTAATAAGCCTCTCCCATTAGTTAACCTTTCAGTACATAAAGCATGATTGAACTGAAGGATTCCTGCTGGTTTCAAAGGCTTTTATGTTAAATACATGATACAGGCATTTTCTTCTTCCACCTCCTTATGTAAAAGTGGGATGAAGAGACTGTAAAGACTTCAACAGTCTGAAAGCAAGTTGAAGTAAAGCTTATGTAGTGTGAATATTTTCTTAAATATCTTGGCATAGCTTTTTTTCAGCTACATTTAAATTCTTGGTGCTTTGTTTAAACAATTTCTAGCCCACAGAAAAAGACTGCCTTGTATAACTGTTATAATTTGGGACAGTGCAAAGCATCAGTTGAGCATATTTTTACCCATACCCGATAATCTAGTATATTACTAGCTTTGACTGTCCAAATTTACTTTCAGTGCACACAGGCCTTGTTTTAGCTTATTCTTTATTCTTGTCAATTACTGATGTTAAGAGTGCAATTTCTGGAAGGTGGGTAATAGCGTTCATTAAGTATGAAAAAAGAAAAGTATCTTATAGTGACTCAGGCTTCCTTTTCTGTCTTATCATGTCTCTTTTAGTGTATAATTTTTAGAAAATCTCATCTGAAATCCAGTACCATGTGCAGGATTTCAGGTTTGGGTCATTTAACCCTTTTTATATGATACTGCTCAGCCTTAAAGAGATGGTGGGAATAATCAGTTCTGTAGGGAACTATGTTCATACTTCTAATATGCTGTCTAAACTAGCAATAGAAATAGATCCACTCACTTGGCAGGTCTTTGGGTGCATTGCTAAACAATCCTTACAAATATTCTTGCTATCAGTAGGTTGTCCTTTCATAGATGTATGTTGTAACCTACATATATTCAGAGAGACTATATTCAGTGAGCAATGATCTTTTGCTTAATACGGACTTTCAGGAGCAGCCACAGGATTTGCATTGTATCATGAGCTGGGCAACATTAATGTACCAGAAGATATTTAAGCTATTGGACTAGGAGACTGCCAAGGAGAAGTAGGGGTTCCCTTTGGGTGTGATTTTCTGTGTGGTGCTTTACTAATGTACAGAAGCCTGTGTATAAGTTTATACTCTGCAGCATCCATCATTCCAGGGATCACTGCTGAGACTTGCTTTTTTTACCCTTACATTTTTGGGAAGGTTTGACAAGATGAATTTAGTTCATTGTTCTGTTACATTGAAAGGATTCTCGTATGATCTGTTAAAGTCTAACTGTATTAATTCTGTCCAGTTGTGAGACTAGAGAATTTTCTTTTTGTATTACTTATTTAAAAAACTTGTAAGTTTTTTAATGTACAGATCTTCTTTGGGTTTTTTATTAATGCAAAAATTTACTTCCTACTGTTGTACACCATATTCTTGTCTTCTCTTGTCTGTTTCTGTGAAGGGAAGGAGGTTGTGTTTTCTCATTTATATTTCTTTAAAGCTTAACTTTTGGGGAGCCCAATTAACTACAGTCCTCTCGAAATTGTTGCTGATAACTACCTTAATTTTTTTCTAAGGAAATTAACTCAACTTTTAATGGAATCTGTAGATAAAAAGGTATATACTTCCAACTATTTTACATGTTAGAAAATTGTTTTGCTTGAAACAGACTTAAAAATCTTCATTATTTTTTATTCTGATCAAAATTTTTCCTGTGTTCCCTTTCTGATGGGAAAAATCTGTTTGTCTGGGGGGTTTTACATCTAGATGAGGTTTCTGGGGTTGCAGGGTATGCGTTTTGATTTAGGAGCACATAACAGGGAAAGAACTATCTAGGTTATCAAGTCTAGTCCTCTACCCTCATAGCTGTACTGTTGCATCCTCTTTTCTGGCTGTATCAGATCTACCTCATCTCTTCTGGTTTTCTGGTTTTGCTATTTCTATTGAAATGCTGTTCTAAAATCAGTGCTTTTCCTAAGATTTTAAATTATTTTAATGACTCTATGTATTCATACAGTATTTATGATTACTGAATGAGTACATATATATATATATATATTCATTCAGTCTAACTTTCATTTGCTTTGTGCCAATGTTGCCTGTCAGCTCCTCTGTTTTTTGATGTTTTCCTGTCAGTGGCTTTTACAGAGGATTGCATTGCCTGTGCTTTGTGTCAGCAGCTCCCCACCAAATCCCCCTGGCTATCTGTATTATAATGGGTCACAAAGAAGATATCCCAGGACTAATGCAAATTCAAACGTGGAAGTCCACAAGCTGCAGCTCCAGGCAGGTTTCACTGCTTTTGCACCTGAATGTTCAGCTCTGTTTGGGAGGATTTATTCATGCAGCTGCAGCTAGACCCAAGTTGGGTCCTTGCAAACCATCCAGGTTGTCTTTGGTGCTGAGTTTGGTTCGCTGCGTAGAAACAGCTGGGTGCATCTGCTCACAGATGTCATCCAATCACATCTGATCCAAAATTCTTTTACAGCAGTGGTAGGATTGTTTTAAAGGATATGTTCTCAACCAAAACCTTTCCATTCCCTCCCAGTGTTGTGGTATTCATCATAACATCATTGCTTATTATGTGTAATTAATTTTCCTAGAACTTATTTTTCCAGCTTTCAATGAGAGCTGGTATTAAATGATAATGCTGAGTTAGAAGGTAGAGGGGCTGTTCTCTGGTTTCCTGTTGTCAGTCTAGGAAAAAAAGTATTTTGACACATTAGATGGCATGTTGTCTCAGTTTATAAAACCTTTATCTGAGAGATCATCATGTGATATGTAGTCAGCAGCCTTGCAATGATTCCCAAGATGGCTATTAATGGGCTTGTGAACTTGTGAATAGAGAGTGGCAAATCTAGCCTTTGAGATAATTGAAAAGACATCACTTGTAATGTGAGCAGTGGCACTGAAGGATGATTGCTGCTCTTTAGGGACAGAGGTAATACGTTGGTGCATGCAATTTTGAAGCAAGGCACCCAATATTGATTTACTTTGGCCGTGTCTTAAAATCCCTTGATCAAGTTACACAATGTATTTCCTGCTTGCCCTGCTCCTATCCCCCTCCTCTCAGCAGAGCTCTTTGTTAGCAAGCTTATTTATTTCCTTAATGAAAAACTTAGATTACAAAACTGGGTGTGAAAAGAGGCTAGGAGAATAAGAGACCTATAGAGGCATAGGGAAGGAGTATTTTGTCTTTGAAAATGCAAAAATAGGCAAAACTAGGAATATGAGCTGCTTTGCCCATCTCATTTAGGTATGGCATAGTGCTTTCAGTATTGTTCTCTGCATAACACCTGCCCTTACTCTGACACACATCATAAAGACCAAAGTGATTATAATCCAGTAGATTTCTCAATATTGCTGCTATGAGATGTACATGGTGCCTGATTCTTGTTTCTTTCTTCTTTGAATTTCATCTTCAATAAAAGTGGCGAATCGTAATTTTAAACAACTTTTAAATCTATCAAGGTTGGGGAAACCTTTTTTTTTTTTTTTTTTTGCCATAGAGAAGTTGTGAGAATAAAATCCCTTCACAAGCATTCATAGGATTCACAGAATCATAGATTATACTGAGCTGGAGGGGATACACAAAGATCATCATTTTCCACTCCTGGCCCTGCACAGGACAACCCTAAGAATAATGCCATGTTCCTGAGAGCATTGGGCTATGTAGTGTTTGGTTCATGATGAATCTTACCCAGGGCTTGCTGAAAGAAATTCCTGATTTGGAACTACCCATGAAGGTGATGCTTAACAGTCACAGGATAGTTTCTGGTTCTTTGAACACGAAAGAAGAAAATTAGTTAGCTTATTACAGAAGCTTTTTTGCCTTCCCATTTGCACTTCTGTGTCAAAAGCCACCCTTTTCCTGGGAGAATGAGATTCACTGCCTCTTTTCCAGAACTGCTGATACAATAAGTGGTTTTGAGGTTTGGGGGTCACTCATATCACCTGGGCAAGGCAAAGTTCAGAGAATACATTTGAGCTAGTTAAAGAGCTCAAAGCTTTAGCTGCTGAGTATTGTTCAGCACTTTTTAAGAAGTCATTAAAAATTAATCTTGATGTGTTTTTTTTTTTTTTAATTCAAGTACCACTAGAACTATTCTTTTGTGCTTCTTGCCTATTGGAGTAGGTGATAAGTTCCTGAAACCAGGCAAATATAGGGCAGACTGAGTTCATCTGCAGGGCTGTGCTCTCTGGTGAGATTGTGTCTTTTGTCAGGTGTGAGGGTTAGTGACATTCACTCTGTTTACTTGAAGTATATTTTTGACAAATGGAAGAATAGAAGGGAGAAAGTTGCTCTTGTCATGTGCTTAAAATGAGAACAAAAAAATTGCTTCCTCCATAGTTTGGGACTTTTGGTTTGTCTTGGCTGGACTAAAGAGCTTGTGGTCCACATCACTACCAAACTGCTCTATCTCAGGTGTATAAATTAGTTACAGAGATGACAGGGGCGTCTAAAAATTATAGCATAAGTGGGCAGATATCTGCAAAAGTAAATCTGCTTCACATTTGGTGTATCCACAGATGCAAATGTGCCTTGTTAAAATACTACTGGGAGGAACAAGAGAGGGTGTTTTGCACCTATCTGAATTTTTATATCACATATGTAAAACCATGTATTGGGTGTAAATGTGGGCAAGGTGGAAGCTGCAGGGTGGCTTCTGTGGGATGAGACCAAGCTATGCCCCATGCCGGATCCTTTTGGCTTCCAAATGGACCCATTGCAGGGCACAGCTGAGCCCATCAGCCAAGCCAGAGTCACCTGTGGAAGGACATTCAGGAAAGGGAGATAAACAGCTGAGGTAATACCAAGGTGAGAGGAGGAGGTGCTCTATGACACAGCAGATAATCTGCTGTAGCCTGTGGAAGACCCCATGCTGCAACAGATGGATATTCCAAAAAAAAAATTATGGCCTGTGGAGAGTCCACTCTGGAGGAGAGCAAAAGTGTTAGAAAGAAGTAGCAGCAGAGAGAACTGCTGTGTACTGACAGTAACCCACCCCATGCGTTTTTGCTGCCTCACTGAGGGGACTGTGTGTGGCCTGAGGTAATTACAAAGGCAGGGGACTGGAATCTGCAGTGAAGGAGTCAAGTAGAGCCTGGGAAAGGGGGTGGAGAGGTGTTTTCCTTCTGTTTTAATTTGCTCTTTTTGTTTCCTGCTAACTCAACCAGTAAATCAATAAATATACAATAACTAGTAGTAAATTAACTTCCCTCGGCTGCATCTCTTTTGTCCCCAACAGTAATCAGAAAGTGATTTCCCTGTGTTTATCTTAAACCATGAGCCTTCTTGTTCCAAGTCTTCAGCAGAAGGGAGAACAAACTAGGAAGGAAAGTGAGCAAGCAGCTGGGTGAGAATTTGGCTGCCAGCAGGTCTCAACCACTGCCTCTACAAAGCATTAGGGGGCCAGATTTGAGCAAATGGGAGACTAAAATATCTTCAATTCTTTTGTTGGTAAACCTGAATCTGCTTCATATGGAATGGCAACATTTGACCCTAAAGAGTGCTTTGACTCTAAAAAGTCAAAATAGGTGAAGGTGTCTGCCTAAAGACAGTAAATTTAGGCTTCAGGGTGTCATCACTGCATCGATGCTGTCCAGGTTTGTGCTGCTTCTTATGATTTGTGCCTCCTGCCTCCCTTCCCATGTCAGAGCTTTTACCAGAGTATGGATGGTGTGCTTGGAAATGTGTTATCAGTACTGACTCATAGAATGTAGAAAATTTGGAAGAAGCCATGGAATTTAACTATAGTCATTTAGAAGTTAAAAAGAAAATAGCACCCTCACAGGATCTTGAAGTAATTTTCAAAGTATAAAAGGACTACTGCTTGAAGGTAAAAGGGTGCTTTATTGTGCTAATATAAACAACTCAGTTTTCTTATTTTTTTTAAGTGCTTTGATTATTTTTGGCAGAAACAGATAATTCTTTTGAAAACTTTCACTGAGATCAGTGTTAGATCTGAAGGTTTGTAATGGTAGTGTCTTACTAAAAACCCTGCTAGTTTTGTTGAATTTCTCTGTTACTTATGTCCTCTCTGTTTGACTGATAGAAGTATCTAAACTTGTAAAGACCAACATGAAGAAGCAGATCCTTTCAGTCTGTGTGTGTGCCAACTTATTGTCAGTTTCTGCCCCCACATTTGGAGTGCTGGGGGATTCCTTCAGGCTTTGGAAGCTTGTTGAAGGGTTGCCAAACTGAGGAAAAGTATGATTCAGTGTAGATGAAGGGAGTACAGTCTTCAAAATATGGGAGTGAGGCAACAGTGATGGTCCATTTAGAAGGATGAAATGGACATTCCTCAAAGATCCACTAAGAACTTGCACGTTAATGTCTAAAATGGCCCAGGACTTCCTGAATCTTTATGTGAAGAAGAGGGACAAAGGCCAGCAGGAAAGTATTTGCAAGCAATAATTTATTCAAAGTGGAAGGTAAGATAAAAAGAGATATGATTAGTACAATGGTGGGGTATCTTCTGTAAAATTTCTGTCAACTTTTGCCTTGGAAAATGTTCTGTCTTCACTAAACAATCAAGCAGTAGAATTACCTGAGGGTGAGTTTTCTCCTGAGGATAAAAGCTGAACTTTAAGACATTAAGTATTACTAAATTTTTTCTGCAGATCTCTGATGCAAAAAGGAATATAAAATGTTCTGATGCAGAAGGCATAGTAATGCACATTCAATAGAGTTTGGTTGTTTTGAGGTAGATTGAAGTTATTTTTAATGACCTTCGAGGGGAGGAATACAATGACATTTTGTGAGTTCAAGCTAATTTTTTGTACTGATTTATTGTGAAGTGGCAGTATGTGATATTACATAAGAAACTTATAATCATTCAAGTTAGAAGTTAGAATTGATCTATGATGATGCAAACCATAACACAAGAAAAGCATATTTAAGTTTTGAAAAATGGCAATGGAAAAATACCCTGCATCTAGCATTAATGAAGAATCCCAGAGAAAGAAAAGACCGAGGTAATCATAATTTCTTCCAAAGATGGATTCTGTGTTGCTTTTCCAAAGTCTTTTTCCCTTACTCCACAGTTAACCAATGATGATGATTTTAGCACTTCATATAAGTGATGATTTCACAACTGAGTAGGCTTTCATCTCTAATGTGGCAATAACATCTTAATATAAATTGTTGAAAAGGCATGTTTCTATTAACACTTCTTAATTAAACATTTTTCTTCAATGATAGATTTGTTTTGCAAGGAAAGTAAATTTCATGTATGTGAGGACAATTAATAGAAACTCTGCTCTCATTTTCTGAAGATAATTTTCCCTGCTAATATTCTGATATCTTTCAACCTTGTCTATGTTCAAAATTACCTGTCTGTTGCAAACTCCTGGTAGGTTCTTTATAACATAGGATGCATATATTATTTGACTGATATATTTACTTTAAAACAGCTGTTGCTGTGATTTTTCTTTATGAAAATGTAAACCTACATTAAAATCTTCTGTGTCTCATGGTTCAGTGCTTCATTACCAGCAACACTCAGTGACTCAGCTGCAAGGCCAGAGTCCACTGCAGTGCAGTGGTCAGGAAGCTTCTGGAGGTGTGAAGTAGTTTTGTCTTCTGTCTTTGATCACTTTGAATTTCTCCTTAGAAGTCTTTTGTCTGAAAATGTGTTTCATGTTTTCCTCCTTTGCTTGTGGGGTCTAATCATATAACCAGAGTGATACAGTTGCTAAGAGATGTCATCAGCCCTAAAGCACTGGCTTATAAATACTTCTGGATATGGGGAAAGAGAATAGGGGACCAACTGATTAATAATTGATAGCCTTCATTAATGGCTTCAGCTTTTCTAATTAGCCTTCTGTTTCATCTGAAACATGTCTACATTTTCAGGTCAGGCACTCAAGGTGGGCTACACTGAACTGTCAAAATGAAATATGAAGCGATGGGCTGGAACCCCAGAACAGGTTACACATGGTACTGGGAGACTGAGACAAGTTCTGTTTAAAATTCACTGTTACACTCCAACTTCATTACACACACTTCTATTATAACTGCTTTTTGAATCAGTTCCCCTGGAATGTACTGCAGGTGGGTAAATGATAGAAAGGAGAATGTTTATTCATCCTGGAGTCCTTTGTGGAAGAGCCTTGTATGTGCCACGAGAGGTGCTGGAGTGCTTACATTGTGCACCAACCTTGCGGTGAACCCGCCGTGTCCAGCCCAGAGTTACATTCTGCTACATTGTCACTGTTACATTTTGTTCTTCTGCTGAGTATTCTCGAAACATACATGACTATTTTCTGTGTAATTTTCAAACTGCAAGCTTTTAGAGAGGGATTCTCATTCCTGCCCAGTACCCAGGCACACTCAGAGTAGAGGTAGAGGAGTACACCATCTACTGTCAGCTTGGGTTGTTGCTTACTAGGTGCCATTGAAAAGGAGGACAAAAGAACTAATAATTGCTGTGCCATCTTTTGTTTACTCTTACTGGGCTATTTTTGTATTTGTTTAAAAGCAATCCTTGTTATATTTTATAATACAGTTATAAATAAATGTCTGGGTTTTTTAAAAAATAAAACTTCATTGAGTGGGTTTCAGGAAAACATACTTCAACATGTCAGCACTGTAGCAATAATAAGGAAATAGAAGAAAAAAATGCAACAGTAAAGGGGACATATAAGGAAACATGCATGAGGAAATAGTCACAAGAAACTGAAACAAATTTACCCCAAGAAAATGATATGCATTCACTGTAATTATCACTCTCAAATTCAATGTAAACTGAGTGTGACCAAAGCAGAGTGACCCAAGTATAGTTTAATGGGAAATAGTTGATGCTTCAATAGTCTAAATGAAGAGCTGATTCAGGCACCATTCAGAAAGAAAGGCTGGTTGGAACTATTGACATTTCTGCTTCTCTCTGCAATTATAAGAAACATTATTGCCACCTCTTGGAAAATTATTAAAATAATTGCCATCCCTTTGTTCTCCTCCTTTGACAGCAATCACTGGGTTCCTGCTTCCTTCTATGTCTTGATGTGTTATGCTTTGAATCTTTTTTTGCCAGAGAAAAAGCTGGTCTCAGCATAATTGGGCCATTTCCCTGTCACAGTAGTTTCCTTTTGAATCTTGTTACTCTGCACGGGTTGTAGTGAGGTCAATCATATTCAGTCAAATGGCTGAGCAGATAAAAAGTGTGCAAGAACAAAGTACCTGCTGTCCATTCAGGTTGGAGAGAAAATGTGAAAGGACAGTTGGGTAAAGGGGTGCCTTTGCTAGCTTTGGCAAAACTTTACCTACTTAGGACTCGGACTTACCTGAATTTGTCCTGTAAAGAGAAAATTATGTGACCTTGTGACATACAAGTCAGCAATCATTATAATAATATCATGCGTAATGATTCCCTGATGGTCATTTCAAAATTTAGCATCTCTCTATACTCATTTGCTGTCACAGGCAGGTATCTGTATATATTCATGCAACATCATGGTGTGGTACCACCTTGCAATATCATACAAGTTGTTGCAACATCATAATGTGAAACCATCTCAGATTGATGTGGGGCCATGACCCAGCACAGTGATTATTGATTCAACATTCAGGTTTTGGGCTCATACCTGCTGTGCTGTTGCCATACTTATTGACTCAGGAGCATGAGGCAAGGTCATTCTTTGAGACTACAGAGCACTGCTGAGACCCACCCTCTTTGCATATTGATGCAATGCTGCTATCTGTTGTTGTAGGCTTGTTTATCTCTTTGTGGGGATTATCAAATATTTGGAGCAAAGTTTCCTCTTGCTTATAAATTATAAGACATTGTAAATTGATTGTCTTGTATTTTGTTTGGATAAAGTTAATTTTCTTCCTAGAACCTGGTACAGTGCTGTGTTTTGGGTTCAGTGTAACAATAGCATTGATAATTCACTGATGTGTTAGTTGCTGTGCAGTGCTTACCTTAAGTCAAGGATTTTCAGTGTCTCATGCTCTGCCAGAAGGGAGGCGCACAAAAAGCGAGAAGGGAGCCCGGGCAGGACAGCTGACCAGAAATGCCTGAAGGGATGTTCCAAAGCACAGAAACTCACACCCAATATTTGAACTGGGGGGACAATCCCTGCTGGGGTCAGGCTGGGCATTAGTCACTGGGTGGTGAGCAATGGTATTGTGCATCTCTAGTCATTTTGGGGGGTTTATTCCTCTCTCTTTTTGTTATCTCCCTTTTTGTTACAGTTACAATATTTTTTTTATATTTTGCCTTATTTCAGTTCTGAAACTTTTATTTGAACCCACCGATTTTGCTGCTTTCCAGTTTTCTTCCCTATCCAACTGAGGTGGGGTGGCTAAAAGTGAGTGAGCATCTGCATAGTACTTGATTGCTTGCTGGGTTTAAACCACAACAGTAATGCTTTAGTATTATTATGTACAGATGTTAAAAAGTTATAAGCTCATCAGTGCTCAAGTGAGTCAAGCCTTCAGCTGCTGACAGTGTTTCTCCATCTCTGCTGTCACCTCTAAGGCATACAGATATATTGGAAGGTCATTATTAAGGAACAGAAGTCTTATTGTCAAGAGTTTCCATGGGTTTGGGACAAGTTTATTCTCCTTAGCAAATTGTGCATTGATAAACTGTTTTGAGAATTTTTGTTAGCACCAGGTGGTATTACATATTTTCACACAGATTCCTGTAGTTTTAAGTGAAAGTTGAATGCTCAGTATTTCTGCATGCTCAGTGTTTTTTAACTTGGATGCTCAGTTTTTCTGCAAATCATAACCTGGGGCCTATAGCAGGCAAGTAAAAATGAATAGTAAAACAATTCTGTTTACCTATTTTAGGTATCTGACCATGCAAATACTCTTCTCTTGTGTGTATAGTACTTCCTTGGCTTGGAGTAAAACAAGCAAATGACTCAGAAAGCTGAGGTTCTACCGTGGAACATCTCCAGGTCACAGCAGGACTAGAATATTAATTGTAACTGCACTTCCTTTTGCTACTTGAACACAACATAGTAACTAGTAGGAATAATATTGTTTTTGTTGTAGGTATAATGTCCTAAAGGTCAAATCAGGATTTGTATGTTGGCAATAACTTTTATTTGACCACCTAGCAGATGAATGTCTGGAAGCTTTTGGGGAAATGAGCGTTTCTTCTGAAAGGTTTAGTAAAGTAACATTTTTCTCCCTTTGGGAGATGAAGAAGGGGCTTATATTTCCCTAAAACCTCATTTTCCTAGCTGGACTGTGTATTGTTCTGCTAAAAGATGTCACCTCACTCAATAAGGCCTCCCAAGGTTGTTCATATTTTGAGCAATCATTTAAAGTGAGTTGAGAGAAATTATTGGATCAGTTTCTCACAAATTTTTTTTTAAAGTATGAAAATGTTGTGGCTTGGGAAGTTTTGGGGGCTGTCCCTGACTCCAAAGAAGTAATGGTATTAAGAGACATATGCTTTTGAGGCTAAAACTTCATGAAGCAAACAAGTTAAGGCAGACAGATAGTACTGGTGACTTCAGTGTAAACATTTTCATTTTTGCAATGGTAATAGCTTGAAAGAAGTTATTTTAATGGGAAATGTCAAGCACCTATATTAGGAAGAAGCCTGCTCTGTAATGGTTTTAATGTAGTAGAAGTATCTGTTATTCAACTTACCCCTCACTCTGGCTTTGAGTAGTGCTCATTAATGTAGTCCTCATTCAGAGGTTGCTTGGTAATATTGTTTTAGATAATATGATCTTGCAGAAGCATATGTCAAACACTGGATTATGCTATCAAAAAAGTCAGGCAACCTGAATAGCATGATGACAAAAATGCAGGGGATATTTCTTTCTGTTGTTAATTAGTACTGGTACAAAAGGGGCAGGGAAGTGGCAATGAGTAGTTGAAGGAGCCTCTCACAGCTGTGTGCTCACACACGGCCCGAAGCTGGTTGAATACTTTTGAAACAAATGCTGCTCAGTTATTCCTTGAGGTTGAGTAATTATTCTTCTCAATAACAATAATTTCAGTATCTGGAAATTGGTTGAATTTCTTTTTTTCTCTTACAATTTTAATTTACTCACTTCATTTGTTGGCTCTTGCCTTATGCAAATTTGTGCCCCTTGATCTCCAGGGGACTACAGAGAAAAATATCTGCATATCCCAGTTCACATTGTTAATAAATGAATAAAGCTATTTGGAAGTGTACCAGAAATCCCTGTTAGAAGTACATAAATAGAATTAGTGAATAGGCCACAAGCAAGCACCTCAGCCAAGAAACAATGACTAACTTTGATTGGAGTTCACTGGGGTGGCATAATTGTCTGTAAAACCATATGTATCACGTTACCACATAAGTTTAAAGGTCCTTTTATGGATGCCTTTAGCAGAATTTGGACCACTTTGCACTGAATGCTGCAATTCAGTCTATGGTCAATGTTTTATTAATTCAATATTTGAGTTTGCCCTCAAAGCATAATGTTTTAACTTGTTTGTGTTGGCTTGGTTGCTTGCATGCATGCAACATAGAAGCTTCCAAGACTGATGGCTTATGTAGGAGGACATCAAATGGTTTAGGTAAAGAATACCTCAATTGTGTTTGAGAAAGACATCCTATAATGTCAGTAGGCAAAATTGGATAGTGTGAAGGTTTTTTCCTGACCTTTTTCCCCCTGTGGAGAAAGCACTATGGACATTGTAATACTGCATACAAGTGTGAAGTCTAACTGTAGCTGTAACCAGACTATTTAATGCTATATATATTGCTTCCATTTAGTAGTTCAACCTTTCATTCAAAGGATCATCTGTTTGAGCATAATGGCAAACAATTTGCGAGGAAAATATATTTTCATTTCTTCTTAAAGGGATTAATGATAAAGACACTTAGAGCTATTGATTTACTTGAGTTATTTTATGGATAGAAAAGTGAAGTTTCTTACTGTGATCTTATGTCAGCTCCAGTGTGTTTCTATTTTGTCTTATGGTGTGAGGACAACTGAACTGAACATTCAAAATTCAAGAAGCAATTTCTGTTGGTAACTCTGATGGATTTTTGGTGGTGCAGATACTATCTGCAAGGAACCAAAAGAAAAATCATTCTTCCACCTAAACATGTTTCAAAAGGCTTAAGCATATGTATCCCCTAGTACATAATTCACCTGAGATCAATGGACTTAGTTACTTTAATAAGGAAGAACATGTAAACCCCAGCTGAGGCTGTTATGCAAATGCTTTTGAGGAGTGAGTGTGTGTATGTGCAGGATGTCTGGGCAAGGTAGGGGATGACCCTACCTGTCTGGGCCTGCAGATAGGGTGAAAGTTATATTTTCAAAAGAAGAAAAAAATGCTTTTATGTAAACTGTTCCAGATCTCTGCTTTCAATTCTATCTTGTAGCTTCAAAATCGTGCAAGTGGGCTTTCTGGTTGTGAATTTCTTTAGAGGAGTTCATGCAAAATAGCCCATTGGGTATTAGAGGTGAGAGAAGAATAAAGCAGTGAGGGGAGGTTTTCCAATGTAAGAGTAACTGAAACTAAAGTGAAAAATATCATCTGTATTTTGAGGAGAGAGCAGATGAAGGAACAAAAGAAAGAAAGAAAGCAAGCATGAACAAACCCTCCATGGTACCATTATGCATTTCTATGCAGATCTGAAAAGAGAAATTTACAGTAATTTGTATAGCTTTTAATGAGCTATACCAATGCATGGAGAATTATCACCAAAGAAGTGGCAGATGCTAAACACCACACCTTTAAAGTAATGGATATATGTGTGTGTGTGTGTGTGTGTATGGTGTGTGTATGTGTGTGTGTGTGTGTATATATATATATATATATATATAAAATTTTTCCCCCTACTGTTACTAGCATCTTACCACCTTTGTTTCCTGATTGGTTTTTGCTATAAAAATCTTCTGGTCACAAAAAACTAGCTGGGAGGTAGAATCTGAATTCACATGGTTTGCAGGCAGATTTGAGCCTGTAGTTGGTTATAACAATACAGTGAAATGGACTTGTCATCTTTCAGCTGAAGTTTACAGCAAAGTTTACTGTCTGGGAACTAACTCACTCCCAGCACCCTCTCAAAAAAAAAAAAAAAATCCCGTAATCCCTTTATACCCCCAAAAGAGTATATCCATGCTATTTCCAGAACCAGCCCTGGTGATGATATATGATCGAATCTCATATTCTTCCTTTTTGTATTCAATCATGAAGAAATCTGTTTCTCTGGTGCTTTGAGACTCTGTTGCTTTTACCCAGGACGTATAGACAGGAGCTTTGTGACAGATTTTCAAAAAAACATGACCCGTCATTTTATGCCCTTTGTGGCATCTCCACCTGCCTTAGTGATCATCCTATTCTCCAATAAACAGTGTGACTGCCAGTTATAGAAGAAACATTCAGGAGTTATTTTTAAGGCAGCTACTGCTGGCAGTCATGCTATGATCTCAAAGTGAGCAAATAGATTTAAGCCTAGAAGGGCTTTCCAGCCATCATTAAAGTCTGCATGCTGTGCATGAGCTGCTTCCAACAGATGAGTAGGACTTTAAGTCTGTTATGCTGCAGTGATGCCTTTAGTCATATCCCTTGGCTGACAATTCTGTAATGATGCATTTCGTTCTAGAGAACATGGGATACCCATAATAAAGGGAAATTCCATGTGTTCATTACATTGTTCTGTAGGCACAAAGTGCTGGTTTGTTGATTTCTGCCTTGATGGCAGTTTGAATTACATCCCTGTTTTTTTTTTGTCTAATACGAGTGTCTCATCTCTTTTGATAGTCTTTCTTCAGCCTCTCTTCTTTCAGTGGTATGCCTCAATGGTTATATGGGCTAAAACTCTTCCCTTTTATTTATTACTTGATAAGAGTATTTCTTTTTCTTTTTCATAACAGAAAGGAGTTGTTCCCTCTAACCTCAGAAATGAGTAGATTTTTGTCAAATATGCATTTGGCAACACAAATTTGTCATTTGTTGAAAAATGTTGCTTTAATCTAGAGCTAGTCTCCAGCAGTTTTACTTTCTTTGCAAGCAATCATTTATAATTTTTGGTTTTTTTCAGAAGGCACTGTAGCACTGGAATAGGCTGTTAGGTATGTCTACATTGTTTGGGTTCTTTGAGGTAATGAATATCTAGCTGACCCTAAGAGCAGCTTTGCAGATATTTCCAGTAACACAGCAATGCTTTTATTAAATAAAACAGGAAAAATAAGGTAAAGAGGTGGGTGATTTACCTTAGATTTTACAGTACATCACTGGCAAGGCAGAATGCAGTAGTTCTGACTTGTACAGGTGCATTCTCGAGAGAAATATCCCTCAATACAAAACTAAAAGGGATGGTGTTCACCCTTGGAGCCAGTGTCTTATCCTGGGAAAGAAGGGGTGAATAAAATGTGGGCAAGAATGTCCACCTAGAAACTACAGTTTCACAGTGCTTATCACTGTAAGAGGTGCTCCTACTGGATAAATCAATAATGCTCACAAAATTTGACTGGGTCAATAGGAAAATAGTTAGGGTATTATTATCATACCTATTTTACATATGCAGCAAATGAATCTCAGGCAAGTGTAAAGCAAGGCCACACAGGGAGTTGATGCTAGAGCCAGATTTGGAATCCAGGAGCCTTGTGGTATCTAACAGTAGCACCCTAAGGAATGGACTGCAGTGCTTTATCTGAACCCACTGTGCTGCATGTCTGAAAAAGGCTACCACTAAAAGGTTCCCAAGAAAATCACGGGCCAGAGAGCAAAGTTAGTCTCCTTTTCCCTGATAGCTTAGAGAGGGTTTGAAAGCCTGAACTAAAACCTTTGGGATTTGGGTTATTGCATGCTTAGGAAGGTATTGTCTTTTCTTATATACTGAGATTAGGTAGTATGATAGATGAGTGGTGAGGGGTAGTTAAATGTAGGTAACAGCAAGAGACTCTTTCCTTGCACATTTCTGTTTTTGCATTCTTGACTGAGTCCCCAGCTTCTCAGGGCAGAGGCATTCAGTTTTAAGTAATCCAGAAATCTGAAGATGGTTTGTTTTATATAAATATATATGCATGTATGTGTGTATATATATTTATTTATATATACTGTATGTATATATTAAATATATATAAATAAAAATTTGGATGCTTACTTCTCAATGTGTTTGATTTCTAAGAAGAAACCCTAAAGGGGAAATTTCTTCAAGAGGATTCAAAAAATCCAAATGTAGAAGAAGATACTTGTTCTTTTTTCTTGTCTTAGCCTTCACCTATAAATGAAATTGGGAAAAAGCCCTGTGAGAAGAGGTGTTGTGGAAGTTATGGTGAACAGTTAGCACTTGAGAACACTCTCAGGGGAGACATTGTGCTAACAGCTGCAGGAGCAGCTCATTGCCTGCGGGGGATGCAGCTCTGCTCTTCGGTAGGATGGTTGGCTACACGTACACACATTTGCAGAAGAGGAGGAGGGTGAAGGAAACCTTAACTTGCAGAAAAGTGAGGGTTCTCAGGTTTTATGTGTTGAACAGGGGCATCTGTGCTGAATGTCTCTCTTCACTTGTGAGGACACTGAAGCTGCTCAGCCTGGCTGGGTGTAGGCTTTGTGGAAGAGGATTTAGTAGTTTGAAGTTATCCCTTATCACAGGCGGTGTGAAATTCTGTTTAGCTCAGAAACAGCTGTGTAGAGCCTTTCTATTTGATGTTTCTAGTAGTTTCTTGCTTACCTTCCTGTGCTTATCACCTGCTACTTCACTCAGAAGAAAACATTGGAGACATGGTTTGAAAGAAAATGATAAAAAGATACTGAGCTCCAGAACTTGGAACTGAGTGTCAGGTATTTTCTCGGTAACTGAATTTATGTGTAAAAGAAAAAAAAGCATGTTTTACTCTATCAGGAGTGTTACACTAGTAACCTAGGGAAAGACAACAGATATACCTTCATAGAAGGATGAAGGGAATAAGACAGGAATAACAATGAGGCAGCTGTGGGTGGTGATCTCCACATTTCAAGAGTTTTTAAGAATTTTAACTGAAAATTGCGGGGGAGTACTGGGGTACTTCATGTATATTTAGTTGGGAGCTCCTGCCAAGTATGAAGAACAGGACTGGCAAAAAGTTGCCTATGTGTAAATTTGAGTGGAGACTGAAACAATAGATATTTGGAAGATCAGAAATGATCTCTTAATAAGAGAAAAACTAGCCAAGCTAGGCTGTGAAAATAAAGACAGGCCATGTATGTGAAGCAGAGAGAGGAAATCTGTGAAGCAGTGCAGAGCTAGGATCACTGTGATGTGTGACCATGTCACAGTGACAAATTAGAAAAATAATCTTTGTGGCAGAATTATAGATGGCTATGAAGTGCCAGCAGAAATGAGTGTTGTATCCTCAGCTATCTGAAGACTGTAAAAGTTAGTGGCTTGTTAAAGTTTTGTAATAAGAACTCTTAAATTCAGATGAATTTCATCAACTGATAACTTTCATTCTTATTCTGCATTTTTGTTTACAGAGGTATACAAAATCTTGAAAGAAAACATAGATTATTAGGGTCAAGCAAGATCAAGGTTTTTTAAAAATACTTTTTTTTAAAAAAAGCACAGGAAAGCACAGTTTGGACTTTGTGAATTTATTCCATACATCCACATATCCCAAGTCAAGCAGATGTTTGTGAAAACCCTACAGTTCTAAATGTCAGCAGTCTCATGGCTGCCTGTGTTTTGTAATTTAGTTATATGTCATGGGTGCCTACAATGACATAACAATGTATGGTTGGAGTTAAGGCTGGCCTCTGAAAGTGCTGGCCTTTACTGGAAAAAGGAATCTTAGCCAGATCTCAGTGGTATTGTGTATGAATCCCACAGGTATAAATTACTCTAATGCTTTGTGGTGTTTGTATCATAATATGTGCATTAAACATTGTACAGCTAGCATTATACAGAATATATGCATTATCCATAATGATGCAAACTGTAATTACCAACAGATTGCTTCACAGGTCAAGGTACTGGAGTCCAGGTAAATGTCATCAGCAGCAGAAGCAAAATCAAACACTATAGTTACCACCAGGATTTTTCAATGGGCTTTTAAGGCTGGATGTAGAATTCTCTTTGTTCTATTTTCCTTTAGGCACTAAAGCAAAGACCAGTCTCAAATTATAATTATTTGATAAACTTGTGTGCAGCTGTGGGATCAGAACACTTACTGGCTTTCTTTATTGATTTAAAAAATACTGACACCTCCTCTATTTCTCTTAAAGACTGTTGCTTGACATTCTTCCTGTTTCTTCCTACTTGGGATCTTCAAAATAATTGATCACACCAAAAAGTTAATGACAAGATGTTTCCTAGTTCCCTTTGTTGGTGCTCCACTGCAATGTCAATTACTTGGAAACCAAAGACAGCATGAAGGGCCACTTAACTTACCCAGATAAATCTGGTTGCTTTAACCAATATCAAAACATGTGTTGGTACACTTGTGTGAAAGCCTCTGCTCTTTCCCCTGAGCCTGAGGAAGCTTTTCTCAAGTACATTGTAGCTGCTGATTTTTTCCCTTGCCCAGGTGCTATTTCATTTCAAACACCAATTATACTGTTTTGTTAAAAACTTTTTAATACCTAGAGATTAAAAGGTATGATATAACCCCAAAATTTTCTGCATCAATCAGCACAGTACCAAATAAAATCTCTTGAGGTACTACTTTTTCCTTTTCATTGCCAGTAAAATCAACATAAGATCATTGGTAGGGGTCACAGAGTTATGCTCTGCTAGCACACAATGCATTTGGTCAAAGGTAGAAGCCTAGATAATTTATAATTTAAAAAGAATAATGTGCCAAAAGCTACTGAAATCACCTTGTTCTCACAGGTGATATCAGTGGGTAAGTAGTCTGGCAGAGAAGAGGAAGCACCTTTGTGGACAGATGAACATCTAGACACCACTGATGTCTCTCCAGTAAAACCTAGTGCTTCAGCAGCCTTTAACAACAGCCTATTTTCTCTGGGACTGTTTGGAGCTAATTTCTTCTGTAGAGCAATAAAAAACCTTCAAAGCAAGGTTCAGGACTCATTTCCATACCTGACATGCACATGGCCTTTAAAATTTCCATCAAACCAGAACACATAATTATATGCGTATTTATTCAGAAATATGTGTATAGTATGAGTTTCTGCATGTGCATAGGGAGAAAGAATGAGAATGGTCTGTATTTGTAAGTGTAAATTCAAGTTTAATTAGGGGTGGGGGAAAAAAAGCCTTGAAGGTGAGGCTGCATCTCTGGGGCCAGGTTTCATGAGCTGACTCTTTGTTCAGGTCTCACCCATCGACCTAAGGCAGATCAAAAGGGGAAGCTGAGCTGGTTGAGGGCTGTAGAGGTAGAGATGTTGTCAGTTCCAGACCTAAATGCAGAACCCTGCAATGGTCTCAGGAAAGATGGAGCTTTTTAATTACCTTGAGGAAGTGAGGCTTCTGTAATTTGTTTAGGGAAGTAAATCAGATTGAGTGGGGGGATATCTGGTATCTATTCCTGCATCTCCCATGTGTCCAAAGCTCATTGTGAGACTCTGAAATGGTGATGCTTTGTTTTCAGTGAACAAGGGGCTAACCTCAACTCAGCTTTTCTCTCTTTCTTCATGTGATAGGGAAAGAAGAATAAATTGGTTTAATGGCTGTGAGCAGGGATTTTGAGACAGGTTGAATCTCATGCTTATTGTAGGAATTGCAAGATGGGGGAAATCTCATGTTTTGTTTTACGCCTGCCTGCGTTAGCTTATCCTGCTTTCCTGTTTAGGTATCTTTCCTTGAGGAAAATGTATTGCTGAGAGCAGCTTCATTTATTTCTGATGAGTCATGCCATTGATGTGCATCTTGATAATTAGTACATGTATATTGCTTCTGTGTGCTTACAGATCTGGACACTTAATTATTTGTGTTCTGCATTACCCAAAACCTGGTAAGAATAACTCTGAATGTTTCTGCCAGAGTTATTAGGGCAGAGAATAAATGTCCTTAATGTTCCTTTCTTCCTGTTACCATAACTTCTTCATGTGGCAGGAAATTCGGTAGCCTCATCTCCAGACAGAACCTGTGGTGAGGTTGGAATCCCGTTGTAATTTCTCAGGGAACCCAGTTTCAAAGCTACAAGAACCTACCCTTGTTCTAAAATCACACCAGGTCTCATGGTTTCCCAAAGCTTGAAGCATTTTCCTAGTTGAATCCTGTAGGTTCAGTTATATAATCAAAATGCTTCTTGCAAGCATCTCTCAAATGTGCCTAAGCCTATATTGATGTCTGAAGAGCTTTTACATGTCATTAACAGTCTTAACTTCTGCTGTCTGTCCATTTTTGTGTTGAATGGCTGAGCACCTGTCAGACAACTTTGAGCAGTTCTGATTTATCTCAAATATGTGTAACAGTTTTGTGTGCACACAAGGTGAAGGCAGTCTGGCTATCTCTGGACTATGACTGTCTTTTCTTGTAGTGTACACAGGTATCTGTTGGGAATTGGAAGTCAGCTAATTTGACTGCATCTTTTACCCACAGATTAGTTGATACTCCTAATAGAAGTTCTAAGAGGCATGTAACCTTCTGTTTATAAAATCCTCTATTGGTAAAATAGATCTCACTTTTCTGGAAATTAAAGTAACCATTGCAGTCATCCTGCTTTTGAATGACCTGACTTGGCTGCTGTTTTGTGCAGTGTGAAAAGCCCTTAATGAAATGAGCTGAATGTGGTCTTCAGTTCTATGGATAAGCATGCCCTGGCATTGGGCTGCTACCTGTTCACAAGTGGCACTGATCAAATGTTAATATTACTGAAAAAATTCAAAGGAACCAGCTTTTTTCCATTATTCTAAGGGAATATTTGGATGACCTTAAACACCTTTCAAAGATGCTCTGCAAGAAAAATGTATCTATTCCGTAAATCTGACAGTTTTGCTCGTTGTTGCTTACTCAGTTTTGTGAACTTTAAATATCTGAGGTGTCTTACGTATTGCACATAGTTATTTAGAGGCATAGTCCTGGAGTTTTGCTTAGTGTGAACCTCTAGTGATTCCAGTGAAATTGGAGGGTTCAGCCTGGATTTACACTACTAAACAGCCTTCCTATGCTCATTTCTACCATCAGTGTTAAGTGAGGCTCAAGGGAAGTGTGCTGGTTGCTCCTCCTACCAGTAGCTTACATCTTCCTGGTTTGCTCTCCTTTATTACAGAGCTTTAGGAGTAATGCAAGCTGCAGGCAACTGGGGGAAGCTGTGTCCGGTTTGTGTTTAGGAGATAATGATCAGAACAGCATTGGGCTGTCCTGATGGCAGATTCTGTGGTATACCACCAGTGCTGTGGGGCAGGGTGGCCTGTGCCTTTAAGGCCTTTAAATCACAGATTTGTAGTTTAGTTGCCTTATACCTTTTTGTGCTCACACTTAGAGGGGATTCTACCAGGGTGTGGGAAACAAAATGGGTTTACAGGAATATCTCCAGGAATGAGGTTTTGATAATACCTACCCCAGAAAACCTTTGTATGTAAAGGTTGGGTGACACAATGAATACCTTCAGGAGATTTTCAGTTGCAAAATTTGTCTCAAAGATAGAATAATTGCAAGAAGATGAGATGAATAATCTGTGACATAAACACTCAGTGAGATAAAACAAATATATTTGTTCAGGAAAGCTTTTTACTAGGCTGCCTAGGTAAACAGCAAATTGATCTTGAGAGAAACTTGTGAAACTGTTTTGGTTTACTGCAGATAGTGGTTAAAGGCCGGAGAAGAACTAGTAGTAAGACGCAGAAAACAGGCTCACTTGGTAGTAATGTCTGATAGCACCTTACATATGCCTTCTATGATATGCTCCCTGAATGCCATGATCATGACAGACTCTAATTTTAATTGAAAACTAGCTAAGAGTTTTAAAGGCAGATTGAAAATGATTGATAGATTATTTAAATAAAATAGTCCTCTGAGTGTGAATGACACCCAGCAAATGACAGAGCCTTAAAATGCTCTTTGTATTTGTTCGTTTCTTCTTCCAAGCTTCCCTCACACCTCTTGAAAATTGCTTTTGGGCAGGTAACTGAGGAGCAATTCCTCATTCTCTAACACATCCCCACAGGCAATGCCACTTCCTTCCTCTGCCCCATGCTACTGGTGCCAAGTTTTACAGCATTTTCTGCAGTGTTTGCCACGTATGAAGCAGTGAGAAATGGGCTGTTGGCATTTCATCTAAGCAATGGGAAAGAGAAGGAAATGGCAAAACAACAAACTAAGCCAAAACAAAGGAAGAAAAAATAAATTGCTTGTGAAAATGTAGGAAGAATGAGGGTCAGGAGTTGTTTCCATTAGTTTTCAAATTCAGCAGTTTCCAGTGTAAGTAACTCTTTATGAGATATCCCTCTGGCAAGAAGGAAGGAGTTTGTTGAAATAGCAGTGATTAAAAGGCATGTTTCTTTCCAAAGAATCATAGAATGGTTTGGGTTGGAAGGCACCTCAAAGATCATCTAGTTACAACCCCCCTGCCAGGGACACCTTCCACTAAATCTAGTTGCTCAAAGCCCATCCAAACTGTCCTTGAACACTCCTTGGGATGACACATCCACAGCTTTGCTTGGAGACCTGTTCCAGTGCTTCACCACCCTCGCAGTAAAGAATTTCTTTCTTACATCTAATCTAAACTACCCCTTTTCAGTTTAAAGCCCTTCCCCCTATCCTATCAATACAGTCCTTGTAAAAAAATCACTCTCCAGCTTTCTTGGAGGCCCCCTTTAGATACTGAAGGTATCAACTTCCTTTCCTGTTTGTCAATAATGAAGCCAAAGGCTAGTTAACTAAAAATGGTGTTGTATTGTTTCTCATGCTTTTTTAGAGCAGGAGTTGAAATGGTGGTCAGTGGAGACAATGTAATTTCTGTTCTGAACAACTTGAGAGTGTCCAACAAAAATTGGACTGATAAGAGAAATTATTTAAATTGGCAAGGTCATTTATGTACATGACAGAATTACCAGCATCATCACCAAGCTATAGGACAGGGTGAAGGTGACTATTGTCTCAGGATTTGGAGTCTGGAGCAGCAGCAATTCCACTGCTGATGGTAAAAAAACAAGCTGGGAGCCAGCTGCTTGTCCTCAGCAGAGCCAGCAAGGTTTTTCCAGGTCCAGAAGTAGGTAGCAGGTTAGTGCAGGATAGAAGGTTTGGGCAGTGTGAGCGATCTTTACTTACTCTGTCCCATTTCCCCCCCATCCTCCCCAACAGGCACATGCACACTCACTTGCAGTTTGGCTGCTGTATCCACATCCACTCAATAGATAAATCCCTGGTTTCTCTGCACTGCTTTTTCTTTCTCTCTGCAAAGCTGTTACATTTGCAAAAGTACAAAATAGATTCTAAAAGACCCCATGCTGTGTGTGCCCCAGTCCTACTGGTATGAAGTGTATTGGTATGCCTAGTTCTCTATACACTGTATTTTCAAAAAGCAGATTTTTGTGGTTTGATCTTCAATTTGCTAGCATGTTTTTGTTGCAACAGACCATACTTGAGACCATACATGGTAAAATCTGACCATGGCTGAGAGCCTTGTTGTGAAGTAGCACAGTTACTGAGTTTTTCTAACATGCATGTGACCTTTTATTTAAGGAGTTAGTTTTGTGCAGTTAACAACTATAACTAATACTGAAAGAAAAAGGCCACACCACAGGAATGCATAGTAGTTGTATAGCTTTGTCAAATGGGAATGAGCTTGTTTTAACAGTTGTAGTACCATGAAATTGCAGAGAATTCCAAGCCAGAGGTCAGACAGGAAAAGTCATCTTACTGCTGGAATTTCACTTCTGCACTTTTGTATTGATTTGTGAATTTTCATCTCCTTTCTTGGTCTTCTGTAATTTGTCTAACACAATTTGCAAACTTATATGGTGTAACCACTGTAATACTGGATTGTGCTGCAGGAGACAGAAGGCTGACATCCTAGCTCAGGGCAGTGCAAGAGCAGAGCAGTGTAGCCGTGCTCTGTTGTCGCAGCCCCAGTCCCTGGTTCCTGCATGAGAGCAGCATGAGTGTGTGCAAGGCACTGTGCTCTGCTGGTGCTCTGTGCTCGTGTCCTTGACCTGGATGCATTCATCACCTCTCTACACTACTTTGGAAAGCACCCCCACTGCTCACAAGAATCTGCTGTGTAATATCTGTGATGTTTCCTTTATATCTGTGGTCACAACTTCTTAAGCCCCTTCTCATATTTTACTCCAAAAGAGTAATGAAAGGATGGAGAGGAGATAGGAATTAGCCAATATTTCATGTGAAATCCTCTTTGTGAGGCAAGTCACAGCCTATGAAGGACCTCAGTGTGTGTCAGGAACTCAATGAGCACTGAAATGAGTTCCTGGATCTCTGCTGATGGTACAACTGCAGGAATGATTTAGCTGCACAGAGTTACTAGTTATACTCAAAGTGAGTGGATGTAACAATCTTGTGCCACTTTAAAATATTTTCGTTCTATGTGATCAGAAATGTGTGCAGTAATGGTACATAGCCAAGGAATATTTTACTGTTGCTAAATGTGCTGCACTTACTGCATGTATATGGAAAGTCACCAGAGCACTTTTCACTAAGTAGATATAAATAAAAGGAAAGCTGTTAAATTTAAAACTGGCAAAGTAAATGTCATGAATATGCTTGTGTTGAGTGCAAGTAAATAACAGATGTGTTGTCAAATTTATTGGCCTATATTTGTAGCAGCAGAAATGAAATTAAACATGCACCACTGTGGTAATGTAGACAGTATTGATATTGCCAGAGGGATTTAGTCTGTGGTGTTATGTCGAAGAAACATTCTTTCTACAAGAAAAAAATATTTATATTCTCTATCTGAAATCTATCAGTCCTGTCCTCCCTGAGTCCACTGTGCTTTTTCTCTTTTCCCCACTACTACTCCTCCCAAGTGCTTTTGAGGTGGTTTCCTTATCCCACAGGAATATGGGAGCCCAGTGTTGGGAGGTTGCATATTTGTGTGCAGCCTGTGGTTGCTGGCTCTGGCTGGCTGCTTCAATGCCTTCTCTTTTAAATCCCATAGGTGGAGGAGGCTTTTGTCCCTGGAAGTCAGTCACGTTAATCTCTGACTGTCAGCCTGTGGTCTTTGCAGACACCAGCAGTTTGAGTCCACCCTTTCATGCTAATAACATTTTCCAACTGTCTGCCTTGCTAACAAGGGGCAAAAGCTGATACTGTCCTCTACAGAATGGGCATGTGTGCTTCAGCATTGTCCCTAGGTGATAGCAGTCAGCCTGAAGGGAAGTGCTTCCCTTCCCTGCTGCAAAAATCTGCATTAATTTCATGTCTCCATGCCTGAGACCAGGATGAGTTGTCAAAAGCTAATCCTACACCTTAGAGAGTTAAAAAGTTTAAAAGAAGTGAAGGGGGAAAACAATCATGAAAATAAAACAAAGCAAAGAAATCATGTAAACAAATTAATTAATTGTCTGGAAGTGAAGTGTGTGTTTGTAATTTTGCCCTTGTCAAAGGGAAATTGAAGTTCATTATGCTCTCTGCCTGATTTAAAAGCTCTTTGCTGCACAGCATCACCTAGAGAGAGAAAGAGAGGGAAGCCTATTTGGATCTCATGCATTGGCTGCATCTTCAATTAAAACAGGAATTCATTACTGGAAATCTCCAGAGAGAAGCCTGTTACTTCACTCTTCAGTGGGGGGGAGAGGCTGTGTTTTCTTTTGCTGATTCACTCTTTTGTTTTAGGGTGAAGCCTTAGTTTTATACTAAAAGCATTGTATTTTGGCTCATGCTAGTAATAATCTTGAGACACTGATAAAGTTAAGATATGTGAGACTGTATTTGGAGGCAGGTTGTGTTGGTTTTTTGCTGATGTTAACTGTGCTGTTTGTGTGGACAGAAATAGCATAACACATGGAGGGAAAGGATTTAGAAAATTCTGTTTACCTTATGTTGTGAATTCTAGTGCTGAGTGAATCTGATCACAGAATAGCAATTACATATGCATCTAATTGGAAGTATTTATCATTTCAAAATATTACAGTGTATTCATCATCATCTCTAGTTGCCAAATGCAAATGCCTCTAATGTATCTGACCATTGGTGTCTGGCTGATGCCCTGGCTAAGTTCTATTTAAGACTATAAAAACGTGTAGGGAGGAGTAGGATTCCCTTTCTCTAAACTAGATAGAACAAAACTGTTGTAAGGAAAAGCAAATGCTTTGGGGAAACCTTTTGATTTTAAATTTTATTTCAAAGACTTTCCAGGTTGTCTGGGCTGGAATGCTTAACAAGTCTGCTGCAGAGAAGTGAGCTCAGGGTGTCAGCTTGTTTCATTCAACTTGTTTTATCTCTTATTCTTTCTGTTTTCCTCCTTGTAGTAAGAAGCCCACTGGGGTTTTATTTTTCTATGAAACACCCACAGATGGTTGCCTTGTCCCTTTCTTTTGTTCATTGCAAATGCAAAGACATAGCCAAACAAGAAGAGCACAGCCCCCTTCCTGGAATTAGCAGATATTAAAGCAAATGCTTTTTCCAAAAGAAAGATGTTTGGCAGTTAGCCAATCCTTTCAGCAGGTGCAGTATGCCTGAGGCTGTGCTACATGTACATCTCTGAAATATTGTAGCCCACTGTTTTGGGCATCAAAGTGCTTCAGGGAAGGAAGAGTATGTCTGTGTATACACAGATGTATTAGTCCTCTGTGCTCAGTAATATACACTGATTAATGAGCACTGGATCTGGGTCAAGAATTTTCTAATTGGAAATGTTAATTTCCTAAAAGAAAATAAATTATCCAGGTGAGTATTTAGTTGAAAAAAAAGTGAGTAGATTTCAGATGGAAACCTCTGTAGCCTCCTGGAGGGCACCCGTTTAGCAGCCTGCATGCCATCTCTTTTCTCTTCTTTTCTGGTACTTTAAAGAAACTGCCTGGAGATGTTCCAGAAGCATGGGATATGTTCTATATGGCTTGCCTGGTTCAGAACTTGGACATGGAGAGCTACAGACTCCAACATTGCCAATTCCTTTGTGGCTTAGGTTTCTGGAGCCGTGAAGTACAAAAGGATCACATGCAGACATGCTTAGAAAATGCTTGTATGTTTTATTACCATCTAGGGAAAATGGGAGGTGTATATCATTTAGGAAGCAAAACTACTTTTTGCACAAGGAAAGTGTTTGTGTTTCTAAAATGAAAAACTTTTTAATTTCTTCTAATTCATTCTTTCTAAAAATGCTTCTGTAGGTGATGGTGAGGTTGTGGGGGTTTTGTCTTCCTTTTCCTCTAAACTTGATTTTTTTCCCCCACAAAGATCAAGTTAAGTTTTCTTATGATTTCAGGGCTAAACCTAGTATAGGGGTGCATTTGTTTCAAGTGAACACCTGCTGTTGAAATGCAGAATCATAAGGTGGTTTCTATGATCTGAGCCAGTTAGTCCCTTGTTGTACATCAGAGGAGCTCCAGAGAGGAGGAGTGCAGTAGGGCCAGGGCACCATAGCAGAGCTCTTTGCTCTGAGCACCTTCCTTTCACACACTTGTTTTGTCCCCCAGCCACTTCTGACTCTTGGCCATTCCTGTGGCAGAAGGCACAGAGGGCTGGGATGGAGAATGGAATTTAGATCATACAGACAGAGAACATCGGTGAATCTATGCTAAAAAGACAAATTTGTGAAGGAGGTGGCATGAATGGGATTTTGAATTTTTTTTCCTCTCATCTGGGCAGTGAACTCTGGATTTATGGTGACAGGAAACTAATCAGGTTCTTCAGTGGTTGTAGGAAAATGGGATTGATTAAAAGAGAGAGAACAGACTAGGTTTTTTCAGTGCAGCTTTTTACCTGACCCTTATATTTCTGTTTTCCTCCAGCATCTTTTGAGTTTTATTTTTATTTTTACTGGTATCTTCTTGGGTCTGGACTATCCTTTGCAATATTTGCACAGAACATTTGTGCCCTGACCTGTTTTCTATTCTATGTGCAGCAGTGTAAATATTTAATGACAATAACAACAGAGAGTTTCGTTATTCCTTGATTTTTGGGAAACATAAAGGTAGTATTTCTATTATTTCAGCAAATATGTCTTTCCAAGAGAACTGGAAACAACAAATATCAGTCATCTTGTCCATGTTGTATAACCTGCTTTCTTCCTTGTTTCTTCCTTGTCCCCTCAACTGCATCCACCAGAAAAAAAAAAAAAAATAAAAACAAACTACAAGAACCAAAAAAACCCAGTAGTGGGTGGGGGAGGGGGAGAGAAAGAAAAGCCAGTTGCCTAGTTTCTTCTAGTTATCATTAATGTGGCAGACATTCACATTCATTCTTGCTCTGTCAGAACAGATTTGCTTATTTCCTGCTGTCACCAGCATTTTCAGCTTCTTAATGTTATCATACTTGTCTCTCCCCCCCACCAATTACCCTGTCTGTATGTTACAGAAATTTCATTATTAACTGATCAGTGCTAGTTCTAATGTTTGTGATTTCTCCAAGGTTTTTTGTTCCATTACCTCCTACCCGATGGTAATGTTCTGTAGGAAAACACCTTGAAGTGTGCTTCCTCCTCAGAGAATATGATCCAATGTGTTGCATTCTCCCACTACCTTGTCCCATTTCAATCCAGATACTGGGACTTTGGGTCATAACAGACACCCACATGCTTCTGCTTTTAAAATCACTAAATAAATTAGTGGCAAAAGTAAAACAATATTGAGTTATGGGGATTTGATCACAAAAAAATGGCTAAAATAGGGAAGGTCTGTGAAAGACAAACATTAAAAGCAGCTCAAGGAAATGAGTGTTGAGGGGATTGTTGTATGAGACATAAAGCAAGGAGTTTTTTATACTAGGAATGAACAGTTTTAGAAGATATGAGGTCAATAGAAGAAATAGAAGATAATTGGAGAAAGCACAATTGAGTTTGCAAGTTGGTGAAAGATGAGATGAAGCCTAAACATCATTTAAAATGGATAAAACAATAAACCTGCATAAACCTTGGCTTGTGTAGGTAGGGAGTGTAGCAGAGTGTGTGCAACTTTGGGTTTCTACACTGCATGAGATATTCAGGACAGTTCTTAGACACTTAGAAGAATTTCTTCCACGCCAGTTTTTATGTTTCAGTGAAGGTGCCCTAACTTTATTTTTATTGGAAAATTTGTGATGAGGCAGCACTGACTCATCTGAGCCACATGGATAATTTTATTCATTTTTATCAATAGCACTTTAATGTGATGGAACTCTAATAATAAAACAAAGATCTCATTGTCTGCCTTGAAAAGAGACCACGAGATACTCCCTGCCTTGGCAACCTTATGATGTAGCCATAAGATAAGAAATGGGGAGTGAAGCAAGTGCTTGGTGTGCTCCAATCACATCAGGATACACAGGGACACCAAGGTAGTAGCCACTATGAGAGTCAATAGGCAGTAGGTTTCAAGGATAATAGTTCTTTGTTACTTCTACTCTTAAGGGACTCTTTTGGGGGCTGTAGATCCTCCTCTGTCGGATATCTGTCTGGGCATGACAGTTCCCAACCTCCGTGAAACATTTGAATGTACTCTAGCAACAGAGCAAGCCCAGGATTTGTAGGAAGCATCCTGAGGAAGGTGGTTAGCTTGATCCAAGTATGTGTTCTAGACTGGTCTCCAATTAAAGCTGGAGGCCTGAATAGTTCCTTTATTTTTTCATAGGATTTCTTAACTTTTTTTGTGTTGGTGTTTTCAGTCCTGAATTCTGGAGATAGGAATGATTTATTCTCACTAAGCTTTGTTCTCTCTGTAATTTTTACCTTTTCTGGTTTTCTGCAGATTTTCTCCTAGTTTTCTCAGCTGTTTAATCCCAGTAACTACTGTGTCAGAGACAGGCCTTGGGTCTTTGATACCCAAATAAAATTCTTAAGTGGGGGTGGAAGTAAAACCTTACAGCAGCCATTGCAGGGGAAGAGGGTTAGATCATGACAAAGAACAAGCTTTTCTTGGAAAAGGTTGGAAAGCTGTTGGGAAAGTCTTTAATTGTAGTAAATGGTGTTTAAGCCTTGCAAATTCCTTTTGCTTTAACAGACAGTGCTTAGTCCTATATTCACCCATACTATTGATTGTTTATCTTAGTGGCTATCTTAGCCTTAAGAAGGTATGTCTTGGTCATACCACAAAGCTGGGATACATTCAAGAAGAATAAACTGCTTTTTTGGAGTCTTGTGACCATACAAGGATAATTTGAGGAATGGGGTGTTCCCAAAAACAACCACCGGAGCCCTTCAAGAGCACCTTACTCTAATGTAAATGAGTTCTGAGAAGTAATTTAAATAAGTGAAAGAATCTGCAGGAATGTTTAGCATATATGTATGAGTTTGGGGAAATGCAATGAGTATGTACTAGTTACATAGATATAAAACTAGTATTTTAGATAACTGCAGTGTGTGATAGGAGGAGATATCCCCTGCACTCTTGGCACTGAAAGTAATTTAATACTACAAAGGGTGTTGGGATTTTTATTCCTAATTTTCTGGAACAAAAACACTTCACTACTATTTTTCAAATTAGTTCATGACTGGGAGATTGGACATGCCAGGATAATTGTGGATAATTCTTAAAAAATAAGCAGGAATATTGTTACATTAACAAGTTGGATGGCAGAATGGTAGAATATCTGTGAAATGAAAGAGTTGTTTCTGAGGGTGCAATGTCCACATTTCCTTTTTCTGGGCTTATTCTCATGTAGGGGTGAGGAGCAAATCGTTGTGCATCGCAGTAGTTTGGTAAGGGTGCTGTAGCTTGTCTTTCAGCTTACTCTGAAATAGGGACCACTGGGTGATTTAGTTCAAGATACACTCCTTGCACCACTTTACTTGCTTGTCTGAACTTAAAGTTTAATGTCAAGATATGCAATAACTTTTTGATATGTTTTTCTTCTCTTTTTATGCCCTATCCACTAGCCAACATGTATTCCTGCAGTCAGTACTCACAGTTAGATTATACTGTAGAACTAATATGGATGACAATTCTACTTTGCAGGAGGGACTCGAGGCTTTTTGTTCTTTAACCTGTGCTTTTATTCTTATTGTACTTCATGGCTTGGTTGCCATTGCCTCCCTTGTGTGAATGAAAGCACACTTCAGTATGACACTGTGAAATTGTTTGCTGTTGTAAGAGTAACACCAGAGAAACTTCTTTATGCAATAGAGAGTTTCTGATCACTAGTTTTAAATCAAATGGTAAATGAAAGTACAGCTATAGCAGATTCACTTTTGTGCATGGCCCTTATATGGCATGCATTTTGGAGGTACTTACCTCATACTCATCTTTAATGCTCTGAAGAATCAATGTGACTTTATAGTGTTTATAGCAAAATCTTCAGGATGATATCCAAGGGAGAGCTAGTGAGTTGTGAAAGAAAATACAAGGTATTTGGAGACTGTTGGTGAGTCACAATAGCCTTAAGTGTCCATAAATCCCTGGATGTTGCCCAATTCTACTAGACCATTGTTTTTTGAGATGTCTGAAGTTAGACTACTTAGTTATTACTGCAAGCATACATTATTGCAAGACTAATCAACAAATGTAGTTCAAGGTGCCCCCACAGCAAAAGGGCTAAGGGTTTAAGATGTTGGTAAATACTCCAAGGCTGATCCTACAATCCATACTGTGATAAATCTTGCACTAACCCAGCTGTGTTTGTGCAGACTTGAAGTGGAACCTGGTTTGGGTTTTCACGTGCACAGGATCTGTAGGCTCAGTGTTTCTCTGACTTCAGCTTCATCTGCCTTTCTCTCATACTTTGGTCAAAGGACAAATACTTTGCACATGGCAGTCTGAATATATGGGGTGAGTGTAGAGAGGCAGGGGAGGGTGAAGGGAGAAAAACCAAATAACCTGGAAGGAGAGGCAATCCAAGGTGAATTTTTCTGCTTTAAAATGAGACATGCTGTTCTATTGTCTGTGGGGCCTTAGAGGTGATACAAGGGATCACAGGAGGGCTCCAAGTTGCTCATAATTAAGAAAATAAATCCCAGTTGCCAATTCATCCTCTGCAGATGTGACCAAGAATGACAGATAGATTTTTCTTTTCCATTAGATTTATTCTCTGATATCCAAGTTTATCACTCAAGCCAGAACTATTTGTCAACTCTCCTGTCGATAATCCAAACCTGAGTTACCAAGCTACACTTTTATGATTCTCTCCTAAAAACCCCAGAGGAATATTCACACACTGCTTTTGCCTCAGATTTAGCAAAAGTGAAGGAGCATAGGGAAGAGGAGCTGTGGTCTCCAAGAAGCATTGGAACTGATATATGCCATGAGGCCCAGTCTTCAAAGGCATTGCTAAGCCTAGTGTGCAGTCAGCCCTAGTGTTTCCCTCCCAGTGGCATCTGTTTAATGGCCATCTGTTTCAAAAAGCAGTGACAAACGAGCAAGTAAGTTCAGTTGCTACTAGAGGAGGTTTAGTTGAAAAAATGGATGAAGTAGTTGCCCCCTTGGAGAATCTTGTTACTATAAAAATCCCGTTGGCCAGGCTCTGGTTTTAGCCTCAGAGCAGATGCATATACCCCTAGCAGAGCACAGGCAATGGGGACAGTATTTTCACAGAAGCAGTGATGGCTTCTGGAGACTCTCTCATAACAGAAATGCTGGAATCATATCTGGAGGTTAATGAACAGCCAGAAACTTCATATTTGGTGGTTGATACAAGAACTCCCATGGCTAAGACCCCTGCTTATCTCTGTCATCCTAGATTAATCCTGACCTAGCCTTTATCTTTGCACTAACAGCATAACAGTCTGCACTTCTCATGGCTGCTTCCTGAACTGTACATGTCTCAAACAATGCTGGGATTTCTTATCAGTAACTGAGCATCCAGTTTTTGTAAATAGGAAAAATTTTAGTTCAAAGAAGTTGTGAGAAGAGGGGTGCAAACATGGCAACACGGACAGCACCATATGCAGCTCACTCTGCTTTTTTCTGGTCGTCTTCCTCTTCTCCTTATCCAGGTTTTGCCAGTGACTGAAGCTGCTCTGGATCTCAGAGCCCACATGTATCACATGAGTACAGCCTGCAGTGTGAATGAGCCTTTCTGAACCTGAGCTCATCATTTGTCATTAGCAGCAGGTGCCACTTGTTTTCCCATTTCTACTGTCACTGACAGACAAGAAATATGTGTGTGCCTTCCTGCCACCCCCAGCCCTATAGTAAGTATTGAAGTGTCAGTCATCCTGCAGACCACCTGCCTGCTGCTGCTGAAGCCTGAGTCAAACCCCCTAAGGGTGCAGGAGGCTTGTAAGAGCTGTTTGATGCAGAGCACCATGTGGTGAAACAGCTTTGCAAGCCTTGAAAAACAGTTCCATTGGGCTACGCTGCAGTCTCAGGGCATCTTGTTTGCTGCCTCTGGCATGGTTCTGATAGGAGGGAGGAGAGACATCAGTTTTCTCAAACATTCTGTGTCAGAGATGAAAGGGTAAAAAGGGGCAAAGACATTAGATAGTTGAAGGATTAAGGAGTATCTATATAAATAAAAATGGGGTGATGGGAAAGTAATAGGAATCACTCTTAGGAAACTAATGCAAATGGTTTGGTCTGGGTGAATTTTTCTTTCAACCAATGTGCAAGAGGACAGCCATTAAAAATTTCTTTCGGTAAGCACTATTTTAAATTAATGTGACTGGTGGAAGTACAACATTAGTGAGATGATTAATATGGGGGTTGAGCTTTTTGGCACTCCGGGATTATATTAACATCTTGAAGAGTGGTGGAAGAATGTGGAATCCTGCCATAGCTGTGGAGCTTTTCCTGCAGCGTTCCACAGGGAAATGGATTTAGTCTTGGCCCCAGGAAAAGGGAAGTCTTGAGGTACAAGCTACATGCTGTGATGGTGCAGGCTTTCTGGATGGGGATTAAAATAGAGAGGAGAAATGGAATACCTGAATTAATATCTCCTCAAGGTACACGTTTGTATGACTGTGAGCTTGTAAGCACAGTCACTGATGGCATTCTGCTGTATCACTGTGGTCAGAGGAATTATTATGGTGCAGACAGGTTGCTGGAGCAAGCTGTCCAAAACTCATGTCTTTGGACTCTTGTGTTTCTGTTGTGCCAGCTTGCATACTACCTCTCATGCCCTCCTTGCAGTCTTCCTCATCTGCCCTGGACATTGATTTATTTCACCACCACCACCCCTTGTGACTTTCCACCTCAACCAAGTCTCCTGGTGGACTTGTTTGGCCTCAGAAAACTTACTTGTTTTTTCTTTATTTATTTACTGGAAGTCCTTTGAGTTGTCCAGGCTGGTAATTGCCCACGTCATCTCTGTATCGATTGCTTTTAGAGCTGCTGAGCTCTTATTACTGCAGCTCACTGGGGAGAGAAAGAGAAAAGTGAAAGATCCAGGTCAGCATGGTCTCAGCAATAGATGAGTCTCATCAAATCTCTTTTCTCCCAGCTGCTGAATAACAGCTTTACTAGTTTTAAATAAAACAAGAAAAGGAATGTGCAATGTGGAGAGGAGTATTGGGAGGAAAAGAGATGAAATCTGGTGCGTTAAGGGAAAATGAAGGCAGAGTGTGGGGTCTGAGGTACCTGTAGCAGAGAGAAAAGTAAAGGATACCTGTCTGTGGGGTATGACAAAGTAACACTAGGAATTGCTCTCCCACTGACAAAAACCTCTTCTTCAGCAGAGCTTCCACCATAAGGGAAAGAAAACAGTAATGGAATAAACATTTTTCCTGGTTACATCCTCTGCAGGATGTGATGCACTTGTTATAAGCTGCCTGCTTCTGAGACATGATAAAATGGCCTGAGAGGGTGACTGTTGCCATCTCTGATTGTTAGATCTAAACCAGTTCTTCTTAAATAGATATATATGCCTCTCTGAAGTGTTGGTGAATACAGGGACTCATGTATACACATACCAAAAAAAGTCATTTGTAGATGTCTGTTGAGCAGTGTTGCCTATATTATTGAAATAAAAAGGTCACTTGTGTCATTGATCTTGGTAATGTTTAGCACAGTGAGAGCTAAGACAGATTTTCTTATGTGGCAGTGGGTATTGCACAGTGTGGGAAAGCTGACACAGCTGCCAGAGAGGAAAGATCACAGTCCCAGCATAGTTGCATGGCAGCCAAAAGCAGCCTGTTCTCCCTGGCTGATTTATTACTGCAGCCCATCTTCCTGTAACAGTGACAGCTGAGAGGGCTCTGGAGTACTGAGCCTGATATGAACCTCTTTTAAGAGTTCTCATATAAGAATCTGTAAGAGATTGATAGCCTAGAAATCTCACCTGAGTGTATTTCCTCAGGAAGTTGTCAGCATAATCTAATTTGGATTTGATCTGTCTAATCCTTTACATGCTCCTTTTTCTCCTCTCTGTGGACATACTAGACCATAAACTTGGGGTATCTGGCTCTCACAAACCTTTCTGCAGACTTCTATCTCCATCTTTGTCCTGATATGGAAAATACTGATTTCTGTTAGGAAAAAGCAGGATGTTTCTCAAGCTTTGCTTGAAAGGTTGGTCTATTCCTGAGTTCATCCAATTTGGCACCCACCTTTTCTCAAACCATGCATATCTACAGCAGAGGCAGTCCAATGGCCCAAGCATTTATGGGTGATGCTGTTGCAGAACCTGCACAGGTCGGGCACCAGCGCACTTACTCTTCGAGAGTAAGGGACACACTGACCTGTGGGCATACCAGGCTATTTCCTTGAAACACAGCTGACATTGGAAACTTACAGATCTCAATATGCTTGTCAATTCAGCTCTATTTCTTGATAGTTGTCTGGGGGCTTTGTGTGGAAAAAAAAGCCAATTTTTGTGGGTGCTTCATTCTGTTGGAATAGGGATAGCTTGTTCAATGTATATGTTTAACTCTTTTTGGTTTTTTGGTGAGAATGTCTTTTTTTTTTTTTTGTGAGAACGAGGTTACATTTTGAACTAAAATATGTGTATTCCTTATTTTCCTCAGAGCAGAGAGGCAGAAGACTCTTCTTGGTATTACACCAGTTGTCAGTATTATGCTCTTCTACCTCCAAGAACATAAAAAGTGCCTCATTCTTATCACACAGGACTTTTGTTCAGCTGCCATGTGCGTGGTAAAATAATCGTCAATAATGATTCCTTTCTCCTCCCCTTTCTTCTCTCTCTCAAACTGGAAGGCATGCAATAGTCATTTAGATTTAGGTAGCTAAACTCAGTTGCACAAAGAAGGTGCATTACTTTAATGCTTTTCTCTTTTCTATCAGTGGAAGAAAATGGCTTCAAATTGTGACCGGTGTGCAGTAGCCATCCTCCAAAATAGCTGTGTCATGCTGACTTCATAACTTGGAGAATAAAACCCTGTCAACCCAGATGGCATTGTGCAGCAGCTAGACAAAACCCAATTACTCAAGCAGTGTATTCATTTCTTCTTGAATTGTGCAATGGAGAGAATGTGGGGCTGTAAATGTTGCACTTTTGTGCTACCAGGGCAGATGTCCAATAAACACTGCTGGAGTTGTTGAGAGCAATATGGGATTATGTACAGAAATAGTTTGTTTCTTGAGTTCTGTGTATCTAGCTGTACTCCTGAAATTAGGCTTTCTTCTACAGTTGTGCAAGGGGTCTGTATGCACGTTGCATGCATGCACACAGCCCATCACTATCTTCCAGCTAACGTTAGGGGAAAGAAGAGAAACTGAGGGGATAAGCATTGGCTTTTAGCTTTTTAAAAATCATCCTCATTTATTCTTCCTCAGACTTTGATCCTCAAAAGCATACAAATAGAAGCAGGCAGTCAGATTCTGCCAGGATCAGAAAACCATGCTGGTTATTTTTCCATTTGCAGTTGATATAAAGGCCTCATGTTTAAATGACACTTCTTTTCATAGAGTGTAGTGCAAAGGAGATCCATCTGTTCTATAGAGGTGTTGCTTCAATGAGACACATGAAACGAGAACTGTTGTTCCATTCAGAAAAGGCAGCCTGTTTGGTTCCACGGTGCACAAAGGAGATGTCAAATGAGAAGTTGAATTATAAGCCTTACATAATAGGGACTATTATTCTCAAGTTTGGGATGTAATTTAGTAGCAAATGCTGTAACGGGTGTTCTTTTGACACAGTGTTCTCCTAGGATATTCTTGGACTCCACAAAAGTCATGGGATTTGGAACTACCCACTATTTGCTAGATTTCTTTATGATGAAAGCAAAGGTTTTACAAATTAAAGTTTGGTGGTGTTAAAGGCACATAACATACAGCATGGGAAGTGTCATATTGTGGTGTCCATGTATTGGCCTGAATAGACTTTGGGATACAATTCTCCAGCCAAAGCTGCTTCCTGCAGTGTTCCCTTCCTCTACTGTAGACAGCTGCTAGGAGTGGAACTGGCCCTGTGCTCCTTGTGAGGTAACACACACACCCCTGTGAGCCAACGGGCTAAAAGTGCTTTGCTGCATGATACACTTACTGAGACCTGAGTGCTTCTGTGTTTCATTGCAGTATTTCATTTGCACACGTGCCACAGATAATTTGCAGGAATTAAGGCATTAGGAAGTCTAGAAAGCCAGCTGTTTAGCAGACACTTCTGCTGTATTTTGGTTTGAACACAGTATCCAGCCTGAACCAAAACTGAACTGAGACCTTTTAGGTGGGAAGAATTCCATGGCGTATAAGGGAAGAGGGATTTAAGCTGGATGCCTCTGCAACTACAGATTTTGTTGTTGTTGTTGTTGTTTGTTTGGGTTTTTTTAATTAACTTGGAATGGCAGCATGTGGCATAAACAGGTGACAGGTTTCAAATAAGTGAAGTATCATGGGAGATAGACAGTTTATATATATTTGTGGTTTCTCCAGTGCCTTTGCAACCGAGAAACAAACCAGTTTCAGAATCCTGTTCTTAGAATGTTCAAGCTGTCCCCTAGTCTTGCTGGTCCTGCTGTGCCACACTTGTGTATGTCCCCATATTCTGTCCTCTTTCCTTACAGTTTGAAATTTATTTAGTAGGATTTGCTACACGAAGCAGACATTTGTGCGTTTGGGAGAAGATTTTGTTCCAGGAAGGTAATGTATTAAGGCTTAAAATGGTAATTTTTGCTAAACTAAACCAGAAACTTGGAAGCTCATCTCCCAGATTTGTTGTATACAGCAAAGACTGAGGAAATCAAGTCATTACATGAAAGACCTGAAATCAGCAGCCAGTTTTCAGTCTCATCAGAAAGTTCAGATTGCTCATACTGTATCTGAGGGTGTTATTTAAACATAGGCATCATATGTAATATGCAAGTGGAGTGATATTAATATGTTGGCTTGTAATGGCATTTAGCATGGGTGGGAGTGAGAGAATGAGTTTGTTTCCCACAGAAAGATTTTGAGCTGCCACCATTAAAAAGACAGCTGGGTTCACAGGGCCTGCTATGTAATGGAATGATAATGATTATTCTGACAAACTGTATTGTCAGAAAGCCGTTACTTTGGCTTGTCTAGGAAGATTATACCTTTCCAGGACAGCCAACAATTTCTCTTAGCAAATAAATGGTGCAGCATAGTATCTATTTCTCATTTTCCAGAAAATCTTCCCAGTTAGTTCCCTGACTGTATATGATACCTCTGTTAGCTCACAAAACAAATTCTGGTGTCATCACTGAGGCTGGTCCTGTCCTGTTTCAGGTGGGAGCTCCTTGCCTGAGTGATCAGCAAGGCTGCAGGAAGGCACATCAGCACTGCAGGAAGCACGACTACAATGTTGTCACTGTGATCTAGGTGGTGGTCTAAATGATTTCTCTTACTGACATAGCTTAATTTCCTTCCTTTGCAGTATAGGCCTCATGGCTGCAAAAGACCCGTGGGTCACTGATCCCAAGCTATTGCTGCTGCAAGTCGCTGTGTCATTGAATTCCTTTCAGTAATAATGCTATTTTGTCTCTTAACTCATTGAATTTTTTTCTTCTGCTGTGTTTTGAAAAGTTGTTATGGAACCCAAATCCTATAATGAGGAGGCACAGTTTCTAATTGGCATCCTATGGTGCTCTGTTAGCCCATGTACTGGCTTTTCTTTTGGGGCCAGTATTATCCTCTAGCTTAACTTTTCTTCCTCTCTCCCACCTCTCTTCATTGTAGGGAAATTTGTGGAGAGGAAAAGCACAGCTATTTAACCTTCCTTTTTCTAGCTAAATATTTAGGTGGAACATAAGACCTTCTCTTTGCAGTAGTTTCTGATTTTCACAACACCCACTCTTTCTCGAAGTATGGGTAGAAATTGCTATGTCTTTAAAACCAAAAGATTTGTTCTGTAGGGGAATTTAGATTGCTGTATTTGAGGTGCAGACTAGTATTAAATAACACTTTGGAAAAATGTTCACAATTCCCCAACCACAATCTCTCTGTGTAGCAATGCTGTGTAAATGTTGGGAAGGTCGCATTTAATGGTATCGCTTTTTTGGCCTTTATTTTTTTATTTGTTTGGTTGGTTTGGTTTTGTTTAGTTTAGTTTAATTTCTCTTTTGCAATTTTAACATTTAAAGTATCCATAATTTAGAGTAATGGCACATATGGAGGCTAAATTACATCTTAAAGGTTGCTGTTGTCTAGCTGCTGAGAGGTTTCTGTAAAATTGGGTTAACAGGACACCATCTCATGACCTGTTTGTATTTTGACAGCTGTGTCCTTCCAAAGCAAAGAAGTAAAATTGGGGTTTTTTTCTTCCCTTATAATGAAAGTTTAACATTTGCACCACAATTTTTGAAAAACATTTCAGGGAGACATTAGAGCCATCACAGGAGCTGTGTCACTGGCTGTGCCCGTGGTTTTTTTCAGCCAGCCATAGTGCTTTCACAGCTTTGGGAGGGAGGAAAGAATTGCATAATGAAATAAAACATGTGACATATTTCACTTTGGATTTACATTTGCGTATGTCTCAAGCTGAGCAGGTGCTTATCCTTTGCAGTGACTGTATCCTCAGCCCAAGAGTTAAACTTAGTTTTTTGCTGTTACCCTGTTTTAAATAGAACAACTGGAAGATTTTCATTAAAATAGAATGAATTCAGATTTACACAGAGATCACTGATATCTTGGAGCTAATTCTCCTGCTTCCTAAACCAATATAAATAAAGATTTTACGTAACTCTAAGCACAGTGAAGAAAGAACACAATTTCCACTGTACTGTGTTTGGGTGAAGCAAAAGTGTCATAGTTCAATGATACACCATTTCAAAGTGAAAAGAAGTCTCAAAAGTTATAGCTAGTAACAACTGTAGCTCCCACTCCAACCCAAGGAAAAAAAAAACAAAACAAAAAATAGAACTACAAAATCCAAAATGTGTCATAAGCAACCATACTTCATTTTTTTATCTTGGTGTATGTCAATTCTGCTTTGCCTTGCAGTCACTGAGTGTTTCATGATGAAATTCCATATGGTCAAGAGTAGTTTTTAAAGGTACAGACCTGGATTTCTAACCTTATTAAGAGGCTTCTCATGCTTCTGTATTTAAATAAGGTGATGGATTGTCAGAGTGCAGGTGTCTGGCTGCTGTGAAAATTGATGAGTTGAGATGGCAAAATCTGAATAATGTTAAATATGGACAAAGTCAATACTGCCCCTAATATGTTGATAATAAAATGTTAATGCTGCCAAATGTTCTGGCTTATCATCACACCATTCAGTGGACTTACTGAGGTCCAGACTCAAGTTCTCTACATCAGTTGAGTGTAGAACCAGAGCTGAAAGTCATATAGTAGTTGTCTGGTATTCCTCACTGGTCCCCGCTGTAAATGGCTACAGAAAATATTACCTCATCACAGTAGAACGTCTCTTAGAACTGTAAAAATTTCTCACTCATGAAAGGCTCATCTTGCAATGAAAAGTTAACAGGCTGACATAAATATACAGTTACAGCAAATCATAGATGTATTCCTTCAGCTTCTTCTTAAAAATGGACACTGGCTTTGGGAGGGAAAAGTGAGGTCTAGATTATAGGCAAGTGACAGAGCAAAAACTGAAACAGAATAGTAATTTCTTCCCTCTATTACTTTCTAATTACTACTTGTCTCTAACACTACCTTTTCTGCTCAAAGCAGGGACCAGGAATTGAAGTCAAGTACAGTCATCTTAAACATAAGCAGAAAACCTAAATCCAGGATCACCTTGAATTCTGGTTGACAAATTCAAAGCGTTTGGGTGACAGGCACTTTTCTTCCCTGTCTTTAGCCATTGATCCTGGATATAACAAATATTATAGAATTTCTCCCTGCTTTCTTTTTTTCTCCACTTGGTCTGTCTAAAATTCTTTGAAATTACTCCTTTGAAGAGTTTCTGCACAGTTTCTCTCAGCTGTACCAGGTTTTCATAAGTTGCTCCTTCCCATGTTGAAGCTGCTCGGTAAGACATCTTAGATCCCCTGTGTCACAACATGTATAGGGGAAGTAGAAATGCTTTTTTATGATGGAATCCTGTCTGTTGCACCATGGGCTCAAAATGGCACACTGGCATCCTTCCTGCTGCTTTTTGTCAATCACTTTTTGAAGTAGATCATAAAAAGGTTCCAGTGTTTTCATCTGTTGTTGTTACTTTCGGGCCAGGCACGGGGGTTAAAGTCAAGCTAATCACGTTGCCCTGGAGGTCTGCTCTAGGCACCTCCTGACTTGTAATCCTTTGTCACTTCCTAACTAGGCTGAATGCTCTCTTCCATTTAGGCAGCCCACTTTGGTATTTCTCTTGAGCACCACTGTGCCATCACTGTATGGCATTCAAGTCCCCAAGACCTCAGTGGGATTTCATTGCAGCAAAAAGCAATCTGTAGCTGATCAGTGGTATCTGTCCCTGTTGTTTATTTACAGGTAAAGTAGGTCAGATTGTATCAAGGATTGCTTCCACTCAGAAAAAAGCAAAAGTCCAAGGCTTGCTGCCTTGGGATTTTGAAGTCCCTAACACAGGTCAGGGACTGTCATCTGGTCACAGTCAGGTAATCATCTACTTATCCCAGAGGTACCTGAACACTGTGACAGGCGGCAGCTCCCAGCTCCTACAGAGTTTCCAGAGAAATCTTTGTTTTTCCACTGCTCTGAGTGCTGCAGCCAAGCCCAGAGTTTCAAGGGGTCTTATGCTGACAAACATGTTACTGATACTCTTCTAACAGCATTATTCATACAGTCCTGTCATCCTGATGGATTCAGAAAGAACATTAAGATTTTGTATCAGTATTTGTCACTCTCACCCAAATTTGGTCATTGCTGAAACCAGATGTGGTAACAGATTAGCAATGCACAGAGGCACTGCACTTCAGTATAGGGCAATGAATCAAAGGTAGTGAGAGGGGATGTTCCTGCACAGATGAAAAGGAAATGTCAGTGCTAGGCTGGAAGAGGGGAGATGATGGGTGCTGGTCTTTTCAGGACTTTACATGTTTCTCTCCATCATCTAGAAAGTTGTTACCACCTTAATCTTTTCTGCCCTCAGATCATCTCTGAATATACATCCCTAGCAGACATATCCAGCTGCACAAAATTTGAATGAATTCCTTTGGAAAAAATTCCAACTTCTTGGATATTCAAAGTCAGGACTGACTACCCATTTATAGTCACTAACAAATGTTTTCAATCAATGACCCACTCCCAGTCCAAGTAGGAAGATGCAATTCAGACACAATAGACTGCTTGGTGGGAAATGGATCAGTCAGCAAAGCTGCCTTTTTTCATTCTTTTCTTTTTTCAAGCGTCTTACCTTTCTTCACAGAAAGAAGGAGAAGGAAGAAACCTACACAGCAGGAAACAGTGCAAACCCAGTTTTTTTTTCTTTTCTGGCCAGTTTTAAGGAAAAAAGCAAAGGCATGAAGGATTGCTTCACTTTGGGAATGCTGGAAAAAGCTTTGTCCCACTTTGATATTACTTCATACTGATTGATCTGGACCAAAGGGGGAAAGGTAAAGTTGTAGTTTATTTAAAAACTCCCTTTCCTTGAGGTTTCTGTAGAGTTATTCAAACAAGTTTATTTAAAAGCTTATAAGCAGTAGTTACATGGGAAAGATGTTACTTGTATAGCTGCTCTAGACATATGATCAGATCTTTCACAAATGGGAAAATATACAAAGAAAAATAGGCAGCCATAAAGAGATGAGCATATGCTGCAGGGTAATGTATGTGGACTTACTGACACAAAGAGAGACAATGTGTAGATATGAAAACAGCTACCTGACAAAGGCTGTGAAGATTCTTGGAAGATGAATAGTCTTTTCCCATTAAGGCAGCCCATTTATATCCTACTCTGTGGCATTATTGTGACCATGGCTGGTCTGACTATAGTAGACACCTCTCAGAATCTTCTGAGATTGCCCGATGGCATGAGAAATGAATTCTTCCTTTATTTGGAGTCAGTTTCTTTCCACAGTGAATATTTTCCAAAATTGTAGTGAGGCAGACACTCCAGGCCCCCAACACAACTAAATGAAAATATTTTCAAATGTGTAACCTTGCTACATGCTTGTCTTTTTCTGATTAGGATAGAGGTCATAACAAATATTTTTCTGGTATGTCCCCAGCCAGACAGCAGTTGAGAAGAACAATATGTGGTCAGTCAAAGAGTTGAAACATTTTCTGTTGAAGTATTCCATGTTTTAGCTGATTTATAAGGAAAGAACTTCTTTTGACCTCTGGCAGAGCCGCTGGGTTTGTTAGTATGCTATGTCATTTAGATAATGGATCAGCTCTGAGAATTTCTAGGTTTCAAGCATTTTTTGAACAAATTATTTGGAAAAGTTTGGTAATCATTCATGAACTAAATCATATAGCTATGTGCTTGGTGTATCAGCAGTTTGTCCATTTTATGAGAAGATAGCCGATTTTCAAAGGTACTGACCATTTCTCTATTTTCTCATTCATCAAAAGTGTTTATATTTGTTTATCACACAAATTAACTTTCTGCTTCTAGATTACAAATCTTTGACTCTGTTCTCTTTGCGCACCCCATGAGTGCAATTTAGAAACAAGATAATTTCCCCTGAAAATAACCTGTATTTTATCTAATCCACCCTTACATGTGCTTAGAATTGTGAGAAATAGACACATCTGTATATATTCAACAACAATCCACAGCTTCACTGGCATCACCTGTTCAGGAAGCAGAACCTGTAGTGGTTCCTGTGCTCTGCCTCTGTGGGAGGGCAGGTGGAATCAGAGGAATATAAGAGGTTGAACTTTTTGTCCTTTAATGTGGTTTTTATGCCTGTGAATTACAGTGAGACATTTCTTGTACTTGGAAGGCAGGGAGTCTGCAGGGCAAGAGTAACCTCTGGGCGTGCACTGGACTTCCCACCTTGGCAGCAACAGTTAGTGCCTGAAGGTAGGCATTGAATGTTGCATGTAAACTTTCATTGAGTTTTTAAATTTCAGGGAATTGAGCTGGAAAATTTTGGTCTAGGAATCAAGGAGGAGTGCATTGTACTAGAAAAAAGTTATTTTGATGTTCAAACAGAAGTAGCAGAAGGTGAGTTTTTTGTCCAGGGCTAGAGACTGGGAAGGGATGCAACAGCAAGGATGGTGCAAGGCTAAGGTACAGGGAGGTTTGAAACAACCGAATGGTTTGATAGAATTAAATTATCAAGTACTGGCAGGCAGGTCAGCATTCATGTGCATTATCAGAGCCTTATAGCAGGCTCAGAAAGGAGCATTACAATGCAGCAATACTCTAAGGTGAAGTAAGCTTGCAGTGCAAGAAATAACAATGAGTATTAAGTGGATAGAAGCTGTATGGGCAATGTTGGAGGGGAAAACTGAGATAAAACCCAAAAGATTCTGTAATAAGTTGCATCATTTACCTGTAGTATTGCCATCTTGCTTATATGCCCTGTGACTTTCTATAGCTAGCTATAAGGCAGTGCATAAGAGGAGAAACTTCTGCTGTTGAGTTTCAGCAAACTGGGGAGTGCAAAAGCCTAAGTGTGTGGTTTCTTGTGTTTGTGCTATAGATTTGGGATTTTTGCCACTTCCATTTGTACTGCTAATTATTTGAATACTACAAAACAAAGCAGGACAAAGCATTAGGAAATGCACTAAATAATTAAAATGTTCTGAATTTCTGTCATCTATTTCACTTGAGGGCTTTCAAGTGCTTCCTCAGAAAATTACTTCATAAACATCATGTCTTTACTGCCAGAATTGTATTCTGTTTTAGCAATAGATCATCTATGATACTAGCAGAAGTGAGACAACCTTGCACTGGGAGAGATTTATAATAAATGAATGATGGTGAAGTAAATTCCTGTGATTTTCTTTTGTATACCTTGTTCACAAGAATATACAAGTAAAAGTTCAAGAAAAACTTGCTGCTGTCACTAGTTGCCTCTTTTCCCAGTGGTGGAGATTTGGGTTGGTTTTGGTTTTTGGTTTTGTGAGTTCTTTTGTGGTTTTTGGTTGGTTTGAGAGTTTGGGGGGAACTTGCAGGGGGTGGGAGGGTTGGAGGTTTTTGGGTTGTTTCTTTTACTGGGTTTTTGTTCCTATATAAGTTTTAAACATTGTTCTCTCTGCAATCCCAGGTTCCTTTTTTGTGGGTAGCATCATTAAATACTGATGAGGTAGTCCTGGCCTAAATCCATTTAAAAAGGAATCAAGAGGAGTTGCATGGTTTTTAGGCCATTAAAAAATTATGTTTTGTCAAGCTGTACCTTACTTAGTATTGCATATTAAATCTCATTGTAGAGAATGAAAGAAAAAAGTACAGATGTTATGTATTATGACAGAGTATAGAAATAGGCTAATCCTTCTTCTTCAACAAAAAGAATGACCTCAGAAGAAGTAGGTAAACAAAGTCTTCAGAGTTAAGCTGGCTTTTTAATGATAAAAACTAATTTTAGACTTCTTCATTATTTCTAACATATAAGGATGAAATAAAGGCCTTCCTGTTTGTAAGAGAAATGTAGACATGCCTTAACCTCTTGTATGATTAGCAGGCTTCCCTGGATGAAAATAACAGTGGAAAGATGTGTTTTTTCTATTAGAAACTGCAAATTTCTGTGCTCTTTTCTCTGCTTCATCTCTGTGTCAGCACAAACTTCTCATCACATTGTCCTGGATGAATCTGGGTCAGACAATATTCTGCCATACAGTCTATGCCACCCCAGCCAAGTTTGATGAGATTGCATTTTATTGAGAGTGCATTTTTGTTGTCTTCGCTGCAAGGATCTGCCACAGTAGGCCAATCCCTTCCTTGCTTGTTCATTTAGGCACTGGTTCTCAAAAATGGGTCTGATTCTGAGTGAAGGGTACCATGGGTCAGAAATGCTGGTTGGTTGCTTTTGATTATTTACCACAATACTGAAGGAACTCTTTTTATCTATTTTCACTCTGGAGAAATGTGGACATCAATTACCTGTCATTTGCAAGCATCCTCTCAGTTTTACTTTTGCTAAGACAGTCCACAATTAAAATAGCAAGTCTTTTTAGGATTTTATTTGTGAAACTGTCCATAAGGAATTTTAAAAAGCAAATAGTCAAAACCCTGGATGTAAATACCTGCATTTCCTAGCAGCAGTTTTTTTAATCAACTGAAGCAGTACTTCTCCTGTACAGAAGTAAAGCAGCAGCCTCAAGTCCTTTGCATTTGGTCAGATCACTATAACTTCTTTCCAAAAACTGAGGTAATAGTCTTACCATGTTACACCAAGTTCCAGCTTGGCTATGCAGTATCTGTTTCTCTTAATTATATGGATAACTTAAGTTGGTATTCTTTTTCTGAACTCAACAATTGCTTTGTTCTGTCCAAGGAACAGCACTCCTGGAAGACTCAATGAAGCTTTGAGCTGTCTCTCAATATGAAATCAAAGCCATGTTCTCAAATTAAAATACACACAGTATCAAAATATAAATATTTTGACTGAGTCAACCCATGGCTGACAAGAGATCCAAAAGAGACCCGCTTCACCTACTCATAAAGTCTCTTTTATTTTGTGGAAAGTATTTTTGAGCAACATACAGCCACTATATCAAACACTGCACTTTGAAAAAGCATCTTTCTGCTCGTGTTTAGTGGCATTTTTTGTCTTTCTCATCTGTGAAATCTGCCAAGTAAAACCATGGGGGGGAAGGAAGCCATCACAAATCTTATTCAAGCTATTCCATTCAAGACCATCTGCATCTGTATTCCCTGTGCTTTTTCTTGTTGAGGGTAGTATATGAACTTATTAGGTGCAGGTGCCAAAATGATGTAAAAATAAGCAAAATTTAAAAAACCAAAAATTAAAGTTCCAAATCAGTAATGGCTTCTGTAAATTAGAAAATCTAATAAACCAAATTAAGGATTAAAAATAGTTAAATATATATATTTCTTTCAGTTTGCCTATAAAATTTGATTTCACATTTCAGCCTGCCCCCCCTAACATTTTCTTGTAATTCACTTGTACAGAATTTATTTCCCTTATCAGTTGATGATGCTATTAACAATCCAGAGGATTGATCTAGGGTCAGAATATCAATATTTTCCTTAGCTGATGTCATACCCAGAACTTGTACAATGTACGAGAAAATAAAGTCTGGCCCATTCTGTTGCATTCGTGTTGTTTCTGAACTGATGATTTCAACACCGGTTTTGTCAGTAAGTTCAGTAGAGATATTGTAAAAATATCCCAGCACTGTAATGTTTAGCAGACCTCTCTTTGTTATCAACTCTGGGAGTTTCTTCCTACAAATGTGTAGCACACCAACTGTACTCTGTCAAGCATGGATAGTTCTAGTGCATAAAATAAAAGAAACTTCTGTTATTTAGTGATAATTCCTGAGAGAAGAGCAGCATAACTCAGGAGAACAGTGCAGTGCACAGCAGTATGGTCATTAAAATAATATAATTTGGAGGTCTGCTTTCTTTCACCTCTGTGCCTGCAGACAGTGCCTGAAAACTGATGGTGTAGAACAGCTGCACCTCATTTCTGATCGTCCGCAGGTAGTTGAGTTGCCCATAAGAGCTTTGTTGCAGGCCAAAATACAGCATCAAAAAGCTCCTTTTAAAGCTTCAGACACTTGTGTTACCCAGTGGAGAAAGACTAAGACTTGCAGATCTCCAGAAAATATTTATTTTTGTTTTTCTCTTGTCCTGTTGATTTGAACCAGCTAGAGCTCAGTAACTATCTCTTGTTAGGACATAATTAAAAGAGAGGGGTATAAGGACACTTGATCTTCAGCAGTCCTTAGGCATAGAAAAATCCATGCCTTGCTTATAAAACCAAATCCTGAAAAAGAACAAGAGTGGATTTTTCTAAAACTGTATTTGTAATGGGGTGAAAATGAAAGAAGGGGGAAGGTAGTACTCAAGTATTTAAAAGACATGTTTGAGAGCAGGCCAAATGTCTTCCATATCAGAGCTAACACCATAGCTGAAGAAACTATATAAACTGAAAGGAAGTAACACAAAGTATAAGAGTGCAAACCATAGGAAGGTGGATTGTGTGTTGAAAAGTAAGTGTGAACAATTTGTAATATATTTTAGCAAAAATTCCTTCTTAAATGGTACTTTCTCTTGCTACAGATGTTATTGAACTAAAAACAAAACAAAAAAAACAACAACAAAAAAAGCACAACAAAAAAAGAAAACTCAAGCGAAATGCAATTCAATTTAAATTCTTTTAATATATTTACTCAGGCTAACAAGTCATTAAGCATCAAATTCCTGACTCTTAATGAGTCCCTGATGATGAAAATGAGCTGCCTACAACTGTACAGTAAAATAACAGCAATGGTATGGCAGAAGGCTATAATAAAGATCAAGTAAATGCTATTGAATATTTGATGTGTGGATGCCAAACTAGTTTTAAGAAGTACTTCCATTTATTTAGTTCAGTGGGTTCATTTGCTGTAGGGCTCTCTATGACTGGTTTTGCTTTCAGTGAAAGTATTTAATCTGATTTTGGCTTTTAGACGATGTTGAGGGGACAGATCCTGTATATATACTAATTGTTGGGCTAATTGCCTTTTTAAGTAGGACTTACTCCTGACAGTTTACCAGTGCCCAGTCCAATAAATTTAAAAAGGAGGAGGAAGGAGTAGGTAAAACAATTGAGTCATTAAGTACACAAAGACCTGTATAACTTGTAAGTTCTAAATGGTTAAATAATGATTTAATAAAGGACCATCATTACAAAACACAGCTACCAAAACAGAATTTAATGGCTTGTGCTAGTGCTTGCTGCCCTATCAAAAAGGTATTTTTTTACCTTTTTAATTATTCTTTTGTAGACCAACAGTATCTATAAATTCCAGGAAGGCTAATGGGCCTTTTTAAGATGTCCATTTCCCTCATGATGACAATTCCATGTTGCAGATAGGTTGGATTTGCTTAGCTTTCTGATGCCTGTTGGCAGAAGGACAAGGCTGTCTCTCAGTGGGTGACACTCATGCAGGGGTCAGACATGGGGGCAGGCTGTTCTCACACCTGCACAGGCTGCTGCTGCGAAGGTCCACGCCAGTGACATGACCCCTTCCTCAGCTCTCTCTTGCTCACACCTCTGCCAGTTCTGTCTTTCAACCTGCCATGCACTCTGTGGGCAGAGGGATAAAAGACAAGTGGCCTGAGGTTAGGCGCTACAAGGGAGCTGAAAGGAGCTATGCCCAGCACTGAAGCATTAACAAAAGTCCAGCTTCTTTAGTCTTTTTCTTACAAGTACAATCTGTGATAAAGGCGCCGTCTCCCGTTCTCGTGCAAAAGCTGATTTTCTAAATCCTGACTATGAATACTTTGGCTCTTACTCTACGTCCAGCAGAGACCTTGTTGCCTAATGAACAAAAGGATAAAGCTTGTACTCTGACCAGAAAACACTGGTAACAGCAGAAAAAAGAATGCTCAGCTATCAAGCTGGCAGATTTTTTTCCTCCTTTAGAAGCAGCCTGTAGGTTTCTAACTGTGGTTTCAGTGGAGGATGGAGAGAATTGCTGTTTGATCTAGTTAATTTTTTGTGACAAGGAACTATTGTTTTGGGAATTTTATTTTATGCAATGAAAGAGTCAAATTTCCATTCTGCAATCTCTCTCATTTCACTTCCTCCTTAAGAAGGCTCTCTTGGCTGCAATGGATTGTCAGCTGCTAATATAACACTTCTTTGTATAGGAAGAATTACTGGTCTAATGTAAAATGAGTTTCCTGGCACATCATCAGTATAAAAATCTTAAAGGAGGAAAAGCAAAAATGTGGCCTCATTTTTTTGGTTGTCTTCTTAGTGTATTGATTGTTTTGCAGCATTAGCATCCTCCACAGAGGGGAAGGTCAATACCATTATAACTCCCACTGCTCTCACCCACTCTTTGAAATTGAATTCAGTGTATTATTGAAATGAGAAGAGCATGTGCACGCAATTATTTTTTTCACTTTTCAAGTTACATTGAACAATGGACACCTGGCATATCAGCCATCAAACAGAAAATTAACTGTACTAATAGCAGTGCAGATTCAATGCTGATTTAATTCTGACTTCAGAAGTTAATCATCTCCAACACGATTGATGGTTATTTAATGAGAAGGATTCATGGGTTCTAGAAACCACAATACAAACTAACAAATCAAATCTGATGCCATCACCTCCTCACTGAATCACTATTTCAGCACCACAGAACAGCTGGACAGCTTCATTGCTCAATACAGCCAGGAAGTGGGGGATTGCAGCAGCAATCAAAAATCTTCAAGCTGCAAAGCATGTGAATATGCATTTCTGAACTAAACTTGCATACAAATAATTAATGAAGTAATAGTCAAAGTAATAGCAGAAACCAGACTCTATGAACCTTTCTCAGAAATCATTACTAACTGGCATTTTTTCCATGTTCATAGATCATTATCAAATGCCAGTGGGTTTTTTAGAGACAATATTAATGGAAAAGTTTGAAGAGATATTGGTATTTTGATTCGAGTTCGTTTTTTTTTTTCATTTGTGGGTTTACTTGGTTGGTTTTTTTCTGTGGATTTGTTCTTTTGTTTGGATGTTATACTCTTGCTTAGTCTTTTAACTGAATTTAGTGCAAATGACAACTGTAAAAAGGATAATAATGATTTCTGTTAACTTGATTAGCAATTATGTCACAGGTATGATCTGTGGAACAGTCCCTGTATCCCTGCACTCGCTGTACCTGATGGAGTGGCTTCTTGGGCCTCTGTGACAGTCAGTGTCAGTGGGTTGGGCTTTTTTACAGTGAAATTGTCAGAAGCATGGGAAAGCAACTATTGTTTCCTTTGCTGCTTTTTCAAGATGGACCTGTCTGTCACCTGAACTAAATTCCATATGCTGATTTCATGCAGTCCCTTTAACATCTGATAATGGTGGGGTTTGGCCTCTTTTTACATAGATCAGATTAGGACTAGTAAACCAGAGACTAGAAGTTTCAATACTTTTACTTCTACTCATCTAATATTTTGTTTATTTCAGTAATTTAGATCCAGTGGTGGTTTGTTTGGTGGTTTTTGTTTTTTTTTTGTGGGTGTTTTGTTTTTTATTTTCGGTATGAATAAATCTGCTTCTCTCCAAAGAAGGTAGTACATGGTTTAACCTTCATTGTTCTACATCCTCTAGTTAAGTTAACAGAAGATGTCAGTGGCATTTTCACACAGGTAGCAAAATGTGTGTTACATTATTATGTTATTTTTCAGTAGCTGGAGGATGTTCATTAGAAAAGACCATCAGAGTAGTGATAAATGACTTACATTACTTTCTGTGCATACAAGCTATTCCTATGGGAGATTTAGTCTTCATTCCTTCCTATTCAGAGGAACAAAGAAAGTGCTCAATTTGTTTGTGGTTAAAATTCCACTGAAGTGTAAGTTATTTTGCTGCTACTGCAGAATGCTGAGCTGCTGGTGGGAAATACTGATGTAGATGCCATAGTTGTGTATCCATTGCCTCATGTATCAGTTTGTGCTGCTTGATCCTGTCCTGCCTCTGTTCTTTTTTGAAATTTTTTCTCAACCTGACAAAGATAACTTGAATTTATTTGTACGTTCTTTCACTTCTAGTATAGTCAGTGTTCTCTCAATACATTAGTTACCTGCAACCTTTTGTACTACTGATTCCTGACTTAGAGTTGTGGTGAAATCTTGGAAACAGCAAGTAAAAAAAAATATTTTCATCTCATCTTGAGAGATGCAGGTTTGGTCTGAGGAAGGAAGATACCTGAGGAATTGACCAGCGAGGTTAAAAACTCCATTTTCATATTTTGCCAAAGCTGATAGAGATAAAAAGATAACATCTTTGTAGATAAATACACTTTGGTTTTTCAGGCTCTGAGGCATATCAAGGGTGCAGGGGAGTAGTTCGAGGTGAAATGACAGCACCACTTTAAAGACTTGTTTTCAGTCATCCATAATCTCACCAATATCTTATTTTCTGTGAACTATACAGGAGAACTGGTAGGTGAATTTAATATTTCTGATGCACAGTAAGAAATAGGAGGGAAGGGAAGAGAGGAAGACGTCCAGTTGTAAGGGAGTAGTAACAGCTCAAGTAAAAGTTCTCATACACCAGTGCCCTGTGAAGGCCTAGAGTAGGGTTAGAGGGTTGAAAAGAAAAAAAAAAGCCAAATCAGTCAGTAAAGACAGATGCACCTAATGTTGCTGTGGACAGGGATTATATATGCAGGTAAAATAATTTCCTTTACAAGTAGAAAGAAGCTCTTCTGACTACCACATTATCCCTTACAAAAACTGAATTAGATCAGTCTCTTCCAAGTTGATCTTTGTTGCATTGGTTAAGACTACAGAAGTTCTATCTGCCTGGGCTACCAGCACAATAACCTTGCCTTGTGTAAGCATCTCCTGTCTTCATGGTACATCAGTTAGTCTGTCTAGAACCTGCCAGTAAGGATGTATTTACCCTCCCTGAGAGATATCCTTGGGTGGCAGTGATTATTTAATAGGTAAATCTTTCTTGATTGCATAAACATGTGAGGTGTTTTGCAGCCTGGCTGCTGTAGCACATCACTCAGACTGTGTGTCAGTCCTCACGGACAGACAGAGCTTGAGCTCCCAACACACTCCCAGCTTGTTCTTCCATGTCATACATGATGTTTCAGCATCTCAGCTAAAAGCTGTTCTGTCATTGCCCTTCCAAAGGCTGTCGCCTCAATACCACTCAGCAGGGGGACCATTCAGATCCAACTGAAGTCAGTAGGAAATATCCAGCCAGCTTCCTGAATGCCATGCATTACTTCAGCAAGCTGAGGACAGGAAAATATAGAACAGCCATCAGTGACGTGTTTATGCTCAAGCAGAGTTTGAAATTCAGCATCCTGGGTGCATGCATGGAAGCAGCTGAGACCTGGAGGATGCTTCAGGGAGCAGCTGGCATGACTGCTTGCTTTGACATTGCTCTGAGAACAACAATCCCCTTCTGAGCAGCCGTGCCCAGCCTGGCCCTGCAGTGTCAGGGCTGGTCTCGGTGCGTTTGTGTCCTCAGCCGTGCACCGCGGTGGCCTTGTTCTGGGCAGGTGGGCTGTGATGGGGGGGAGGGTACCATGTGTGCACTGTTTCCATTGCTGCCAGGCATGAAAGAGAAGGAAAGGATGCCAGCTATTACATCAAATCTTGGAACAAGGTTTGCAAGAGGTATGCAGGAGAAACATGCTCTGGAGTTCTTGCTGGCAGATCATGCCAACTGATGGAAGAATTGCCTAATTTGGGCAATAAAAATGTTCTGAACTATAACCCAAAACTTTCTAATAGTTGGATGCTCTAGAAGTAGTTAAGAAATATTTGTTTGAGCCTTGGAAAATCTTCAAAACCCACTCAAGAATGAAATTAGCAAATATCTTTTTGTTACCTGAAGAAAAATAGTCTTGCTGAAATGCAGAGACGTATTCTCTCCCTCATCACCTCCTAGTCAAAACCAAGGTGGTTGTGGTGAGGGAATGAAAATAGAAGGAAAATAGGGGGAAAAGAGAGAGATGAATGAAGACTAAATGAAGGGGGAGGAGGAGAAATGGTTTGAAAATTTTCCAAGGTATTTCTAAGCAGTGAATCCTACATTTGCAAACATTAGGCAAATCTCTGTCCTAGTCATTCTGGAAATTTACTTCTAATGCAAAAAGTGACTAGTGGCAGGTTTATGCTACCAGAATGCAATGGGGACTAAACAGGAACCTTGAAACAGAAAAGTTTTTGGCGTTGATCTGTCCTCTACATCAGCTTAGAAATAAGACATGTATTCGTCAAGAGCTGGAGTTTTCACTTAAGAGTTTCATTTTTAATGTTTATTTCAGCAGCCTAGTGCAGTACATTAGTTCTGCTCCTTTTTATCTTGAGGAATCCACTGAGATTAAGTGGGCGGAGGTCCAAGGAGTGTGGACAAACATTCCTGAACTAATGCATCTTTGCTGCTGTTTTGCAGCATGTTCTTCTGGGTATCCACTGCAGCTATCTGTTCTCTGCCTTTAGGTTCCCATTTATAAATGTGAGTAGCTCTTGAGAGATGTGATATGAAATGTAAAGTTTTTGGAAGCTTTAAGATGTAAACCTGTGAAAAAGCAATGAGCTGGGGAAATTATATGACTTGGCCTTTTCGAATAATGGACTGCCTATATCTGCTCATTTCTAACTTCTGACATTCTGTTCTGACCCATAAGTGCAGGGCAAGTCCCTCACTACAGCAGCCTTCCTGTCAATGGCAGCACTCAATTATGAATATGCGTCTATACTGAGGCTTTAGCTCTTTTTGATGTTTATGTACTTGCTCTCCATGAAGCAGTCATGTTGAAGGCTAATTAAATGTGGGTGTATATATTTGATCCCTCCCATTTTTTATTGTCAGTCTATCCACTAAAAATCACAGGTTATGCCAGCTTGTCAAGTCGGAGGCCAAAAGGCTGAAAGAGACATCAGCAGATTATATATGAGTCTGTGGCAGTCAGGGAGAAGGGAAAGGTTAAGCAGGAGATGTTTTAATGCTTCAGTGCTACTTGGTTGAATTACTGCAGTGAAACCTTTCTAAGAGGAGGCGACGCAGAATTGTAACTATTTGATGTATAAGTGAAAAGTCAGCTGGTAATTAAACACAAGATTTGGTATTATAAGATCTGTTTATAATTTTGAACATATTGCCTGGAAAGGTCTTTTTGTCTTCTTTTACTGTGTTGAAGTTTTCTTTCTGCAAAATAGATCTGTTGCCTCCTTCAAAATCCACCTAAGAGGCTGATGTCATGAGTATTCATAGAGTGCTTTCAGATGTTTAACAAAAGATGATCTGTAAATACAAGGTATTGCTACACTTCTATTAAACTTTTGTCAGTAAACGTTATTTAATCACTAAACCACAAAAATGTACACAGACATACCTGAAAGAGCTCTTTCCTGAAACAAAAGCATTGAAATCAACAATTGCATTCTCTTGTTCTTAGTACATAAGAACAGGAAAGCTCTGAGAATCACCAGCTGGGTGAAGGCCAATAATTTTAAACTTTAGTGGGCATTACAAAGCCACCTAAAGAAGTATTAAACAGAAACAGAAAGTCACCAGAGTAAATGATGTTTGAGAGAGTAAATGATGTTTGAGAAAGTCACCTGTGAGGTTTCAATGAGCTCCATTTTTATTATTATGATCCGTTCAAGTCCACGTAATACCAATTCCATAGCATAGTAACAGTCCCAACTCCTAGATTTTTAAGTCAGTATCAACTTATCTACTGTAGGAATGATGCAAAGTCCCAGTTAAGGATTGAAAGTCTGTGATGTTTAATGTGTTACTGATTCACAGTTCCCTTTACTAGCTTTTGTTCTATTGTTAGTGACACTGAACTCCTTCAGGGTCTGGCTGTGTGTAGTGCATGCAGGAGACCCAAATGGGCTGAGGCCAGCAACAGAATGTATGCAGTATTTTTAGAAAATTGCCACCACAAATGCAAATTTTTTTTGGATTAGCTTTCCTAGTTAGTTATTTATGTTAGCCAAGGTCTGAGATGGCCATAAGAAAAAGTAACTTCATTTAAAATCTAGAGATCAGTTAGAAACTGGCATTCCCAAGGGAGGGATAACTGTTTGCTCTCTTGCACCTTTCTCAGAACAGAGTGGCCTTCAAGTAATGAAATAGGAACTGTGACTGTACTTATTGCAATTAATTGATACAGCTGTCCCACCAGGGCTGAATTTTCTGACACTGGTGCGCACCTTTCCTAGGAGCAAGAGAAATATTTTTATTGTAACATATATCCAACGCTGTCCATTAACAGAAATACTACAAGAAGTTAATTTAATTGTTATTTGAAAAAGAAATTTTCCAGGAAAAGCCCTAATGTTATGGTTTTGGGTTTTTTTTTCTGGAGGCAAAAGGTATAAACAGATCTTTAAAACCACTTCACATCTGTGTGTGCCCTCCCATGCTCCGTTGTCCCTTGGCTATGTGTATGGTATTTACAAAATCACAATCTGGCTGGCCTTCAGCCAGTTTTAATTGCATTCTTATATGCTTTGCAAATTGAGGCCCATAGTCAGATAGGACTGTTTGGTTTATGTCTCTAAATGAATCCTGTTTAAAACTTTCAGCTTTCAAAGTTGCTTATATTTATTTCAGGTGAAAGAATTGCATTGAAACTGGAGTAAATATTTGCTCCAACACGAGCCACAGTAAGTAAGTGTGTAAACAAGATCTGGCTTGCAGATCTTGTAGCAGAAGGACTGCTACTCATTTATTTAGGGGTGCAAACAGAAAGTAATGCAGAGATGTTTAGAAAGTTTTAAAGGACAGGGTGGCCGTAGGTAGTCTTTCACAGATGTGTTTCTCTGCCTGAGTATCTTGCCTTCACTAGGGACCACAATCCTTCCTTTCATCATCCTTATGTCCAAAACTGCCATAAACATCTTGGGCAAACCTTAAGTGAATTGTTTATTCTGTTGTTTTCTAGTTTCTCTAGAAATTACTCTTAGATTTGTTCATCTTTCTCTTGCAAAAGAAATTCCTAATTTAGAGGAGGTTTTATTCCACTTGTCTTTTGCTTACCTTTATTTTAGAATACTGAAGTGGAAGTTCCACTGCTTGTACTACATATGCTGTTTCAAAACCTTTCACTATTAAAAATCTTTGTGATTTACAGGGTGAATACTTTGAATCTACTATTGCATCTAGGCATTGCTGCTTGAAAGGCTTTATGTTGCTTGTGAATATTATTATCAACTTGGGTTGTTCTGTTGTTCCTGTTGGCACTTGTATTATTCAGATCTTGTATATTTATTGATGCAGAGTCCAGGTCAAGGCTTTTTGTTGTGTGTAACTTAATTAAGGTGTTGTATAAAGGGTGTATAATTTGGAGCTAGAGGCTGCAAATATCTTAACTATGCTTGCTTTTCTTTTTTCCTTAATAGCCTTCACAACTCAATTTCATAACATATTCTTATGCATTTTGTAATGTCCAAAATCCCTGAGAGCTTTGCTGGAATAACTACTAGTTTTTTACTCTCAAAATATGTTGATATTAGAGCAATTAATTATATTGTCTGTGAATATGCCTATGGTATTTTACCAAAACTGGAACTATTTTTTGGTAAGAAATAAAGGACAGCTAGAAATATAGAAAAAATATAGAAATATAGCCACTCAAACTGGTGAAACACTGTTTTGTTTCATCAGATAATCCTACAACACTTTCACCTCCAATCATTTTTTGTTTCCTTTCTGCCTTATTACAGGAATTGCACACAAAATTAGTTATCAGTCTTAGCACATACTGTAGTGCTGGTGATGGTCAATATTGAATTATGAGAGATGTTAACACAATTTTCAACAGTCTAATTGCTTCTCTTATCTCCAGTAAAATGTTTTATTAAATACCAACAGTTGATCATGTTGTACTGATGTTGCATAGAATTTCTATGATACATTGATGGGATTTCATTATTGAAGTCTCTAGCATTTCATCCTGTGGCTCTACCTGCATCTGTGTGTTGCATCTGAACCATTTTGTCCAGTTTCATACCATTATTGATTGTTCAGTTCTTAAATCTGTCTAGAGCCCTCTGCAAAGCTTCCTGTCCCTCAAAAGAGTTGACAACACATTTCAGTTGTTACTGACAGCAGACTTGTTAATACTGCATTTAACTGCTGCATCCAGATTGCTGATAAACATATTGAACAGAACTGTCCCTAGAACTGAACCCTGAGGAACAGCTCTGGTGTCCAGTTGCCCGGCAGATGTAACCCCATCCACCACAGCCCTCTGAGCTCTGCAGTTCAGCCAGTTCCTAACCCAGTACACTGTGCACAGCTCTTCCCACAGCTGGGCAGCTTGTCTGGAATGGTGCTGTGAGAGATGGTACCAACAACCTTACACTAAATCCCAAGAAAAAAACTGTCTACTGCCTCCCCTTCATCCTTGAAGCAGGTGATGTTACCTTTCAGGAGATTAAGAAGCAGGCTGAACATCTCTGAGACTTGTTCTCAGAACTGTGCTGGTGACAGCTGGTAGCGTGTTCATGCTGTGGATATTTCAGTACTGGGACCAGAACAGATGCTAATCAAGGTACTTTGATGAGGCTGTCAGACATGCAATTATTATGTGACTGTTTGTGGTTTTCTTTTGTGTAGCAGTTGCTGGCATCTTTCCATCAATTGTTCTTAGGGAGACATCCTAAGAGATTCTAATTTTTCCTCTTTTGCTCTGCTCTTACAGGCCTTGCAAAAATATGCAATCTAAAACATTTTATGTTGTTTTCAGAGAATATGGATTGTTGCATGAGTTTATCCTTTTTTGTGTTTAGTTAATTGTACCAAAATGCACTATGTTTTTGTTTGTGCTGATGTCGGCTGGGAGGAATGCAGCAGCCATCACCCTGTGCTCTTTTAAAGTAAAAACAGGCGATGCAAATGGAACCGCTGGATCTTCCTTTTAAAAAATGCTTTCAGACTGCATCATTTTGAAAAGTGATAAATGACAAAATGAAGAGTCATAGCAACTTAATCTTACCATAATACAAAATTAGATGGCTTCAAGGTGAGTTACAGATGTACAGAGGCCAAGAAAGACAGCAATTAAATATTTAATAGGTTAAGTCTAGTGCAATCCGTCAGAACAATCAAGGACAAAAGAAAATCCATGGCAGTGACTGATGGCACATGATTTCTTATGCATTGGAGTAATATCTTAACTTCTGTGGATGATTTCAAGTTTTTGAAAAACAGAAAAATGTCTGAAGACAATTGGAAAAATACTCTTCTATTCCATGCTGCTCAATTTTAATTACCTAATTCTTTCAGAAATCCATCAAGAAATCCATCGGATTTTTTAGGTTTTTTTCCTTCCACATTAGCTACAGAGAGGACAGAGGGGTGGAAAGAGAAAGAGATGTAAAGGAAAGGAAATGTAAGCTACAGGCATTGTACTGCTACCTCATCTGACCTACTTGCCCACATGTTGTCATCAAAACTTGATTGTCAAGATAAAAGATATTACTTTTGGTATCCCAGTACATCTATGCCTGGAAGTAATATCATCATCTCTCTGAATTCAGTTAAAGGAATTTTCTTCACTTCTTGCCTGAATCACTGCATGTTTTGTTGCAGTCTATTGAAAAACTGTTATATATTACCCATGACAAAATAGAAAAAAAAAAAAAAACAAAAAAAAAAAAAACAAACCACCAAAGAAAATGGAAAGAAGATATTGTATTAACTGAGCAGTTAGTTTTAATAGTAGTCCATAGGGAAGCTGAGGAGTATTTCCAAAGGAGGAGGGAAAAGAAGCAGCCCAACTTAGGCATAGCCACAAAGAAAGGAAGCAACACTTTGTTCTGATTTTTGCAATTATATTAGTGATAAGAATGTAGGAAGAAGTGTTCAGTGACAGTAAAAGGAAAGATTTGAAGAGGGGAGTTTAGGATCTCCATTTCAGTCATACTAACATTTAATTAGACAGTCCAGAAACCTTTTGCCCAGAGTTCTGCAAGTAGGCTAAAGATTGTGTACAAGCTGGCCAGAAGGCTAGACTGAGATTGAGCTGAAATGTAAGTTGGCAAGATCTGGTAGAAACATAGGTTTGAATCAGTATAAATATTGTAAAAAACTGAGGCAGAATCTGATACAAGAAAAGACTGGATTGAATGCATTACATTTCCACCAATATACAGTTCTTCTCTCTTCTATAATATTCCAGCCAACAGCACCATTGATGCCTTAATGGAATGTTCTTTTCATACAGCATGCACAACAATTGATCTTTCTGCTCTCTAATTTATTAATTTTAAATATTTATGAATTATTTATTATTTAGTTTTTAAAAATGCTTGTTTAGAGCAGCTGATGAGGTGCTGAGTTATTGTAGTTCCATTAATGAACAAATCATGAAACAGAAATTTTAATGTGCTGCAGACTGAACAGGGAAATTTAACTATTAGAGTCACTTCAAATAGCTGTTAGGTACTTACAAGAAAAGAATTTACATAACTCAACTGATAAGCTTTTGTGGTGTTCACAAAGGTGTGTGATAAAAAATAGTCAGGGGAATACAGTGGCAAGATAACCATGTGTCCAGTAGATGCGGTCCAGTCACGTCAGTCTAATACCTGCCAGTGTAGCATTTACCTACAGCTGTCATGGTATTTGAGATATGTTTCCTGTTCCAAGAGTGAGGGTGTCATCCCTCAGAAAGCTCTGTCTACAAAAATCCTGAAAACACTGTTAATTTGCACTTGGCTTTTCTGAAGAATGCAAATGCTGAAGGAAAATTGCTTGGACTAGATGAAGTAGATTTAACCATAATGAATGAATTAAGGGTGCAAGCACAGCTTCATGCTTTTATTTTCATTACATTTCATCAGTTGTTGGATCTCTTAAAAGGTGGAATGGAGCTGAAAGGTGGAATTGAGCAAGCTAGTATTACTGTGAATACTATGTGTGTGTGTATGAACACCCCATCCCTAACAATTCCAAAGGGAGGGCACTTGTAAAAGGGAGAAAATTGGACCATGTGTAGCTATATGTGCCCTTTTTGCAACTAGAACCATGTATTGCTGTTAATTAAACCATGCTTTGAGAAACAAGAAACAAGCTAGAGATATGTCACAGGACTGTCTTAGTGCTGCATTTCTAGAAGGATTAGAAGATAGTAAAGACCATGCTATGTTGCTAGAGGTGCTTCCACACCTTTCTGCAGGGAATGATGTTACTTTAGTGTGTGTCTTTACTGCTGATGGAAGTGATCTTCAGCTTCAGTGAGAAGGGAGAGGCCATGCATTCAATTACTATGCTTGGCTATTATTTTCAATTTACATTACCATGAATACAATAGTTCTTAGATTTTCTTTGTTGCTCTTAGCAACCTCAAAAAGAATAATACTATGGCAGATTCCCAGTATTTCCTCTGAATTCACTGTGTTCCTATTTCCTATTGTGTGCTTGGGTTTAATCAACTTTTTGCCACACAGATAATTTTAACTTAAAAATATGCCCAGTTTTGAAACTTGTTTCATACCTCCAGCTATATGAAGTAGGTGCTGCATGCAGAATTTGCTCTGGTTTAACTGAGATTGGTGTCTAACCAAGAGTATGTAAAGAATATTCAAAATGGGAAAAAAAAAAAACCCCGCTCATCTTCCTTGTATTCACAGTGGTGCATTCAGCTTAAACTTGTGAAAATCATTCCTGCAAACAGTCCTTAATTGTACTACCTTCCATTCCCTTAGGATACTCACTCCTTCATCTCTTTTAGTCCTTTTAGACAAATCAAATAAAGGTCTTTGAGGGCATGGTGAATAAGGGTGCATCTCTTGTGGCCAGGGGATCAGTTGTGTATAAATAGCTGCTGTGGTTCTTTACAACAAGGATTAGCTTTGAGGGAGGAGTGCAGCAGCTTCCCACCTCTGGTAATAAGTATTACTACATTTGTAGGATGGATGACAAATGGAACTTTGATTGATAGACTCAGTGATGAAATTCTGCACTTTACAAGGAAGTATTTTCACCTATGCCATCATTTCTCAGCTGTCTCACAAGGATCAACTGCATACTTTAAAAGTATGATTTCAGCTGCTCAGAAAGAAGCTTTTTTTTATTTCTCCCATAAGCAGCTGCAATGTTTCTGTGCAGAGATAAAGCCACTGTGTCATATAAGCATAGGACACTCATAGAAATGCACTTGAGCAGCATCTCATCCCAAGTAGCCCAGCTTTAGCCACATTTCACAGCTGAGCTATGTATGTGTGATTCCAAGTGCATTAAGCACCTATGATAGGCTATTCCCTCTGCTCTGCTAGTCTGCTCTGTCTTTTAAACTTGTTTCCTCCTCAGCTGTATCACAGGCTGATTTTTGCCAGCTGTTTTACCAGCTCAGTCAACTATTTTTTGCAGGCTGTCTGCAAAGTACTATTCCCCAATTCTTCTGGGTTTTGGTATTCTTATATGCAATTTCCATTTACTTTGTGAGCCACTCCTTATCCCACAGCATGCTATGGATAATGCGCCACTGTAACTTACCTACCCTACAGTAGGGATCTCCAATCATTTTAGATTTCACCTCCATATCATTAAAAAGTTTTTAAGCTTGCAGTCCCTATATATGTGTATTTATTTAGTCAAAACTCTGCTTGTACTACTCCATATATGTACTATTGTGCTAATATGCTGTGTGTATTATTAAATGTACAGAAAAATATAAATTAAAAAAAGTATGAGATTAGGATGACAAACAATATTTTGAAATAATTATTTAATTCTATTTATTCTTAGAACAGTAAATGTTTTTGAAGTCATCCTTAAAATGTCACCTGTTTTTGAAGGGACAGATTGTGTTTATTTTTTTCAATATATTTGCTAGGTAGCATACTGCTGACAGCCATTTGTCATCTCAAAAAAGGTCAGCACATTTGGAAAATTTGATTTTTTGTTTAAGTATGTAAGTCATCCTTAAGCTGGATAGCTCAGTGAAAGCACTTTGCCACAAGATAACCACACAACTTCTCTGTGGTACAAAAGATTTTCAGTCAATACCCACCCATCTCAGTACAAAGTTTTGTAAAGAATCTGCTGGTTGAAAGTCTTGCTAAGGAATAAATTTATAAGTTTGTTGCCATGTTGTTTTCCATGTATTATTCCAGTAGTTTTTACCATGGCAGAAGGAACAAGCATTTCAGCATGTGGCTCTTTTTCTTCCACTTTTAAATAAGAAACCTCTTACTGCTAAACAGCCTTTAAATCCTGTAAGGTGCTGGATATTGCATGAGAAAGATGTTTGTATTCATTTCTGAATGCTTAGTTTTTAAATGCCCTCCTAATCGTGGAGGCTTCATACTATCTCAAAGCATAATGTACGTTTAGGGCAAGATTTATCATTAAGACCATGGATGAAAATGCATATTTCAAATAATCTTCTTGATAGTTACAAAAGATGTTTGGCCTAGTTCTTGTCAGTCCAGATTGTCACTGTTTTAACCTCATAAAGTGGCTAATGAGGAGTTTGAATTAGAAGTAGTGTCAACTCTGCCATTTTTTGTTGTTCACTTGTGCTTATGTTATTCAGTTTTCTCAGGCTGTGGTTTCTCTGTAGGAATGTTTTTAAGACAGTTGTCCATTTTGCAAGGTTTAATTAAAACCAGTTAATATAATCCATAAACAACTCAACCAGGTCCCTGCAAACTGCAATATTACAATATTACAATATATGCTGAAAATGAATGAACAAGTAAGGGTATCACTTGGAACCCTTTGCACTGTGGAGCAGCCACTCTTCCCCCAGGATATCTCACAGGCCACGTGTGACATGGGACCCTCTGACATGCTGGAATATTTCTATATGTTCCAGAGACTGCCAAAGAACAGTTACCTAAACAGATGACAAATAACATAACTATGAAATAAATGCCAATTGAAGCTGCAAAGCTTTCAACTTACATCTATCATTCCAATGCTTATTGATTAATGGTCTGTTTTCCTAGCCTGTATTTGTCATGTCAATTAATGAAGTATTCTCTTAGTATGAGGAACAAATTGATCTTTTAGAGGAGTATTTGCTGTCCTTGTGTGTGAAGGTAAAACTACTCATAAAGAATGTGTTTCATTCCAGCAAGGTTTTGGGCCTCTTGGACCAGCTTGATGTTCTGCAGAAGGGAAGGGGGCATGATATTGAAAAAGCAGGGCTCTTTCTGGATTTAAATAAAAAGGCCAGGTGACAAATGGCTTAATGGATAGCCATTTCAGTAAGAGAGGAATATAGATAGTGAGCAATTTTTACACTCTTTCAGAGTCTGAGAACCTTGTTTTTGTGCAGCACTGGGTGCAACTCAGATGCATTTTCCCACTGCACTTTGCCCAGATCCTGTCTGCAGAGAGTTTCCTGCCTCCCTCCTGTTCTTTTATTTTGAGTAGCCAACAGAATCATGTAGCTGCTCCTGAAAAGCTGTGAGATTATCTCTGTCCCATCACCCAGCAGCCCACAGCTCGGGCTGGCACAGGGCACTCCCACAGGCTCCCATGCAGGGGCTGCTGCTGCTCTGCAATGGGCTTCTCCTGCCCCAAGTACAAGGTCCAACAGAGCCAAGAATCTGGCCGAGATCACTTCCTCCCCAAATACAACATCTTATGAAGACTACCAGTACACTAGGTAGGAGAGACAAATATCTCTAAGCAGAGAACATGGCTCATATCTGGGATGTCAGTATTTCCCCCTGAAGTTGAACAAAAATGGAAAACACTCCCACAGATGATGTAAGCAATAACAGGTTTTTCATAGTTCAAGATTCAAAAAAAAACCAGGCAGCACTTTAGATAGTTGGAAGATGTAGAGGGTGGGCAAACTGACTCCAAGACTGAAGATCATGAAGGTTTGACATCATCAAAAGGGTTCTCTGTTATGTTCTCAAAGTGACTACTGCATGACATTTAAAATTTATCCAGTTAAATAGAACAAAATTTATATGAGGTACTCCTGTGCATGGGTCTCTAGAGCACTTCAAAAGATAAACTGGCTTTTTAAGAGATCTCTAAAAATTTGAGAGACACAGTCCATAGTTTCAGATAATTATATTAAAAAACAAAGAAAGGTTCATCCTTTTCCATATAGTGAGAGGCAAAATGTGACTTGTATCCTTTCCAGGTGTCACTGGGCAAGAGTTCACTGACTAATTATAGAAGTCAGAGTTAGAACACTGTCTCATAGCATAACTTCTTGGTCTATATGGAAGGAACTCTGAGTACCTGAGAGGGAAGAAAGCTCAAATTATTTTTCTCAATTTTTTTCTGTCTTGTGAATGAAGCAGTTTTGTAAAAGATTGTGTTTTGGTGGAATAATGCTCTTATTTATAAAGGGTGAGGGGCAGGAGTTTATAAGATTTTCATAGCTTTCAGTAAAGTAAATTGACATTAATTTCAGCCAAAATCTAGTTATTTCCTTGACTAATTTTGTTTTAGCAAAAACTCTGGAAGATTATTCTTTAATAATCTGTACATAGATATTAGGGGCTCATTTATCAGCACAATTAGACCTATTTAAAGTTGTGGAAATCTAGGAGAATGATCTGAGATTGAAATGTAAAACAAGTGTTTTTCAGCCTATGGACGATCATATGCATGGTCTAAAGATTGGGGGATGGCACTGTAAATAAATATATTGATCTGTTACACACCCCCCAGTAGGTGTGTGTGTGGGGGTGTGTACATATGTACACATTTCTAAGTAATTTCTTAGTGTGAAGCAAATTATTTTGAAAGTTTATGGACCAGTGTTCTAGTGAGAAACACAGCTAACTTTGATATTTGCTGCCTTTGAAACTTGTAGGGAGAAAAAGTCATGATTATCACTATAATCCTCAACAGTCACAAAGGATGCATTGCAAAGCTTTGCACGGCCTTACAGCTAAAGATTATAAATGGACAATATTCAGTTCTTAAAGGGTGTGGTAATGAAGATGGTGGGCCCTTTATGAAATATTGACTGCAGAGTTCAGACTAACTGATAAGTTAGGTATCATGCTATTAAGTTTCTTGTGTGTACATTTTTTTGGTGTTCTAAAAGTGGCAAATTCATAACACTACAAAGGATTACATTTTGACAGCAAAAAGAAAGAGAAATTGCATGAAGCCACATTTCCACTGAATTCTGCAACCTTAAAATATCATTAAGATTAAAGGTTAGAAGAGTTTATCCTTCTGCTTTTAATGTCTTTGCACATGGCAGTATGGCCAGGCTCATTTTGAGATCTAGGAAGAAGGGCTTGATTTGTTAAATCCTAATTCCACTTCAATTTAAGGATCTTCTAAGCCTTATGATCTCAAGTCTGAATAAAGAAGTGTTGTTAGCGATTTGGATTGGGAAGACAACTGTTCCATTTCTTAAATTGTTTTATATTTTTTCTGCAATCCTCTCTCCAAATATAAAAATTGTCAGGACAACATTCCAGAAGCAAACACATACTCATTATCTCTTGGCAATTTTGTGAGGATGTCAAGGTTTCAATTCATTTGTTACACACTGACTTTGTTCTTTGAGTTTTTCAGTCATACATGCATCCTTTTTTATTTCATAGCATTGTGAAGAATATTCAGAGAATAGCAAACATTCTTTCCAGCAGTAGTCGTTAAACAAGTGTTAGTTCAGTCTCCAAGATTTTCTGAAGATCTCAGCCATTGGATCATGTAAGGAGTGAGGGAAAGATCCCCAGGGAGGAACGGAGGAGAGTCCTGCATTGTGAAAATTTCATGGACAGATGAAATGTTTCATAGGATACTCTAACATGTCTTTAAAGGTGGAAATAATTGCATTATACAGAGAATTGTCAGTTCTTCATTGTATTTGTCTTGAGGGATAATAGAGCATTTGCCTAGGGGGTTTTCTGTTGAGCAGCTTGATTGCCTCAGAAGCACTACCAAAGCTGGGTACTTTCCCTCCATTTTGATTGATAGAATTTGGGAGACAACAAGGGGATGTGGAAGGACAGAGGAAAGTTCTCTTGGGTCTTTCTGCCGAGTGCTGTGAACAAGCATATACAAATGCAATTTTATACTCAGGTGTGGGTGCCATGGCTTTTTTTTAAATAGGCTTTCAATTTATTTTAAATAAATTCTAGCTCTGAGAAATTGCTATATTAGTGGCCCTAAAGGATGTGACATAATAGATACTTTGCAATTTATGGTAGAGAAACTGTCTCCACTCCCAGCCAAAGTATTAAGCATTTAATGGTAAGTCTTGAATCTATTGCAAAACTTTCTGTAGCAGGTAGTGGTAGTATTCTGTGAGTGCTACAAGAGGTTATGCTGCTTCCATCATTGTTTTATATGTGGTCAGAAATGCTTGTGAGAAAACAACTTCCTATGTGCTCTAAAGGTCAAAAAGGGTATAGAAACCAAAACTGACACAGATGAAGGCACAAATAATTTTCTTCATTGTGGTATCTCAACTGCCTATACCCAAGAGAATTTTAGAGAAACAGAGGCATGAAGATGAAGCAAAGCCTCAAACTTGAGCAGATTTTTATCATGTGTGTAGCTTCCGGTAACTCTGGAATAAATGACTGGATTAAAAGATTACCTTTTTAGAAAGAAATGAGTGAGCACTAGAAAGGCAGTGGAACTGTAGTGGAAAAAGGCTGGTAGATCGAAGGATTCAAATTACAGTCCAATATGAATAACACCTAAGGATTTAGAGAACAATTCTGGAGGATAGCAGCTCCATGAGCCTGTAGTCTGGGATACATCAGAACATGATAACATTTATGACAAATCTAGTAAGTGAGATTATAGACCTGAATTCGACTGGAGTCCATCTGGTTTGACTCTGGAAAACCAGGCCTCCTCTACTTCAGCTAAAAAGGTATATTTTGCTACAATATTTAGGAATTGCCAATGTAGGGCTGAAATTCCATGCATCACTAGTCTTGATGTGGTTTTTGGATTCTTCCTTTAGTCTAAATGAAAGAAAAATCCTGCTCTCCCTGGGGGTCAGACTGAGGGCACGATTTTCTGAGTATTCTGGGGAGAAGTGAAAGCTTTTTCTTCTGTCTTTTAAGATCCAAGTATCAAAAAATATTTGTACCTTAAGAGAACAAGACTAACCAGTTTATAATGCTTCTGGGGAAATAGAGGGCTTGCCAATGGCAAAATTATCTGAGAAGGAATTGGTGATAACTGTCACCTGTTGGAGACAGAAATAGGCAGAAGACAATGTGCTGTTCCTGGATCATGCTGGCTTCAACCTACTGTCTGAAATAACAAAAAGGCTCCAGTGGCAGTATATCTGCAGTGTCTGTATTTATTAGGCAAGATACAAGTTAAAACCCTGAAGCTGTTAACCAGAGCTGAAAACCTGTATCCTGAAAGAGTTTCTATTGGTAAACCAGTTGTTTGGAGCTACTAATAGAGCAACCCCCTCTGCCTGCTGAAAATTGTTGAGCTTTGCATAAGACCCCTCCTGCGATTGACTCAAATCCAGATGTAGGCAGGGGATAAATTCCCCTTAGACCATGACAGCATGGTCAGACTTCCTGTGTGTCCTTTTTTCATGCTGTGAGCAGCTGCAGTGTGCTCCCTGCAAGGGAGTACCTAGCTCAGACTAGCACAGCAGAGCCAGTCCTTGACTTGAAAAAGTAATGATTAAGTTACCAGGTACTTACACACTCATTAAAAACAATAACTGAGTATCCTTGTGTTAGGGTTTCCAAAACAGCAAGAACAGTAAGCACTAGGGATAGATATTGAATTAGAGGATTTTTTCCCCTGTTACTTTAAAAATCTGGTGGGATTTTTTTTCTTTAATCCTATGCAGAATTTCTACTAACAGGGAAAGATAATGTGTTTTGAGAGGCTCTGTGGTTATTGCCTATCCACTGTTAGTTAAATTCCTCAGAGGACCAAACATGAAATCTATTCTGGGAAGGCTTGCTGATGTCTTTACTGCAAGCTTCCCTCTGAAAGAGAAAGATGTGATTTCACCCCACATGCAAGCATGATGCTTATCATCTGTGGGATTGGAGCTTTCAGAGCACCCGTAATCTCAGTGGTTAGGTAAGATGAAGTCTGAGGCTATGACTACTCAGGACAGTTAAATGTACCAAAGAATATTTTGTCAGAGGAAGCACTGTGAAAGCTAAGGCCAAATCCCTCCTCATTAATTTACAGTCTGTTCCTCTAAACCTCCCCTCTGGGGTTTCATTTAGCTATCGGCTACTTAATTTAAGATCCTGGTACTGGGGTTGCTTTGTTTCTGTGCTGCATTGCTGAGAGCAGACATAAAGGATGAAAGATGCTTGGGAGAGGCAGGATATGGCAATCATGTAAAAAAATAAATACTGAAGAACAAAGGTCAAAGGCTTATCCTTGTATCCAACCAATTATAGCCTTCTCAGATCAATATTTTGTGCAACCTGTGAGGAGTAGATGTGTTCTTGACTGGCAGACATTTAGCTGAAGAGAGAATTGTGGTGTCTTGAGCTGCCTGCCCTGTACATAAGACAAATACATGATAATAACTGTGATTATTTATGAACCTACATGCGTGTGAGCCAGACCAACTGCTTTGCTTATTTAGCAAAGCTCTAGAATCTCACCTTGAAATTTCTTATCTGTAGAGATGCTGAGCTGCTGGGTGCTTTCATTTGCAGCCTTGAATTGCAGTCCCAGAAAGGATTGTAGAAATCCACGCTCCATGAAATTTATTAATACTTCAGATTGTACCTGTCAGAAATTGTCCCTGGATTGCCTAGAGCCCCCTGGGATCAGTTGACTGTGTCCCACTTTACCTCTAAATTTTTGTAGGAAGAAGGGAATATTAAACCAATACACTGCAAAGCAATATTCTGACACAGTTTTTCTGTCTTTCTTTAAACGTGTAGATCCCTAATTCATGAGACTGCATAATTATATATTTGCTTATGAATAATACACCGTGTGGGTTTCTGTTCCCAGTTCCCCACCTCCTTTTTCATTCTTGTTTGGATGCATACTGTAATTGAGCTGCCTCCCAGAGGGGCATCACAACACCCTACAACCAACTGTGAGAAATCCTCATGTCTTGCATACACCCTATTTCTCTCCCACACCCCGGCTCAGAGAATTTAAGGAGCCCTCATTAATTAACACTGAACCTTGCAGGGTATGCATGAATCACAGCAGCTGTGGTTAGGGACTGAAATTTAATTAGAAGCACATATTAGGAAGGTGATTTTTTGAAGTTTCAAACTGCAAGAGGTGGAAAGTTAGCTGTAAGTGTGTTGCTGTTTATGAATGGGGGAGTATGTACCTAAGTGTGTGATGGTGCCAGTTTTCAAAGACAAAAAGATAAAACTAGCAAAAGTTCTTGCCTTTTCAAAGTCACTTCAAGGAAGGTTTTGCCAAAATGATTCATGAGGTTTACTATTGCTGCTTAGAAATTGATGCTGACTGCATCAAAATCTAATGAAAATGCAGTACATGAAAAACTAGGATTTAAAAAAATAAACACAGGAAAGTATTTCAGTAATAATATTATACAATGTTATTATCTTACTGTTCTGGTGTTTTGATTAAGACAAGATGGGCAACTTCCACACTGTCTGTTTATGGGGAGTGGAGGTGTCACACAATACATCAAAAGACTTGCTGGCTAGGAGAAAACCAGGCTATGATATATTTGGTTAAAACACCCATGTCTTTACCACCTTTCTCATATTCAGTGCTGTCATTTCATTGGGGTCTTTATAAATCCAGCATATTTAGAATATATATCTTCTTTCAGGCATTGTTGGCATAATAATTTATTTTTTTAAAACCTCAATACTTCTAGATGGTTACAAAACAAAACAGTAGAGGTAAATATAAATATAGGTATTGAAAATAATTACTTGATAACGTAAATAACCTTGATTACTTGAGGTCAATAATCATTGCTATGTGGTAGCAAAGGATGGCAGATGTAGCTGTATTTTGAGATAATGCATCTTCCTTAAAAACAGTGGACCAAAAGGCCTACTAAACTTTCACGCTCCTCTTGGTATAGTCAGAGGATGATAATGATGAAAAAGAGCTATGGAAATGTAATTGTAGTGTGATCTATATAGCTTACATATCATCAGCTGTCTGTAATTGTGCATTTTAAGCCCAGTGCTGTTTTCTGGGTTCTGTTTATAGTCAGGAGAGGGATGGGTGCTCCCAGTGAGCAGATCATGCCATTGGGATAAATGGGTAGATTCTCATTCTGAAAGTGCTCCTGCTCACTACTGAGTATGGGAGTATTCTAGTTTACAATGAATACATGTCTGAATTGTTGTGACTAATGCTGGGAGAGAAACCCCATCCTTCTGTACAGCAAAGGTACTGGAGAACCTGTCCTGCTGCAGAGAGCTGATTGTTCAAAGCAATCTCCTGCTGAGGTGATCTGTTCTTGCATGTGTCTGCTCCACAGTGCACTGGAGTGTAGGTACAGCTGTAGGCAGGGAATGCCTGCCTGTGATCTCAGTAGCTTTCAAAAACTAAAGGGAGTTTATATTGCTTTGTGCTTATATATGCAATTCCTAAAGCAAAAGCAAGAACATTGCTGGGAAGTCAAGAACATCAGGAAAAATGTACTGGCCTTCCATATGGGCATGATTATGTTATAATTCAGGTCTGCATTGATTGAGTAAATATTTCCTGGTTTAAAGTGGTGTTTGGCATTGCTGTGTGCTACTAAGGATATGTAACATTCCTCTCATTTCAGGAGTGATGCAATTCATCTGTACAGATAGATCAATGAGTCATGCTTGCATACAGTGAGCATGGTATTTACAATTCATGGTGTGAGGTTCTGGAACTCACTGTCTCAAATACAGGATTAACTCCCACTCAGAGTGGTAACTTGTACGTTTTCTGGAACTGTTCAAGGAGATGGATGATTTAACATCAATATTAACAGTTTCTATAAAAGTGGGTTGAATTTTTATTTGACAGCAATCTACAAAATTTGAAAATTTGGTATCAGTTAGTCATCTCCATATTTTCAGTATGTTCTCATTTCTCACAGTTGCTCTTCTTGGGAAGATGAAGGGAGAAGTTTAATTATTTCAAAACTTTAAAAATACACATTTGGTTAAAGCTGTGGAGAGTTTAATCTGTGCAAAAATCAAGCGCTACAGTAAAAGTACATGATGACCACAGATCTTGTTGGAGCCATCAGCTCTGCTTTGCCCAAGTCAAATCATGGGGCTTGTTGCTTAAAATAAAACAGTTTTACAAAGGAATAGGCACATTCTCAGGAAGTATGACCATTAAAATTTGACTTGTCTACCCTTTGATATGTAGTGATTCAATTCTGTGCATAGAGTTGATATAGTGAGCTGTCTCACACATGTGAAAGAAGCTTTCTGGAGAGTGGTGGAGTAAGCATTACTGTCAACCATATTAGCCCTATTTTCACCTTTATTTTTTCCATCACTGCTGGGGTTTTTTGCATGAACCTTATTGTGAAATGCTGTCTTTGACTTTTCTGTGGCAAGTCGTGAATAATAAAAACAAACACACACATACAGAACCAAAATAAACTCAACAAGTACATGTGAATTTCTTGTTAATTTCCATTGTAAATCCTGGATGCTGTACTTGGGTTTGACTGTAATCTTTTTAATTCAACAAGCTGTGGTGAGTGTGAAGGGAGCTAAAGACCATTTTAAAGGCTGTGGGCTAAAATATTGTCTTACTTTCAGAGCTGACACAAAAATGGGGCTACAAAATTGTGTTGAGTGGAACCATTATTGAAGAGGATCTATTTAAGACAGATGGTAGAACTGACATTCCAACTGTGCTTATGGTCTTTAAATATCTCTGTGTGCTTTTCACAGCAGAAAGTGTGGTAGCCTTGCTTCCTTGGCCCAGTTCAAATGGGGCTGTAACCACTTGGCACTTAAACCTGTACTTTCCCATTATGGCATTTCTCCCAAGCTAATAGTTTTTTGAGTGGACTGACTTCCCATTGGTAGATTAGTTCCTGGGCCCAAATTGCTTAAACATGTTTTATTGCAAATTTCATTTGTGCCTTCATTTAGTTGCTAACCATTGTGCTGTGTCCTGGTTTCAAAGTGTGTCGGAATGCTTTGTGATGGTCTTTGAGCTGTGACTGTATAGAAAAGGAATTTTTATTAAGCAGTGATAATAATAGTGACTGTACTGTAATATATCTTTTGCTAGAACTTCCATGTGTTGTTCTATAACTGTTTTCTTTGAAGAACTTATGTAGAGAACACAAATATAGGAAACTTCCTATCATCTCTGTTAATTGGTAATTTAATCCATTTATTTTCTATTGTTTCCCTCCTTCTGAGACTTGGCCTCTGTCTCTTTTTGCCTTGTCTCCTCTATCAATATCTTTTCTCTGTCTGATCCACTGCTAAACAAGTCCCATTTGAAGACAAACCAAGCATTGTCTGTCCTGCACCCCATTGTGTTGCTGATTTGTATCCTTTACACTATGAATGCTGTCCTGTCACTGAGTGTGACATGACCACTTTCTTGATGGTTTCTTCTTGCTCTGTCACAGGATAAATTACTGCTGCTGACAGTATCAGTATTATTACTATTGACTTTGTTTATTACCTTAGTTTGAGAGAGCTGCAGAAAGACAGTCAAAAGCTTTGAAGAAACATGGTATTACCTAGGCCTCACAGTTTGAATCCTGAGCCTTCTTTCTTTTCTATGTTTTGTCTCCATTTATTTGGTATGTAAGATATTATCATATGATTACAGAGAATGAGACAGAAAAGTCCTTTATTATTAAGCACAGTGCTTTCCTGTGTTCATACATCATTGTCTGTAAAGTGCATCCAGGAACAGAGGGGGTTTTTAAGATGAAATTTAGGCTCCTTTATGTATTAGACACTAGATGAGAGAGAGAGGTGGGGGGAAAAAGAACCTGTTGTAAAAAAAAAAAAAAGGTGCTGTTGGTGTCTGTCCTCTTTTGTTTCCTGCTTTGTGTCCCTTCTGAAAACCTTTTCCAGTGAGGTGTTCTATTTTCCTCCATCTGTGTGGGTGGGGATATTGGATGTCTGTTTCTATCCCAGTGCTAATAGCTTTTTACTTCTTCACCCAAGTGGCTGTTCAGACCAGCGTGTGCATTTGGCCAGTACTGCCATCCTCCTTTAGTCCATTTCTGTTTTGTAGCTCACAAAGGCCAGTTGTACAGTGCTGGCAAACACAATGGAAGTCTGGCTCTCCATTTTAGACATGTCTGCATGCTTTGCCAGAAGGGCAGACAAGTCCCACAGGCCATATACCTACACAGACACAGTTATTCAGAAAACAGTGAATGGCACAGGCAACAGGAAAAAAGATCCCTTAAAAAAAAAAAAAAAAGATGGGGGTTGATTTCTGTTGAGTAAGGCTGTACACATCCTGGACCCTTGCATGTTCTCAGGCTGATATAATGGGGCATGGCACTTGTTAACCCACAAGATTGACCAGAGAATTTGGGGTACGCTTGCTTTGCAAGTGTCCTTCCAACTATTGATTGTGACACTAAATGTACTTGCTTCAGACTTCCAGACTTCAAGAGATACAGTGCAACCCAGGATAAGTTACACATATCTACAAAGATTGGCTCAGGTCCTAGGTAGTGATTTTATTGCAGTATTTTTTTGTAAGAGCTTTGTGTTTTGAGAGTAGAAGACTCATAGCCCCTCAAAGCCTGTTGCACTAGTGTCTTTCATTCTCAGACACCACTTGGTTCCTGTAACAGACAAGGACCTTGCCCCAAACTGGCCATGTTTACCTCTTATTCAATAGTTGTACTTCTGTTCTTTTAGTATTTAAGGAGGCAGCTGAAATACATGTTGGCCCATAGGTTTCTTCTTCAGGCCGAGGTACTGTAATAGCACCAAAAATTGACCAATGTATCTTTGGGACAGTGATGTTAGAGAAAGGAGATGGGAAGCTGTTTTCCCAGCATGAGAACTTCTAGGATAAGTCAGAGGTAATAGCTGCTCCTACATAATATCAAATCCTGTGGTTTGCAAAGTGAGTGGGATATAAAAGAGACAGTACTTTGCTGCTCAGGGAATAAACTAGGAGAAGTGAACAGCAGGTAACCATGCTGCTAGCAGAGAAAGTGAGAACACTCTTTGGATTACTCATGCCATTGTGGGATGAAGAGTAAAGAAACAGCTGGTGAGCTGTCAGGTTGATCGTACAGAAATGTGAAATGTCTTCTCCTGGTACCTTAATGCTGAGTTATTTGGATGAAGGTATGGAGACGGGGAAGAGAAGAAAAGGTGGTTGCACCTGCTATTAGACTTTTTTTTTCTCTTTTCAATGTAGATGTATGTAAAAACGTCCATTTCCTTCTTACCCACTCCATTAAACTCATCCACAGCCATACTGTCTTCCAATCCTAGTTTTTCATATAATAATTTGACCAGGTGGATCAGGATGTTTTTAATTTAAACTGTGTAAATGGTTAGATTGGTACATTCTGCAGACAAGAATGTAGATCAGTAGAGGACAACCAAACACACAATTATTTAAAACAGGTCTTGGTTGTGTATGAAGAGCATAGATATAGAGCTTTAGATTAGAAATACTTATGTGGCTTATTTATCCTCTCCTCTTGAATGCATTAATAAGAACCTGAAGATGTCTACTGCTGTGAGGAAAGGGTGTTTATTATTTGAGTTATTCCTCCCTTCTTTCCTTTTTATTTGTTCTTTCTGATCTCAGAATTTTAAATCTTCTCAAAGTGTGCGGGACTGGGGAGCATATGTGTGGCTCAGTGATTTCCTGTTAGTAATATTCTTCCTTTTTGCACACTGAGATCATCTTGCTTGTGACACTTTGACCTTATTTTTATCTCAGCAGGGACAGATAGAAATGTAATGATCCTGCTCTGGTAAGAAATAAATTTTTAAACTCATGAGACTTTCACAAGTACAACTGCTTGGAACAAGGGCAAGGTAAGGAAAAAACAGGAACCCCTTTGCATTTCTCTCTTCCACCTTAGTTCTTAGCAGCCCCATGTGTACTTAAACTAGATTACATCCCAAGGTGAGTTTGCTGCCCTGTCTATGTGGTTTGGTTTTTAGTCTAATTATGTCAGTAGGGAACTCTCAGGGTTTGGAGAGGAGTAATTTTTTCGTAGCTTACATTCCTTAAATACTTTTTATGTTTCTCACACTTTACATATTTAACCCATGGATATGCTGCCAAATCTTCATAAGTTTTTTTCCTCCTACGTGTTCCACCCTTTTGTCAGATCATATTCTCTGCTTTGCAAGTTCTTACAAAACACTTAATGCAACGTGAATTCTGCCTCCGTTGTCTGCGTCACCCACCAAGCCAAGCAGGCTCTTCTTTTGCCTTGCCTGGAATAGGGTCCTCTAAGAAATAAACACACTTGGCTTGTGCTTTAAGCATCTTTCCATCACTGATGTAAGGCTGTGCATGGCTTTGGTTCATTTGACATGAATCAATCATCCAGAGATGTGCCACAGTATGGAAAATTCAGGACTTCAGTCTGAGCAATGACTCCTTTGTAATCAAAGGAAAAGATAAAAGGAGGTCGATAATGTGCCTCACGTATGTACTTCTTGACAGTGCTATCAAGGGCAAAACTGGATTGCATTGCAATGCCAGAGGTGTGAATATTATTCTTCGGACCAGTGGTTCATCTAATCAGCATCCATCTGGACACGTAGAATCCAGGGTTAGTGATGCTCCAGTGGCCTCCTCATGTAATGACATATATGTGGAAATATTTTTCAAAATCTGTCTCTTTAAAGGATATCAGGGTTTTTTTGGTCCCGGATTAAATAATGCTCTGCTGCTGTTTGGTTTCTGACAAATTTTAATGTTAAAACTTGCCTGTATCAGAAATACAGAGCAGAGGTCTCAGAAAAACAAAAAAAATTTACTCACAATAAGTTCCCAAGTATTTGAAGTTTTCTGCCTGAGTGGTTTTACTGTGTCCCGCATTTAGGATCTTCATCCCATGCTGTATCTCACGTTTAGACTTTGACAGGTTGAGATGCACACACAGGGGCTTTTCTTCTTGGTGCTTCCAGTTAATTTGGAACTTGGCAGTACACATGCAGTTATTAGTTATTTTCAGCATGTATTTCTTTGCATCTGTCAACAGTAAATTTAATTTGCCATTGCATAGACTGTTTTCATAGATCTTCTACTAAGAAACAACTTAAATAATTTTGTTCCAGCTGCAGATTTGTTTCTTTGTTATTTACATCCTTTTCCACAGCACTGACAACTAGATGAGGTGGGGCTGCTTAAGCAAAGTGCCTGCATTGTTTTCTTTATCATTCTGGAAAAAACCCCACAATTTTGATCCTAATTTCTTTTTATTGTGTTTTTATCATTTTAATACTTTACAGCACTTTTTCTCCTGTTATGATGTTTATAGGGTTTTTTGGTAAAGTGCTCTTTTAAAAGGCCTTCTGAAATTCTGTCTGACATCTTTTTTCTTTTATCTGGTGTTTTATTACATCTTGGTAGATCCAAAGAGTCCTAGTACATTTGATTGCTTATAGAAAGAATAATACATTTATATTGTCATATTTTAATAATTTGTGACATTTATTTCTGTTACAGTGCCTACCAATCAAGTAAGTTTGCAGGTGTCTCATTGTCACAGGCATCATAAATACTGAAAAACAAACAAATAACAACCAAAAAAAACCCCAACAACAACCATATGAAAGCAACCAAACAAAAAAGCAACTAAAAAACCCCCAAAACAAAGAAAACTACCAAAACAATGAAAACTACCAAAAATCAAAGATGTTTGTGTTGCTTTCCAGTACTGTAGTGGCTAGGCTCTATAGGATGTGTATGAATAGTTGCATAATTTTGCTAGGAATTCAACTTTATTTGTAACTATTAAGTAAATGTTTGAGAGATAACCACAATTTGTGTTGTATTCTGAGAATAAAGTGTGTTAACTGTTTATGTGTCTTTCAGTAGGTACTGCAGCTCTTCATAACTATTTACAAAGTAAAATGCACAACAGTCATTAAGTGGTAGCATAGCATTAGTGTTGTGGTATGAACAGGGAAAATCCAGACCTGATGTCATCCCTTTTCCACCTTTTTTGCTTCAGTGCAGTACCTTTGTGTGAAGTTCAGACTGCAGATAAAGTTTCTCTTCAAGTTACCATTTTCAGAATCAAATCTTGGTGGAAATCCTTGTGATTAGGTTATGGCTCTAGACATTTAAAATCATTTAGAGAGTCATTAAGACCTAAGTTGATTGCATTCAGAGAGCAGGGAGTGTGCATGCCCCTCATCAGCACTGACAGTGGGAGACTTGAGTGGCTTCTCCAAAAATGAATTAGGGCTCTTCTGACAGTGCTCTGAAGCCCTCAAGGCTAAACCAAATCCTTCTTCCCACTTCTAGTGATGTAGAAATTCTTGCAATTTTCAAAGATACAAGGTCTCTGGTTTTTTTGATGGGGATACAGGAGTGGAGTAAGTGGCAACTGAATTAAGGGACGATGCAGTGCCAAATGTTAACTAAATACTGAGGGGAAAATGAGTGAGACCTTGAAGTTGTAGATCATGATGTAGAATGACTTATTCTCAGAATTTCACTCAGCACTTGGCTAACACTTAATTATAATCAGTGGTCCCACTATTGCTTAGGAGAGGTGTCTGGATATACTTGTTCCATCAATAGAGGGGAAAAATAAATCAACAAAATATTCTGAAGTCTTTAATCAAATTTCATGGAAATGGGAAGTGAAACATCAGTAGTGACAAACATTGTTTCTTGATGGCCACTGAAGATGTCTGACCCCTAAAAGTTAATTTGGCTAGGAGACTAACTGAACCATAACATCTATCTGGGTTTTAAAACACATGGTGAACATGAAGCAGGAAGAAATTTTGGAGAGAATTTCTTGTCAGACCACAGCTACCACACAAAAACCTTTAAAATATCAAGGAAGCTGGAAGCGAAGATGCAAAATTGAGAATTAATTGTGTGTTCAAGAGACTTTTGCTTAACTTTAGAGATGAGAAGAGGTATAAGTTCCAGAACTCTGGTGAAAAGGTGGATTCGGCAAGAGTCATATATTTATTTTTTTTCATTATTTTTCCAACCTTTCCAGCCATAAAGGCCTTATTTGTAAGACCTACTATGTTTATCCCTGGTAGCAACAGTAAATGGATAAAGACAGGCAGGATAATGACTGATCTCTGAAATGGCTCATTTTGTTAACTAAATTACAGGTTGTGCTGTGGACAGGGACAGTTGGCAGGCAGTGCTGTCCAAGCACCAGCCCTCCCAGAAAGTGAAATATGCACTTGCCTTTCATTAGTGCACACGGTATCATTATCACCATTGCCATCGTGACAAGTGTGATGGTTACACGTGTGCCCCGAGAACAGCTGCAGGCAGGAGGGCTGGGCTGTGCAGTGAGACGAGCCATCCTGCTATCAGGAGCTGTTCAATGTGCAAACAAATCTGTAAATATCTCAGTAAGGGGTCAGACAATGGTTGTGTGAGGTTTGCATTTGTCCAGACTTCTCCCATTCTGGGACCTCTGTACCCACTTAATAAAAATTATGTTCTCATTTGAAAAAAAAAAAAGAGGGGGAAAATTGGTATTATGCTTCCTGCAAGTTACACAGCAAGTCCCTTCTAACATAAGGGTTAGGATTAAGATCTTCTGACATGAAGCTCTCCAATTGATTTATTAAACCATGACTTTCCTCACAAAAACAAATGACTTGTTGTTTTCCAGTCGCTGGACTAAATGCTCTGCCAGCTGTCCTTCTTTACCTGGTGAGCAGTGATATGCTACTGGTGTTTTCAGAATGGATCCAATGAGAATCTTCCCTTACTCTGTAATAAATCCTCTGAGCAAGAATAATGTGATAATTTCAAAAAGAAAGCATGATGAAAGCTGTTTACTTGTCTTAATGGTTAGCACTTTTCTCTTGTAATTATGAAGGGTAAAGGAGGTTTTTTTCATCATATATTAGATGAGTGGGCCTAATTTTGAAAAATCAGATTAAATATTTATTGCTTGTGGAAACAGGACCCAAATCCATGACAAAAACTTTTATGAGCTTCTATATTCAGAATGATAATTTTGAACACTGAAGAATTATCAATGTGTTCAAGATGTGAATGTCTTGGCCAGTAAATTTTACCAAGCAAAACCAAGACAAGGAGAGGAAGCAGCTCCTGGGGTCTTAGGAAAGTTTTTTGTCGAAGCACTATCAGTTCATTTCATTTTCTGGAGTACAAGAGTCTTTATTCTTGGCTTCTTGAAAAGAAAATTACATCCTTAAAAATTGCATGCTTAGAAATTTTTGTTATCTCTATGAAAGTTAACTCCTAATGCAATGGTCTGAAAAATATTTTATAGCAAATATGTGCCTAGATTTTGAACTAGTGCTGTCTTGAAAAAGAAAATAAATGGATAATGTAGTTTTATTAGTTATCTGTTAATCAGAAAAGATGAATCAAAGTGCTTAACTTCTCAGTTTCATACATTATTTTGTATATCTCATACTTTCACTTTTTTAGCTTTCCTAGTTTGAAGTACTTTGAGTTTTTGAGACTTTCCAATTATAAAAGTCTCAGTATAGCACAACTAATTTTAATTTCTAATTCAAATCTAAGTAATCCTCTTGAAACTGTAGGATTATGTTACATGATAACAGTGTTGTATCATGTTGCAATCTTGTTGAACTTCAGTAGCCAAAGTAGGTCATTTGCTGCCTAAGTTATTGCTGGCATACATAAGTTTTCCTTTTATCATGCTGGAAGGACACCCAGCGTTAATATTCCAGCAGCCAACAGAAAAGGATTTTGCAGAACTGCCCTTGTGCTGCTGGGAAAAAGGGTTCCCCTGTATCTGTACAGAAGCTTGAGTGCCTTGTGTGGGCAGCAGCCAGCGTGGCTGTCAGTGCTGTGGCTGGCTGCTCCAAGGGGCTGCGTGCGGAGCTGTGGGTGCTGAGCCATCCTGGGCTGGGGCTCCTGCACACACAGCCTGCCTGGCCCTGGCCCTGGTGCCTCTGGCCTGTGAGCACTGTGGCAGCTCAGCCTAGCTGAAAGGGCCCCTCCGTCATGCTGCTCTGCTAATCTGTTTCTATGTCTTGCTTTCCATTTAACAGTAAAATTAACAATGTGAAAACCGTTACCCATCTTCAGAGCTTAGCTATTCCCTTAATTAAAAAGAAAATATTTAATGTAACATTGTTAAGGTCAGCATGCTCAAATGTAACCAACTGTAACTTTGAAATACTATCTAAAACGTCTTTATTTCAGCATTTAAGAAAGTTGCTGATTTAAGAATCCAGGAAACTCAGCTCTGATCACAAGCCCTGTACCTTTAGTAACATGAGTCATTGCATCTGTTCTCTTTTTCAGCTATCTCAGACATGCAGTAGAGACACTGATCTGTGCTAGCAGTAGTATTTTGGTACATAGTGTTGATGCCTTTGTGGGTCTGCTTCCTGCTTAATTTCTCCCATTTTTTCCTTTTCATAGTTTTATGAGTGCCTCTTCAGGAAGGAGCAATTCATATCGTTGTTCCAACCCTGGTATACAAGACAAAAAGCACTATAGCTTGTAAGTGACATACACAAATGGAACTACAGACTGTTTTCAAAATTGCTTGTCACAGCAAGAAAAGTACACATAAACCCAATAGTCAAAAGAGGGAAATGTTCTGAGACGTTAGTGGTCAAGACCTGCTGTTGTGGCTTACATCGTTTCTGGAAAGCGACTGATCTGGATATAGTGGGACTGTTTGAGTTGGACAGAAAATAGCTCATCTTTTTGACAATGAAGAGTGGAAATCTTTGATTTGTGTTCAGCTAACAAATGTGGTGGGGTTAAGTGCAGGTTCCATTTGTGTGTCAGTGCAATGATAGAAAAGTGGCTTTTGCAAATAAACCACAGGCAAATCTCAGAAAATAATGCAGTATACCAATCCTCCACTGTTAACAGGGTTAAGAAGACTCAGAGGATCAATTTAAAGAAACAGTTTTCAAGCCAAATGTATTTCTAGATAGACAACACGGAAGTCTAAGGAATGCTGCCAGGATTAAACAAAGCCCTTAATTTCTAGTTAGCAGTTGATCTCAATCCACACAGGTAATAAAATCTTCTGTAGCTGTTTGGTAGTCTTCAGCAAATGAGCTAGAGTCTCAGCCCAACTGATAGTGGTTGGAAAAATTACGAATCTCAAAAAAAGTCAGGTTTTAGTATGCACCCAGAATAATTTAGAGCTCCTTTCTGTCCATCTATCCTGAAAACTCGAAAAGGGAAAGTTTTGTAAGGTTTCAATCTCACTTCTTTTCTTGGAGTCCTCTCAGAAGGTGCATTGGTTAGTGAGGATGGCACATAGGGAGTTTTCATTGCTGTTTGTTGCACGTAGTTGGATGGGTTTGTTGTTTTTTTTTTTTAAAGAGACAAAGTCTTGTATCTTGCATGTCTATAAAGTTATCCAGAAAAATGGGGAGACACTCGGCACTGCTACTTCTGTATTGCTTTGAACAAAATTCAGACATAGCTGCTGGGTTTTTTTCATTTCCCTCACCTTTTTCTTTTCTTTTCTTTCTTAAATGCAGCTCTTGCTATTAACCTTTCTCACAAAAACAATAAAGCCTCTTTCATGCTTCCTTCCTATTTCATATCACTCTGTTGAAGAAGTGTTTGCTAGAAAAGACGGCAAGGCTTTTGTGTCCTTTTTTCTTCTTGAAACCACCTATGTAGTTTCACAAGAGGGAAATGTAGCCCTGAAGGCTAAGGGAAATGATGTCTCCAATGCCACCTTAAAGGTTGTAGGGTTGTTAACCACTGACTGTGATGCTCAGCCCACTACTTTATGTTTGCATCTTTGTTTAATATGCAGCATTAAAAGCAAGATCACCCCCAAACAATATGAGGTGTAGTCACCTGCAAGAAGAAAGTGAATGATAAAAATGAATTGATAATTGCATTTTAAAAAGCACCAGACCAATATAAGTTTCAAATAACTTTGTGTGAGGAAATTATATTAAACAAACTTTCCCTTGCCACTGCGTAGCACATGCTTCAAAGTCAAGAGGAGTCCTTATTAAAGGGACCACAGTGTTATCTCCCTTGATAGTAGTTCTTCTTACTGTTCCCTTGAGATAACGCTTCCCAAAGTTTGGCAGGGAGCTTCAGGAAGGCCAACCTCTTTAGCAAGAGCAATGACCACACAGAATAAATGTAGTATATAAAATCAGAAGATATGATATGCCTTTTTGAAGGTAATAGTGGGCCTCACGAGCTACAGGTTTGAAGTGGTTATGCTCTGCATGCAATTTCAATTTGAGAAACCCACATATTTCTTTGTCTAGGAAAGATAAAAATAAATGAAAAAATATTATAAAACAAGATTTAACTGGACACATTTTTAGAGTTTGAATGTCTCCCACTGAAGATAATGTTGCTGTTTGTATTAGAAAATTGTGTCTAGAGATAAAATAAATATCTTAAGTTTAGGCTTATAAATGGTAAGAAGATTTCTTCTTTATCTCATTTTTTCATCTTTTCTGCTTCTTTTTTTTTGTTCAGAGGAAAAGGGTGGATGAAAATACAGACCAAATGTCAGAATAAGTAATATATCTAGAAATTAAGATTCTAACAAAATTTTGCTAATTAAATAAAACCATTGTGGAAAATTATTATGGAAAATCTGAGGAGTTTAAAAGCCATCATAGGGTGGAATTTTTAAAATCTTTGTTACTTTTTTTTTAATAAACCTGAAGTTTTGGACCAGTTGTTGCGCTCCCTGATGTATTCTGGCCATTCATTGATGGTCTCTTTTCCCACACTGGGACAGTTCTGCCAGTGTTTGAGGCTCGTTAACGAGAAGCTGTGCAAACCCTTCTGAAAGTTTCAGAACCCTGACGCAGGAATCTGCTGTGCATTAAGGCTGGCATTTGTACCCATCTATTTAGGGAGACTGTAATTAGGTTAACTTGTGTTCTGGTGTGAAAAAAGACCATCGTGATTTTATTTTACAGAACTGCAATCTGTTTGCTTTATCCATCCTTTAAGTGTTAGTATAGGCTATCTTTGCATGCAGGCTGGTGTTGCATGAATTCCCTGGAGCTTCTTTCACTTATGTCGTGTACTTAATTCTTCTTTGGTACAAGAGCATGAATGGTGTTTGGTGGATCAGCATAAATTTCATATTACAAGTTCCAAAACAACTATATCCATTTTCTGAAGGAGAATCTTCGATTATTAATACTGTAATGAAGTAGAAAGAAGTTTGAGGATAGTGATATTTATTCAGAGGAGCAGTGGGACTCCACAGAGATGAACAGGACCATATCTTTTTTTGCAAAAAGCAGATACATGCTATTTTGTTGTATTTTCTCATCTTCTTCTAATTGTAATATGACTAAATATAGAACACATGGTAGCTACCAACACAGAGAATCCATGCCAGCATTCATTTATTTGTTGCTCTTGAAGTGTCCACACATGCATACACATACTGTCTGCTTTGTTTTGTTGGTATTTTCTTTATTGCCTGACAAGGCTGTGTCACTAGCATTGTCCACCAATTTGCAAAATAATCTTTTGAATCTTGACAGAGTGTATCATCCTCAGGAGTTTTTTTTTTTTTCGCTTGTGAAAGCTCATGTTCTTATAATAAATGGCTCTGTTTAAAATACTGGATAATTTCTGATTAGTATGTAATTATATACTATGAGGGTAGTGAGGGACTGGAACAGGTTGCCTAAGGAAATGGTGGCTGCCCCATCCCTGGAACTGTTTGAGGCCAGTTTCACCATGGCCAGCTTTAGCAACTGACCCCTGCTGCCCGGCTGCATCAGCCAAAATGACTGCTGACACTAGCCCATTTCAAGCTAAGGCTTCTTGGCTCCCTCTCTGCAGGCAGAGCTAAAAGGCAGCTCTAGGAATGGAGGTGGGAGCCTACAGAACTGGGTAAGGTGTAGACATGCAGAAATGAAGAAGGTGATCAACACTTTAGTCTGTCAGATTGGCTTGCTAGCCACCATGCTGCTTGGTTTTAATTCCTTTTATCAGGAGCCTGCTGTATCTGCCTTCCAAGCCCAAACTCCTGTGCCATGTGCTGCCAGTACTTCCTCCATCTGCCTGAAGACACAAGCAACAGCTGTAGTAGTTGGCCACAGACATCCATCACCCTTATTGCTCCTTCAGTTTGTGGTCTACAAGATCAGCCTGCTGCAAGTTTATTGTCTCTCCCAATCAACTCGTCCGATAGCTAAATTGTCTAGGAAGGAGGAAATACGGAGAGTTGGGGCCTTGGTCATATAATTGCAAAAAGATGAGGCCCATCTTACTCTTATTCCCCTAAACAAAATGGCAGTTCTTTAAATTTGATTTTTAAAGGCTATGTTATTTTGTGCTGAACATACAGTATCAAACTAAATCCTTTTTCAGATCTGGGTCCTCTGTAGGGCTTTCTCCTGAGTAGACATGTCAGAGTTTGACCTACTAATTTCAGCAGCCTGCTGACAAAATAATGAATGAACAGAGGAACTCTGTTCTTGCACTTGGGTAATATTTATTGAGTGTTGCTAAATCACAAAGTGCTGGACAAAAGCAAGAAATGTTTTCCTTCCAGTGTGTAAGCATAAACTGTATAGTCTAAATCACAACAGTCCTATATCTCTAAATTCCTTTGGCTGCTCCAGTTTATTCACAAAAATTTTTCTTTGATCAAGGAATGGACATGTTAGGGCTGTTTTTGTACTGGTCTTACCTCCAATACGCTGAGATTCCTTTACCTCAGTGTTCCTGATGGTAGTTACCCTGATTTCTGAATAAAGGGTGTCTCTAAAGGTAGTCTTTGTCCCTTCATGCAAGCCTGATGAAACATAGCTTCTTCCCATGGAAGCTAATGTGAATAAGTGAGTGGCCACAGGGACAAGGGAAGCTGAGTAATGGAATGCATCCTTATGCTAAGTTCTTTTGTGTTTCTCTCCTACTGATTTCAAAGTGTTCTAGAACCTAGAGGACACTCGTCTTCTAAGTGCTGCTGGTATTACACGAGGATTAGGATCTCAGCACAGTCCAAAAAGAGGAGTTTCCTTTGCTATATTGGCTGACCTTTTACATCTCATAACATTTTTCCTAGAAGGTACAGGGAAGCTATCAGGAAGAAGTATGGAAGCTGAAATTGTGACATTAGCCTTTTCCTTACTCACTACTCCTTCACACACCTACCGTGCAAAAAAATCAGTACTGGAAGTACTTCAGCTTTTTTGTGACATCCATTCCAAATAAACAAGTTTCCATTTGACATCAGCAGTTCTGTTTTAACTAGCATAGTACAAACTTGGCAAGAGGTTCAGCTGATACCCCTTTGCCAAAAAATAAGCAAATTTTGCAACACAAAATAAATATGCAAATAGCAAAGTTGTATTTTTTTTCCCAGCTACCTAGCTTGATTTAATAAAATTCTCATCTTTGTAAGAAGAGTCAGTCTTGATGTGAGGTGCATTTTCCAACCAATTTCAGATGCAGCCTTTTGACCTATTTAGTAGTTAGTGCATCCTGTGTGTATGTAAAACATGAGTGTTTGAAGTGTTCCTTGGTAGCAAAGTTAAGGTAATGTAAATTGTTAGGTAGTGCCTACACTGGAATTTCCTTTCATTCTTATTTGCTCTTTTCCTGTAACTTCTCGTTCCTGCAAAATTTTGTCAAGTAATTTATCTCTGCTTTCCAGCATGCAAATGGTACTGATGGCCTCCTTAGTGAGCTGTGTCTTCAGACCACTATGTTCTCCTCTTCTCTTTTTCCATCTCTGTCTAATATTCCACTATTTCTTATCAGTATTCTTTCATACCATCTGTAGAGTATTAAATTATTTTGAGTAATTAGAGTATTTTCATTAGAAATATAAGTTTTCTATACTGCAATGTTCATGTCTTTTTAATGTTCTGCTTCCATTAAAAATCTTAGGAAACCTCTTTGACTCAGGATTAGGAAGGGCTTCAGCTGGAATCCAGCCACATCTCAAAAGCCACATTATACTAAAAAAATCTACCATTTTAGGAAAACAAACTTTGAAAAACAAGAAGCTGTTATTGAATCCAAGTACTGTATGTGTTTGCAAAACCTTACATTTCCCTCTTTTTCTTGTTGGATTGGAGAGACCTAGTGAACCTTAGTTCAAACTTCATGCTTATCTGGTAAAGAAGACTGCTTATCTGGTAAAGAAGACTACTTTGCTTACAATAGGCTGTTGATATTACACAGTTTATGGAATCTGTTCATAGATTTCAAAAGGAACATAGAACATGGGCCCTGGATGCATTAAATTCTACTAGAATTCTATTCTAGTAAAAATCTGTAAAGAAAACACTAAAAAAGGAAAGTGCAGTAGTATATAGTGCTTAGTCGTATAATACCTTTAAATACACATTTTTCAACCACTCCGAAACCCTAGGATAATATTTATGATGAAGAGAAGAGGGTTTGCAAAAAAATATACTCTAGGCAAAACCAAGTTTAGATTAATTCTGTCCAAAGCCTCTTCACCCCTTGCACTTCTACAGCTATTGCACTTGGGTTAATTGGATGGTGGCAAGTTGGTATTTGTGATCACCTTTCCTGTCAGAACACAGTATCCTTTTTTAATGCCATCTTCTAGACAAATGCTTCCTGGTCGAGACAGCTCAGATTGCTGTTACTGAGTAATATATTCTGTGCCTTCAACTTACTGACATCTCACAATTGTACCCATGCTTTTGATAAGAAAGTCTAATAGTTAAGGTACATGGTTTTTTCCACGTAGCCTGTAAGTATCAGATCTTTAAGTCCATATTTTATGTATTGAGTTTGCATGGCAGGGATTTGGTGTCTTCTGTAAGAAGCTGTCAGAGTCTTTCCCCATATCTGACAGAGCTGATGCCAGCCAACTCCAAGACTAGGACCTGCTGCTGGCCGAGGCTGTTCATGACAGTGATATAACCTCTGTGAAAACATAGTTAAAAAGGGGGAAAAATTGCTGAACAGGAGCAATGGCAGTGGGATAGAGCCTGTGGTGAAGCCCATGGTGCTGCAGGCAGCAGGGAGAGGGTAGAGGGTTCGAGAGTAAAGTTAAGTCTTGAAAGAAGGGAGAATCCAAAAGAAGGTTTTTTTGAGATTTATTTCTCATTAGCCAACTCTGATTTGCTTGGTAATAAATTAAACTAATTTCCCTAAGCTGAGACTGTTTTGACGGTGACAGCAACTCATGAATGATCTCTCCCTGCCCTTATCTCAACTCATGAGCCTTTCATTTTATTTCTTCTCCCTGTCCTGCTGAATTGGAGAAGTGATAGAGAGGCTTTGGTGAGTATCTGGTGTCCAGCGAGGTTCAAACCACTGGAGTGTGACTGCCACTTTAGCTTCTGCCAGCACAAACTGTTGGCAATATTACCCAGCGGATTGAAACCCCAGGGGAGATGTGAGATGGATGGGTGTATTTTCTCCTGGAAGATCTCTACTTTGGAGCAAGTTCCTTGTTCTTGTGCCTTACTAAAATGTGACTTGCTACTGCAGTCATTTCTTTATTGAGTGGATGTGACATTTTAGCAGCTGGTCTTGTTTTTGTCTGAAGAGTGAGTTGCAGAGTAGCTCTTAGAAAGGTAAAGGCCAACTTTTAATCAGCAAACTTCTATAATTCTGGAAGAGTACAGCAGCTTAAGCATACTTAAGTTTAAAATGCAGCACACATTATGCATTGGGTCCCTTCTCTGGGAAAATTGAAGCTTGTGTCAACATTCAGAATGGTTCCTGTTTCTGACCTAGTGCAGAATCATATCTACAAGGTATAATTTCAAAAAACTTTTCAGGATATACTGTTTACATTTTCAGAAGGCGCTGTCGGAATATTTAATCCTAATTATAGTTGGAGTTCGCACCATCAGATAGGGGTTATTTTTATGATGCGTATTTTAGTCTGTGAGAACAAATTAGCCATCTGAATAATATATTTGGTAGTGAACCAATAGACAGGTATCACCTCTTTAATCTGTTTTGCATTCTGTTTCCCTAGGAAATGCCTCTTTTCAGCATGCTGCTAATTTCGGTTCTTTACTTGCAGTGTGATATCTCTAAATGACTGGGGTTTAGCAGCCTCGTGGCTGGAGTTTCACCAGCTGTGTAATAACAATTGTTTTTTGGAAATAGTGTGGCCTAAACACACCTGCATGTGTTTCTTGAAGCATTTTACTGCCTGTTAATTGGCTGGCAGTGTACTGGTGCTATCCCAGGTAACAGGAATAAAGATTTAATTGGGCACTGCGTCCTAGGCACTGAATGGCACGGAAGGAAGCCTCCCTTTTAAGACTGCTGAATATCACTGATTACTGGGCTTGGCAGGTGTCAGATACAAGAGCAGCTAGATGTGCCACAGCATTCCCCAGATTTTGAGGAAATGGGTTTAGGGTAAGCTTAGTACAAGCCTCATCATGGTAATGATGATAATGTAAAGCAGGATACCCTGCTTGATATTAATTAACTGTGCTGCAACAACATCTGGAGGCCCCACTGGATACCAGGGCTCCACTGGGGCAGATAACATACAAATATACTGTTTGATAAGCCTTTTGATAATGTGACTTCACATTATAAAAAGGCAAACTGGAGAGAGAGAGAAATTAAAGCTTTTTCAAGGTACAGCAGACCAGCAGTAAAAGCAAAAATCTTTTCTTTCAACCCTGTACTCTATCTAACTAATCTTGATTACCTCTGTGAGTGAGATAAAATTTAAAGGTCTCAATCTGTACTAATGGTATCACCTTACATGAAATATGTAAGCTTCGGGTGTAAAATTAATTCCTAAGTGTAATTCTGCTGATATTATGTGTTAATGTTACCTAAACTGCTTCAGCGATGTGTAAAGCTCTTATCTGATGCAGGGTATCTAGGCTGAAATAAACAAGAGGCTTCTGCATTTCATGTCTTTTCTTGGTGAAAATATCTTGTGTGTGTTGTTGAACATAATGAATCACTCCTGACCCTGGCAGAGCTGTCACAGAATTGAGCTTCTTGTCCTTTTTTTTTTGCTTGTCTTCCGGGTAGGTTTTTTTATAAAATAAACTTTTATTAGACAAAAGGCAAAGTTGAAAGACAGAAAGATGCAGGGAGACAAGGAGATTAGGTGAAATTAAACCAAGGGAATGGCAATTTCTTATCCCACTGGTAACTCTATTTCTGTAATATTGCAAAGGTGTTTGGTCAAAAAAAGTTCAAGACCAGGAGTAAGATGTACTTTAGTAGCAGTGTATGGCTGTGCTACAATTTCTTGTTGTAAGGACCATTGAAAAAGTATTATATTACCATCTGTGTCCCACATAAACCTTCAACTGGCAAAAATTAAGGGCAGTTTGGAAAATTTGTCAAACTCTTAACAAGGAAACTGGTGTAAATTTTACTTTAGCCAAATAATGTAATTTGTCTCCAACCAAAGAGTAGAGATCATCTTTCAATACAAGGAACACTCCCAGAGAACACTCCTGAATTTAACTGTTGATCATGATGAATAAGCCTCCAATGTGAGCCCTCATGGTGATATTGTGTAATTTCTGTAAACAAAAGTTTAAAATTTCTGGTGTCTCCACTTGAAAAAAAAGTACAAGTAAACTGAAGGAGTTTCAGGGCCATGGGGAAGTTTAAATGAAATATTGGAAAACCTTCTTTTAAGCAAGAAACTAAGAGAGCTGAGTGGTTTTCTCTTACACTCTGTAAAACTGAGAGAGTTTGCAGTCAAGGAAAGATGAAAATGGAACCCTAAGTCTTTTGCTTTATCTTTTTTTTGCTCTGAGGATGGAGCAAAGGCATTCTGCGTGGCTGTGACAGATGATTATCTAAGCTACCTTTCCTAAACCTTCAGTGGAAAAGATTAGATTTTCATTAATATTTCCCAATTTGATTTTTGCACCACTTGTTAAAATGAACAAGAATCAGTGGCGGCATTCAAGAAAATGTTGGCTTGATCACAGACTTACGAGTCATTTGTAGCAGTGTGATGCTAGGTAGTGTTTCAGTATAGGCAGCAACATTTGAACAATAAAGATCTGCTTTTCAGGAGGAGCTGAGCACAAGGTGATAATCATATTGCTGCATTCAATAGCTCTTGTGTCTTCCCATGAATTTGGTACTTTTTTTGCTTAAACTTAATTTTCAAATGCTTTTCTTAGATATTTGTTGTTCTTTGAGTTAAAAAGAGCTAATGCTGAATCATTGCTTCATGACTATATACACAGTTTCGAGTGTACTACTTTTTGGAACCTTTTATATCTCCTCTTTTTCTTTTTTAGAGGGCCTGTAAAGATCTGTGTAGTGTGTTCAAGAATTTAAGTCAAAGGTCCACCTTTAACTTATAATAGAGGTTTTCCTTTTGTACACGGTTCTTTTTCATTATAGTTCTTGCATTCCACTTGCTTTTTTGACCGTGTTCAACACTATGGCAATCTTATCAAAGTAGCAATTGTAATGAATCCAAGCCTTCTTTCCTCAACTGCAAATCACAAATGTTGCTCTAAAATATATCCTGTAGTTTAAAAAAGAATCAATTTAGACAAGATATATGACCTCCTATAAAATTTTAGAGGAGAGTAGATTATAACAATTGTCCTTTTTAGCCTTATAAATTATGTATTGCTGAGAACTGCTTCTTTTAAAAACCAGGCCCCCAAAGGGTAATAATTTCTATATATATTTATCCTCTGTGTGTGGGATTCTTTCTGATAAATAGGTTTTAACTGGCATTGAGTCGATCTGTTTGCACACCTTAAAGAAGCTATAACAGTATATAACAAAGAATGACCTACTGCTCCTTATGACAGCCCTTAAAAATCAAACAAAATTACCTGACCTGTGGACTTCCTTTCCCCTTAATATTTTTCCTTGTTTCAAGACAACTGTAAAGTGTTGGCACCCTGATCAAAAAACTTCCAAGCCAGGTGAGCTTCAGTGCCTGTCATTTCTCTCAGAGCATGTGCTGGTTTTGTTGATTATCATATTTGCTAGGGTGGCAGTACTGATTCTTGAATGTTCTTCCCCTACTGCCACTGTTTGGATAAAGGCAGACTTCATTCAGTAAACTCTCCCTTTACCCAGGCCTGGGGTTTTTTACATATTGAATCCTGATTTCAGACTTACCTCTCAGTGATATTAAAAACAGTGCTGAATATGGCCAGCCAGAGAAGAGTAGAGCTAACTGCCTTGTACTCTTTGCTGAAGACAGGTTCTGATATTTCCCCTTGTAAAATCCATTGACACATGTGTACTAGAAAGATCTGTCCAGCCACACGTTCAGTTCTAGCTGCAGCCCAGAAGGGCCCTCTAAGGACAATGCTGGTTTTTTTACTACCTTTCTAATCAGCAAGAACTTTCTGAGTTTCTGTTTACAGTGAAAGTTCCCATCAAGTGATTTATAGTTGTAGTAATAAATGAGTGTCCTCTGTGGAATATTCATCTATACCTTCAGTTCTCCTGGATAACTCGCAACATTTAGCACTGTTCTGCAAAGCCCCCTAAACCACAGAGAGTGAGCAATCCTTCAGAGGGACTAACATTCAGAATCAAGTTTGAGGCAGAGCAAAAATAGAAAACAACCAGGCAAACAAAACCCCGAAGGAAATCAAGCAAAGAAAGTCTTAAAGAAAGAAGTGAAAACAAAAAGGAAGAAATAAAAGTTCAATCTCTTTTTAAAAACATAGACTGCGAGTGTGAGGAGCCTAAGCAGAAGCAAGCCATTCCAGGAAGAGCAGTTTTCAGGGTTATAACAAAACAAAGCAATTTTCCTGAATTTAGAGGGTGGTTGAAGTGTGTGTGTGTGTGTGTGTGTGTGTGTGTGTGTGTGGCATTTTTTTGGGGTGGAGGGAAAGTTTGCTAAACCTTCCTACAGTGTGAAATGGCTTGTTGTATTGCTAAAAGAGCTTGTATCAATTTCAAATGAGAGCAGCAAAATCAGCAGTGATCTGCAGGACAGAGTAACCAGGAGTATTGTCTGCCAGGTTTGGGCTGATGTCTAGCCATGCTGGAACCAGCCAGGGTGGGAGGAGGAGGCAGTATGTGCAGTAGTTGCTATTTAAGTATTATGCAATAAAATGAGTGTGAGAAAACACAGCCTGGGATTGTAGTCAGATTTCAGGTATGTTTTACAAATGCTTCCTTGAATTTTACATTTTACTTCAGAAAAATAAGCAAAACAACACAAGAAGATACTGGGATAAACTCTGCTTCCACTTCCATCAGTAGGAATTGAGTTTCTTCAACAGAATTGCTATTGATTCACATTGATGCAGCTGAGAGTAGGATCTGTCCTCATGCCTGGAGTTCTCTCTCTCGGTTTTTGAGATGAAATGCTTTCTGAACACAGAGAACAAATATATACTTTTAGTGTGGACAATTTAAATTTCAGATTTAGAAAAAGAAAACCTTAGAGTAAAGAGCACATGTGGCTAAAGCATGTAGCTTTTCATGTATGTTTCCTCTAACACACTTGAACTGCTCATCTTACAAAATCACTGCCAACCCCATTTTACTTCCTTCTTACCTGCTCTGCTACATAAAGACAGATGCCTTCAAAATGTAAAGGCATGGCATGGAGAAAGCAAAGGCCTGACAATTTGCACACAGGACAAGCTCTGCTTCTCTTTGAATGAAGGGAAACAAAAGTTAAAACATACCTGCTAAAATGTAAGATCTCAGACCTGTTTTGAAGGAACAGGTTTTGAAGGAGTTGAATGTAGGAGCTGAGGAAAGCTTAGGACCTGCTCCTCTCAGATTGTAGTTGCTCTCAGGGCTGAAATGTTTGGTTTGGCCAAACATTTATATAATCCGTATATATAATCAGTGTTTAAGTGAAATATATCTGGATTTTTGGGGCTTGTAGAGCTTGGAAAGATAGGTGTCTATAACTCCTCTGTAACAGATAAAGAATCTGGTTTACAGAAAGGTAAAAGAAAAGGTGGCCCAAGTGAGCCAATGCTTCAGAGCAAGCAATAAATTGCTGATCTCCTGATCCAGGCTGTAGATTAGCTCTTGTGTCATTTAATAATGTTGAAAGTGTTTGGTAATTATGCATATAACAAACTGTTGCCAGGAGTCTGTGTAGAGTAGACAGGTCAAGGAGAAGCCTTGTACAATTTTTTTTTTTCCTCAGTACTTTGTGCTTTTTTTGTTCTTTAAACTTATCTACAACCATTCCATTATGTGATCATAATTATATTTCTAAATTCTTGGAGACATAATGGCAGAAGTTTATCTCCAGAAGTACTGTAAGGAATGAAGTGGTAATGTGGCTTTTGAGGGCAGCAATTTTATGGGACAAATCAGCAGAAATTCTTGAAAAAACTTTAAAAATCCTTTTTGGCGCAGTAGCCTTAAAGAAAGAAGAGAAAAAGTAAGATAGATTGAATGCTGAGTACACTTCATTATTTATAAATAAAATGGTTCTCAGTTTTCCAAGACATAGTGCCAGCACTTGATGTCACTTGGAGGTTTCAAAGACGTTAATTAATGGTTTCCTTTTCATGGAAAGTTTTTGGGGCACCCAGTTAATACCTATATACAGAGGAAAAAAATTACACTGTTAAAATTCTCTTGAACCCTTTTAGACCACGTAACTTGTTTGCTCTGTATGGCTCTGTATTCACCTTTTCCCTTGCTGCATAGTTATGATTTTTTTTCCTATAGCTACAAAATAAATGTTATAGGTAGTGGCTCAAATATAAACCTTTCTTTGTCACATATTTACTGGTCTAGTTAATACCTTTGTTTGGTTATGTGGAAAGAAAATCCACCAGCTGAATGTGTGGGGAAAGGAACGATAGACTATGTCCATCACAAAGGGTTAAACCATAATAGCAAAGCTTGTCTTTTGGATTGAGAAGGAGGGTAGGTCTTGGTAAAAGCTGTTTTTAATGAAGTATTATAGTGCAAGAAACTGGAATTGAAGAGATGTTGAAAATAAATTGTGGATTTGCCCCTTGTGTCCATGGTCACTGCTCTCTGCTGTAGGATTTTCTCTGTCTTTTGCTTTACCTTATTTTTTTTCTTCTGCAAGGAATGCATAAACTAATTGTTAATTTTTTCATAGTGTCTGGTGCCCTGGAGATTTAAAATATCATAAATAAACTCTGTCTTGGGGCCTGTGTCTGCAGTTTGGCTTCAGTAGCCCTACCTTTGACATATTGTGTTGTGTTTTATTCTGGTAATTGGAACAAAACCATTTTCATGACAAGTTCCTACTCAGTCCAAATAAGAGTCTCAGGAGTTGTGATTCTGCAAAAGTCAAGTTAAACAGTCACAGGGAGCTCTGCCTAAGAGTGATCTGAGGAGAGCTGGAATAGACTGTCCCCAAGAACCATGATTTTTTTTTTAGACAAATTTTTGCAGTTCTTAATTGCAACAAAGTGTTACACTGCTTTTAGAAGGGCTGTTTTCTCTGGCTCTGGGGGGGGATGCCTCTTGGGATGGGGAAGGCACCAGTTTGCTCATTTCCCCCTTCTCTCCATCAGACTAAAGGCCTCTGGCATTTTGCAGTCCTCTGCTTCCAGAATCTTATCTCTTTCCCAGTTTGCCCTCTTATCACTAGCTCTTTAAATAGGTCTTTTCCTTCAAGCCCTTGGAAAAGAAATGGTGAAAGGTGCTATCTCCTTTTCCTCTGAGGAGAAATCAGAAACATTTTCTCATTCTGCAGAGATTAATTGAACTTCCCACCATCCTTTTCCCCACCTGCAAGTTTTTACCTTTGCCTCATTAAGCCTGTAGGCTTGAAGGTATGCAGCTTTCACTCTGCTGAATAGCTTTTAATTCCTTCTTCTTCTGTGGTGGTACTTCTAATCTGTTCCATTAGAAAAGGTGCTGGTCTTCATCTTACCTGCTCATGCTATACCTTGACCAAGGTGGACTCTTTAGAGCAGTCACAGTTTGCCAAAGAAGCTTGGTGTATTGATGGCAATTAAAAAGCAATATGAGAAGTCATCCATTAGGCTGACTGTAAGGCAATATCTTGTAAAACCACAATATCAGTAGCCAGGCTACCTATATATTATTTGAGTCTTTGAGGAAACATTAGTCACGTGTTCTTTGGTAATTGCTATGCAGGTAAAGATAATTATATGGTTGCCAGCAAAAGATTTGCTAAAACAGAGTTGGGAGATCACTTACTTCATATGTCAAAGTGGTAAAGCTGTGCCAGCAATGCTTTTATCTGAAATAAATCTTTGTTAACTGAAACTTCACTTATTTTTGGACTAGCATAAGAGAAGAAACAATGGTTGTTTCCAAATGGCATCTGATTTCATGCATCTGCTGGGAGCAGCAACCCACTTACCTCAAGGTCCAGTGAAAAGAGAAGGACGGTATTGTTATCTTGAAGAAAAGTCCCTTCAAAGAATAACAGTATGAATGTACATGAAACTTTCTATCCAGCATACATTTAGCACAGTCTAAAATTTACTGGTTTAATGAGAAAAAAACCAAGATGCCTACGGTTTCAGTGCTAAGCTTCAAGTAGTTGAACCACTGTTCATGACCTCTTCAGCTACAGGATTGTTTTCTTTCCTTTCCTAAAATAATTTTGTAGTCTGACACAAGGAAACTTAGTGTTAGGGAGAAAATGTCAAAAAAAAAAGGAGGGTAGTGAAGATACAAGGAATTTGTGATGAGTACTTTGGTATGAGAAAGCTTTGAAATGTAAGGTGAAGCAGGAATCAGAAAGACCTCTCTAAGAAATTGAAACATGGTGAAACTTTCGGAAAAAGATGTTTTGATATCAGGAGGCAGGAATAAATCCAGGAGATGAATCCAAGGTGGCCATCAAGTACAAGAGCAGAAGTTCCTTTCTTATTGCTGAGATTTGCTAATGTGAATGTAGTAAAGTCAGGGTAACAGCCCTAAAAATGGGGTCCTCTGCCCTCTAAGGAGATATGTAAGGTAGTAAATAGAACAGAATTGTCCTGTGACCCTATATTATACCTCAGGTTTTTTCAGGGAAAATATATTTGCATAGAAGATGGTCATCTACTGTCTGTTGTTTCAATTTTAGAGTATGGATAGCTAACAAATATATTGACTTCCTCTATGATACATTTTAGTTCTGCCTGTCTGTACCAGTTTTGGATATCTGCAGTGCCTTTAATATGCCTTCATAGTTGTTGACACTAGCATATTGTGCCTCTCCTTACTGAGTGTTTGAAGATGCATTCCTCTTAATTGTACAGTGATGAGAATTTCTGTTGCTGTTTAAGTCAGTGGTATTAAATGCATATATCTAATCAGAGTATAATCTGGGTGTGTATTTTGCAACTTAAAGTCATTAAATATGGTCATTACTTGGAATCACCTGAGGGGACCCACAGAAGGAAGTGTTGTGGCTATTATAACAGGTTTTGCCTGCTCTTCCCTTTCAGTCAGTGACTGGTGCAAAGTTTTGGGAAAACATTGCTTTATTGGTAAGGCACAGTTTGCTGTGTGATGGAGAAAAATAAGATGGGCAGCTCCTGTCTCTTAGGTAGCTTCCCTCCGGATTTTGAAGTCAGCTAATGACACTTCTGCTCCCTTGGAGTTCCATTCATCTTCTAACTGCATTCTTCCTGCTAGATCTCACAATTATTTTTTGGGTAGTGAGGACTGTTTGTTTCCCAAGAAGAATAACAGAACAAAACAGGTGTTTAGATAAGAGCCTGTCTGTGGCTGCATTTTATATAACGAGTGACTAGTAATAATCAGTAGAGATGTTGCGCCAATAACTCTTTATCTACATCTCCTGAATTTGTTGCCTGGTTTCTCACCTGTCTTCTGTGATTTTTTATGGGAACAAATGTGTCACTGTCTTCAGGTGAATGCTGTAAAGAGCAGTGTGAAAGAAAGTGTTTGCATTGAAGCAGAACCAATGAAATGTGTCCTGAGGAAGCTCAAAATGACACTTCTGTGTATTCTCCAGTGCCATCTACCGGCAGAACTACCCACTAGAGACTTGAAGGCCAAGAACATTCTCTTAAGTGGCAGCAATTTTAAAACATTTTTTTTTTCTTCTTTCAGGAGCAAGGCAAGATTGGTGTAGTCTTCAATATTGGCACAGTGGACATTTCTATTAAAGAGGAAAGCACACCTGTAAATGATGGCAAATATCACGTGGTACGCTTTACCAGGAATGGTGGCAATGCAACACTTCAGGTTGACAGCTGGCCAGTGAATGAACACTACCCCACAGGTACATATATTTTCCTTTATTTCCCTCTTTCAGTGTATCTGTGCCTATAACCTAATGTTTAATAACAAATGGTTGCTATATAAATCTTTGTTGCTTCATCCCGACAATAAATTCACGAGCCTGGTGATGCATATTCTGCCTCTTGGAAAACAAATGAATGGTCCTTTACACTGGAAGAATAAGCATGCCAACTGTGTGGTATGATGTCCATAGATCATGCTATTTCAGAGGTCTCTAAGTGAATCCTGGTTCTACAAAGCCAGTCAATGACAAACTTGGTTTTGCTACTAGTGATATTTTCTAAATATTTAGGGTAAAAAGTTTTGAACAGACTTTATGAAAGGGAGCTGTGAAATGAAAAAGACTCTAGCCATACCCCAGATACTGTCTATATAAATATAGAGTAGAAATGTAAAGAACATGGAAAATAAGGAAGTATTTGAGCAGACCTTATGCTTGCCTCATAATTTTTTATCATCTGAATTTCACTTTCTTTCTTAGGTTTGCAGATACAAAGGTTAACACAGCATCTAACCGAAACTGACAACTCCTAGTTGACTTTCTGTCAAAATACAGTGGGAAAATTCAATATCTTTGGAAATTATCACCCTTAATCCACCAGAAATAGTGAATAACTAACTCTTGATACACCGTCACATGTTTTATCCCACCACTGGCAAATCACAATGTCATGATACTTTGTCACCATGCTAAAAGATCAAACTTAGACCAAGTGAAAAACAGATTGCTTTGTGTGCTGCTGACAGTGTATTAGATTGCTGAGATCTGATGATGTGCATGGTTATAAAAGGAAGAATGAACAAAAGGGAAAAACTCCAGTGTTAACCACATTCTCCTATTCATATGTCTCCTAAGGTCAAGCCATGATCTTGGTTTTTGATATTGAGACTAAGAAACATTCATTTCTTTATTTCTAGGTTGTGCAGTAGTAACTCAAGACAAAAGGAAGATTTCTTGCTAGTGGTGTAGGAATTGTTCAAAAGAAACTTAAACTCAAACTATAGGAAATATTCTAACTTGAAGTTATATACTAATTTATGTGACATTATAATAATAAATTACTCCAAGGGGATGACTTCATCTCTTCTACTCCCTCAGAAAGCACACAGGAAGGTTTTTAAAAGTGAGTCATCTGTGCTATATTGCTCTCTACTACATATGTCCCTTTGTCAGTGTTTTGTGAGGTATATGCAAAAGGATACATTTCAATTATTAACTTTTTCTGTGAAAAAATTATTTTTGAAGAATGCCATAACGGATATGCTGTGTTAGGTTCTAGCTCTGCTATCCATTGGTTTGAGAGGAAAGGTCCAGCTGAGGATCTTTCTTCTGCTCCTTTCATCAATTATTTTGTGAAATACCTCCAATCCAGTTGGCAGTCAATTACAGTCACTACAAACCCTATAAAAAAATTTTCTTCTTATATTGCTTGCTGTGGTATGTCTCTCGTGTAAAGAAACAAAATATTCAGCTCAATGCTTTAGAGATTTTTTTTTTTTTTTAAGGGAAAATAAATCACACTCAGAGACTACCTCAGTACCCTGGGCTTCTGCCTAGGCTAAAGATATTTCTCTGTTTTCATTAGAAGATGTATGGTTTTGTGGAATCAGCATTAATCTTATATTCTGGGCTAGTACTGAGTGTGTGCAGTTGTACCCTAAGAAAAAAGGACACCTTTATCTTCCAGACACCTTTTCCTTTCTGTGCACGTATTTCAATTTTGTCTGTTTGTAGATGATGAATTTTTCAGCCTGTCCCTGTGAAAATAAGGCTTATGGGACCATACTTTGTGTGTTCAGGTTTCTCCCTTACTTGTTTCATACTTCTTTCAAACCAATATTTTAGCCAAATTAAAAAAAAAAATAGGCAAAAAAATACTACATTACTGTGGGAAAAACCCAAGCAAACCAACAAACAAACATAAAAACCCCAAGGGAAGAAGGCAGTGTTCCAGCCTTCCCAAAGAAAAGGACTGTGGCTTGATGTCAATTCATGTTAAATACCAGAATATCCATATAATACAGTGGCATTATGAATGCCTAAGATTCAGAAAAGATTCAATGAACCAATTATTGCAGGAAACCAATACTTATTAGTCCCATTTTCGGTGCAGTCAATGGTTTGAAAAAAAGACTGAACAGGAACTTTTAAAATTAATTACTTGTTGTCTTTCCCAACCCAAACTTGCACTGTTGTTTTTTGATCTGACTGCAAGACCAAACCTGTGTTCAGCAGAGATTGAGTTCTGTAAAGGCTTTGTGGTTGGATGGACCCAGGCTAATCCAGTGTGTTTCCACTGGAACCTGCTGAAAATTTAAATTCATATCAAACTTGGGTGATAGTAGCTGAGCAATCCCCTGTGTTTCACATAGCATCATATGAATTCTGGAAACGGTTATTTGTAGTGTTTAAAAAATGTATTTGTAGACCATGCTTGCTTGGGCACACTGTGTTTTCTGTTAAATGAACAATTTCATGTGTATTTGGTTTTCCACACAGTGCTATACCCTAATGTTTACAAATTTTATAAACTCTCTGATGTTTCTTCTTTGTCATCACACACGGTGCAATCTTCAGTCAGGGCCGCATTCTGCATGGCGTTTCCATGCTACTCTCTGAGTTTTATTACTTGTGGAAGGATTATACATTAGGTTCATAATTACTTGCTCAATGAAAAGTACAAATAAACGTTGGATATTCATTAAATGAGCAAAGTGAGAGAATATTGGCTTTCCTTAAAATACAGTCTTTAGTTAAATTGAAATTAACTGAAACTAGCCCAATGGGACCAAAAGATTTCAAAGCTGTATTTTTACAACTTCAAATAAAAGACAAGGAAAATAGAATGACACCAAACTTACAACTCAGGCACTGACATTTTGGGTTTTATAGCATCCAATTGCATTCCAGTCACCTGCAACATGAGCTTTACACTTTCTTGTAAGGAAAAAGGTTAGAGAAAAATGGTAAAGGAGGGAATTAACTTGGAACTAAAGTTGGCTTTGTGACTGAAATAATGCAAATTACTAGGGATGATCTCTCATCTTCAGTACCATCTCAAGGTACCAGAGTTTCTGTTACTTGTTACTGAACAGTAAGACAGAACAGTGGCCCAGTATAGGTATCTGATACAAAGCTCCTGAGAATAGGGAGATGTCAAAGAAGTAGCATTAACATAAAGGCTGCTGTCTGCAATTTAGCTGTTGTGGTTCAGCCAAAACCATTGGGCTGTCTTTGATTTATTTGCATTAGTTTTGTTCTTTCTCCTCTCTCTCAAGAACACAGTAAGGAGATGGGCTTCTTCCATAGGCTGTACTGATATAGCCAATTTCTTCATGCTTGATTCATTAAGTGGATGATCACAATGTGATAGAATTTTTCTCAGTCAGGGTATAAAACTTTTGCTGTAGTCTAAATTACAGTTTTCTGTGACTTCCTCCCTTCTGTTGTCTCTCATTCTTTCATCCTTTCAAGTATCTCCCAGAAAATAGGTTGTGTTTGGTCACTGTTTTTTTCCTGCTTTTATGTTCCTGGGGAGAACTTTCTCTATATCTAAATAAATTGTTTAATGATGAAATTTGAGCAAGTTTGGACCCAGACTTCAGGAAGAGGAAGTATCTGACATATTTTTGTTTTGATTAAAATGAAACCCATCAAATTTGAGACAGGTTACAGAAATTTTCAGAACAGTTAGAAATAAATCTTCAGTTTTTTACACAGAACTGGGATACCTCAGTCCTTAAGTTTTCATTATTTCTTAAGCAGGACATTTTTTTTTTTACTCAGTTCACTGTCTTTCCTTGCAAAAAAATACTTTGTGTGTTGCCAGATTTGTAGTGTATGTCAAAACAAGCCTGATACTCCTGTTCATTCATCCAGGCACCAACTACATTTTCTGCAGTAGGAAAAAAAACCCAAAACAAAGCTAGGCGAAGAGAAGCTGTAGAGTAAGAGCATTCATGATTAAAAAAAAATCTTATTGAAGTAATGTTTTAAAGGAGAAGATTAAAGGAAAGAAGGCAACAGGTAGGAAGGAGCTGTCATTTAAAGAAATGCATGATCCAGCAACACAAGTGTAGCCTGGATTTTTTAATGCATTTTAGAAAGAAGAATTAAGACAGTATTAAACAACTGGATTATTACCAGGGTTCACTATTTCATCCATACAGTACATATTTTATATTTTTCCCCTTTATCATTCTTGAGTTATCTCTCAGTTTTCTTGCAGTAGTCTTTGCCCTTTCAAATTACATTATTCTGCACGTTTCTTGCTATGGATAAAAGGAAAAAAATAGTTCATCCTCTATGCCCCTACTTCATTCGGTCTCTGAAGTACATTTCTGAGAGGAAATTGTATTTCTGGGAAAGCTGGACAGTTAGCTCTTGGCAGCAGAACTGACTGCTCTGGCCAGATAAGTGCATACCTATAAAACAAAAAGCTGATTCTGAGACCATGATATCTGTGCTGGGATTTTCTTTCAGAGTAGTTCCAGTTCAAAGGATTGAATGTTCCTGTACTGTTGGGCATATCTTCTTTTCGCAATTTCATTTGAAAGCAATCCAATTTGAGCTACATCTTTGTTAGTCTATGTGAGACAAAGTCCTTGTCTAAAACAATAAGCTTTCCAGAAAAAGGTCAGAGTGATAATGGTTGAGATTCTCCTACCTATATAAAATGTGAAAAGCATCAACCTAACCTTGCTAAAATGTATTTCTTCATTTGCTAGGTGGAAAGATCTGAGGTAGCTTGATTTGTGCCACGCACTTTATGTAAGATAGGGAAGAAAACTGGCTGAGTTCTTACTTGCTTTTTTCAATAATTTTTCTAGCTAACTGAAGGAATACTGAAGGATGCTGGCAGCAGGACTCCTCTCAATTATCTACAAGGTTCTTTGTGTCTGGGGAGGTCCCTGCTGACTGGAATCTAGCCACTACTGTTCCAGGCTATAAGAAGGGTGTGAGAAAAGATACAGGGAGCTACAGACCTGTTAGTCTAAACTCAGCTCCTGGAAACATGATGAAGATTATACTGTATGCTATTGAAAGGCATTTAAAGAATAATGCAGTCATAAAGCACACTGAACATGGGTTCACAAGGGGAATGTTCCATGTAACTAATTTTATGTCTTTCTATTGTAAGGTCATCTGCCTCATGGATGAAGGGAAGGCAGTGGATGTAGTTTTCCCTGGATTTTAGCAATGCTTGTGATACCATCCCTCACAGCACTATTCCAGACAAGTTGTGGGATGAGCTGTGCACAGTGCACTGGGTTAGGAACTGGCTGAACTTGAACTGCAGAGCTCAGAGGGCTGCGGTGGATGGGGTTACATCTGCCTGGCAACTGGTCACCAGAGCTGTTCTTAGGGTTCAGTTCCAGGGACAGTTCTGTTCAAAATATTCATTCTTCTGTGGTAAGCTCACCTATCTCATGCATGAAGGGAAGGTAGTGGCTGTAGAAAGTTTGCTAGTGAGACTAAACTGGCAGGTGCTGTTGACCCCTTCAGGGGACAGGAAGGGGATTCTAGGTGGAAGAGAGCATTGGAAAATTATTAATGGGATAAAATTAGGCAAGAACAAATTCTGGATTCTGCACCTGGAGCAGGATAACACCAGACATTATTAGGAATTAGGAGAGGAGTGGCAGGAGGACAGCCCTGAAGAAAGGGATCTGGGGTGCTGGTGGGCAGCAGCTCAGTGTAAGTCTTATGTGGACCCTGACAGTGAAAACAGCAAACCATGTCCTGGGGAGCATAAAAGCCAGCACAGACAGCCAGTCAAAAGAAGTGGTTATCCTGTTCTATTCAGTGTTTGTGTGGTCTCACTCCTGGTAGTGTCCCATAATTTGTGAAGGATGTGAAGATCCATGAGGATGTCCAGAGGACAGCAACAAAGCTGGCGACAGGGCTGGAAGGCATGTCCTATGGAGAGGGGCTAAGGACTTCAGGGTCATGGAGTTTGGAGCAAAGCAGGCTAGGGGTGACATTGCTCTTTGCAGCTTTCTGAGGAGTGGAAGCAGAGACAGGTGCTGTGCTATTTTTCCATGGTCCTTAGTGCTAGGACATGTAGGAGTGTTTCAAAGCTGTGCTAGAGGAGGTTCACAATAGATCTTAGGAAGCATTACTTTACTGACAGCCTGGTCAAACAACCATTTTTCTAGAGAGATTGTCAGCAGGCCTCATGCCCATAACTGTTTAAGAGGCATTTGGATACTGCCCTTAAGAACATATTTTGACTTTTGGCCAACCCTGATTGAGCTAGATAATTGTTGTAGCTACTTTCCAAATATTCTAGTCTAGTCTCAACTACTTGCTTACAAAGAAATAGACAATGTCAGGCAGAGGTTATAGTTCTGCCTATAAGTGAAAGGTGATGCAACAAAGGCTATAGAAAGAATCTCATGACTGTCAGTTTTTCTCATTTTTTTTCACTTTGTGGTCTTTTGTCTTTGGGAAAATTTCATGATTTTGAGACACGTTTTGGGACACCTGAAATTATATACTGCATCTCTGTAACATAGAAAAAAAATCGATGTATTTTTTATTTCATCTGTTTTAGCTGTAGAGAATTTATTATGGTGGTGGAAAGTACTTGAAGTATTTGTGTTTGTCTTGATAAGATTGAAAGTTTGGTTCCATCTTATTCTTCCTTTAGGAAAAGTATTCTATGATTAAAAGTATCAGAATAATTGGAATCTGGCATATTTTAAATTGTTGTTACCCATCTGATACTTTTGCAAAGTGCTGAATATTTCTCAGTGAGATGATGTTAACACTTTCCTGTTTGCATGCTTGTTTGATTGTACCAAATTGGAATATTAGAAATGGTTACAGCCTAATAAAATTAAAAATATCTAGATCCTATTCTTTTTTCATAAATACCCAAACAATTCTATTGTAGACACTTTAAAAATGGAATCATACAGTAGGAGAACTTAAGCTAGCATCAGAGATTTTACAGGAATTGTAAGGTGGGGAAAATGAAGCATGAGGCTGTTTTGTCAAGAGCAGACCGAATACTGCTAATGTGAAATGGAAATGCCATTTTATAAAAGAGGAACCTGAAGCTGGTTTAAGTAGTAAGTGTTGCATGGCACTCCACAACCCATGATGGGTACTTTTGTAAATTTCTGTGAAAAACCAAAAAGCAGATTTCATTTCCAGAGATGTGGATATCCACAGATCCAGCTATCTTTAAATGCAATGTTGGTTCTAAGTATCTCTAAAAATGGTTCTACCCATCTCTACAAGTAAAATTCCATGAGTTTTACACAGCTGTGACTATTGAATGAGAATTCATAGTCTGCTTTAAAACAGGTCATTTATTGTCCTACTTAAGCCATTTATTACCTTTCCCTTGTTATTTTCAGTCTCCTTCCACAACTGGCACGATCTTTTTGTTCAATGAGGTCCATTTCCCACCTCATCCCTCTACTGAAAGGACTCTTCTCTTCTCTTCTCTTCTCTTCTCTTCTCTTCTCTTCTCTTCTCTTCTCTTCTCTTCTCTTCTCTTCTCTTCTCTTCTCTTCTCTTCTCTTCTCTTCTCTTCTCTCCCTTATTTTTGGCTTTATTTAGTTTTTATCGACAACATTTTCTTTCTCTCCCTCTGTGATTTCCCAGCCGTGAGATAAATAGCCTTGTATCTTACAAGCTAAATACAATTACTGCTATCAAAACTGGAGTCTTTCTCTCCCTGTAAATGTCTCTTGGAAGTTGATAAGCTGTTCAAAGCAAACTGCAGGCTTCTGCCTAATCCTGAGATTAAACATAACCACCCAGAAGACAGCAAGAGATAATTGAGGGGGGGGGGGAGATGGTGCTGGGGAAGACAGGCAGGAGAGGAGGAGAAAATGAGATCCTCTCCTGAGATATTAAGAGGACATACAGAAGGCTCAAGGTTATTTGTAAAGGAATTACACAAAACACACAAGAGCTTGTTATGATGAGGAATTTCCTCAGATAATGCAGTGGTTGTTGTAGTTGTTAAAGACAAAATTTAGCAAGGATTTGTTTGATGTAAAGCATACAGGGCAGCTCCCACTCATGATTGCTGATTTTTACATATTATACCCATCTTGTCCTGGAAACAGAAGGTCTCACAAGATTGTATCCAGATTCTTTGTGCATGCTAGAGTTCATCTCATTGGCTTTATTGCTGAACATGGGGAGACAGTAGATTTCCCAAGACTGAAGCAGGGGACTGAGCTGACTTTTCTATGCTCTGTTTTGGTACCTGCTGACAAACCTAGAAAATAAGAGTGCCTTAATTGTGGAGAAATAGTGTGTGATATCTGTATTAGTCTTCACTTATATAGGCAGAACTACTGAAGGTTAATAGTTTTTATCAGTCAGCCCAATAGATTTGAAAAAATCAGTCTCATTTCACGATATATAAGTTCTTCATGGCAGTTTTGTGGTTTTTTTTTTACTCAGTGGCATTATAGTTTTCTCCTTCTGTAATTTTTTTGCATCTTCTGTTTCTGAAAGCTTGTCTGTTTTTAACTGTTATCAATGGGATATTACCTTTTCCAACTTTGCTTTATTTAATTTATAATGCATTAGACAAGAAAAAGAAGGTAAGTGTAGATGGTGTAATAGTAGCATCACTGGGGAAATTAGGAAACAACGACATATCCTTTCTTCAGCTGACATGTGCACTGATTTTGTAAATAATATACAATGTTGTGATTATTAGTTCTTGTGAGGTCAATGATGTAAAGTCCAATGCTGATTGTGAAATTTAAAAAGAAGACTCAAAAGCAGAACTAATGGAGATGTCTGAGTCATTGCAACAAGTTCTTTCTAAGTTTGTACTTCTCCCTGCACAGAACCTCTACATGGCTTATATTGCACCACTTCAGCGATTTACAAATGTTCAGAAATGGAACCTTAAAGGAAATTTCTTGTTCTCTGTGCTATTCCGAGCCTTAGTCCTCCTCCCCCAAATTCATTCTGTGTCTTGCAGAATAATTTTAACATGTCATTTCCTCTTTTTTCCACCCTTCAACTCCCCACAAAAACTTTGGCTTCTGCCTTCTTGTGAACCTGTAGCAATCTTTTCCTTCCCTCAGACTTGAGGCTGTTATGATCTCCTTTTCACTTCTGAAACCTTGCTTCTGAAACCAAGGTAATAGTAAGAAGTTTGGCTGAACCCAGTTGTCTTCATGAAAGTGGATCTTGTGCTGGATGACTTAGAATCATTAATAAGATATGTTGCTTGATCTGCATGCTGAAGGGATTTTTTTCTTGGCGCTACAAGATCCCACTGTGGTCTTAATTCTTTCCTATCCAAATGTCCTTCTGAGTGGGCAATGAGTAAGGAACAAGAGAACTGATTTTTGAGTAGCCCTGTAGGCTGAATGTGATCACCAGGGTTCTTGTCGCATACTTTGTTGTGGATTTTGACTTTTCACATTGTACTCATTTTGTGGGACTTAAATGAGCTCTCAGATGCTTCCTATCAGCATGAATTGGAGACAGCATATAAAGTGCCTTTGACAGATTTACTGCATTTCATAATGAGCCTAAAACATATAAAAAGACAGGGTTAATAAAACAGAATTGGAGAAGCACATTTTGAAGGCAGTACTGCAGCATATGTTGAAAGATCTGCCAAGAGGGATGATTAAAGCATGACAAGTTGATGAAATCAAGAGTTGATTGTAGCTTGTCACTCCAGGGCCATAGCATCTATAATATATTTATAGGGTTGGAAAACTGATAAATATGGCTACCTGATATGAACACTCAAGTTTTGTTCCCCTGTATCCAATGACATATAAAACTCCACATATGAGGTCATCAACAAACAAACATACTTTGAAATTTGTGCAAAAAACCTCATGTTAATGCACGGGTTTCCATACTGGATGATGGGATAGGATCTGACACGATATAAAAGTTACATAAATGTTGCCACTATGCTTAGAGTTCAACTGCCATGTACTTTGTGCTTGACTTTTCCACAGAAAAAAATGAAGCTGTGGTTTATTGCTTATTTGCTCCATCCTCAAGAGTTTCATGAAAATGTTGTAAGGATTTTCTGTCTTCCAAATTCTGTTTTTCAGAACAGAAGAGAAGACAGAAAACAAACAAATAAACAAGTGGTTATATTGCAGCTTCCAGTATCCATTGCTCCTGTTTTGTTTCTTAAAACTGCTCTGAACTCTTGCAACACCCTGCATTCAGTCTGAGTGAGCTGTAGTTTTACTTTCACTAAGTACCTCAAGCCCATGTGAATGGCAGCCTATCAAGCACTGGAATTTGTCAGCTTGGAATCAAGAAAGAGGGAAATGCATGGGTCTTTATGAAGACATGTAAGGTAATGAAGCACAGCAAGCAGCACAGTATGATTTAACAGCAATAGGGTTGAAAGAAGGAGTTTACCTGAGGAAGGAAGTAAACCCAGAAAAGTATCTTTATACAAGTTGCTATGACCATCTAATTCTGACCCAGTATCCCACTGATAGTCCTTGAGGGAGAGTGGAGAGGAATAAGAAGTATTCTTCTCTAGCAGTCTTTATTACTGCTACATGACAATCACATAAAAAGTTCTTCTAACATGAAAATACATGCCTCAGAGGCAATACTAGTTTTAATTTAGCCAAAATATTTATTTTGTTTATAGCCTAGATAGAGAAAATATTACCGGAAAGTACTGACAGTTTGAGTAAAAGTTTTTTTGGTGCTGTCCAAAAAAACAGAGATATGTTCTGTATGTATTGTATATTAAGCTGTTAGCTGAATTAGTGTAGCAACACTCTTACTTCATCCTGAATCAGACTAGATGTCTAATATGTAAAATCTACAGATGAATACCAAATACATTAACAGAAAATTTGCTTTAGTGGTCCAAATGACACTTCTTTCCAATGGTCCTGGATTTGGGATTCTCTATCTTCCCAGAGCCTGATTATTTGTCTAATCAAGCTTATTGAGTCTGAGACGTGTCAAGTGTCTGATGCTCCAGAGAATTACAGTAACCCACCATGGCATCAACAAAAATATGCCCCAGAAGATGTCCTTCTGAAATAAATTGCCCTACTTCTGCATTTAGTTTGTGATCTGAAATATGAAGTCAAATAAACTGTATGTGTTTGTATCAAATCTACCGTAATAACATTTGTATTTCTCAGTTGGAAAGCAAATGTTTCCTTGTTTTCCCCTCATTGATTTATTCAGGAAGACATGATTGTGTGGAAATACTCCCACTTCTTCTGCAGCTGGAGAAGTTACTTTACTGCATTGTGACCCCATTGCTCAGCCAAATTTAAACCATAACAAACCAAAACCTAGGTAGTTTAGTGGCATCTCTAATTTTCCTCTATTTCTCTGATTCTTTTTCCATTGATGGTATTGATTCTCAAATCTCACTTCTATCCTCTTAGCTTAGTTTTACTGACTAGGGTTCTTTGTAAGATAAATTCTTGCAACACAGAGTGAATGCCTAGGAAAAGTTGTATTAACCTTTGACAATGGTAGTACAGCATAAACTGAAACTTGTGAAGATTTGAGCTTTATGATTTCCTAGTCCTAGATTTGCTCTATATCAGATGATCACTTAAAATATTCCAAGATACAGTATCCATACGGCTCTGATGCATCTTTCTGCCTAATTGTTCTCACCTGGTATCTGATTTAAGAACCCTGGAATATTCCTAAGTATTGGCATTGCATTCATATACTTACCACAGGCTTTTGAGTCCCATCCCAGTGCCTGAGATGCAGTGGATCAAAACAGATACAATCCATGTGGTTTTCCCTGTATTTCTTTGACGTCCAGCCATTGTCCATGAATAGTAATTACATGCTAAGAGATATGGGTATATCCTGATAGCTTGGTCTTCCCAACAATTCCATGCCAAAGTATACAGCTGTTCACACAGGCATGTGTATCCTGACTGAATGCTCAGATATTTTGAACTGTTCTCATCTGTTTGTGTTCATTGCTTCATGATTGTATGAGGTCCAGGTACCGAGCATAAACCTTATCAACAATGATTTCTGGTAAATTTATCCTTTGCTGGCATAAAACTAATTAGAACCATAGAAGGACTTGAGTTGGAAGGGATCTTTAGGATCATCTAGTTCCACACTCCCTGCCACGGGTGGGGACACCTTCCACTAGAACACATTGCTCAGAGCTCCATCCAACCAATGGCTTGATGTACCTGATGGTACATCAAATCTAGCTGTGTAATGTAGTGCCGAGAAGGATGGAGAAATATTTCTCAGATGGAGACTCAGGCTAAATACAATCCTGCTGCACAGCACAGTGCAGTGAGTTCCCAGACATTAATATATTTACGTTTCTCCCCTGGGTTAGTTCTATTTCAGTTCTCCTGATCAAACAGAGTTTTTATGTTTTATTTCTTCTCTATCTCCCTCTCTCTCCCTAACTCTCCTTCTGTCCCTGTCTCTCTCTCATAAACACACATGTGTGCACAGTAAGAATGAGCAAACAAACATCTGTCCTGAGGGATCACAGGCTTGAACAACTTTGTGCTTTTCTGATCACATTGCCTGCAGAAAAAACAGTGCCAGCTGTAATCCCAGGTTGATGTGCTGACATGCAGTGACAGAAGGGGTTTATGCATCCACATCAGCCTTTTCCCTGCTCACTAAAGGCACTGGAAAGCATGAAGTCATTAAAATCCAATGCTACAATCTGAAGTAGAGCAACTGTGTGAAAGGATAGTCAGAAATGAAAGGGGCCAGTCATGGAACTAGGAGTCAGAAGTTCATGAATCCCAGCCTTGTGTTTAGAGATGCCTTTCTCTGTGATCTTTTATCCTTCTCTGTAATGCTTTTACCACTCTGCAGCTCAGTTTTTCCCATCAGTAAACTGAGGATAAAGCTCCAATTTACCTTATGTTTGGTGACTTCAATAGAAAATATTCTACAATTCACTGAACATGGAAGTCTTTCTGGGTCAATGCATTTGCATCTTTGCTACTTACTGAGTACCTGGTGCTCTTGGTCATGGCACAAGTTTGTGAACAGCATCTGTCTTTGAGAAGACTCATTGGGTTGCTACAGAATCCTAGAATTTTCTTTTCCTTTTTCTAAACTGATGCAAACAGAAGAATTGATTTTCTGATTTGTAGCAATTAGAAACGGGAAAGGCCTGTTTGCTCTCATTTGTTCCATTCTGTAATAAACTGATATCCCCCAAAAGTTTTTCAGGGAAAATTTTAAATAATTCAAGAATTTCCCTGAGGATACTCTAGCACTGTCTAATAGGCAATCTTGATAGGAAGTGCTTCTTAATAAATTTCTTCTTTCATCAGTTTCTTACATGCTTTTAATTATTTCCTGGCACTCATCCTAGAGAACTTGCCACTTCCATAGAGTTTTTTGCCATTTGGTATTTTGTAACTGGTTAGGTTTTCAGTCTCATCAGTGACATTTGACTGAGGGCCTTACAGGCATTACTCTCTTTATTGTTACTGACGGAGCAGCTTCCCTACAGTAGCACTGTATTTATGGGAAAGGACTGCACATGCTCTCTCTATTTGTACATTTAACTCCTCATATTATCTGCCTAATAATATGTGCAGGGGGAAATGAGATTCAGAAACATCTGGAGGTTTCTAATGGAGCCAATCCAGCTACCAGCACCAAGGCAGAGACTTCAGGTCTGCTGGAACTGAGCTGCTCTTGTTGGCAGGGTTGTGGTAGCAAGCCACTGACCCTTCAAGAAGCAGGTATAAAGCTACAAGTTTTCTTACCTTAGATCATGCACCCTCCAAAGGCAACTGAGCTGTTTTCAGTCTCACCTTGCTCCTGGAAGCAAAATAGCTACACTCCTGTGGCTCCAATGCCTAACCCCAAATATGTAAATTAGATTCGTGTTTCTATGTCCTGACTTTGCCTAATGCACAAAACAGATAAACAACCTCCAGATAAATGAGAGTTAATAGAATTTAAAGTGTCAATACAAATAAAGTGCTTTTGGTATTTGATTATTGCTGCTTATTCCCACTGGGCAACATAAATCACATCCTGACCTTTCACAAGGGAATCCAAGTGGGATGTGGGGATAATAGCAGAGTATTTTATTCCAATCTCTGATTTCTTCCTGCAAAATGATTTTTTTTTCTTGCTTAAAATGGAAAGATCAATATGTAGTTTCAGTTTTTCTTTAATAGACGCTTCAGCCTTGGCTACCTTACATGGGGCTCAATTTAGATCTGGTCAATGAAAAAACACAGTAATTTACACATTCCTTACAAAAGATTTCAAATATCTAGTAATGTCGGCACACAAATTGTTTCATATTTTTACAGAGGTTGAACTGGTAACTGCTTTCTCTGCACTGTACACTAGTTCAGTTTTCCAGCATAGCTCAAATGAGAACTACAGCAGACTGCTTTTATTTCATGCCCATGGCCTCAACTTCTAACAGGCTGAAGTGATTCAGCATAATGTGCACATATAAAATAGGACTTGAGTCACATTTTTGACAATATTTTTTTTCTTCTGGATGCTTGAAAAGGTTTGATTAACCTTCTTCCACCTTTGCTAGTCTGAGTTTTCTTTCGTTTTCTTCCTATTGTGCTTCTGTGTTAGATTATCAAGGGTAAGGCACTTATTTTCTCAGTCATCCAAAACAGGATTGAAAGACTAATCTAAGGGAGGTTGAAATGTTACTGATCTTGTCCTGGGGCAGAGCATTGAATTAGATGACTTCTTCAAGTCTTTCTTAGTCTTATTAGTGTCACTGTGGTCGACGTTAGCTATGCCTCCTGCACAGACATTTAAACTCCTATCTCTTAGTTTGCTTCTGAATTTCCCAACGATTTTGGCCTTACATTAAATTAGAACCCCAAGGTTTTTAGGCCAAAAAAGATCAGATAAAATAGGGAGTGGTGGCATTGTAAAGATTTTGGTAGAGGTGCAGAGACTTAGAAACAGCTCCAGCTGCCTGAATAATCTTTACTGTTGGAGTCTTGCTGGCTAATTCTCTCTCATATTTTTAGTACTTACATTACCAAAACCTTGTTGTCTCTTGTCATGAGGGCAGTGAGCTGAGGAGGGTTGCAATGTGAAGGTCAGCTTTTAACTCCAGTCCATAGTGAGATGAACAGAATAAAAGGTGTTGCTCTCAGCAAACAATGTGATCAGAGGGAATTGAAGATAAAGTCAAGGGCATCCAGGACTAAGGGGAAAATGAGGACAAGAAATAAAAAGAGAATTCAGTAGCAAAAGATACAATTTTATTGAACAGTGAAGGTAGGGAAAGAATATGATATCCAAGAACTGAAGCAAAGCTAAACAATGTTAAGACTTGTCTATTTTTCAATTCACTAAAATGAAATGAAATCCCAAATTTTAATTAATTTTCTATAGCTCTCCTTTTATACAAGGCAAAACTGAAGCTTAACAAGAATTTTTAGAGGTATAGCTTTTGATAGTTAGGAAGATTCCAGATCATCTGCCTTGTAATTATTTTGTTTAGCATGGCCATCCTATCTCATTTTTTTATAAGCCACATCTGTGGTTTCAGGTTTGGACATTTTCCAAGTGTTTTCTAAAGCCACTGTAAGTAGAGATTTTTTGCGTGTTTGGATTTTAGTGCAACCATTCTCTATGTTATATAAGACAAACCACAATATGGTCTTACAACAACACAACAAAATAAACATCTATACATAAACAGACCTGATGCTAAAATTTGATTGTAAGTGTTGTTATTCCTTTCTGATGTATGGAGGAAGGTCTAGTCTTAAAAATAGATTCCAGTCCTTTACTAATAGACTTATGTCAGTTATCTAATTGCATACAAGCTATGAACAAATAGTGGTTGTACTTTGTAGTAATTAAAACAAAATATATACTTAAGGAAATTTGAAAATTGAGCAAATCAGTATCTTTTAAGGTTTTAGTGCAGCTGCCTGAAAACAGAAATGGTTAAAGAGGCTCAGTCTGTGCCAATCACAAGCACACTTGGGAAACTTTTGTTCCCTTTATCAGAGGGTAAATGGCAGCTTCTCCATGATGCATGCAAGTCTCCTTTTCCAGGGCATACAGCATCAGCCCTTGGAGAGTTTTGGCATTGAATTGAACTGAATCAGTTTATGTTAGTAGAGCATTAACCCATCAAATATAAACTTTTCATGCTGTAGCAGACTGCTTCTCTCCCATGATGATGTCAATTAAGTGTGTGTAAATCTTAGTGAGATTATGGGCATCCATAAAAACTCAAAGGGAGCTGGCATTACAGGCTGCTGGGTAAACTGAGCTATCAAGCACTGAGTGTTAACAAGCCCTTTTCCTGCTGATATTCCATCTACAGTAAGGGGAAAATGGTAGAAACATTTTAAAGCTTGAACACTGATCTCAAGATATTTCTTTAAATCATTATTATCACTGTAGCATCTTTCACTTAATAACTGCCCATTAGATAAAATGTCTCATTCTTTTTAGAGACTTAGAAGCAATGAAGAAAATTCTGCTTCATAAAACAGCCTTTGACAGTAATTTAGATCAGATGAGTGTTTTCTTATGGTATTCTTTTCAGCATCTTCACAGATTTGACAACACATCAGGACGGATTAATATTCCACCTAGAAACAACTACTTTCTTTTTGCCCAGTGCAATTTGCTGGAACCTTTCCATTTTTCTCTTTCACACCTAAGAGGTAGTAAATCATTATGATTGGTCTAGGCCAAGAAGTAAGATTTTTCAAAGCTTCATTTGTTCTTGTACTTTCTTTGGCTTAAGATTCCATTTTGGTTTAGAAATAAGCTTAATGCAATAAAGGTTACTTGTTTTCTTAAAGGAACCATCAGCAGAAAAGAATAACATCTTCTAGCACTGAAGGGTTTTGGAAGAAAATTCTGCTTTGCCCGTGAGCAAATTTAAACTGTGTCCCTTGGACTCTTGCACTGCATAAAAAGTATTTCCTGTGGGAACTGCCAATAGTGATTGGCACAAGCAAATTATTTTGATTTTTTTTTCCCATTATAGTTTGGTCTAAATTGAAGATTATCGAAAGCTAAAGTTCAAAGTGAATCCGATCTATTTCTCAGTATAGTCTGTAGAGCAGTGATACCAAGGGCTTCAGAAGAAAGACACAATGTCAGCAACCGATCATACTTAACCAATAGGCTCTTGTTTTCATGACTGGATTGCACATTTCCTTTGGAAAAAGAGGGACAGTCCAAGAAAACCCAAAAAACATAGAGCACTTCTGCCATATTCCTTTCATAAGTATTTGGTCCTTAGCAATGTACATGGTATTTGAAATATTTAGAATATTCAGGTTAACCAAGATTCAAGAATCTAGAAGATTTCAAGATGTTACTGTTAAAATACTTGAGGTCATAAAAGTCTAATTGCTTATCAGTTTGTTGAAAAATTTAGGACATGCAGCAGAATTTCTATTAATTGTGCATATAAGTCCTAAATGGGAGAAAAGACTTATTTTAATCCTAGTCTTCACAGTTGGCTTTAGAATTTTTACAAGAAAAAGGAATAAAAATAGGCAAAATAATGTCATATGAGGCACAGTTCTTTAGAAGAAGCTAAGTTGTTAAGCAGGTCGAAGTCATTTTGATATACAGGAATTTATTATGTGGATGAAGGAAAAAAGAGGAAACTTATCTAAAATGAGCCTTTCCTATTGGTACTTGAATCACTTAAGTAGCTAGAATCTATGGCAAGAAGATATTTAGTAAATCACAAGTAGCAAAACCAATCAACACAATTTTACTGTAAAAAGCTATATCCTGCGACCTTTGAGACCCACATTGATTCTGACTGCAGAAGAACTGTGTGATAAGGAGTATTTTCTGAAAATTTAAATCACTCTATTCTGTGTAGTCTATTCTGAAAAACAGCCTGGAATCAAATCTGGACTGAAAAGGAAAAAAAAGAGAGAATCTATATGAGTTATGTGAAAGGGTTGTTTGAATGTGTGTATCATTCAACTATAGAAAGAAATTACATTGAGGTCACAAAAGGATTGTTAAAATTTCTGTGTATGAAGATGGACAAGCAACACCTTTGAATCACATCATGCCTCAGCTGTCAGAGGTTCAAGAAGCTTTCTTCATGCCAAACTTATGTTACTTCGTGTTGCAAACCATGATATTTCCTTTTTGAGCTCTCATATCAAATGTTGTGTTTATTTTCTAAAGCACAACTCCAAGTCAGTATTAATTTAATAATTGTGTGGTTCTATTGGTTTTATTTAATGGCTATTCTAAGCACTTAATGATGAAAAGGTTGTTCTTTACCTCACTGTTGTAATTGGATATATGAGTGAACACATTCTCATGCACATGTTTTTAAAAATCATTCTTACTTATGTCTGAAATAAAATTTAAAAACAAACCAAAAAAGAATAGATCAGATACTAATGTCGCAATATAAACCTACTTGAATTTTCTAATGCCCTTCAAATTTTCATTGCTTTTAAAGGTATGATTTTTATATGTATTTTAATATCGCTGAATATATCTGCATAATAATAACATAATAAAATTAAATTAAACCTGATTTAAAAAAAAAAAAAGGTTTTTAAAGATGTGGTGGGGAATAGTTGTCCTTTCCGACTTTCTTGAAGGTCTAGAGCTATAAGAAACCTATTTTTCATCATCATGCCTTTTTTGATTGTCCCACTTGCTTTTTTTACCTCAGTCTTGTTGGCCTGTTCTTGTCAGACACCCTGTTTCTGAGGAATTTCAATTCACCACGTTTTTTTCTTTTCTACAGTCAGCCTTTCACACAGAGGAAGAAGCAGTCCATGCCAGCCCCTGGCTGACTCTAGTGTTCCTCTGAACTGTCTTCATTCTGAAAAAGATCTCATTGCCAGCAGTAAAAGGTTACTTTTGTACATACTAATATGGATGAAGACAGTGGAGTTTCTTGTTGCTTGTAAATAGTGTTAGAGAATTTCTTTGGGACTATAGAAAGTGTGCCTTCCCATCAACGTTATATTTTCCATGCACTCATGGAACCAGTAGTCCCAGCTCAAAATGGACTCTATAAAAGTGGGGAATAACCACCATTTCTATCAAAACTGTGTCTGTCACTATCACTTGCAATATAGATGCAGTAGCAGCCTCTTTGTAAGTGATCAAGTCTGAGTTGAGAGAGAAATTTAGGTCTTTAAGTGCCATTGAAATGCCTCCTGAGAATTTTTCAGGACCTAGTACTCTTTCCCCACATGCAAAAAAAAATATTAAAACCAAAATATATAGACATACTGCCCCTAAACAAAAAAAAAAAAAAAATCTTAAAGGAGATGCAGAATTTGGATGATTGCATTTATGCGATTTTATCTGTTTTGGTGGGCATGGATTAGTGTGTTGAGAAATGCCTAAGCTGAATGTCTTGCTAACTGATCTTAAAAAATAATTTTTTTTTTGTAGTGAGCTTGACTTAGTTTTGTTTTTGTTCTCCCCAAACCAATGAGTCTGCTTCCCTGTCCTATAAGCTACCCCTAGGCTTAAATGAATGGCAGAATTTGCAGGAAAAGAAGCTGTCATTTCAGTTTCTTATTAATAAACAGATCAAATATCACTGTTTTTTTAATATTACTGTCTCTTTAGCTTTAGGTAGAGTTTTTTCTTTGTTTTTGTTGTTTCTATTAACTCAGCTCCTCTTTATCAGTTTTGTTCAAATTTTCTGTATAGGAATATGTATTCATAGAAGTATAGAACAGACTTTTTTGGTGGTGCTGATATGAATTATGAGAGCTGGGAATTTACTTAAATGTAACTTCATGTCTGTGAGTGATGCCACAGTTCATTGTTAAATATGATTTGACAGATGACTGAGAGAGTATTTTCAATTTTATCTTTTCCTTTTAGTTTATCTAAGTAACCAAGTGTATATGGCAGGCATCTGAGGTGCAACAGAGAAAGTGGAGCAATTATGTGTGTTAGCTGGTGCTTAATTAGATATTTCTGTGATGGGGAATAGCAGTTTCCCCCAATTAATATATAATATGGAAGGTAAAAAGTCATCTAATTTTTCAGGAAGGTAGCAAGTAATTTGGCCAGTGAAGTTGTTCTAAAATGCATTTTCTTCTTTTTTACCGTGTACCCCAAATAAGCAGCAAGGCTCCTAAATGTTCATCATTATATTTGGAGATACTAACTCAAATGCAAATTGCTGCTTTCCTTACAGCTGACCTTACAGTAATATAGATGATTTTTACAAATGCTCCTTAAGATTAGCTCCTATGGATCCTTGTGGGATTATATCTGGTGTGTTGCTATAGTGCTTCTCACATGCTGCAGAAAGTCAGCAGTTCCAAGGTGCTGCTGGAGAGCCCAGCTGTGGTCAGCAGGTACCTCACACAGACTGGCAGCATTTCTGAGCAACAGCTGTGCAGTGAGGAGGATCAAACACATGAGATTCACCAGTCATATTCCCTGCAGTATGACAGTGTCTGCTCTTGACTGGGTGGACTTACATTATTTAGTTTTTAATTATGCTTTTTTTCATTGGTGTCTCTTTACATTGAAAAAAATTGCAGCATCTGTTTCAGAAAGCCAAATAAATATGAAGCCCCATTAGGATATTTATATGTGTGACTTTAAAGGCAATACTGCAAATTGTGCAGAGCAAATTGTGCTGACTTCGACCACCATTTATTCAAAACACATACTGGAGCACAACTGATCTACTGAACCTCTTGCTTATAGTAGCATTACTTCAGTAAGTTGTGGACTTAATCCTTTTTCTACAATATTATAATGTTGTACGTAAAAAAAAAAGGACTTCTCTTATGCCTGTCTGAAGAGTTTTTTTAAAAATAACACTTGAAGCAAAAATTAGAATTAATCAAAAAATTACTCTGGTTGAAGAAGATGAAAAAGCAGAGTGGTGGCACTTGTTCACTGTCTTTCCTAGCATCATCAAACTGAGCTGCTCCTTTCTACTAGAGGTTTCATCTGACCTGTACAATTTTCTAGTAGCTAGGGAATTTGGACAGAGGCTTTGTTTGAATCCTTTTCCTCTCTGTGCTGTGCAAGTAATAGGAGCTTTCCACCAAAGCACACTTTAATGGCTTAGTCTATTATCCATCAACATGGAACAATGGAACTGTAATTGCCGGAATTTACATTTTGGCTAATTATTTCTGCTTTTATTTAAATTCGTTTCTAAGAGTTTTTTTTATTCTGGCAACAGGCCCAAGACTTTGGTAACTGAACAGAAGTTTTCATGTATCCTTAATTAACAGTTCTTCCTCTTTTTAAATTTTACTTCTCTTTTTTCCTGTTAATCTTTCCATTCTTAGGTGTTTCGATTTTTTTTCTATTAGATACTTTGGCATCAATTTCTTCTATTTTCTTCCTTTTATTTTCCTGTTTGCTGGGTTTCTAGTCCTAACACGCATCTTTTACCAGTGCAAGAAGGTTTTTGAAATTACTGCTGTGTGACTGACATATTGTGCCATGTCCATATGGAATCAGATCAAGAGTCTGATCAGAATGTTTTAACTCATGGCACTGAGTTCACGAAGGGTCTCACATTGCAGACAAATTGCACATGCCTTCTAACCAATTTGGATAAACAAATACTCTGAGGAGAATCTGAGTTATCTTTTTTTTGTAGGCTTTAATTTCTTTGACCTTCCAGAACCTCAGGCAATTGGATGTATAACTATTCTCCACTCTACTAAAGATAAATCTCTCTCTTTTCAAATATATATATATATATATCTATGTACACACGTACACACTTATTTATCTATAGCTAAATAAGGTCATAAAAAAATCAAAAATCTAGGATGTTTTAACTATTTCATTGACTTTACAGATTGTTTTTAAGCTGTTTTTTAAACTTTAAAGGCAACACTGATAGTGAACGGTTCCAAATGGTAAAACAGAAAATCCCCTTCAAATATAACCGGCCTGTAGAGGAGTGGCTGCAGGAAAAAGGTAACAGTCATTAAAACTTTCATTTTAAACCCATTTGGTTCTAAACTCTCATTTTTAAAGCCTGCAAATAAATGTTTCTTAAATGATAATCGCCTGCTGCATAAATGAGTGTTTTAATTTTCATTATAATTTGTGTCAGCTTCCACCTGCCATATGTTGATAAATCATGCTATAATACATTGCTATTAAAATGCAGTTAAAGGGACGAAATTCTAAGCTTGCTGTAATAGTAATGACAAACAAGCAAAAATTCAGGAGATGATTTCTAAAAAAAAAAAAAGTCAAATGAAGAAGAGTGAAGAGCAACAACATGTATTATGGCAATTTAACCACTGCATGATTTTCCTATTTTAATTTTGGCTTCAGCTACATGTATATCTTTTTTATTGAAGTTTTGTTAAAAGATTTTCAAATCTACTTGTTAAACCACTTCCTTTAAGTTGATTTTTCTCATGAGTCTGATTAGCCACTATGGCTATGTATTTCCTAATTGTATTAATATAATTAAATGATTTTAAAAAATGTTGTAAAGAAAACATTTTTTAACATTTTCATTTAAATTACAGAGAGGGAGACAGAGAAAATTATTGTTCTGTTGCTTTTATGCTATGTCTGGAGTACAGGTTGAACAGTCAAATAATATTTGTCTAAAATATGGATCAAATTCTTAGTCTAAGGCAGTGCCGCTTAATTTTGTGGGTTTGCCTGGAGTAATTGGCTTCAGTTCAACAAAAAACTTGTTAACATGAATAAGTCCAGATGGCTTGAGTGAAAGTTCTGCATGCAGTCCATGACCTTTTGAAATGGGACTTGTGTCAGAACAGTAATTTTTTTTTTTTTTTTTTTTTTTGTAAGGAATTTGGAGAGGGGAAAAAATCTTGGATGTAGAACCCATTTTAAACCCTTTTGAAGATAACAGAATAACTTGGTTTCAGTAGGGCATGAACTAGGCTCCTGGTAATACAATGGAGTAAAAGTCAGGAAGATTTTCTCCCTGTATTAGTAAATGTGGTATTAAAAAGCGAATGCATTGTAACTAACTCCTTGCCTTGAAATCTAGACAAAGCAGAACACAATCTTCTCTTGTTTCCATTTATGAAAGTACAGCTAATAAAAGGGGGTGACCTTTGAACTCAGGTTTTGCATTTTCTGTGCTGATTTAAACCATGGTTGCTAACGCATTTTCCAGGAGGGAAAACCAGTCTCTTGTGGGACTGGAAAAATATAATTTATGTTCTGTTTCAAATTTCTAATGTCAGCTGAATTAACAAATTGATTTATCCAGTATGAATTAAGGTCAGGAAGGATGTGGCTAAATCCAGCCAAAATATTTTCACTTGAAGGGCCTGGTCCTGCAAAGTGTTGTGCACACTCGGTTCCTATTAACTTGAACAAGAGCTGGCAGTGTTGCTCACTTTTCAGGTTTGGTCTACAAAGGTGTAATGTTTAAAACTAAAGCTAAAGTATTATATGAAAATAAGGCAAAAATATTTGTTTAACCAAAACAGAATTGTTTTTTTACCACCGGTATGTCATAAACAGTTAATTCAGCTAAACTGTAAATAAATTTGAAGATAACAATAAACAGAAAATGCTATTGAGTCTCAGTGGGTTGCCCTATTAATTTACAAGATCAAACTAAAATAGATAAATAAAGTTTAACACTAAAAAGAGAATAATTTTGGTAAGTCTGAATTGCTAAAGTCCCTTTAACACTAAAGACAATGATTGCCTCAATTTTGTTAAAAGAGATGCATGTCTAATTCCTTGATGCAATTCATGTGCTTGAGAAAACCATCTTTTTTTTTTTTTCTTTTGGTTTGGTTATGGGTTTGTTGGTTTTTTGGTTTTTTTCATTTTTGGTTTTCCACAAAATCTTTTACTTTATGTCACAGCTTCTACAAGTTTGAGCTTAAAAGCATGCCAAGACAGTTTCATTTGTAATCCATCCTGAAGCTTTGTACTGAAGTCTACCTTTTGTGGATATTGACGCTTTGTTAAAAGACAATCACACATGCACTAGAGTCTAAAAGAGACAATATTTGAGTCTTCAGGCACTCTCAAAGCACTGGATGTGGTCAGGCTAGAAGGATAGGGCTATACTTTTACTAAAGTGAAAGGAAATTCAGTCTTTCCATTATGTGTCAAGGAGTGACACTGTGCAGTGTAACACCTGAGACAATATTGTAACTTGGTTTGTTCATTCCAAAGTAGACAGACATTTTCAGCGATTCAGGTACCACTCAACTTTAAAAAATATAAGAATGAGTAATTTATGTAGCTGTTCACCAGCCTGCTTATCTGTCTGGTCATCCATCTAACAATTAATGTAACATGGAAACCTTCTGTCCGAAGACTTTATAAAGAGGGTGAGTGAAAGGGTAGCTTCCTATCAAAATGGAGCAAGACAAGCTGATGGATGGAGGAATAGATTCATCAAAGAGTCAGCATATAGAATAGCTGTCTTGCCCATATGAGTTCTTGGCTTGTGTGAGGTAAGATGAAACACTTTTTGATTGACATATTTGAATGCTATAGATTTGGTCTTCCTTTGATACTGCTATGTTATTCATAATAATGAAATAGTTCATTCTTGGAAAACAAATATAACACCTTATCTTTCTGAAGTGGCATCACTATTGGCTTTGAAGGGCTTTTAAATTCTATAAATTAAAATAATTTTAAGATCCCAGGTTTACAGCCTGGAATTGCATGAGTAATAAGCAAAATATTAAATGCTAATAACTTCATTGAGATTATGTATGTGAATATAAAAATAAGTGTTAGTCTTAAATTGTTCAACTTCAGTAGTCATAAATCCAGCAGATTTCCTTAGCAGAATACTTGGTGTCTGCTAAGGCACAGATGCTACCTGTTCTGCAATTGGATGAGCTAATAAAGACCCAGAAGCATCTCATCAAAAGGATTGATCCCAGAAGTACTTAATTATTCAAATCTCTCTTACCTGTAAAGTCTCCTTGATGTAAGTGGCTGCACTTTTGAAGCAAGTACTATTAGTATGAATTAGGATTTGCAAAATCAGGCCCAAAATCTCTTCTAGTGCTATGGAAAAGTTGCACTTCAGATTTCTCTGTGGTATTTTTAATTAGAATTCAGTTTTCCAAATGAAGAAGACAATGAGAGAGCAAAGAAATAAGAGCCTGAACTATTCAGAATGCTTACAAAACCCCTCATTATTTTTCTTTAGTATGACACTACTATAGCAGTAGGAAGAGTTCTCTTTGGAAAAAAAAGGACTGCAGAATTGAATTACATACCTAGTAGAATTTACTAATATAAATAGTTCATCAATAAAATCCAGTGGCCAGATAGATTTTACTTGGGGGAAGTAAAGGCTTCAGCTAAATTCCATTCAACGAATGATCAGAAGAGACATATGGTGGCAGAATGAAGTGTATATTCTCTCCAAAGATTTTTCTCATTCCATGTTCATTTCCCTGGTGTCTTTACTGTGCGCATGCACACCATCTTAGAGCAAAGAATGAGGAATTGCAAGTAGTAGGTGGCTGCAACAAGTGATTGTTCTTTTAGCAAACACATTTTTAGTATGGTTTCCAGCATTAACCATATAGTGCAATGCATGAATCCTGATCTGGAAAACCATTTAACAGTGAAGACTCCAAATTACACAATCAAATTTCTTTTTTTTTTCTTTTTTTTTTTCTGGAAAAGGGTCACGTCCTTGGTGTACACTTTCTTTCAACATTAGAAGATGCAAATGAAGGCCCAGAATTGGAGACATGGTCTCTCTTTTTCAGGCTTAATATACTTACTCTTCATTCTTGCAAATAATGCAAGAGATATGACAGACATGTAAAGCCATGCTATGAGCTTGGGTTAGAATAGTTGATATCCTGAGCTGAGTCATAATCCTCCAGTAAAAGTGGGAGAACCCCTCTCCTATCCTTGTTTGGGGAGCTCTCCCACCTGGAACAGCAAAAAAATTTTCCTTTCTTATCACCTTCCACCTTCTTCCCTTTGGCAAAATATGAAAAAAGATACTAAATTAATTCAAATTAAGAAGGAAATGGAAATGCAAGTGGAAAACTGAACTGACTGTTATCTTCCATCTGTTTTAAGAGATAACATCTCAAGATTACTGAAATAAGTCTCTTTAATCCTAAGTCCCTTCTTTACTCATCTTTACCTCTACCATCCATGAGGTGGAAAGAAGGGAACAGTTGCAAGTGACATGTCTGAGTTTCTGGAGGCAGGGACAATATGGGCAAAACTATTGTGCTGGAGGGAGGGAACATATTTAGAGATGGGAACATATTTAGAGTAAGGTTCTTACAGCATATCCCTTATAAAATCCAAACAGCATGACAGAAGAGAAAAGGAATCTTTGAGCACATGGTATAGGACAGAAGTTTGACCTTGTACAGTGTACAGTGCCATTTCCTCTCCAGTGCCTTTTCAGATAGGAGCTGGCCTGAGAGGGATGAATATCTTAACAGATGTTGTTACAGGGCCCTATTTTGGTCATAGGCAAGAGTAAAGGCTCTATATACATTCTGAGGATGTGTGGCTTCAGTGCACGTTTATTGGTGTTTAATAGACACGTGTTGCCTCTGGCAAGTTTAAAACCTCCTGAGATGCAGAACATAGCATCAGGTGTTTCAACACTTTCCAGGGGAAGGATATACCCCATTTTTATTTCTCATTTCTTCATCAGTGCACTTACTCCACCCTGACCAACTCCTGATTTTCCATTTACAAATCTGAGAGTGAGGAACACAAGGGATGTGCAGCCCACCTCCACATGTCTGTGTGTTACACCTCTCCATATGCTGTTGCTTAGTTAGCTAGGGCCCTCTTTGGGGACAGGAACTACTTTCAGATACATTTCTTCTCTTGTCCCCATTCTCTTCCCCATGGTCCATCCTGTCACCATAAGATGATGCTACACCGCATCACCACTTGACTTCGAGACCTGCCACGACGACCAAAATTGGTGAGCTCCCCCATGTATTTTGATCTCCTCTAACCACTGGCTGTGGAGAAATGAGCAGTGGATCATGGGTTGTGCTTTCCTACATGGTGGCATTCTGCACCTCTCATCAGCCTGGACTAGGCAGAAAGTGGCGAGTGAGAACTGGGGAGTGGGAATGGGATTGGAAAACATATTTCAAGCTTCATAAAAATGGGAAAGAACAAGATATTTAAATGATTATTGACTTGAAGCTGCATTGATAACCCTTCTGAGCAATGTCAAGTCTGGTTGTCTGCTAATTCAGCAGATTTCAGGTGGCATGCCCCTAATCTTTTGAAGAATAGTGAAATTATAGGCAGTGCCTTTGCACTTCATGAACCAATTTATTTCTTAACATGGTAAACCTAGTGCAGCCTGGGACATAACCAGTATTTTTAGAGCAGTCCAGGCTGAATGTGATGTAAGTGTCCTGCAGAACTAGGTGAATTGGCAATAGTTACTAGATTTATTTTTAATAATTGTATTTTTTATTACATATGATATTGGACCTCTTCTAACACTCAAGATGTGACCTCAACTAAACCACATAACCCTGCCTACATTTGAATTTCACTGTCTGTAAGAGTGGAGTAAGGCTTTCAGGGGCTTAACCATCTGAAGCACTGTTATCCTCACGATTTCAAAATCTTTGCTTTTTCAGAGACATCAGAAATGTTTGTGTGTGTTCTTTCTTGGGTTTAGATTTGCAAGCCTTGTCAACACAAAGTTTACAGGTGAAAGATCATGACTGATCCTATCATAACACTCCTACATAATTCTTATATAGTTTCATTTTTACCTGATGTTTTACTGTTTTTGAGCTAACCCTTGAAACCTTGGCATTGTTAAAAGTGGCTTTATGAGTTAATCTAATGCTTTTACCAAAAAGTCCATAAGGAGATTTATTTATGGGCTAAAGCTTAACAGGTACGGCAGTTTGAATTGATAGTACAAAAATAGCCACATGTTGAAGTCCTATTTTTAGTTTAAAATTCATCCAATCCTAAAAGAACAGGTTCAGATTTCTAAAGATCCTCCAGAGTTTTGATGTGTGAGTAGATTCTGAGGTATAAGGTTCAGTTTTAGGAATTCATACTTCCAGGTTAATCATCCTTATTAATGACTTTTAGGCACCACACTTCCATACTCTTTCTCTACAGTCATCACATACACTCCCAAGAATGAATCTACTTCTCCTTTGTCCATCAGTTCGGGCCATGGCTCAATGTAGTGTGCAAATTGAAGGAAATGTCTGTCAATAATGTTATTCACCCCCCTTCACTAGGACGACAGTTAACGATCTTCAACACCCAGGCGCAAATAGCCATAGGAGGGAAGGACAGAGGGCGTCTCTTCCAAGGCCAGCTCTCCGGGCTCTATTACAATGGCCTGAAAGTGCTGAACATGGCGGCAGAGAACAACCCCAACATTAAAATCAATGGAAGCGTCCGACTCGTTGGGGAAGTCCCTTCCGTCTTGGGAACGACACCCACAACATCGGTGCCACCGGAAATGTCGACTACAGTCATGGAAACCACAACCACGATGGCAACCACTACCACCCGAAAAAATCGTTCACCACCCAGCATCCAGGTGAGTCACTTAGTCCTCTCCCTTTCCTTCAGTTCTTAATCGTCTTGCTGCTCATTTGTTAGTTCATAGGAGCTATGTTCTCTGAATATTGCTCCACGTAACTCTTTATTTTAAAAATGTTTTCCTCCTGTGTTGGACACAGGACAAACAGCTGGCTGAATTGTTGTGGCACATACATGTAAGAATGGGAATGGATTTTGCTCCTGATCTAGTGCAATCTGCTTTGTGTGATTGTCACAATGTGAACAAGAACAAGGTTTTAACTATGTATCAAAAGTTCCATATGTGGGGAAATGTATTCTGAAGAGAGTTACGTGGCTTAATGGGAGGTGGGTGTATGGTTATTTATTATTATGACAGGATGAACTGCTGCAATAGTGAAGTTCATAATGAGGAGAAAAGCAATGGAGCATTACTTCCATTTGGAGTCATTTTTTATTTCCCTTTTATAGCCTTCCTGCAGAGAATTTTGAAGGAATGCTATCAAGATCAGTTTCTTGCAAAATGTAGATGTTCCAACATAGAGCAGTTCCCATCTATTTGGTAAAAATCATTCCTAAAGAAAAAATTAATTTCAGATTATCTGACTTAATTGTGCCAAAGTAGTTATTTCTACCCTTAAAATGCACTGGTTTTGGAACCACTTTTGTGGCAGCCAGAATATATGGTACTGATTAGAAATAAACACCTTCAATTGGCTCTCTTGTCTGTGCAAAGTATCATGTAACTAACCAGTCTGAGCTGTGGATTATTTATTTCAGCAGTATGCTATCATGTTATTGTGTTATTAACTAGAATGAAACGTGTTTTGAAATCATTAGAGAGCTGGAGCTACCAGAGAGACTCTAGCTAAGGGTCTCTAAAATGAGTATGGGACTGGAGCATTTCTTGGATGAGGAAAGGCTGAGAGCTGGGACTGTTCATCCTGAAAAAGAGAAGGCTCATGGGGGGATCTTAACTGTGCGTACAAATACCTGAAGGAAGAGTGTAAAGATGACAGTGGTGCCCAGTGACACGACCAGAGACAATGGGCACAAACTGAAACACAGGACTTTCCCTCTAATCATTGGGAAACATTTGTAACATGAGGGTGACTGAGCATGGGTGCAGGTTGCCCCAAAAGGTTGTGGAGAGTCCATGCTGTTAAAATTCAAAAGCCATCTGCACATAGTCCTGGACAGCTGACTCTGCATGATCCTGCTTGACCAGGGGTTTGGACTAGATGACCTCCAGAGGTCCCTTCCAATCACAGCAATTCTGTGAGGTATGTCTGGCTGCAGTGGAATTTCCAGCTATTAGAGTAATTAATTCCAAGCTGAGGTTTAACAGTCCCCACTTTGGTACTCCGTAAATCCAGATGGCAACAGGACTGGGATTAATTGAGTTATTAGCCTCAAACACCCAGTAGGTGATTTGATAAAGTTTCAGCTAAATGAGGGGAAATTACCCCACTTTTGGTCACTGTTTTTCATAAACTTTGTGAGCATTTTCTTCTCTGCAGTTATTAGTTCTAATTTTAGAGAAAATATTTGTACAGTTACATCTCCAGAATGATGAATTCTGTGGTTCTTATCCTGCCCCCTATAATTTTTAAAGGCAGCAGAACTGTGTTTAGCTATAGCAGTGGACAGAAAATGGCACTGGACCTTTATGGGCTGGGTCAAGCTGGAAATGATGCTGGCTTGCCTGAAAAGGAACTCTTTCTGAAAGCTTCCTGCCTAGCCTACGTGGCAGTTCACTCAGCCTACAGAGACCATTGTGTGCTGAAAGAGCATCAAGAAGATTTAATAAAGTGTCAAAGTGCTTCTAAAAACATGGTTAGAGCAGCGATTTCCTGGATACACATGCACCACAACAAATGGCCTCATCTCAGCTGATATTAAAGCAATAACTCTTTGACACTTCATGTTACCCGCTGAAAGAAAAATAAAGGTCAATATGTACCTCTATTACAACTTTCTGCATTTCAACATTGGGCCTTTTTATTGCTTTTGCAGCAGAGATAGTTTGGCTTTCTTCCTTATTTTTGGTGGAATTTGATTCTGTCTGCTTAAGTTGCAGTATCTGTGTAGTGAAAGTGAGAAGAAATTTTCTTTTCCTGTTTGGGCAGTATCTCCAGCCGTGGTTTTTCAGGTGCCTAATGGTTATTTTATCTTGCTTGTGTTCGACATCACCATCATTAAGCCTATATACAATTTTAGATCTAAGTGGTGGAAAAATCTAATAGACCAAGTTTACTCTTTGGGAAACGTAAAATATAGACACCTGAGGCTATGAGAGGTACAAATACAGTTAATTATTACCTTGTTCCAGATTTCTCTTTTCTTTTCTGCTCAGAAATAAACAATTATTCTTTGCTTTCAAAGCTGTTTAAAGTTTAGCCTCTTCTGATTCCAATCAGCATGATTCAGGCACTTTTTGTTCACCTCTTAGGTTTGATCATAGGATTCTTTCTGCTTCTTGATACCATACAAAAGGCAATAGCAAGTTATTTTTCCAACCCCATTGAAACTTTTTTGTCATCATGATGCATGCCAAAAAGTAGTCAAAAAGTTAGGCTGATGATGGTCTAAGACAACTGTTCATCAAGTCAATCAGTGTTGTCACATTTTTTTGTTTTATTAGCCATGTTTCTGTTTCCATGTGTAGTATCTTGTTTTATGCTAAGATTGCGGAGTCCTTGGGTTCAAAATGTACTTTTATTCTGCACATGCACATTACTTGGCACAGAACAATTCTGGCCAATTGTAGATATACCTGGCATGAAACAAATAGAAGTGAAGCATCTAATGTGAAATAGCACAAATCATGATAAAGAATTACTCTTCTTACTCTGTTAGGAGTATCTGTGCTACTTTTATTACTCATTTTTGTATGTAAGTAACTTAAACTGTTCCTTTTTGAAATGCATATAAACCTTGTGCAGAATATCAAGTCAGTAATCACAAAGTCTTATGAAATCCAGGGGAATTTCAGAAGTACTTAGATTTACACATCACTCGTTAGGAAACTACAGAAGAGCGTGATAAGTGCAAAGATATCTTCTGTTTGTAACACACACCAAGACACCTCCTGCAGTTAGGTAGTCTGAGTGCTGACAGAAGTATTTTAGAGCACAGTTAGAATAAAACAGCTGGGAAAATGAAGAGGTTTAGAAATACACAGTACATGTTCATGCCTATGATATGCATCAACTTTTGAAGATCTCAGACACGGTATATAGTTTTGGACAAACAACCAAGATAAAGGGAATTGAGAGAAAAATATTGCTGGAAATAGCTAGTGGCACTGAAATTAGCATTTAAAATGTCTATAAATTTATACTAAATTTCTACAAGGTAGTAAAACTCAAGGCAAAGGAGGACAGCTAGGATTTGAGAGAGAAACTGGTGAGATATATGGCTGTATGCTATACTGCTGGGAATGTTCCTGTGGTTCAGAGAAGGACGTAGCAAGAGCTGACTTTTTTTGCTAACTAAAAATAAGGGAAGGAAGTTTCAACTTGTGTTCCAGTGAGTCACAAATGGTGCTTGTGCTCCACTGCCACAAGAAGAACCACTGATTAGACTTTCTCACGCATGGTTTTGTCCTGGATTTAAGTACAGTAAATCCAGAAGTGGCATGTACTAATTTCTTGCTGCATCTCAGGGACATCAGACTCTCCTGTGATGATAACATCCTCTCTGAGACTTCTGCTTTGCCACATTAGCCACAAAGGCCTGAAAGTCAAGCTGCTAGCTTTTCTGTGGGGTACAGTAAGATGCCATGCAGACTGCTTCTACATGAGAGTCACTGTGCTGAGCTACACTGCATTCTTGCAAGGTTGTCTTGCTTCTCACAGGGTTTTTTCATTAGTTAAAGGTCCTGGAATCCCTATTTGTCCCTATTTGCTGATTTAAGTAACAGCTTCAGTTATTAATGAAGTACTTCAGGGATTTTTTTGGTTTGGCAGACCTCTGTGAAAACAGGTTAGAGTGGCACTCATTCTCCTGTCTTCTGCTTCCATGGCAGCTGCTTGAGTGGTCAGAATTCTCTTTTATGAGTCACTGTTGAAAGCTTTTTAGTAGACTCTCCAGATGCCTTCATGTAGCTCATTCTGTTTTTGTTTCCAGCTGGGTCATTCAGTTTTCAAATAATTTGTGCAAAGTTAATTACTAAAAGTAGTCTAGAGATCATTCATCGTGATACACATCTTCCATTCCAAACACACTCAGCTCATCAAATCCAAGTGGAGAAGAAGGTAATCTCCTGGAGGCCCTAGGGCAGGTCCCTAATAAGTCTGGCCAATGTCATGGATGGCTGAGGACCCAAGATCAAAACAGTTTTCTTTGAAAAAGAGATCAGAACCCTTCTGGGAATACAGATGAACTTATGCTCTCCATGAGGAGCCAGAAACTGTGTGCTCTGTTACATATCCAGGGCGTGACTCAACTTCTTGAGATGCAGAAAATGACACTTGCTTAACTGTTCAAACTATAACTTGTAGGTGACATGAATAAATTACTTGTGGATGTTTTCAGCTATGATCTTAGAGCCATAGAATGCCAATTCATGATTTATTATATTTATTATACTCTCTCTAGAGAGTAGAAGAGGGGATCTTCCCATTATCTATCTGGAGAGTCCAGCCTATTGTCATGGCTTAGAATAAGGTTCTCAACCTTTATTTTTAACTATTAGGCTTTTCAGCCTTCTAACTGTGTTCTCTGTTGAGTGTCCAATAATCTTGATTAATGTCTTTCCATAACATGCAGCTTCAGGCTAAATCCTTCCTTACAGTGTATATCACAAAGGAAAATAGCACAGAAGATTTGTCAGTCTAATTAGACTTTCACTGTCAGTAAGACAAATAAGATTGTCTCACCCTTGGTCTTGCCTAGGTACTTTCTTTTACACTCATAGATAATAATTTGGTAGGGAAAGAAATTGGCCTTTAATTTGGTTTTTGCTTCATATAACTCACTAGTGACATTTTCATCCCAAGACTGCAAAGCTCTAATGAAAAAAGAGCTTTTGATGAGTCTCTGCTTTAAAGACTGACTTCACTGGCTCATTGGCACAGCTGAGAATTACGGAGTCTGGCTCTTATCCCTTTGTATCCGCTTCTTCCTCCATTATTTTTATTTAAAGAGACCAAAGCTCTTAACTTTACCATGCGTCAGAGCAGAATCCCTTCTCCTATACTACACTCCTGCACTTCTGCAGTGACATCCACAAAATGGCATTTACTTATTCACAGTCACATCTCTTCTGTAAATGGTGGCGTGCTTTGAGCAGAGAAAGAAAGCAGAGTTTGGAAGCAAGAAACCAAATGTTGAAAATTTTCATGCAGAGAATCATTCATGTAGGTTACAGTTACTAATTCAATAATACCAAATGACCTCTAAATACTTCACAAATATGTAATTGAGAAATAGATTTAGTGCACACTGAAATACAGAATCTTTGGTGTGTAATGTAGTAGTTACCTAACCACAAACATGTATATGATATTATATTATATGATTGATATGATATGATATGATATGATATGATAATGTTCTGTATGGGAAAGGCACAAAAATATTCTCCTAGTGAGTATTAGATGTGCAAGTGGTATGCTGTTTTTAAATTATATTTATTGATGCTGTTTTCAGGATACTCAGATTACCTGTAGTGTTCATATAGTCTTAGATAGAATCTTACATTTTCTTGATTTCATCCACTCTCTGCAGAAGACAGTTGTGCTGCACTTCTAAAAGTGCCATGGGGATCCAGTCTTCTAGAAGTGCCGTAAGTGAGCCACAAGTACAGTGCCCATTCAAAAGAAGAATGTGATTTTGCTGTAATATTATTTTTCCAGCCCATGCTCCCCAGTGCTGACAAGTACTGATGATGAAAGTAAACTTGGCCTTGTACTTCTGCTAAGCACAATTACAGTAATACAGAACATTGTGCTTGTAAAGCAGTTCATGCATATGCAGGTCTGTGCTGTCATTTGTTGATATTACAAGTAGTGATATTGGAACATTAAACTTAGTAGCCATTTTTGGCTCCAAAAGGAGATGTTTGTGTCAGGGAAGGGGTTTGACTGAATGTGTATGGCAAACTTGAGAGTCACAAGTTGGCATATAGCATAATTTCTCAAAATATAGCTTACACTAATTCTTTGGATAACCTGTTTTAAGTAGCAGCATTAGCAAGTAGTCACTTCAGCCACTCCTCTGTGTGATTTGTTAGGATCCACACTGCCTTTTTATTTCTTCAGTCTTACAAAAGGTCTGAGTTGGCTGATTCATCTCTAAAAGGGTTGAGATTGCATTCCCTTAACTTACAGGTCTGAGCAATCATTTGGGTCTTGCAGCAAAATCTCAGCTGGTGTTATTGACACATGTACCCAGTTCTGTTCTCCTGTCAATTTTGGAAATGAAGATTTGGCCCAGCAAGAGCCAAAGAGCAAGGGGAGGGTAAAAGGGGACAGGTCTGGCACTTTTCTAGAATTTCAGAATCTTTTTAGATTTTTCTCTGATACTTTGTTTTTTCTTGATCAAAAACTATTGAAATTTTTACTTGCCTTTAGGTGAACAAGGAACACACCTTTTTCTTGAATAAAAGAATAGGAAGCTGAAATAACAGCTGTAGTAAACTAATACCTGCCTTATTCAGGCAGGCAGGCATACGTTTCTCAGAAAGTAAAATTAATAACATCAGTATGCACTTTTTTCAGAGCACTGTATCCCTTTGTGCATTTAGACATGTCATTTACTCTGTCAAAAAAGATTCTTGAAAGTCACGTGAAAGATTATTTTCAAAATCTGATTAATACAGTACTCAGGAACTGCAGCTATTCTAGTTGACCATACATTTGATCCCAAGCCAAGTGAAAGAATAGGACAAGTGTGTTGTTCTAGAATGGTTGTGCAGCGACAAGATATGATAAAGAGAGCCAATATTGCAAGAGCAACTACTTGGAAACAAATGGAGTAGAATCAATGGTTATGGCTTAAATATAGTTGGAGGATTGGCTCATGTTTTGTTATAGCATGTCTGTTCCTCTTGCTATTTATATATTTCAGGGAAATGCCTAGAAGCTGCAGACATTGCCAGAATGCTTCCTGAACATATAGTTCCATTTTATTTTTTTGGTTTGGGTTTTGGGTTTTTTTGTTTTATTTTGGGGTTTTTTTCAGGACTAGCAGAGAGGTGTGAATGTACCTGTTACCTTTCCTAGATCATTCATTTCGGTGAATGCACAGAAATTGGAAACACATCCGTGCTGTTGTGACAGACCTGCTTTCTGAAACCATCTAATTAATGCCTTGGATTTTCTGCAGAATGATGGTGTTGTTAGCTAACAAAAACAGAAGGATTTCTGCTAGTTTCTTTTTCATCTGTGGGATGAGTTGTCACTGATTTGCAAGATATGTCTGACACGGTACAGCTCGTAAAAGTAGTGATTAACAAGACAGGCTATGCAACCACCAATTCTTTATCTCCTTCCTTAGATGGCATATGAGTAGGTGGGATGTTGTTCATTTTGATTGAAAAATTACTTCTATTATATCTTGAAAGATAAGAATGTGTTTCCACAAAATTTTCAAGGAAAAATAAAGCCAAAGGGGTGAAAAACTAGATTTCAGTTCTCCTGCTACTGCATAGGACATAAATGCTTCCCATTTTTCTTACAGTGGATTTTTGGAGGAAAAGTTATTATTTGGTATTTGGTATTTGTATTTGCATACAAAATATGTTGACTTTTCACCCTTAAAATGACTAATAAAAGGGATCCTCTTCCCTAATAATTACTTTTAGAGTTTTTGACTGGTGCTGTATTGCCCACTTTACTGGGTCTCAGATTAGGTGTTCTAAGGAAATTGATTTCTGGGTAAGGACAATTCCCAGAGAATATCAGTAGTTTTACAGGAGGCGTGAATAAGAGAGTAGGATATGTTGAAAATGCTCTAATGGCTAAATGTATCAAAGTGGGTACAGAAAGGATGAAGGATGAAGGGCAGATGGCAACTAAGATCCAAAGGATGAGATGCATCTCTCTCACAGAGATATGGGAAAGAATGATTTAAAGAGGGAGAGTGACCTGACCAGAACTGGTAGGCTGGTGGTTCTAGGAACTCTGTTTTGGAGAAGCAAAGGTTTTAGGGAAAGACAAACTCGTACTATATGGCCAATAACCACTCTTCTACTTTTAGTCTTTGCTTGGCTCCACGGTCCCATGTTCCCTAAGGATGAAGTCTTTTTTTTTTGCCAAGCTGGCTGGGACTCAGTTCAGTAGAAATGCTGGAAATGAGATCTGAGGATCCATGGATTCTTCCATGGCAGTTTGAAGTCCGAAAAGAGCTGGGATCACTCACTTGTACTAAGATAATTTAAAATGCACCTTTTCCTCTCACTTGCTGCTGTTCTTTTCCCCTAACTGTTTTAAAGCAAGAAAACTCTGTAAAAAGGGTCAGATCAGGTAAGGACAAAGAAATACTATATGTTGTGTTTTTCTGACATCCCAGCTATTGCCTCGGTGTCCAGGCCATACACAGAGATTTGCAAATATAGCTTGAATTTAACTTGGTCATAATATCTCTCTTTTCCTGAAAGATGACCTCCAATGAAAGTATAAGGACATGAATGATTTTAATCTGTGATAACAATGGAGAACCAGTCCTGACTGCCTCCAACAGCATAAATATATAAAATGACAGATTATCCTGCGGCCTCCCTCCCTCCTGCCGGAACACACACGTACATTCTCAGTAGCACGCAGCAAAATTCAAATTGGACTTATCTTTTATCTCTTGTCCCAGTGATTAATGCTGCTCTTGCTGGGAGACTAATCAAACAAGGGGAAATATGGAGAAAGAAGTATGTATTTCTTAGACTATTGTTATCAGTGTTATTATTTTTCCTTTAATATATTATCCTTCTGTTAGAAGACCTTAATGCAGGAAGCAAGAGGTAAGAGCAAGTTTGATGGTGAGAAGATTAATGGGGCAGACCACAGCAAGTGGAACACAAGCATCTTGCAGAGGGAGGTGAGCTGCCAAGCTGCTTTGGCGTTGCAGTCCTTCAGGTCCTGAGCCAGGAGCTACTGTTTTCTAATCCTTACTCTCTTCATTCAGCATCTGTCAAGAAACCTACTCTGTAGATGGTTCTTTTCTTTCCCCTGTAGTAAAATAAGCGTCCTTGGTCCATCTCACAACCAAGTTCGGTTGATAATATGAATAATACCTTGTAAATTCCATCAGGTGGTGTATTCCCTTTACCTTCTCCCTGGTTCTTGGCCTAGGTCTTTCGTAGTTGTACTTAGACCTTGAAGTTCCACTTTAATTCTAGAGATGTGTAAAGCAGAGAGCAGAAAATTTACTCTGTGCTGTGGTAAAAACAGAAATGGATGTTTTGAATGCATATGACTTAGATTTAAGTAGGAGGCCTTGTCTTATGAGTGAGTAGGATTGGATTCCAATTGTCTTGTTTCCTCAGGGTCTTAAGAAAAAAGACTTAAAGATATTGTAATTAAGAGGTTAGACCTTATTTTGTTTTCACTTTGAGCAGAAGAATATAGCAAGGAATACCTGAATTAAAGGAATAAACTTGTTTGGGATCTTATCAATGTGTACAAAACATCTTAAGGATGGATGTCAAGAGGATGGGACCAGACTCTTGGTGCCAGTGACAGGGGAAGGGGCAATAGGCGCAAACTGAATCACAGGAAGTTCCCTCTGAACAGGAGGAACTTCTTTACTGTGCAGGTGGCAGAGACTGCAATAGGATTCCCAGAGAGGTTGTGAGATCTCTTTTTCTAGAGATACTCAAAAAATACATTAGTGTGATGCTGTGCACCTCCTCGAGGTTGACCTGCTTTAGAAGGGAGGTTGGATGAGATGACTTTCAGAGGTCCCTTCCAAGCCCAGTCATTCAGTGATCTGTGATATCTATCCTTTAGAAGCATTTTTTTTTGTAGGGTCAGTATTCCTGGAGACTATTTGATTATTCTTTGCTGTGGATGTATTAGCATAATGCCCTCAGAGTAGGCTCAAGACTTTCAAATATGTTTAGGGCCCAAATCTTATGCATCATTGTCTCAGCTCCCAATTGATTACATTTAGGCAGCAGTTAATCCTCTTGTTCTCTACTAGAGCAATGCCATTTGTATTAAAACTTATATGAGCACTTGAGTCTCTAGTGCCCAGATTTGTAGATTTGTTTCATTGTTATAAACATAGCCTCAATAGAGATATTCATAGAGAAGCAAGCTAAAACTGATTCTGCACTCCTCATACATGCCACTCTTCCCCTCACGTTTGTGCCATATATGTTTACATGTACTATTTAAGTTGCATGTCATTGTCTCAACTGCCTAATGTATTGCCATTTACTGTCACCTCTCAGACCTGCATAATTATTTGCTCTTAATCTTGTGAGCAATGGCTGTTCAGGTGACTACTGCTGTGACCTGCTTGTCTTGTCTTGAGATTTAGCAATTAGTGAGAATGAAATTTAGAAATGTAGATATGGTAGGCATGTCAGAATATACAGTCTGTTTCTCTGGAGTCCCTGAAGGCATCCAGCTTTAAAAGCACTGGGGGAGGATCTGTGCAGCAGAGCTTACAGGCTTCCTCCAGAGCCAGGAGGGCAGCTGGAACTGCTCTGTGACAGAGCTGTGTGTGCTTGCTGGGAATCAGCAGGATTTCCAGCTGCTAGACATAAATAAGAATGCCAAGGTGGAAAGGAAAGATGGATGTGAGGAAGAAGGAAGGTTGTATGTTGTGTATATGCCTCAGAAAGAACCACTGCAGTGGGAGCCTCTCACATAGAGGACTTCTTCCACCCCCACATCTGACTCATTCTGAGGTATTGTTGCTTGCCTGAAGATGAATAATTCTTTGGTGCTCAGATGGCTGATTACACGTTGTCCTGTTTATGGACTCAAGCACAGCAGAGATATTTCTGCTTGCTTGGCTGTAACGTTTGTTGCCCTGGCAAGAAGCAAGGACCACTTACAATCTGCTGTGAAAAGGCTTAGTGTCTCTCTGGATGCCTCTCAGCTAATGTCCAATGCTTGCAAGTTGTTTATTTTGCCCTTTCTTAACTGAAGCCATGCGAATGGTGTTGGCATCTGCTCCATGTGATTCCTGGAGGAAAAAAAGGAGGGAAGTTGGCATGAACTGGACAGGAAGGTGAGAGCCTGGCAATGGATTGTTAAGGACCAGGATCTGCTGTGTCCACTTTGGCCTTAGGAAATGCTGTATCAAAAGGAGTGAGTTGTTAGGCCTGCAGTCTGTGACTTGTTCTTTTATGATTGTTTGTTACACCGTTCGAGGTACCTCTCTGTTTCAGATTCTGAGTCTGAGTTGCTCTCTCCACAGGGCCAGGTTTCCTTTGGCATGGTTTGGAAAATCTGCTCCAGCAATTCTTGGCAGGCACTTGTGCTCTCCTGCTTTCTATTGTAGTGGTGGACGTGAGACATCAAAGGCAACCATAGATAAATGGCATCAGGGCTTCTACTGTGAGGCGAGAAATGGGGTGAAAAGATGGCAGTGTCATCAGCTTTCCCCAAGAGAGCTGAAGATTGAGCAAGGCAGAGGGTGTAAATAACAGTTTAGAACACTGAGGATTGTTCTAGAAGCAAAGAGAGGGAATAGCACAGGCTGGCTGTCCCTCTACTTCTGTCAGGTTTGGTCACTTGGAACTTACAATTTCTCTTCTATTCAAACTGATTTAATGGCAGCTGTAGCTGAAGGTCAGAAGGATCTGGGGATTTCAATTTTTTGAGACTTTTTCCCTGTTGTTAGCTGTTCTTCCCTTGCTTTTTTGTCCTTCTAGAGCTAAGAGGCAGCTTGGTGGCAATGAAAGGTGACAGTGGTTTGCAGTGTTGTACCCCACTTCCCCCAATAGGACATTACAGAGAAAACAAGAGGAATGATTACTATTATCCATGGGTAGAGCTAAGCTCCATCTGGCAAGTTACATTTGCAGAACCTGTCACGTATTTTGCCTTGGCATCTGAGAGTTTTGCAGCTCTAGTGCCATCCACCTGCAATGGTCCATTAATTCAGACTAAGGATGTGGGGAGAAATAATGACTATTAATTCAAAACACCTATGTACTTTACCTAGAATTCAGAAATCCACTTGTTTATTTAATCTCTTTGAGATAGAAATTCTCATCTTTTATTAGTATATTTTATTAATATCACAGATACATTTTACTGTAGAACTATATGGAGTTTAGACGAGGACTAAATCATAACTTCATCATGTTTCAAGTCAGGGCATTATTTTCTGAAGTCTTGTGCAAATTCTTTCATAGAAGACAATGACTTTAGAAAAAAATCACTCCAGACCCCTGCCATTTCTCTTCCTCTTTGATATCCAGGCAGACCATTTAAAAGAAGAAAAAAAAAGTACTTTCTGAAGGAGAGGAAGGCTGGTTTTTGTTTTGCAGAAGTAAAACTGAATTAATATCTTGTTTGGGTTCGTTTTTTTTCTTATTCATCATTTAATTTTTCACTTTTACTTGCATGGAAGTGTGGGGCTGGAGAATAACATTTTCTGACTTGAGTAGTGCAGATAAATCTATGATAAAAACATAGTATGAATTATGGCCTCAGAGTTGTCAAAGATGTCAGTGGACAGGAGTGGCCATACTCTCTGTTATTAGAAAAAAAATTATTTATTGGAAATCTTCATGTAAGAAAATCTGGTGAACAGTTCTAAAGCTTATAGAATAATAGAAGGGAGGATGTGTTTGTGAACATTGATTTGCCTTCTGGAAATGCAAAGCAATATTTTAACAGAAAATTCATATCACTGAAGAGTGTGATCATAAGCACTTCTTACTGGAAATTGTACATATGTCCTGGAGGAGATATGGAGAAGTTTGGACTGCCTGTAAGTTTGGTATGGTGTCTTTAGTGGGGCTGCATTTTTTCTGATCACTGTTTTCAGTCATTGTTCATTTAACCAGATTATGTTGTTCCAGGTGCCATTTTCACTCTATTTAAATGTATCTGCCGTGATTTTCCTTTGCACAGAGCAGTGAAATTTGGGCTGTATCCCACATGGCAGCATCAGAAAGCCAATTTTAACTTGATTGACCTTGTTTGGCATCAGACAGCATGCAGAAGTTCAGCCATTCCTGGTTCTGGAAAAAGAATTTGCATTCCAACTTGTGTGTAATTTGGGAAAACTGATAATTCCGTTGATGCCTTTGACATAGTACCAGGTAGAGGGAGTCGACTTAAGCAATCCCTCCAGCCTAATCTTACTGTGTAGGGCTGTGATTCATTTTTTTTGTAGCAAGGGAAGCAGGTGGATTTCAAACCTGCTTGCCCAAAGGCTTCAGTCTCTGGGATAGGCCTTGTGGCACCTGCTGGACCATTGTGTATGCATGCTAACAGTAATGAAAACAGCTGTTAACAAGATTTCTTTATGAAGCACCTTACAAATTGTATCTAAGGATTGTTTGTTTTCATCACAGATATGCAGTTAATTGTGGGTTAGCAGTTAATGATTGTTTAATAATGCATAGCTAAGCCAGCAGTAGTCTGGAATGGCAATGTAGGATGCTTTCAACATGGCCATGAAGCAAGAAGCAAAAACAAACCAAAGCAGGATATAAATAACCAAGCTGTCATCACATCAGGACACCCTAAAATTGATATTTAAGAAAAGGTTTCTGAATAGTCAAATAATCTCAATACCTCAACAATGGCCCCTTCTAACATGCAAAATTACATCCACTCATTAATGAGAATCTTCCTCATCTGCATTTCATGGTGTACTTTGTATGTCATGTTAACATGTGCAAGCTCTTCTCTTCTCATCCACAGAGACAGTAGGTGGTTTGGAATTTTTTTTTTTTTTAATTATTTTTCTGTCAAGGAGCAACAGGCATGTCTGGACAATAGAGAAGCACTGTCCAAACTAAGTCTAAATTAGCTCAGTTTAGGCAGTGTTAAATGTTCACCGTATTAACTTGTCACATTGCTTACTGAAAAGCAGGAAATATTATCTATTGTCTCAGATTGATTGGTTCACACATGACCTGACTTGATTGATAGGATGTTGTACTGCAAATGTCCTCAGAGGTAGCTGGGGTTCATGGGTAGCAAATGAACAGACAATGCAAGTGGCCAACTTCAGTGGCAGAACCAAAGAGGCAGAAAAGATTAAATGTTTGCGACTTAAAGACTTTCCTTGCTGAATTTTGCCATTTAGTAGGTCATCAGTCACATGTCTCTGATCGTTCCTCTAAGCTGCCTCCTGGCAGAGCTGGCAGATCAGGACATATGCTTGTGCTTGAGCTGCTGCAGGTCACAGCCTGTGCTGCAGTGCCAGCCCCTTCAGATGATCAGGTTAGACTGCATGCTGGTTCCTGAGCTGGAGCTGTGGAGGAATGGACACATGGGTCTTCTTCATTGCCCTTGCTGCAGGGACAGTAACCTCTGGTGGGGACGTTGATGTTTCGCCTCTGCCGCAACAGTAAAACAGGATGTCGGTCAGAAGCTTTTGTTCTAAATGAGGCTATTTCTTAGCATGGCAAAGCTTTTCAATGCCCTTGCAAAGTGTTACTGAAGTTTCTCTGCATGATATTACATTCTGTAATGCCCAATGAATTCACAGATTGAAACCTTTTAAAGGAATACAGTACTTGCTTCAGACAAATATCCTTTTTCCCCCTAGGTGTATTCACCTAATAACTTATTTCTTGGACTTCATTTTGTGACAGTTCTACCAATTTGAAGTCCTTCTTGAACCAGTGAAAGATTTTCATTAGTTGTCAAGCGTTTTCATTAAACTTACCTTTGGCTTTGACCTCTTATGCTGATATCTCACACCCTATGTTGGCATCCCTAGAGAATGGTTTATTCATTACTCCTTCTGTTCCAAGCTAACATCGTATGGTTTCTGAGGAATTTATTTATCTTTAAAATAGAAGAGCCAAGTGAAACTAGTTACTTGTCCAGGAAGGCAAGTTTTTTATTAAAATACACCTAGAGTGGCAGGCACACCTGCATGGTCCTCTCACCAAGGCTGAGATGCTTGCAGTGTTGTTTAAGGCTTCTGTAAAAATGATGAGCTCATATGCACTTTCCAGGCTTTACTGTGTCATCTGTTTCTGCAGACCTGGAAAACAAATCAAACCATTCATGTCAAACTCTGGATTTTTTCTTCTAAAATAAAAAAGGCTTTCTGAGATGTGGAGAGTTTCTGAATGACCTCTGCTGTGCTTTCTGAAGCTGCTCTGCTGTGGAGTGTTTATGTGCACTCAGTGGCAGCTGTCTCCCCCACAAAGAATTCACAGTAAATTTGTTAGACTGCCAGGGCTCAGACTTAAACTTTTCTGTCTCAGCTTGCATGTTCTGGTTTTTGTATTTGTTTTTTCTCTCCACTGTCTTGCCATTACATCACACCACACTGTCTTTCTCCTTCCTCAGGCTGTCATCTTAGTTGGTGATAGTTCCTTGCTTCTTCTTCAGTGCTTCTACCTTGTGTTTATTTTAATGCCAGCTGAATAGAAACCTAATACATTGATATAAACTCCATCAGATGGAATTGCTTTTATGAGTCTCACAAATGCTAGAGGCTCTGTAACATCTCTGCCCCCTTTGAACATGGTGCACCCTTCCATTTCCAGCAAATTTGCAAAGTACAAAGAGAATGAAGCTCTTTCCTGGGACAATGGGCTTAACAGGCAGTAGCTGAGCCCATGAAACAGCCAGGAGGTTTCTGAGGACATTGTTACCTTCCCAGTGCACCTGCTCATGAATTTTGTATGTGTGCTATATTTCTTTTGGATTCTGTCCCTAGATGTTGATTCCCAGAGCATAAGGAGTGCTTAAACTATTTCCTTAAACTACTGTCGTGGCTAAGACTCCTGCAAGCACTGTTTATGAAAATACTTAATCCTCCCAGGATATTTATTACTCAATTAGCCATAGTAATACAGCAGTACATTTCACAAAATATAAAAAAACTGGCATTTATTTGTTTAGAATCATTTGCTTTTTTATTTGCCTAGCCTTGGTTTTGTGTTACAAAACTACAGAAATGGAACCCCCTGGTCAATCATAGCTGTTGTTTGCTGTTTTCTGTAATTCAGTCCATGAGCACTGGCAGCCTAAAATTCAGTATATATGGGAGAAGCAGGTTAAGACAGCCTTCATTAATCTCTGTGCTTCTGTCTAGAATTCTCTCACTCACCTGGTAACAGATAACTTCAATGCTGTGTGACATGTAACTTCGTGTCAGTGTAGTCTCAGCAGTGACTATAGAGCGGTGAAAACCTCTAGCTATGTATAGCTAGCTATTAATTGAAATAACCTGACTCTTCTTTCAAATCAGAATTAAACAAAACATAAATTGTCCAATAACTACACAAGTGAAATAATAAGAATGAATGTTGAAGCAAGCTTCTAAACTAGTTACTTTATACTACCCTGCTACTTTTTCTTTTTATGCTTTCTCCTTTGACGAGCAATGACAAACTTAAGATCCAGCTTGTAAATGTCCTCTGCCACTCACGATGATCTAAGAATTACATGGTTTGGGTTACTCAGTGCAGCCCAAAACTGTTTCTTTCCTATTGGTAAAGCAGGACTTCATTTCATTCTTGAAATAAAGTCAGACCATAATTTCTTTGATTAGTGCAGAAATATTTAACTGTGATAATCTAGGATCATGAGAATTCTTACTCCCTTCACTGCCTGACACTTGCTAGTGAGGACTTCATTTCTGTTGAGGGGAATGGCTCTTTATGCAGGCAGGCTGTGGTCTGACACTCGCAGCTCGAGTGGGAAACCCCAAATTTGTTCTGAATTGATGATACTCACTGGGTATGTTTGGGTTTTATGAGTTTGACTTTTTGTATGGTTTGGTTTTTTTCTTTTCAAGAGGACAGAGACTTTTCTGGAGGACAGTTGTTTTTGAATTGATGCAAAGTGATGCAGAAATCGCCTTCAACTCTCAAAACTTCCTTTTGTTATCACCAGTCTTCTCAGTGGTCCTGAATCATTTTCTGTAGTTCACTGAGCAATTTTTTCAGTGTAGAAATTTTTGTTTGACATTGTGCTGCTTTAATTGATACCAGTAAACAAATAACTTGTGTAGTCTCCTTCTCTAGCACAGTCTAGTAGATAGGACAGCAGAATCAACTGTTCAGGCACAAACTATACAGTTACAGGATTCCATTGCAGGAAAACCTTACGTGAGTCACTGGGTCAAGTCCCCCAGCTGTTACAGACACCATTTTCTCTGTTCTCTTCAATAACATTTTGTTTCCAGACTTTGCCTGACACTTCAACATATTTCCCCTGGCCTTTAAGCCCCTATATGCCCCTATTCTTTCTTTGTGTGATGTGGCATTAGTATTTCCTTTATCTTCTTTTGTAAAGCATTTTTCAATGTATAGCTGAAAAATACTAATTAATTCCTTGTATTAATACTGTCATTGTATATCTGAAGAAACCTGCAGTAAGCTGACACATCTTCCTGAAGACCAATGCAGAATGCTGGCAATAACAACAAATGCCTTTATTTGGGATTTTTTTTTTTTTTATTTTTATTTAATGCACCAATAACCCACAGGCAGAGTCAGGAATAATGATCTGCTTTTCAGACCCTGTAGGAATTAATATTGCCCTTGACAGGACTCTGCTTACTTGCAAATTGAAAATACACTTGTCCTGTCTCACAAGCATGGTCTTGCAGTAAAATGGGTGCTGTCTGCCCTCAGCCTGGAGCTGCAGAGATAAATGAAAAAGCACATAGAGCTCAGCACTTGTCACTGCTGGGATTGAAGGTAACCACAGCAGACGATGAGCTGTATGCGCCGTGTTCCTATTCTGAGTTGTGCAAAAATAGCTTCCATTTTCTTTTCTGAGTGCTGTCGTCTTGTCCTACCCAGCACTGTTCTTCCAGAGCCTTACACAAGCCTGCACAAACTTGTTAGCATTTCTGGGACAAGCCTCCACTTCTGAATGCAGAGAAGCAGGGGACACCATAGGTCTTTGAGAGCAATTGGGTGCATCTCCAACAAATGGGTAATGTCTGACACAATTATTCTGGTGCAGGGAACTCACATGGCTCTTCTCTCCATGTGGCTAGAGATGCCTAAAGAGCATTGATCAGAAATCTCAGTGACCACTCTCAGACTTGAGGTTTTTTGTTCTCACTGGAAAACCATTTGTGTTTCTCCATTCTGCAGCATCACATTCACTTCTTTGAATCATCACATTTGTTTACCTTTAATTAAAATGAGTGTTTTGAGAAGAAGGAAGCCTGGCCAGAGCTTTAGAGATAAGAATGATGGGTCAAGATTCTGATCTCTTAATGCTGTCAAACAAAATGTCGTATCAGTCTCCTTAGGCCCATTTTTACACATAGGCAAGCTATGTTGCAAACCTTAATTTTTTTCTTTTTTAATACATTGCTAAAGCAGTATTGCAAACAAATATTTCACATAATTATAACAGTGGTACTACAGTAAGTCTGTGTCCAGCTGATCTTTTGTCTTTTTGTTCCTGGTACACCCTTGTACAATTAAGTTGTTTCTTTGAGCTATGTAAAACTGTAATTGCAGATACCAGTACTGTGCCAGCATGACATTAGGTGGTATCTGATGGTTACCAACAGCTCCCAAATGCTGTAACTCTTTGAACTGTCAAAACTGAATATAAATGTTGGACTGGTGTTTGAGTGGGTGTTGAAAAATGAAATGAGGTGTATAACTAAATAATATCAGCTTGAATTAAAATATCTCATTCGAACTTTTAATGGGAATAGGGAGAATTTTCAGTCAATGTTATTTCTTCAGCATTTCATTCTTGTAAGACAATGACTTTCCAACACTTTATAGTGAGTTCTAGTTACCTCTTATCAGCCTTTGCCTGCTCTTATGTCTGGTATCTGCACCATACAGGAAAAGGATTATTGCTCTTCTTAAATTAATTCTTGCAGTATTTTTAATGCATGGATAATTGTTTGTATCTTAGCTTCTGTAAAAAACTTCCCTCTATAGGGCCTTCATTTTAGTTAGAGGCTAAAATAAACTTCTCCATTAACATTGCAGACCTAAAACTGCCAATTAGTTTTGTCATCCTGTGAAAGCACTGCTCTCAGGACAGTTTTGCCTCTTGGTTTTCTAAAGTTTGCTGTATATGTAAAACACCCTGAAGCTGGAACATTGTCTTTCCCCTCTCTGTTGAGATGTGTGTCTCAGAAACAGACTATTCCCAGGCAGAAGTACCTTAAAGGTGATTCAATCTTTGAGCATCACAGCAGCTTCTAATACTTCCTTGGCTATTATTAGATGACAAATTTCTGCATTGCTGGCATGTGTAAGCACTAGTGATACTGTGCTCACTGAGATGGAAGGAATATTTTAAAAGAAAAAGATGGTTAACTTTGCTACTATATAGGTTTTTTAATTTAACCTCTTGAAGGCTTCAACTGTTTTTTTTTAAACATTTTTGAATAAGTCATGTGAATAGGGAGGGGACCATATTTAATGCCTCTAGATTTCCAGAACACATCCAGTGTAAATTGCTAGTGGTTGAGAGTCAATATGATTTGTAAGATTTCTGTAGCTTATGTGAAATGAGTGTGCAGGTATTATATTATGCCATAATTTATAGCTGCTTTAGTGCACTTGGCTTTGTACTTCAGCTGCTGAAGCCTTTGGTAAACCTACCACTAATTCATGTTTTAACAATGGTGGAGCATGTTTTCAGGAACAAGTAGTAGTACTGACCTATAGTGTCATAGAATTGATCCCTCATTTGTCCAGTGTGGCACTGTAGAACCCCCAGCCGAAGACTGCTATCTGCCATTTCCTTCTTCATTTCATGTAAGGGACTTCAGCTGTTTTAGAGTCATTTTTTGATAGGCTGAACTTGTAACACTTTCTGTAGGAAGCATTTCTGAAGTCAGGATACTTGAAGCATCTTCAGGTACCATCTTCTCTTCATCGGGTGCTTCCCTCAGGGAGAAACTCAGCAACCCAGCTGCAGAGGCTGAACACTGGCTTGCAAAAGTATTGCTAGGAATTTCAGGGTTATATTCTCAAGACAGAAAAATTCAGCCCACATGCCAAAGGAGCTAATAAAAGATGGGGTGAGCATAAAAGCTGGTCTTTCCTAACATCTGCTGTGTCAGCCAGGATGCCATTTTCCACTAGGCTTGACATCTGAGCCGTGCTACAGAAGATTTAATAGTCTTAACTGGAGTGAATTGGAAAACTCCACTATCCTGAACTTTCCTTATTAACTAGATGAGCCATTCTTTTTGAGAAAAGATACAAGCCTGGAAATTCAAGTGGAAATGCAGCTGAAAGTAGATCATCTGGGAAGCTGCTGGTTACCTAGTTATTGGCCTTTTTTCTTCTGTTGGTGCTGTGAGTATCCCAGAGCACATCTGAAATACCAAGGAGAAACTCTCCAGAGAACACTCCTTCTGCATGGGTAGGCATGTTCCTCAGTGAAGGAGCTCTGCTCAACCCATTGCTGCCATCTCCTTCTTGTGGAGGATGTTTGCCACCAGACCAACCCAAGGGCAAAGAGGATCCAGTAGCAATGAAGTGAAGGTTGAAAAAAACTTATTTGATGGTTCTGTGCCACTGCTTGTTGCCTGGCATTTTCAGCCAATGGATAATGACTGCAGAGAGCTAGCTGTGCTACACTAGGACTTCAGGAAATGCTTGCATTAGCCTAGGAATGACATAATTATATGGAAGCACTGCCACAGCAACTCATTTGTTTCAGGTCAAGGCACTGCAAGTGCCCCTAGGTAAACAAATCCAATAAAAACTCTTGCTGCCTTGACCTTTGAAGCTAATAAATTGTGTTGCAATCACTTACACTCCTTTTCCTTCACACACTTTCTCTCATCTTCCTCTTTCTCTCTCCCTTTAGTTTGTGCACTTCAATGCAAATTCTCTTCATTTATAACTGAGGATAAAAAAGCTTTCCATAAAAATTGTAATTTTCTTTTTTAAAAAGGTGCATATATTATAAAAGAGAAAATTTTAATGGTCTTCAATTTAATGACTAATGAATTGAGTATTACTGAAATGCACTACACTTTGGATACTGATCCTATATTTTTAGACAAATAGTATGAACATCATAGGAGGGACTAGGGTGATCTAGTTTATTTTATTTTATTGAAGAATATCTTGAATGATCCTTAAAAGTTCTATCACAATGGCACAGATCTATTAATTTATTGTTTGTAATACACTGAGTTTTTTATAAAAATGCTTTCTGTAGCTTCCAAGTATCTTCCACTAGCAATCCATTTTCTGGACGTTAATATATTCTGTTACTGAGGGCATAATTTCTGTCATTTTCTGATAGATCCCAATATCTAAGGGATAGAGCTATAACCTGAGAAGCTTCCTAACATGAGGAGAAAAGTTAAAGCCTTTAAATCTGAAATCACTAGCTCAAATCTTGTGCACAGAGATAAAATCAAGAGCTTGATCACTGAAACATCCTCACCACTCTTTCTTGTATGTGTACACAATGAGAATGTGATCAGAGTGAACATAAGTCTGTTCCTCTTAAATGGCACCTTTTGCTGAGGCCAGAGATGTATGACTTTGGGGAAAACAAGTACTCTTAATGACGGATATTATTTCTACAGAATGGGATTACGACCTTCTGATAGAAAGATATTTGCAACAGGAAATCTTTGGCCTTCAACGCTGTTGAAATTCACTGCTGCCAGACTTTTTTTAAAGAAAGATTCTCTAAAGTCTCAAAAGGATTGGGTTTTTTTAAAGAACATTTGCAGTTCTAGGATGATGCTTTTGAAAGCAGAGTTGAAGAAAGTGTGTTGTTAACTCTGTAACATCTACGGGTTGTTCATGTACTTCTCCTGTGCAGCTATCAGTGTGGTCATACACAGGAGAGGGAAGATAACGATTTTCTGTCAAATGGCCATCCTTCTGGTTTTTGTAACAATGCCAGTCAGAAGCCTATGGAGCATGGCTTCTGCTGCAGTGCAGAATGATTAATCACTGGCTAGAAAGGAAGAGCTGCTTACCCCCCGTTCCTTGTAGAAACAGTAGAGCTTTGATGTGTAGGTTGATGCCCGCACAACAGGCACTCCCAAACTCTCTGACACAGGGGAATAGTCAGTAATGTTGCAGGAGTGGAAAGCTGTGCTTAATTTGCATATGCATTCACATATTTTAACCGTAATGTATTCCTGAAGCACTGCTGTTTTGTGCTCTGCTCTTCTGTGAGAAAGAACCAGCTATGAAATCAACACCATTTATACCAGACTTCTGTAAAGGCAAGTTGCAGTGTGCTTCTGTATCTGCAGAGAATCATGACTCCACATAGGGCCTCTGCTCATCTCAGCTTCCCAACCTCTTTGCTCCCTCATTCTTGTGAATGATGCAGAGCTGCAACAGAAAAAAAGTATTTCCTGTCTCTCACTTCTTCTAATAGCTAGTGGTCACTTTATTGCCTTGAAATTTCTCATCCCTTTCTACTTTTCTCTAGCCTATCTATTACCCAAGATCGCTGTTTCTATGGGAGAAGAGTGCAGGAAAAAGCTTATGATCTTCCTCTCTGCCAAAGGAAAATGTGTTTTCCAGGTGAATAGGTTAGGCTGATGAAGTGAGAGGAAGCAATTGCTCCAGCTATACAGTCACTGCCATTAAAATACTGCTGTAAGATACTTGGATATTGAAATAGTGTGTTCTATTGAAAATAGAAGAGCTTTCTCCCATAGAACAAATTCACTGCCCCCTTCCTGTGTATAAGACAGTGACTATCAACAGAGTGATGATGTAGGTTCATGTGGTTGCTGCTAGATATGAATACAGGGTGCTCATTCTGAGTGAGGTTATCTGATCTGCTACAGTGCAGGACTGAATAGGAGATGAGAGAAACTACTGTTCTCTCCAGGCACGTGAAGGGGCAGGGTATTATAACTGGGAGGACTGACTGATGCTCTGATCTGTTTTGGCAAAGGCTGTGCTGCCTATAGATTTTTCTGAACTGCTTAGTAGAAAATTGGATCAGGTGACTTAAGAAGGTGACAGGAGTGTCAGTTATCAATTGGAGTCTTTCAAAAAGGCAAACAATTTTCTTGTTCTTTTCTATACAGTGACTTCTACATTGTGCCCTGTCACAGCTTCCATTTTTTGTATTTGACAGCTTAGCCTTTTCCTTTAAATAGAGAAATCTAAGAGCAGAGGACTTGTGTTCTCCTGTCGTGCATGTCCCCAGTTGCCTCTAAGTCTTGAAGTCTGCCTTGGACTGAGGCCAGAATAGATGCCTTCAGGCTGGACAGCTTTGAAGCACATGGAAACTAGATAAGTCATGTATGAAAATCAAAGTGTATCAGTTCTGTAGTCAACAAAGAAAAAAGCAACCAAAATTAGGAATGCAAGCTCTTCAGAAAACAGAAGGTCAGAGTTGGCTTTCTAAATAAGGCACACAGTAATCAAAAGATTTTTAGCCAACATAGACAGTTTCTACTCATTTTCCCCTAAAGACTTCTTAAGAACTGTTCATTATTCCCTGAAAGATATAGTTTAGGACACTTACTTGTCTTGTGCATATTTTGAAATTGAACCTGTTTGGAATATACTTTTACAGAGTAAAGGGAAACTGGAATCATATACTTCTGTTTGTCTTCACAGCTAAGCAAACTGTTTTACACATACACATATGGGAATATAAAATACATCTAATATGGATCCATATATATCCCTGCATACTCATATATACATATATGTAGGTTGTCATAGCACAAAACTGGAAATCAGATCAACTTGATCCTGTTTTCAGTTCAGCTGTTGCCCTGCTTTGTGATGTTGAATTCAACACTTGGACTCTAACTTTCTGGTTATGAAGTGTGAAGATGGATCTGACTAGGATAATGAACCATTAAGTTAATGGTCATAAAATACCTGAAGATTAAGTGCACAGAGGAAAGCAGGGTATTGGGATGTCAAGTAGGAGACATAGGACCTGGTACTGCCCAGGAACATCAGAGGGGAATGTCTTGTAGAACAACCTTGGACTGAAATAGTTTGTTTCACTCTGGTACGTTGTAAAATGCCTTCAGTAGGAGTGTACTAGGAGCAGTGATTTTTCTGCTCAAGAAGGCAGGCAAAAAGCAGAGAAATAGGCTGAAAGGATATGTGGTGACCATCTGCTGAGATTTTTCTGTGTATTTGTTGGGAACTATTTCAGCTGTTTTGACAGCCTGCCTGAAAGGATCAAAATAACCTGTGTTATGCAGGCTTTGGCCACAGTAGCAGAGAACCATGATCCTGTGCCCTTAAGTTATCTGAAGCTGTGTTCTAGGAAGCAAGCTTTTTCTCAGTTTCCATGATGATGAACCCTTTTAACCAGGGCTTCTACCATGATTCACTTGTGATGTGCTTTTGAGGTAGGTTATGTACTCTTCCCTCAGAGAAGGAAGGCAAGTGCAGAAAGCTCAAGTGTTTTGCCTAAGGCTGTGCAGTGAATCAGTGCCATGCCACAGGATGAATCCAGAGTGTAGGACTCAATTCACTTACTGGGACTAGATGGTGCTCTCTCTGATGGATGCAGTCATTTCAGTTGCTGCTCACAGCTTAAAAGAGGGAGCCAAGAGGTATTTTTACTAGCATAGTACTAACTTGATTCCTCAGTGTCATGGCCTATTCCCAATTGCCCAAGGCCATTTCTGATACCTTCAGCATTTTTCTTGCAGCTGTTTTCTTTTTTTTTTTTCCTTTTAAGTAATTATTGTAGATAATGAGGGTGAAAAGAAGCTCACAAAACCACCTGCTCAATCTAGACAGATGTTTTATCTGAAACCTCCATTTCTTCAAATTAAGCTTATGATTCTTGTCATGTCCATCTTTTAAGTCACCTTCTCTGCAGCACACTTTAATGTATTTTAGTACTGCTGCCATGTCCAGGCCCAGGCTTCTAGGCAAAAGAACAGGTTATTTCACCTTCCTTCTGGTCTCTGTTTTCTAAAGCTCCAATTGTTCTTGTTGCTGTATCCTGTATATTCTCCAGCTGTTTGCCCTGTAACTTCACAGGCTCTGCAGCACCCAAATACAGTGTTTAAGGGAAAGATTTACCAACACTGAATGCATTGTACAGGAGGCTATAGTAGACCCCTGGTTTGTATTTCTGCAATAAGCTATAACTGTGTTTATACACCTTGGTTTATTATTGCCTATTTTAATATCAGCACGAGTTTTTTCACTGCTGTGTATCCTGCTAGGTCCTCCTCTTCACAACTTCTGCCAGGCTGATCACTCCTCATTATACAGTCAGGCAGGTTTATTGTAAACTTCTGTAGAAACTGTGTTTAGTTTTTTTGCATTGCACCTCCTATATTTTAAATTTCAAAATCAATTTGAAGTTAATTCATTTTTGTCGCAAATTCCAAATTTGATTAAGATGAAGATTTTATCAACCTGTTTTTTATTATCCTCCAGGTCCTAAATAAATTAAATATTAATACCAGAAGCAAGACAAACAAACTTAATATAGCCTCCCATTTTCCCTCAGAACCACTGCTAATTATTCTCAGAATATGTCTTTTCAGTTGGTTTTGTGCCACTATGTAGATGTTTCCCTGTGGCATGTGAAACTCTATTGAAGGGTTCTCAAAGTATAAAGTTCTGGTTTTACCCTCATCAACAACCCATGGAGAAAGCTGCCTGCTTTGGCATAGTTTGGTTTTGAAAAATCCCGTTCTTCTGTTATTCACCTCCCTGTTGTTCTCCAGGCACTCTCAGTTTGAATATTCTTCCCCTCTTTTCTACCACTTAAATACTGAAGCAGATAATGTCATAGAAAAGTTACAGGATGGTTCATGATCCCGGACATCTCTCTCTAGTTCCTCTCAAGTCACTGGCTTTAACACATAAATTGGTTTGGAAGTCCTTAGTTAACTGTCTGCAGTAAAAGGCTAATGATTTTTACAGGTGGAATATCAGAATCAGAATGTTCAAGAAAGTATCTCTGTGTTGGTTTGACAATGAAGGAGAAAAGGGAGAAATAACACTTCCTAGAAAGCACTAGAGAGTTGCTGAATAATTTCTCGGAAGCTGTTCTATGATAGAGGGAACATGCCTCAAACCTGCTCTTTTCAGGAAGACAGATCAGAATAACATAAAGGAATGGGTTGTTAGAATAACAAAAAGGGGATTTAGATAGAATAGAGGAGCAAATCTTTAACAGCTTGAAAAAGATCCATGAAAATAACTGCTGTAGAACAGAAGCAGAGTACACGTTATTTCAGTACATATTTATATAGCTCAGTGATTGTGACTTTAGGAAAAATGGTTGGATTGGTAATTAAATGAATTTACTGTATGAACCAGCACCTAAGTTAATATAATATGAAAGTGAGAATCAGGGATTGAATGTGCTTCTCCAATCTGCCAGTATTAATTCTGTGCCATCCATACAGTAGGGATAGTGAAACAAATAAATGGGACTTACTTACTTAGTCTTTCAAAAATTCCTTGTAAGAGCTGATAAGAGAAGCTGTCAGATAGAAAAAGGTAAATGTCTGTCATGATTTGAATCTGGCAAAGAACAGGAGACCAAAAAGAGAAATAGATGCTTGATTTTCAGGTTAATAGAAAAATGGCAAAAGGTTAATGGAAGAGTGCCTCAAACTTCTGTTTGAGGACCACTGTATTTAATCAGTGATGTGGAAAAGGGAATTGGCAATGAAGTTGCAAGATCTGCAGATAATAAGAAATTATTTATGGAAGTCTGTGTTTAAGACGACAGTGAGGAATTCCAGAGGCGCCTGATAAAGAAGGTTGTATTGGCAGCAGAACATCATACACAATCCTTTGTTGACAACTACAAAGTAATGCTCATCTCAAGGAATAATTTGAATTGTTCATACACATTACTAGGTTCTAAATTAACTGTAACCATTCAGGGAGAAAAAACAAAAACCTAAGGGACATTGCCAGAAGCTCTGTAAAAACATCTGCTTGTTGCACAGCAGAAGTCAAAAAGCAAATATTACACTGTGATACAGGAATAATGGGGTAGAAAATTCCACTGATCACAGCATTATATAAAACAGTGGTACATCCTTACCAAGGATGTAGCATTTATTTCTGCTCATAGAATCATGAAGTAGTATAACTAAAGGAAGTTCAAAAAACAGCTGCTAATGTTGACAAGGGACACAAGAGTAAATTACAGCAGGAAATACTTACGAGGCTGTGGCTGTCACAAAAAAAGGCAGGCAGGCACAGGAAAAATTCCTGAATGATTTGGGGAGGAAATACTGAACGTTCTTTGTCCTTTCCAAAGTGGCAAGAACAGGGAGATTTTGGAGGAATTGAAAGGTGATATTTTTGAAGATGATAGAAGAAAATGTGCTTTGTTCAAAAGATAATTAACCTATAAAACTAATTACAAAAAAGAGCCGAAATCAAAGAATTTATCAGTGCTCAAAAGAGGATTAAACAAATGTATACTAATGAGAAACTGGTCAGTAATATTTTGTAGGACTCCAAAAGGAGATTTCAACTTGTTTTAAGGCACTAACAGAAACACACTGTGAAACTTTAGAGAAACAGTAACTGTGGTTCATGGTACCTCATGAAATTGTGGGTATAGTCTTCAGGAGACAGCTGCTCTGGGGAATGTGTGATACTGGTCTAGATAGATCACTCATCTGATCTGCTTGGTAATTACTATCTCCCTACGGATGACATTAAATTTGGTGAAAGAAAATTTTTAAAGCGTATTGCAATTTCAGATTGAATAGTTCCTTTTGGCTTGCCTTTTCAGATGGAAGTATCTGCTGCTAAAAATGTGAACTCAAAGTCAAGGCACGTTTCTTATCACTCTAAGGATGTTAATGTAGCCCATGTTATATCAGTAATGGTAGTATACCAGATTATAATTACCATTTTAGTGAGATACAACCAAGGACAGAATCCATCCCTTTATCCCTTCAAATACAAGAATTTACTGTATATCAGAATAACAAATTCCTGTGTATAATTCATCACCTTGTGTTTGAAGAAACCATTTTAAGTAGGTTTTGAGCCTGGGAACACTCATCAACATATGCACATAGTTTAAAAAATAGTCCACTAATCTTATACATAGCAGCAAGATCAACTGTATGATGTATGCCAAAGATAAGAAGGGACTGGTAAAATTAAAGTTTGCTCTGTCATGAAATCCCTAATGTGATCAAACAGTGGAATACACAGTGCATGAATAAATAAATCCAGACTTCATTTTCATTTTTCACAAGCACCAAAGAAAAGACCACAACCTGATTGAAAGATCACTGACTAGGAAGACTTCATTTTTGCCTTCAAAATGTGACTCAAAACCACTTCCATTTAATAATCTAACACACATAGGTATAAAAAAAAATCAAGCCAGCTTGGCCTTTAAAACCCAGTAGTACAAAGTCTCCCAGTGTTAAGCACACTGAACATAACTAGCTTCACAATTTCATTTTCTTAAGGAGAAATAATACAGTTATCATTAAACTCTCTGGGAAACTATCTTTAATAATATTCTTTGGTTATCAGAGCTATCATTTTTCCTTCAGGCAGAGCTGAGGAAATATGAAGTTAAAACCATCATTGAGTGTGATAATGAAGTCAGTCCATTTCAGTGCAAGACCACAGCAATTCTTTATCGCTCCAAACGGGTTGTGGGGCTGAAAGCTGTTTTTCTAGTTGGCAGAGTTGCTGAGTTCACAGATAACTATCATTTTCAGAACATATTTTGCTGCATGTGGAAGAGCAAGAATATAAAAAGTACTCCAAAAACCTTCAAAACCTTAAAGACGGGCTTACAAAAGAATTTTCACGAAAGAAAATGGAATTGCACTGCCTTTCTAAGCTTCTGCCTACCTAAGATTTTCATTCAAACAGGGAGCTATTTATATTTATACTTGAACTGACATAACTATCTTTAACTCAACTTTGCCCCTTACACACACATTGGAAATTCCTGCTCACATTTACCCTTGCACACCTAAATGTCTAAATTCTTCATTCACTGGCACCAGAAGAGCTTATCCTTACACACTTTCAAAATACAAAGTTTTTCACAGAATCATATAATGAGTTAGGTGGCAAAAGACCTCTGAGGTCGTCAAGTCCAACCTGAGACCGAACACCATCTTGTCAGTTAGAACATGGCACTAAGCACCAGGTCCAGTTTTTCCTTAAACATCCCCAGGGATGGTGACACTACCATCTCCCTGGACAGCCAATTCCAATATCTAATCACTCCTTCTGTGAAGAATTTCTTTCTAATGTCCAACCTTAACCTCTCCTGGCACAGCTTGAGAGATTAAGGTTGGATATTAGGAAGAAATTCTACGTCCTCTTGTCCTGTCCCTGGCTGCCTGGGAGAAGAGGCTGATTCCTACCTGGCTACAACCTTCTTTCAGGTAGTTGTAGAGAGTGATAAGGTCTCTCCTGACCTCTCCCCTGAGGTGTCCCACTGAGCTTCCTTTCCTTCAGACTAAAGAACTTGAGCTCCTTCAGCCATTCCTCATAAGACTTGTACTCTAGACTCTTCAGCTTTCCTGCCCTTCCCTGGACAGACTCCAGCACCTCAAGTCCTGCCTCCTTCCTTAGTCACATGCATTCATGCAGATATACAAAATTATATTAGACACATAGCATATAAATACAAATTCCAATCTCCTCACAAAAAGAATTACTAAATATAATCATCAGAGAAAGGTAAAGTAGAGGTAGTTAGTTTAAAACTCATAAGCAAGGGTAAAGCTTCATTGGGTTTTTCTCTGAAGTGTTTTTTTAACATTCATAGAATCATGGAATATCCTGAGTTGGAAGGGTCCCATGAGGGTCATAGAGTCCAGCTCCTGTCCCTGCACAGAATTCACTAAGAGTCACACCACGTGCCTGAGAGTGTTCTCCAAGCGCTTCTTCAGCTCTGTCAGGAGAGACCTGAGGAGACTGTCAGGCTTGGTTCTGTGACCACTTCTCTGGAGAGCCTGTTCCAGTGTCCAACCACCCTCTGGGTGAAAAACCTTTTCCTTGTATCTAACCTAAACCTCCCCTGACTCAGATTCAGGCCATTTCCTCAAGTTCCAGTCACTGGTCGCTAGAGAGAAGAGATCAGTGCCTGCCCCTCAAGAGGAAGCTGTAACTGCAATGAGGTCTCCCCTCAGTCTCCTCCAGCCTGAACACCTCAGCCACTCCTCATACAGCTTCCCCTACAGACCCATCACTACCTCTGTAGCCCTCCTTTGGATGTTCTGTAATAGCTTGGTGTCTTGTGAGGCCACTCCAGGGGAGAGCAGAGCAGGACAATCCCCTCCCTTGCCTGGCTGGTGATGCTGTGCCTGATGCCCCCAGGACAGGGTTGGCCCTCCTGGCTGCCAGGGCACTGCTGGCTCATGTTCAACTTGCCATCAACCAGGGCCCTCAGGTCCCATTCTGCAGTGCTGCTCTCCAGCCTCTCATGCCCTAGTCTGTCCATACTTCCAGGGTTTCCCTGTCCCAGGGTAAATGCAGAATCCACAATTTTCACTTGTTAAACGTCATATGGGTGGTGATTGTCCAGCCCTCTTAATTTTTCAAGGTTTCTCTGTAGGGCCTCTATTCATTGACTTGCAGTCAGTTACAATTGCAGGGCTTCATCATATCAAACATCTACAACCTAAAATGCTTCAAAATTCATTTCCACTATCTCATAATCTTTCTGAGCATTCCTGGGCTTGTATTTTAATTTATAGTGCGTGCACACCCTGGTGCAAAGAGGCAGCTGCTTCTGATGTTATGAAATGAAATTTGTTTCCATGTTGCCTCCTGTTATACGTTTTGAAACAAAAAGCTTTCTTCTCCTGGGACAGAGGACAAGCATAGAGTAACTGTTGAGGTCAGAAGTCATGTTATCCTGATTTGAAATTGTTCAGATGTACCTCTAAGGGCAATGGTCTTGGCAGTTCTGGGAAAAATAGATAAAGGTCATTTGGGACATTTTATGTATTGAAAACTCTGAAACTATTTTATATGAAGACATTGAAACAGTGTCTCTATAACACTGTCAGGGGAATGGGGCTTTTAACTTTCTGAGGTGTCTGTTAGAGAGACCACACAGAACTGCTTGAATCTTGATGCATGAAGTACATTTGCTGAGCCACAAGCTAAAGGGAACTAGGGATTTTCCAGAGATGGTACAGTATGAGCCGTGTAAGTCACATCAACAAAAGCAATGAAACAATTAGGTAGCCATAGTAATAGTTGTATCTCCTCCTTCTGAATTTAGTGCAGCAATAGTTGAATTAGATCCTCTAGCTAGGGCTATGTACTCAGGAAATGGAGATGCTTCATCAAGTCAGCAGATGATGCTGTAGATGATGACAGGAACACAAGGCTCTTCTTTGCCCATTTGTGCCAAGATACCATACTGCTATGTAAATAGCAAATGACCCAGTAAGTTGTCAAGCCCAAAGAAAGAGTTTCAAAATAACTTTGAACAGAGTTGCCTCTCCTGCGATATTGTTGCATGCCACTTCAGATGCCTACCTAGCAAAAAAAAAGAGGTAAAAATTAGAACACAAGCTGTGCTGATAAGAAATTACACAAATTATGAATCTGCATTGTTTGCTAAATGATACTGAAGCAAGAGAACTGTGATAGACATTACATATTTAAAGGGTATAGATGCTTTAGAGCGATGCATTGAGGGCATATAGGTGTATTGAGGCAACTAGGTGTATTGGGCTGAAGCTAAGAATAAATAAATTTAGACTGAAAGCAGAAGCAATTTCATAAAAGCAAGATTTGGTAAACTTTGGAAGAGTCTCCCCAAGAAATAACTGCAAATATCCTTGCTTAGCAAATTTAAATCATGTTGAAATACATACTTTGCAGTTCTGTTGCCTGTGATCTTGTTTATATATAACAGTGTCTTGAGGGGGCTTAGTCCCAAGAACACTTAGAGTATTAATTTCTAAAGAAAGCAATCAGCTGAGAAATTGAACCAAATGGAAATTTTTGAACAGTGATATTTTCATAAAGCTGCTGCAGACAGAAAAGTGGTGATCTGTGCCAGTGGAACCACTACAGCAATGCTAGCAGCTAGCCAGTTACTCATGCCAGTGGCAATAGCTGTCCCCAGTGCGACCAAACCAACAGTAACAGCTGCTTCTATTTTTGTCATGATTCACGTGGCCACAAGGAAAGGCAGCTTGATTTTATTTCAGCTGTGTCCTAATCATACTCCCGTCTTTGTGTCTCATCCATAGCTGTGGTTCTAAACACCCCACAGATTTTCCATACCAAACAGAAACTGACATTTCAAGTGTGCCAGGGCTTGTGAAATGTTAATTAAAGCTTCATGTTGCAGATGTGATGCAGAGATTATCTTTCATTCTCCTCTGCAAACAATTTCTAGTTGGCATTTTTGCTGGTATCTGCACTATACCACTTTCATCCTGAACTTTTGTCAAGGAGCCTGTCCTAGCTGGGACTGACTCCAAGATGTATTGTGGCTTTCCTGTCTTTTGCTTCGGTGACTTTGTTTTCTGTTAATGGCTCATGTGATTCAGAGCTGCAGCACTACCAGGTGCAGCATGCTCACGTCAACAGAGCACAAAGCAGACGGCCTTCCTTCACATCCTCCTCCAAACCCAGCCTGTCACATTACAAAACACTAGCTCTGAGCTGTTATTGACTGCTATTAAAACCAAGTCTAATAAACAGTACATCAGTTAACTCTACCTTTTTGGGCTCTGACTTCTTCCCTCAGTAAAATATTTTAAAATACCTGCACACAATGCTGTAGTCTTGCACAGAGATAGCCAAGGTGGCTTTGAACAAATGCGCACAGATATTGGGAGCAGTTTAACCATAGCAGCCCAGAGCTCCATGCAGATAATTTTACCTGGTTGAGAAACAGGGAAAATCAGCCAATGTGGTATGCAGCACCACATGGCTTTATTGCTTCTAGTAGCAGAATTTACTTATTTAGATTGCAAGTATTTTTTCCACAGGACTGCATTGTGCAGTTTCAGTGTTTAGTAGGTAGCATTGAGCATAGAACACTGCACACCCAAATGGTATAATAGCTCCTACTTGTAATGAGTAAATCTATGATCTGTTTTTCATTAGTGAGGGAAATGAAAAAACAGCTTTGTCTTTCAAATCCACACTGGTTTAAAACCTTCCATTTGGCTTTATTAAAAGAAATATTTCTCTCTAAATTTTCTTTTATCAAATATAAGGTGTTAGTCTGTATGAATAGGTACCTTTATCATTTAAATACACATGTGGTTCTAATGCACAGTTTATTTTGCATGTACACTTATTATTTCTACTTTCACAGTAATTGAATTCTTCTTCTATACACAAATTTGTAAAACTGATATGGAATTATGTTAGTTTTGATATAGTAAAATATGGGCATTTAAATTATCGAGAATCTTTCTGCTATGGGATAGCATTTATAAAATCTTTTTTGAGTTTTGTAAGAAATTTTGCTTCTGTTGTCAATTGAACAAAGATGTGTTTGCCTTGTGATTACCTCTAGTCATGCTTGGCATACTTTGATGTAATTATGATTATCTCCATATACTTAATTGGCCAATGTGTCTGTGAAATGATCTTGTATTTCCCTCTCTGTTCAAGCTGTAGTATGTAAATATTACTCAGAATAGCATGATTTTAGGCTGGAATACTAGAACCTTTCTTCCTGGGTAGTGAAGTACAATGTGAAAGCTTTTCTTATGAGAAGAGTTTGGTTTTTCTTTTAGGTGGGAAGTAACACATTCAAATTTCAGAATGTGAAGAGTTTTCAGAAGTGGATGGGATTCTCTCACCCTTTATGGGCTTTAAATCAGTGGCAGGCCTCTGCAGAAATAATTTTGAGTCAAAGCTGTCTCTGTTCTTTACAGTTCTGTGATTAAAAGGTTCTTCAGGTAAATTGAAACTGCTCCAAGATTCATCTCATCTGCTCCAAGATTCTGTGAGCTAGGGAAAGAAAACCCTATAATATGTGTTTGTAACTATATCTCTTAATCTGCAAAAGTCATGGAGAAATATTTATGAAAAAGAAAGTAGGAATGTGAATGTTAATCTACCCATCCATTGTGATATAGTTTGGAGCTAACATTCCCCAAAATATTTTTGCATTTATAGGTTGCTTTTTTGATACTTTTTACAATCCTTCAGTATAAGCAGAGCACTAAATGTCTTAGATCCCTAACAGGCTACATATTTGTCTTTCTAGTCTGTTTATGCTTCATTTCCCTTATTTCTCATTTGCATCTGTCTTTTGCAGAGTGCAAAAGCTGTGCAGTAATGTGAAGAAGTAGTTTAGAACAGGAGAGGCTGGTGTTTCAGATTTAAGTGAAAATCCATTTAATTCCTAAAGCTTTTTAATCCCAATTTTCATGAAGACCAGGGGTGGGGGGGAGGAGGGAGATTGAAAAGCAACAAAAGAAGGAATGGCATATCCAGTTCAGATTTCTGCAGGTACTGATCCAATAAAGAAGTTAGGCCTTCTTTCCTGGAGATTTTTAAAGACTCTTTGTTGTCCAAGAAAATGAAATATTTACCGCAATCATTGAATACCTCCTGTGGTGTGATACTGCTTCAGTTACCTTATGGGATGAATTTTATCTACTTGATTTTACCTTCATGTAGGAACTTTTTGAATGGGCAACTCTCTACATAGGCTGTCAGAGCTTTGTCCACTCTCACTGCAGAAAGAGACAGGTCATCTAGGATGCTGAAAGTGTAAACATGATTGTCAAGTTAGTTTGCATGATGAAAGAAATTAGTGGCCCTGGTTAAGATATAGGAATTGATCAGTACAAAATGCACTAATCTAAGCCATCAGGGAAGGTTATTAGGTAAAACTGCTTTTCTTTTGAATAAAAACTCTCTGGAAATTGTGGGTACTGCATCAGGAGAAGTCTATTGGCAGTATGCAGAAGCTAAAGGAAAATAATGCCTTCGGACCATTTATATGCAATTGCAGAAGCACATTCATTTCCACTGTCAGAAGGCAGAATTACCCCAACAAATATTATTTCTGAATGGAATTACACATTAGCAAGGAAGTGGTCTAGCCATCACTGTGCTGAGAAGAGCATCTTCCCTAAGTCCTCCACACCAGGTACAAACAGCAGATTGAATTGTATTATAAAGGGTGCAAATTAACAAGGTTAGATTTTTGATTTATTTGGGAGGTGAATGTTTCACTTTTGGAGCACTTAGTTTATGGAATTAGAGAGCAATTAATTGATTTTTAATTAATTTGATATCAGAAAGATGTCATTTTCAGGAAAGTATAAAAGGTAGGAAAGAGGGGAGGAGTGAAAAAATGTAATGTCAAACTTCAAAAGAGTTGTGTGAAGATAGAAAGGGAAACTTAATGCTTTTCATTAAACATTTTGCCACATTCCCTGAATGCTTGCAGCCAAGTAATTTTGCCATTCCTGTTTTCATTTTCCTGGCCTGAGATCTGAAAGATGCAGTATGCAGCACACCTGTCTGAGTAATGACCCATAAAACTTGTTTATGTTACATTTAAAAATTATATGAATAAAGCTTAACTGCAGAGTGAATGAAGGACTTAATTATATGAAGTTGTCTTTCACCCTTATTGAGAGGACAAATCACTGCTTCATTGCCCTGGCCCTGTCCATAAAGCTAAGTTGCATGTTTATACATTTCTGTGCACAGTAGGGTACTAAGGAAAGAAACTCAAAGCCAGAGGCTGATAATTTTTGTAGCAAAACCATCACAAAGAGAAGGGCTGGTGTAAAAACTGGCCTTACTTTACATCGTACTGTGTTTGGTTACAAGCCAGCCAGAAAGCAATGCAGCTTTTTGTTTTGATGTAATTTGAGCTGTTACTACTGCAACTTCATTTTTGTTTTTTGCATATCATATCGAGGGATCACCAGTTGCTAGGTTGGGGTCAGAGATGAGTTTCTTGCTTACTTTTAGGGATAGAAAGAATAAAGTTATTGTGTCTTTCATAACATTTTAGTACAAGAAAGGAAAGGGGTGGGTTTTTGTGCTATGCTGTTTTATTTTGTGCTATATCATTTCCTTGAAACAGTGGAAATAATTTGTGAACAGAGAGTTACGTGGGAGGCAAGGAAGAGAAAGATCAGAGAAAGAGGTTAGGCTAGGGAGGGAGAGTGAGAGATAGGTAGGTCAGTGAAACTGAAAAGGTGTTGCCAGCCTTGGTGGATTGTCAGCTGTTTTGCTTTGACTGTGGTAGGGCACTTGTCATTACAGCCAGAGCTTTTATAAACACTGCTTCATTCATGAGTAAAAAACCTCCTTTTTCTAAATCTCAGAGTAAAAGTTCTATTCAGGTGCAAGTGCAGTTTCATTGGAAAGCTTTGGGGTTTCTGATATTTGAGCCTGACCAACTTATCTCAAGTCAGTAATATGGTCCTTGCTTCTAGCAACAGGTCAGACAAAATTTCACTATTGAGATCATCCATCACTGAAAATAATTTTATTTTCCTTTTTAAGCCCAAGTCTTAAATGAGGCTGTCTATAAAGAAATTTGGGCTATGCAATAGTCTTGTAGTGGTTCCTGTTGAATTGTAGTTTATCAAATGGCAAACTGCTGAAAAAAGGATAGACAAGATCTTCCAAGTTTCTCTTTTCAGAATAGAGTCTTATTAGTTAGCGTGGAGACAGCATGATCTAATGTCATCATGAAGACATAAACAATAATTGGTAAATGTTTTTATTGCTGTTACCTGAAGCTTTTACTGGTAATATTTGAATTTTTATTAAAAAAAAAAAAACAACAGCAAATGCATTTTAGCAGTATACATATGTTAAAAATAAAAGGCTGTTACTTAGTTCAAAGTATTAATACACAAATTTACAGAAAAAAACCATCTTCCGCTCAGCATTTGCAACAGCAGACAAACCACCTTTGATTTCTCAACTGGTCTTTCCTAATATGCCCATCTGCATCCAGACCTATATGTTCTGATACTTCTTTGCCCCCCAAATCTGTGATGCTGGTGAAGTAGAAAGGCAGATGGGTAAGACTGTGCAATGGAGTCAGTGTATGACAAAAAATTTAGCTTTATTGCATTAGGAGCTATGGCAGTACTTGCATAACTCAAGTATTAGAACATTCTGCTCATTTTTGGGAGGTCAGCATTGAGATGAGAAGGAATGCTACAGAGCATGGTGGCATGTGCAGCTGACACCAGACATAGAAAACTGAAGAGAAATATGATACAAAGATCACTGAACTTTGTCAGAACTGTAGGAAGAGATGAAATGGTAGGAAGTTACCAATTAGCAGTGAGGAGGATTAGTACTGGGGTTTTGGGCCTTCAGATGAGTCAGATCACGGGTTTCAAATGGGTGGTGTGACCTGTGCTTCATAAAGAATGCCACAATTGTGGATGGTGATATGCTTGGCAGAGCTCTGTGTTTGCAGCCTTTCCTTTCTGTTGAGCACTATCAATTTGTCACATTTTATGAGCAGTAAAAACCTCACCCTGATTAGTAAAAGAAAAATAATAATAATAGGTTAATAATTTTTTTTCTTTCTGACAAGTATCATGTATGAAAACATGTTGTCAGAGAGAGCTCTCTGACTTCTGCCTGCACCACTCCAAAGCTCACTCCTAATCCTTCTGGCCATTTTTTTCCACTAAGACGCTGTATTTATTTCTGTCTCTGACAACTATTTGAAAAGTTGCATGCCTTCTGCACAGTGCTGTATTATGGACGATGTATTAGGAGTCATATATCCAGAATGCCTTCTTTGCGGGTACCTAATAACTGTGCTTCTGCTCCATAAAGAACAAGTCTATGACAGGTTTATTCATCTTTTTATTTCCTTGTTGTGCTCTGCTCCCCGCTGAAAACAAAAGGTTCCTTTTCACTTCAGCCTCCTTTTCTCTTGTCTGGTTTGTAAATGCTGGATGAATTTCATTTGCAAGGATTGCTTTCCTGCCCCACAGACTTCCAGTCACCAAAAAGAGATTACACAGGCTGCTGTTTTCAAGGATCAAGCAGAAGTTTTGGACTAGAGGGAAGAGAAAGCATAATACAAGTGAAAGTTGTCTTTTCTTTCAACACTAGGAAGGAAAAAACACTTAAAACATAAATTGGTTCATGCCTCTGGCCTTGGAGACTTTAATTTGATCTCATTTGAAATAGGTAGAGGCATCTTCTCCAGCTCAGTTCAGCTTTCTGCCTACTTCTTGCAGAGAGGACAGGTTTGTTGTTGGTGTTGGGAAGGTTTCCCATTATTTATATCCGAAAGAACTAAGGGCTTCATACATGTTCCAGGTACATGATGGGAATTAAACCCAAATCATCTGCTTCATGGACAGAACAAGTAAAGGTGGTAATTCAACAATCTGCTGTTGGATGAGTTGACAAGACCAAGAAGGGAAGAAAAGGGGTGCTCTATTTAGTTACATACAAAATCCTTGTCCTAGAATGCATTGGTCCCTCCCATACTGGCCAGCATGTAAGGTGAGTGGGTAAAGTTCAAACCATGCTTAGAGATATTCAATAAGCTCATCAAAGTGTGCATAGCCCCATATGATACCTTACAGTACACCTTAAATTACCATACAGATACCATTTGCCCAGAGATTATACACTCACGTACTCCAAAAATTTTTAGAAAAGTTCCCAATCATGTCATTTTGTCGGCTCTGTTTCTCAGACCTACACACCTACTCATGTGTCTGTGTACTACACCCTCCCACACCATGTCCCCCACCTCCACAGTCAATGCTCTCAGGTACAGCAAACTCCTTCCCACAAGTAGCAGTCTTGTTCAGCAGGCACCAAGAAATGCATGCGTGAGCCCACGCTCACACTTGGCATGTGTAGCAGATGCAGCTTCCCCTGCACTCACACCAGCGCGGGCAGGTCACATCAGCACAGCCCTGAAAAAGCTCTCTGTGCTTGGCACAGGAAGGCAGAAGGATCACCTCCAGAAAATCTCAACTTCTTTGTCTGTTATAGGAGAGTGCAGGGAAGTTATAGACCTTGTAAAGGAGCCTTTCTACAAGAGGCAATAGGAATTCACTAACTGATCTAGCAGAAAGCACTTGAACATGATTTAGCATTTTTGTGTAACTTTTATTTCAAATCAGTGCATTTCCCTTCAGCTCTGATGTAGGTAGGAAAGGCTCATGTAAATTGCAGGCAGAGTGTCATGATAGCTTTAATGGATATAGTCTTAATGAGAGTATTTATTCTGCTGAGCTGCCATGTGCTAGCTCCCCATACCTGTTTCAAAAGCTGGTAGCAGCAGTCCTCTTCTATTACTGTAGAAGTACATCTCAAATAGCTCTTAATGTTTCTCCTGCTAGCTCAGCCTGAGGGATTTTTTTTACCTCTAGTTCACTTGAGTGAACCACTGTCACATAAAAGCAGAGCATTCCAGGCTTAGTGTTGAACTCGGCATCAGCTGTCCCATTACAGGCAGAAAGAACATGGTGTGGTCACAGTTAGGCTGTTGGTTTTTACCTGCTGCTATGCCTGGTATGTTTTAGCTGATGTGCTTGCGTAGGCATTGATCAGGTTGTTTTGTAATGCTGATATACAACTCCCAACAGGGTATCCCTGACTTTTTATCTTCAGCCCATTCAGCACAGTAGGAGTGAAGACAATCAGTATATTGTAGCAATAAATTTTGAGATCACTTTTATTTGCACTGTTTGCTGGCTACCCACAGGTACCCACTCAAAGCTTTCACTGTGAGGCACTGCAGAGCAAATCTTAACTTTGGCTTGGAGCTTGAGGAGTAAACAGGAGAGCTTGAGTGTTATGGAGTTGAGCACTGCTGAACTACAAGTATAGTGGAAATAAGAAAAGCATTTTATCTAAAGAATAATAAGCTGTAGTGATGTTATTTTGTTTTACTACTGCAAGGCATGAGGCCAATGATTATTATAGTACACTGAATTTCTCGTAATGCCTTTCATCCTAGCAACTCAGAAGGCTTTAAAATTCAGTCTTCTTACCCATCTTGGTGAAAATAAAATTATATTCAGAGCTAGTTGAGGTTATGGACATTTGAGTGGATGTGAGCAAAGAAGAAAATTCAAATCATGAGTCCTGGGAGAATTGGGTCAGTTCATTCCTTTTATGAATTTCCCATATGATCTTAGGGAAGATAGCCTTTTGGTGCCTTTAGTGCCTTCTGAAAGTGAGGTTAATAGTTTTTATATCAGTTATGAGGATAAACCATAAAATTTGGTCAGGTGCTATAATAGTGATGGCCCTATAAAGTCTAATATGAGAACCAGCGGCAGAAACTAGAAGTCTGGACTTCTGTCTCTGACTGAAAAAACAAATTTTAATTGATCTATAGCTTTGTATTTCACAGACTTTAATAACAGAAGACACTGTGTAAGGTCTGCAATAACACAGCTTTTTATCCTTGCTAAAGTGTGATGAGAAATTCTGCTTGGGTTTCTGGTTTCTCAGCTGATGTTGCGTGTGCAGTTGTTATTGCCCACACAGAAATCCTCTCAGCTTCTCAGCCCAAAATTACATCTCACTACCTTCAGACCTGTCACTCATCAAACTCTGGGCCTGGCTCTTTTTTTTATCACCACTGTTATGATTAATCTTGAAATGGTGACTCCTTTTTCTTGCCTGTGACAAAGACAATAGCCTCTTGAATACGTTTGCCTGTACTTGGTGTAAATGAGAGAAATAATACGCTATCTATAAGTTTATTGGAATCAACACTGGAATTACTTTTGCTTCTTAGGAAAGCAAGGTTTTGGCCGGAAGAAAAAGCACACACAACTTGTGCAGAATCATAAAAAAGCCTTAAACTCCAGGGTTCACAAGTTCAGTCTCCTTAAAGATCTATGCAGATGTTCTTCTGCCCTGCAACTAGAATTCCCCAAGTGCATACTGCAGTGCTTAGGTCTTTAAGCAACCATTTTGAGTGCCCTTTTCCTCATCCCTCCTTTTCAAGATAATGGCAAATTATTGAAGCCAGTGATGAGTTTGCAAAGAAGAAAGAACTAGAAACCTGACACTAATTATCTGATGTGAATTTATTGGAGGGGCATATATAGGTTTTAACTCTTTGGTCACCTGCTTTTACTCCCTAGCTGAAGTACTTCCCTTATTCAAGGTATTGCTGCTAGGCTGTGTGTGTTTGCACAGGAAAGTAAAATAGGTAGGACAGTGAAATTCTCTTCCCTTAGCTGCAGCAAGCCCATACAGTCAGAGCTTAACTTCCATGTTGCCTTTTGTTTCTCCATCAAGTCACAAAAATTGATTCTAACACTTTTGAAATCAACAACATTAAAGCAGAGATTACATGGTATTGCGTTTTTGGGATATCTCATACTAGTCTCTTTTGAGACTATCTTCCATAATATAATGGCTCATGTGGGAGGACCTTTTACTCTGACCTTTGAAGAATCACTCATAATAGCTATGGCATTTGCACAATCACTGTTCTTCTTTATTTAAGACTCATTGAGCAGTAATACTTAAAGGATATTAGTCATCTTCTAGTGATTATGTAGAGCATCTATGTATTAGAGAGAGGTTCAGGTTTCAAACATAATCTTTCTGGTTTTCATCTGGTTTTTTTTTTGTCTTAAATGACAAGATTTTTTATGCTGAACCTCTTCCTGGTAACTCTTGGATACACCTTAGGTAAATGGTGAATAACCTAATTAATAACCTTAATAACCATCTTATGAGCCATTGCATGCCCCAAGTATGATGGGTGCCACCAAGCAGAATTTTGTCTCATTTCAGAAAAGTTCTGTTTGGCACCAGCACTCACAATTTTCACTTGAGTCAGCACATCCTTTAGTACAACTGCAGATCAGTCCTCAAAGTTTGAAGGAGCACACTCTGCACTCCAGAAGCTTTAGAACATTACACCTTGCTCTGTGCACATCAACTTCTCTGTCCTTAACTTCTTATTGCATTCAGATGGAATCCAGGAGAAACAACTAAAACTACTGGATTCGTATCAGGTTGCTCTGTTGTAAGCTGGAGCTGCCATCTGGCTGCTATAATTTTGCTCTCATACCATGAAAGTTTTGCGGATCAGGCAATATAAAGAAAACAGTCAGAAACAGGACTAGATACTAAATTTCAGCTGTGCAGTTGGGAAAGTTCAGTGAATTGCTTGTTTCTGGTGGATTTTTTCCCCCCCTGCCAGTGGTTATTAAACTTCTCAACTAATGGCTGCAACCCCCAGGAGGCTTCCAGGTGGAAATCATTCAAGCTTTTCCCTAACAGACCCGGTTTGTGGGGAGAGCCAGCATGTGTGCAAGCTCAAATTCCCAGGGCTCTGCAATTTGGCTTAACCTTCACAGGAATGCAGGAGTGTGTGGCAGCAGCACAGCCATGTGTTTCAGCAGGGCGTTCAGCTCTGGTGCACTCTTCTCTGCACTCTGATTAATTGCAGCTGTGTACAAATTAGTGTTCTCAAAAAGCTATTTATCGCCCTCAAATTAACCACATAGGCATTAAACCACAAACAAACGGGCAAAATAAGAGCAAAAACATAAACATCCAGCTTGGACGCCCGGCTTCATCTTGGTCCTGTGTCAGAGGTGTTTGATGAGTGGTCACGGGCTTTCCTGATGGCTGACAAGCTGCTGTTCTCTCTGGCAGCAATTAATTCAAGCCCCAGCACGGCGCTGAAAGCACAGGGCTGTGAGAGGCGATGACAGAGATGCAGCAGTGGCACCTGTACTTTTGGAGTCTGGGATAAATGGTGCTTTTCTGTAGTGGCAGGAGACATTCCAGGCAGCACTGCACAGCCAGGTGTGGGCAGTTTTGCATGTTCCCTGAGCTCCCTGCAGTAGGAAAGCCATCTGCGTGCTTTAACGCAGGACAATGCCCACAGATGAAGTCCAGCTGTGAGGAAAGGCTTTGCAGAGGCACAATTGTGAGGTAATATGTATAATCACCTGTGGGACCAGGACTGGCTCAAAGCACAGCCTTGGCTGCATCCTGTGTGCTGCCAGGTGCTGTTTAGACTGAGGGTTTCACCGTGGTCCCGTCCATTTGTGCGCTCGTACGAGGTTCACACTTGTGAAGTGCAGAATACTGAGGACAGTCCAGGAAGGCTCTTATTAACAAGGAGCTCCACCAAGAGCCTCTTTAAAGTAGGTCTGGTCATATCAGTTTACTTAGGGCCATATCCTTTTGCTCTTGAACACCTTCTGTGGATGGAAGTAATTTTTCATACTCAAGCATATTGTTTATGTAGACTGTAAAATATCTGTTTCATTTTACATGAAAATTAATTTCAAAAATGCAACTTCAAGTTCTAATGTGTCCTAAGACATATATTAAGCTGAAAAGTTCTATCATATTGAATTTTAATTTATCTTTTAAAAACAAGTAATGCTAAGAACGTATATTATTGGCGTTTAGGTGCTTAGAAAACAATCACTCATGACAATTATGTTCACTGCAGATGTTTTATTTTTCAGCACTTTAAAGTCAGTGAGGCTGAGGCAGAGAAGAGCCTTGTGCTCTGCTCTTTGTATGACAGAAAATGCAATTGAAGAGACAAGCATAAAGAAACAAGCCCATTTGATTCTGAGTTCTACTAGGCCTATAGTTTTATTTCAAAAAAGCAAGCAAACAAACAAAACCTTAGGACATGCTGAGTATGCACACAAATACCACACACAGTGTACATTTCAGTAAATTGTGTTTTTCTCTGAAGTTTGAAACTTAAAAAGGTACTCAGAGTCCTAACTTTTTTCATTCCTTTTTTTCTAGGGAATGTACACTAGAGATAGTTTGATAGTTTCCTATGATTATTAAAGTTGAGTATTCATTCTGTACAAAAGACTGCAGAATTAACAATACACTGCAATTACATGTGCCCTCAAATGGGAACAGTCTTATTACTTGTTTCAAGTAAAATAATTACTTAGTGGAGTGACACATTGATTACTAATTCTTCAAGAAGTTATTATGCCTTACTATTTGAAAAACAAAGACTTGAAGACAGAAATACAATTCTTGCTAGAAGTTGCTCAATTTGATACATGATTTTGACTCAAGTAATTGCTCTGTTAAAGCTAAAGTGTGCTGGAAAAGCTTGAGTTTACTTTGTTAGTGCTACATAATAAACAGCTAGTATTAATAATTATTATAAAACTAATAGCCTGCTGAGAATGAACTCCTGATTTTTATTTGCTACCACAAAAATAGCATTTAAAACTGTTGATCTGTTTGAACCACTCTATAAACTGGTCAAATCCAGAGGCACAGGAATGCAAATACAGCAGCTTTTTGTAATTATCATTTTTTTATTCTTATATGTTGGTAGATGGATGAGAACTCCAATGATTTGGAGGTTATATGCCCAGTGTGAGAGCTACAGCTGCTTCCTTGCAAACTTTGCTGCTCTCCAAGACTTGTGTTTCAGATGGATTCATCCACATCACTATTCCCCTTGTGAGTTTTGAACACTAAGACCTGAATGGGAAACTGATTTGCCCCTAAAGTGGAGATGAGAGGGATTAGGTCTGCTCCACCAGTATGGTGCAGAAGCCAAGGAGAAAGCAGTTGGCCTTACAATAAGGGTTTGTGATTCCCAGTTTTGTATTTATTCCATTAAATTAGGTTGTGCTCCATTATACATCAGTACCAGGAAGCAGAATACCCACAAGGATGACCCGTGGGCTGGCGATGAAATTATTAAAACTGACAGAGAGCTACTAATACCAAGGCCACAACCAGTTCATTCTTGTGATTAGTTGGTAGATTATTCCTGTTTGTGAAAGTCGTATTCCTTTAATTAGAGAATGTCTCTGGTTTAAAAAAAAAGCAAACAAAACCAAACAAACACAATTTGAGTGCATTCAGCAAAGATAACTTTCTTGCTTTCTGTAACATAGTTGTGAATTTGTAGCAGTCATTGCTCTTACTTGCCTTCATCATCCCCATAAATACGTATTCTGCTGCGTTATTCCTGCCTAGAGCAAACCACAGGTTTTGGGGTTTTGCTTGGTGGGCTGGGTATTTTAAGGCAGTCAGTAAGTTTTTCCCTGAGAAGCAGTTTTTAGGGCTATTTCAGATTCCTGGGCAGGATATCAGCATGATGACAGTAAAGCAGATACCTTCGTGTAGAGTTCTGACATGCTCACATAGGGGCTCTTGATTTCCAGACTTGCAGACTCCTAATTCAGGTCCCAGTTCAGGAGCAACTAGCACCTAAAATAATACAGCTCTGGTTTGTTTGGTGTTGTTTTTTTGGGGTTGTTTTTTTTGTTGTTGTTGTTTTTTTGGTTTTTTTTTTTTGCTGGAAGATACAGAGATATCACTTCTCCTGGGTAAGAGCTGCTTTTGAAAATTTATTCAGTGATTACAAAGTTAGCAGTGTGCCAAAGTAGCAAGCAACCATCTGTATTCTGGTATCTGGTCTTTAATGTTTCCCAATCTTGAGGGAAAGATGTAATACTTCCATAAAGGATCATCTAGCATGTTTATACTCATGGAAATATTAAGTTCTGATTTTGAAGTTGATTACCAACTTGTATATATGAACTCTAAAGGTGTAATTTTATTGCTTTTTATCAGGGATAATTCAAGTGTTACCAAGTATCCAGTGTCCTTTTCTATTCATATTTCCTTTTCAGTAGTTGTTCTGAGAGGCCATTAATTGTAAACAGAGAAACTAGGGAAGCCTTATGAAAGTAGTGCATATATTAGTACTGAAGACAAGAGAGAGAAGTCACCTTTCATGAGGGGAACTAGAAGCAAACTGATCTGTGAATGAAAAAGCTTTCTGGAAATCAGACTCTTAAATTTTTTCCCTGATATGAAGAAACATGGTTATTTAATCAATCAACTTGACTTTTGCCTGAAAAAATATTAGGGTTAAGGTACTGCTCTCCCACACCAACAGTAACATTGAAGTAATGATCCTTCCCCAAAAGCTTCATTTTTTGCTCTGTTCCACCACCCTGTTGCCCAAAGGCCACCAGTGACAAAGCAAAGTGAGACAAAGAGATGCCTTAGCATACAGGCAGATTACTGAAGTGCCACTAGGGATATCTTCTTCTGCATTAGCATGGTTTTCACACACGTCCTGCCATGTTAATTGAAAGATCTTTAATTTGCATGTGGGAATTATCTCATTGACTCTCTTTCATGAACCCTCTTTATAATTATGCAAATGGTCCAGCACAAGGGAGAAACAAGTCATTTTATTAACTTCAAAAGCAGCGTATTTAAAATAAAGAAGATGACAATGACAAAACTTGCTGATGATTTACCAAGCACTAACAATGCCAGGAAATGCATGTTTAGCCTCTTTAGCAACCAAAGACATCTATTTTATTGTAGATATTACCTAGCTACTTTGCAGGCACAAAGGCATAGAATGGCCATCCATTACACAACCCAATACTGATGCTTTGTCTCATGTCTGATCAAGGTTTCTTCTTAGCATCTCCCCAAGGACAGTCAACATGGCTTGCAGTCTAGAGAAAACACTTCCTATTCCAAAATAAGCCAATCACTTCATCCACAGCTGGCTTTTCTCCAGCTTGTTTCTGTGAATTATAGTTTGGCTTGAGTAGCTGCTTCAGCAGATATCCTAGAGTTTAGCTGGGAATCACAGTCAGTATGTCATCTTCTAAGACCTCATACCTTGTCTTTTTCTTTTCTTTTCTTTTCTTTTCTTTTCTTTTCTTTTCTTTTCTTTTCTTTTCTTTTCTTTTCTTTTCTTTTCTTTTCTTTTCTTTTCTTTTCTTTTCTTTTCTTTTCTTTTCTTTTCTTTTCTTTTCTTTTCTTTTCTTTTCTTTTCTTTTCTTTTCTTTTCTTTTCTTTTCTTTTCTTTTCTTTTCTTTTCTTTTTTCTTTTCCCTTGGAAACAACCGCATATAAGTTTGGGGTTTGAGGGTTTGTTAAAAAAAAAAAATTCTTTGTCATGTGATATTTTTAGTACTCTTACCAAAGAGTGCTTTGAAGTGTGAGTTTCAATATTTTCAGCCTCATGTAGGGGCTATGGAGAAAGTGTCTTTCATCTATAACAGTGCACATCTTATTGCCATTCTGCAAGAGCAGAGTGCAGTAATCAGAGAATCAGAGAATTATTAAGGTTGAAAAAGACCTCTAAGATCACCGAGTCCAACCATTAACTTTGCACCAGAGTGTTCACATTGCAGCAGTGTGGAGCCATGCTCACAAATTATGTGGCAATATTCTATATAAGGTTGGCCAAGCTAATTTGCATGGCATGCACTGATTTCAGGGGTTGAAACTCAGGAGGGGATGAGTTACATTCCTATGTGTGGGCTTTGATTCTTAGGGAGTTTCACTCATGGTTTCAGTATACCATACGTCCAAAAAACCCCGATGTCTCATTAGATCCCTTAAATGGGAGAAGTTTACAGAATGAGAAATGACATACATCTATATTTTGCTTTTGGTATGTCCTATAGTATATTAAGTTTTTATTTACTTTGCCTTTTATTATAGAGGATACATGAGTCTGTAGTTAAACTTCCATAGCTTAACTCTTTATATTGATAAAGTATACAGCTACCTAGGTTCACTCACCTCCCTTCTTCATTACAGTGTGAATTCCTTTCCCTCCAGCCCAGATTAACTTGGTCATGACACTCAGACTCTGGGATAAGATGCATTTGTGCTCGCTTTAGAGAACTAACCCAGCTGCATAATGCTGCAAAAAAATTTATGTGTAATGTGGTAGGATGAAAATGCCTGGCCTGGTGATGCAGAACTCATTTTAACCTCTCCCCAGCAATGAGCTCTCAGCAGTGCCCATTCACCTCATTATAGGAACTCCAGATTGCAGCATGAGGTGTCATACCCTATGCGATGAGCTCATAATTTTTCACTTCTTTCTCTTTGTGAATGCCCAAAGACAATTCTCATTTAAAAAAAAAAAAATCTTGTCTTTCCTTGCTCACTCTTTTCCTTCCCTCTTTTTAATTTTTATTGTCATTTTATTCTAATTTTTCTAATCCCCTTTCCTTGTTAAGCAAATAGGAAAAAAAATCTGCAGAGAAATGTATTTTCCCTTCAGGGTGATGCAGACTTCAAAAGAAAAATCAGTCATTTCAAGAGGAGAAAAAAAAAATTTAATCATCAAGAGCAATAATTACTTTCTAAATATTAGCATGGCAGATAAGAAGAGCAGAATTGAAATGGAATGTGTGGCTTTCTCACTTATTCATTATATTTGATTTCTAAGTTTGGAATTTCTAAGGACATGCTCTGTATTACGTCTCCATAATGTAGTTATTATAACTGATAACATATCAAGACAGTTATCAGTTTCAGTTTTTGTGTTTCTTCAGAGACAAAAAATGACAATTTGAAAAGTAACTGCACTTTTTTCTCACCTTGATCTCTTTACTTCCTCCTGTGCTCAAGCAAGGCACACATTTTTGTTTCCAGCCATTTTGTAGATGGTCTGAATTGATTGTTCAATAGTATGTTGGGCTGATCCTTAAACATCATTTCATTTAAGCCACTAGAAATCCCTCCCTTAAGAACTGGGTGTCAGATCTTTTGGTGGTCTCATAGCTAACATGATTTTCTATCTGACAGAACATAATTATCTGTGTTCCTTTACTTGTGAAAGTAAAGAACTTGTAAACATCTTCACACAAACTTGCTACTATTTTGTACAGCAGAATTGTTCTTTAAAGTATTTTATAAAAAAAAAAAATCAAGTTTGCTCAGTGCTGTTTCAGAGCATATCTGTTCATGCTCCAGAATGACTGGAAGGATTTGGCACTGGTACAGAGAAGGTTTTGAGGGACAAATTGTGAACTGGGAGTCAGTCTCAGCAGAAGAAATATTTCACAATTTATCTTCTTTAGCTTGCATACTGAAAGAATAAAAAGGAGATGCTTACTATCTGAAAGTGTGTTGTGTTTACATAGAGGAGACTGGGAAACTATTTCTTTAAACAAAAGGGTTGCATGGCCCAAAATGGCTGCTACCCAACTGTGAAGAAGATATAGCTGAAGTTAGAAATGGTTTATATCCAAAATGGGAGTCCTCTGAAGGAAGAGATCCAGAAGAGTAAGTTTATTCATGGCTTTATTTTATGTAGAACAGAAGTAGCAGAAGTAGTTCAGTACTGGCTCCTGCACGTTTACAGGTTTCTTCTTGTCTTTCTGTGATTTGTGTACCTGATGTGTCTGCACCTACTGTCATTTTGGTACTGTACTAATGACAGTATCATAGAGGTATGAGATCGTATCTCTGCTGAGCTCCAGTGTGATCAGTTGTCAGTTCTTAGGTGGCACAGCTGAGCAGAAAGCTTTTGCATAAAGGTGCAGAGCTCCCCATGGCAGACAGTAGCAGGAAACTTACTGAAAAACATACAAGACCTTGTGATCATCTGGCTAATCACATCCTGTGAAGTCAAATTACCCCACTGATCAGGTAAAGAGTCAACCATTCCACTTAAAGTGAAACTTCTCTTTCTGAACCAGAGAAATAATGAACTGTAAGAAAGAGAGGAGACTTTCCCTAAATGAAGCACTCCACTATGTACTGGCTGCTGGTTGGGTTGAACTGATAGGCAATCCTATTTTTACTAAATGAGGAAGTACTTTATAGCACAGGTTTTGATGAGTTTATAGCTCAGCTTCTGAAGGCTAGAAAGAGCAGAAGAAAATCCTCAACTCTTCAAATACATCCCTTGAGGCAAAATTTTGAATACTGACATTGGCTGTTACAGAAATGCATTTAAAATTATCAGGTGGATTTGCTAGTACAGCTGGATGTCTTGTTCATTGGTATTTGGAGGTGAAGCTTTGGAGGAGAATTTTGGAGCAATTGGGAATTAAACCTGTGTTGATCTTCATATCTCCTCATCTGCTGGGATGGGTGAAAGAGTAAGGTACTTGAAGTTTTATCTTTTGGAAAGTAGGTATGATGTTATGTTAGAGATGGTTCAGAGTAAAAATAGGTTATTTGAGGCTTTCTCTCATTACATGAGAGAAAAAAATTATCTCAATCATTAGGTAAAGATAAATAATGTGCTTTCCGTGAAAAATACAGTTAAGTGTTATGTAAAGTGCAAAAGCCCCTAAAGAGGGGAAAACAATGGGATATCTTGGTAACTGTAGTTACGTGAAAAGTAACCTCAGTGGCCTGGTTGTGTGACCCTCAGCTGCAGAGTTTGTGGTTAAAAATAGAGAGGGAGAGGTGATAGGCAAGGTACAGGGCACAGAACAGCCCATTAAATTACATCTACTCAGATGCAGAAATGAAACAGAAAAGATAATATGAAATTAAGTACTTTGTTATTGTGGGTCAGGGGTCAACAGATGCTGCTGACTCATAAATTTAATCTGATCGCTTTATTCCTTAAAGAAATCACAACAATGAATAGTTTCTGGCCTTAAAATCTGGGGCTTTTTTGAGAATTTTCCTTGTATTGAGGAGTCCTCTACTCACTTCAGCCTGATGAGGTTCACTGCAGGTCAGAAAAGGATGAAGGGGAGGACAGTGAAGTGCAGACTTTAGGTTCTTCCTCCTCTGAGCCAGTGTGCAGCCAGCAAATCCCCAATGCTGCAATGCTGCTCCTGTGCACAGGCAAGACAAAAACTCGTGTTGCCATCTCCCCAGATCTGGAATGGGGCTCTGGATACCCAGAGGGATAAACTACCCCACTCTGTAGATAGTGTATAATTTCTTGCTTTCCTGTGTGGGATCCAGCAGTGCAAACTTTGGTTTGAATTAGATGAGTGTAATGTTCTGTACAGTGATTAAGGATACACAAGCTACAAACACAAACAAGCAGAAAGATGTTGCTCTCTCTGCAGGCTAAAATACTGAAACAGGCATTATTTTGTACTCAGTCTACCAGTGACATTTTAATTTATGAGCTAAGAATGCAATGATTGCTGGCTGCAAAAATTGATTTGGTGTTCATCTGATTCAACCCATGTCAAGAGTTTGAAAGTAATTATGATAGTGCAGCTGATAGGCAGGCAATTACATTTTTGTTCTCTCTTTTCTTTCTTTTTTTTTTCCTGAAGTTGTTCTTGTCAGAAGGCCCTACAAGCATAAGTATAATCTTTGCTAATGTTATTTTGTAGACTATTAAGGTATAATTTCAGTTAATGTTACACATGCACTAACTGCATTCCTAAATAAAATATTTTTTAGCCTCTTTGGAAATCTCCCAGGCTAACCAGATTAAGGAATCCATGTTTAGACCAAACAGTCTTTTTCTGCCCATACTTCCTCTGCACTTTCATTAATCTTGGCTATAAGTGGCATTTCCTAAGGCTGTCTTCTGTCGTGCTCTCTGTTCTGTCATGCGAGGAGGGGAGAGGCTCTCTCACCACAGCAGGCTGCAATCGGGGCACTGCTGTGGGAAGGAGATGTTGCAGGTTCTTGTTCCTACGCTCCTGATGCAGTGAGAAATTTCCCTGCTTTTAGCTATTTGGAAGCATGCATGTGAAGCCTGGATCCTTTTGTGGGGGCTGCACCCTCCAAGGTGTCCGGTGGGTGCTTTGCTGTCGTGCACACACTGAATGGTATGTCTGAAATTTAGGTGCAAGTGAAAAAACATTATTATCTGAAAACCTATACTTTGATATCACTCTGGTTTTGAGGTTGTTTTTAAAGGGCATTTGGGATTATTCAAGCATAGAACAAAAGCTAATCTTTTAAAATCAAAACTCACCATAAAACTGAGCTGTTATTTCCTTGTCACCTGTACTAAATATGTTGCTTCTTTGCCTAAACAGCAGTACTTGCAACAAGGTCTCTTTTATGCTGTTTATACTGTAGTATCTAGATAACAGAAATCTTGATCTGATTTGAGGCTGCAGATAATATCATTATTGTTAAAATTCAGGTAATAGCTGTTGTATCTTCACATATAAGCTTTATGCCTTCTCATAATGTGTAATTTAACGAAATCTTTCCCCTGCAAATTTAAAAGCCTGTGTTTGAGTCACAATCAGTATCTCTGTTGGTATTAAAGAGCCACTCAGTTTTCCTCAGAGTCTGAAAGAAGAAGGGGTGATAGAGAAAAAAGAGGAGTAATGTTGAAAGTAGAAGACCAAAGCTGCTGAGCTTCAGTAATACTGCAGGGGAGGGAGAGGCACAGTAGGAGCAGAAAGACTTTGACAGCTTTGGGCTGAAGGTGGAAACAGTGCGTGGGAAATGGAGACTAAAGTCTAGAAAACAAATCATAGCACAGGGAGAGATGTAACTGAAGTCTCTGAAACGTATCTGTCTCCCTTCCAAACTTGTCAAATATCCATTTATTTCATTCATTCGCTCCTGATATATTTTTCTCTTTTTTGCTGAAGTGGATGAGAAATTAGATTTACTTAAATCAATGGCAAGGTATGGAATTGTACAGGAGTTGTGTTTTCATTTTTATCTTTTATATTCATATCCTATGCAGGATTCAAAGAAACTATGCCTGTAGAAAATTCTAGATTATATGCTTTCAGGTCAATGATTTCTCTTGCTTTTGCCAAGATTTGCCTACTGGTATCTGGTTGATTGGCCTGGCAAGAGTCAATAGCTTCTCCCCCATGTTTCTGAAGACTGCATTTCACATGGAGCCAGATTCTGTGGTTGCTTGGTTCTGTAGTTATAGGATATATTAGTCTGCATTCTCTTTGACCTTACTAACTCTAAACCAGAGCAGTTTCCTTAAAAGTCTTTCATTACTGATCCTCAGTGGACTATAGAGTCCACACCAGGGTGAAAAGTCGTGCTCATCCAAAATAATACAGATGTTTTGAAGAAAAAGGTTATTTTGGGCAAACATATGCCATCGTTTTTCCATTCTTAACTGTCTTTTGGGCTACAAAGTACAGCTGCATGTGATTTTCTCTAAAGCTCAGGTCTTTTCTCATCTTCTAATTTTATTCAGGCAGCACTTTAACATTATATTTAGGCCTAATTCACTTTACAACATGCATGATAGTAAAGACCGTTTACCATCAAAAAGAGATAAGGAAGCAAGTTGGAGCAGATTTTACAGTGTGTCCTCACTTCTGAAATCACATTTCTATTTATGATGCTGAGTCTTTTGTCTGTTACTGATCTTGTGTGGATTGTTCCAGTCCATTTTAAATGATTATGCAGTACAATGCTCTCCTTCTGCCTCCTGACTCTGTGAACCTGTCAGGCATCCCTGGAGCTTACTCAGGTGCCTTCTGTGGCCTCAGAAAGGGGTCGGCTTGTTGGACTTAGGATGACTGAGAAATGCAGCATCCTCTTAAAAGCTTTATTGCGTCTTTGTAGATCACACTCCATATACAGCTCAACAGATGGCATTCTGAAGCCTTTCAGGAATCAATAAATCACTTCAGATATAGGGCCTTTAATTGAAAAATTTCAGAAGCCAAGGCCAGAACAGAAAAAAATGCATTATTTGCCACTTTATATATCTTTAGATATAAAGATTTATATATCTTAGCCACACAGAACATTGAAAATTAGTTTGTATGCTAACAAATGACCAGATTTGGTTACTTTTGGACATGAATTTGCATTCAAGATGGCAAACCAAAATTTAGAAATTGTTAGGGTAAAAAAAAAAATTCTAAACTATTATTGGGCCACTGTGTAAATCTGCATTGTGCCTTGCCTTCTGCATTGCACTCACTTGGCCATCAGCTCCCAAAACTGATCTATGATGAATAAAAAAGCTGCAGGATATGCAATGGTTTCCACATGAGGAGAGGTTAAATAGGCTGACATTCTTCATGATGAAAGATTGGTAACCAAGTGGTGATAACAGAGGTCTTTAAAATCAAAATGCATCTGAGAAACTGTGACTAGACAATCACTGCTCACAGTTTCTCATGAAACAAAGGTTGAGGAGTGAAAGAAGGCAGAAGCAGGTGGAGATCAAACAGGAGGAAGTGCTTTTGTATGAAATGTGGATCTGACTGCCATATGATATTATAGAAAAAAATATAAATAGATTTTAAAAGCTAATATGTCAGCATGTGGTCGAACAGCCCATTAAGAACCATGAAATACAAAATCTATGAAGCACAGAGTTGCAGGTATAACCACTTCCTAACTGATGCTTGCCACTCCAACTAGCGTATGTGAGAGAAAAGTACTTCTGCAGGTTTCTCTTGTGTTTATTCTTTATCTGTCAGCAAACATAAATGTCTAATGCCAGCAACAGGAGTCAAGACTTCAGTGGAGGTTGAGCTAGCATGACTGCACTTCTGCTCTGGTTTCACATGTTCTTATAACAGTCACTATAAGTATATATTTGCATTTGAAGCCCTTGCATCTGTGACTTAGTGTGGACAGATACCAGACATATCTTCAGGCATTTTAAAGAGCCTGAAAGAAGCAAAAATTAAATATGAGACACATAACTAGATAAATCAAGAAGGAGGCAGTGAACCTCCAGCTCTTTATAAAATTCACAATGCAGGAATTCCCTTCTAAATGGGAAGGCCTTTGTCTGTAAATTGCATCAATATTTCATTAATTAAATTCATTTTTCTTTCTGTCTTCCTTTTGTTTTGTGTAATTAGGATATAGTCATTTACAGCCAAACCTCTGTTCAGCTGCTATAAAATATTCATTTCCAGTTGCAGCTTGATAATGAAACAGTATCCTGCAGCCCATTCAAACTGTTGCAAGGCAAGGCAAATTACCAAAGGGAGGGGAATAAATTCATTTTTTAAAAAAACAATGAACTTAAATATGCTCAGTACAAAATGGTTTCAGGCAAAGGAAAAGGCTGCCAGCTAAAATGCAATTTATGTAATACATTGGCAAGGAGGTGGGAAGCCAGTGAATAGAACTTAATGAGTTGACAGCTGTCAAGCGCTCCATGGTGTCAGATTGTAGCATTTGTTTCGATCAATTGCACATTCTGGGTAAGTGTGAGACTTAGGTAAAAGGGATATCCTGGGACCAGACAGGTAATTTGTTCCACTACCTCTGAGGTGCTAAGTTTCAAAGCTGCCTGGTAGAGAGGTTACAGAGCTTTACTCTGCGCTTGTTGGAAAAGCTGTGTTAGAGCTTGTGAAAGCAAGTTTTGTGTTCTGATGAGTACTGGTGGTCCACCATGGCAGGGCTCTTTTTCTGAGGGTCATTTGCCTTTGGTGTTAAGCTCTGCTGTCATTTACTTCTATAGATGTACACTGCAGGCTTTTCCCACTGATGAGAAGAATTTGCAAGAAATTCCTGTCTGCAGGAACCTCTGTTTGTAGGAACTGTGCAGTCACCTCCAATATTTTATTTCCTTTCAGAAACATTAAAGAGAGCAGAATGTTTCTTACGTCTCTCCTACCTCAGCCCTGCATAACAGTTTGTTGCAGTCCATGTGGGAGTTCCATTTTGACAGTGTGAGTCTTTCTGCTGACTAAATATAAAGAACTGGATACAATCAGGCTAGGGAAGAGGTTGACTCACCATCCCTGGAGGTATTTAAAAGATGTGTAGATGTGGCACGTAGGGACATGGTTTTGTGATGGAATTGGCAGTGTTAGGTTAAGGGTTGGACTCACTGATCTTAAAGATCTTTTCCAACCCAAACAATTTCAGAATTCCATAATCTTTCTTCAGATGCTTTACACAGCACTGTCTTCAAGGTACTGTCAGAGCAACTTATAAACATTTGCTTCCAAGAAATACATGTGTATCTTCCCTATCTTAAAAATGAAGCCATGGTGTGCTGACATAGTAAGAGCCCTGTAAAGGGTCATTGCAAATCAGTGGCAGAGGCATCCTGGTACTCAGCTCTTCTGTGTAATTCCACAGCTGTGTAAAATGGGCAGTCAGACTTATTGAAAATAATGGACCCCTCTCACCTGAGATTTCTAAATCAAAAGAAACCTCACTGACTGCAGCCTTTTACTCCCAAATTCCTGACTGAAGTTATATGCCTGCTAATAACTGTGAGACAGTTAATAACAGCTGCTAGTAATTGGAGTCAATTACAGGATTTCTTAGAAACACTTTTTCCATCCCGAAGCATTTCAGAGGAATACAGTGTCATACTCTGGAGTTCTGACAACTTCACTGCGTCCCACAGTGCAGAAATGCACATGCTTTGATTTTACCTCCTGTTGCCAGTCAAAATCCTGATATGGACATAATGTGCCAGTTATTGTCAGTTGGGTTTGAAACACTCATAGGTGGTGTAACTCTGCTGGCAGAAAGCCTTCTTCAGTCAGCATGGCTGGACCTAGAAGGAGGAGCTCTACCAGCTTGGCTATGTCCTCGTGTCTGTAATGCCAGTGATCTCTTTTGTGTGAGTCAGGCCTACATCTGAAAATGCAGAGGTACCACCTTTTAAATTCAGTGGCTGTTATGTCTTGTTTCTGGTACAAGTGAAGCCACAATATTGACACCATTGAAAAGGGGAAATTGCGTTTGTTTAAGGGAAACTGCATTTGTTTCCTCCCAGGAGAAACCAGAAACATACCCAAAGCTGTTGGTTTTGGTGTTATAGCACTGGAAGATGGAGTATTCTCTTAGAACAAAAGTTCTGATTCTTTCTGCTTTTTTAGTTCGGATGAAAAAGCAGAAACTGATGTAGCATGAAACCTAAGCAGGCACTTTTTTTCTGTCTATTCAGGGTCTGGAATATCTTGAATATGGGGACTCTTGCTACATTTTGGTTCCATCCTGGTAAAGCTGTCCTGTTCTATGCCTTGCTAAGACTAAGGTTAGATCCTCCATGGGCTAAAACTTGGCTGTCCATAGTCTGGAAGACCCAGGTGTTTCTTTGTATTACTAAAGCCTTTTCATAGGCATTGCATTAAAATGGCATCATTTATTTTGTGATTTCCACTGTTGTCAACACTATAATCAGAATATATGAGAGGAAAAATTTATCAGAGTTCCACTTTTAACTGGTAAGTGTCTCATTCAAATTCTTTATGCAGAAGCTTCATTTCATAGTGGACACGGATTGCAGGCTATCTTTCAGTACTTACCAAGAGGTTATTTATGTCAAAAATGCAAATTTGCCACAAAACTGAGTTGAGAAGCAAGTTTACTGACAGTGAAAGTATTCTTATGGATTTAGAGCTTCAAATCCTGTCTCCTTCTGATTATGTTCCTTTGGATACTTGTTTCCTACTATCTCCCAGATTATACTGTGGAAATCTGAAGGGCACTAGGAAGGACCTTGGAGTACTTGATGCCTTTATAGACAAAATTGCAGAGGAAAAGAAAGCCTCTTCACTGTGTGTGGAGTGGGTTTGTAGTTTTCCCTTTAAGCAGGTAGAAGTATAAACGATGTCAGCTGGTTCTTGATGGTGTTAAAAGCCTGAATTCCTTTGTCTAGCTCTCTGCTCAGTAAGTGCCTTCCAGCTGAGCATCTCTGGGGCCATTAAATCTAACTTTGTTCCTTTTTCCATTTTACACAAACACAAAAGATTGATTTGTCTTTACCTCAGTTAATCAAACTCACTAGAAAACTAAATAAATAAGCAAGGAAAATGGCCTTCTTATCCTTCGCAGAGCAAATGTTGTGATTAGGCAGGGGCTGCTGAGGAACCCAGCGGTGATAAGTGTTTATCAGGCTTGCTATGCACGGGAGTCTGCCTTACCCAACGGCAAAATTTTCTTGCATAACAACCATTTGCAGCTTGGACCACTTCATGTGCCGTTTAAGTGAAGTTCACTTCAGATTTAATGCTCAGGAGCCGCTTGTGGTGTTCCACAGCTCATAAGGGTAAAGTTAACTGGTTTGATCAGTATTTGATGAACCAAGTATGTTTTTTAAGCTGATGGGTATATGTTTGATGGGAGTAGATCTCTTTCTTTGATAAAGTTATGATTAGAACAATTTCTGACTCTAACTTTCTTAAGTTTTCCCCCATGATCCCTGGTGGTGGTGGTAATGATTTCATTTCCCTGATTACTGTTTTGTTACATATTTTTTGCTAACATGTGAAGTCAGTTCCCTGTCCTTCCAGTAAAGGTGTTCATTTACTCATATTTCAAATGGGAAAAAAATGGTAATGATAGAAAAGTATTATTTTTAAGCATTAACTATTTGGCAGTTGTATTTCTGGGTGAAATATTGTCTAGAACTGTTTATCTTAATTTTTATTAGATTTGACCATGATAATGTCACTGTGTTAAAAGGTTAATGGTAATATGCCTTTTGTTGAGTAAACAGATATCTCTGTACTAGTGCTGATAATAATTTGCATCCTGTATTGAGAGGAAGGATGAGCTTGTGATTAAGAGGCTGTCAATGTTTCTGGGAAATATGAGTTCTACCACAGCCACTTTTGTGACATTTGTGTTTATAAACTTCTTATTGTTTATAAATTAAAACCATTCATAGCCTTTTTGTAGCACCTATATTGTATATGTGCTTACATATAGGTATTTAGTGGCTATTTTCCTTTGTTAAATGTTTTCCATTGTTAAATGTTGTACTTTTTAACATTATTCAGGGAACATTTCTAGGTGCTGATTGGTACCTAGTGGGCCAGGATTTATTCTGCATTTATTTCTTCTACATTATGTTTATTCTGCATTTAAATGTGTGGGAACTGCCTTCCCCTTGTGAGCTAATGTGTGAATCCTGTGAGTAACAGTATTTAAATGCCATTTTCTAAGTGTGGGTTAATGTTTGGAGAGCGAGAGGAATATTTGTCTGGCAAGAATAGTCTAGCACATTAATGTGAATATTCAAAGATAGTTGTTTATCTTACTGCACTCAGAGGTACTTATAATAATTGCAGAAGTTGTTTTAAGGCACATTTATTCAGAGTCTTTACATTTATTGTTACTTTATGAATAACATATCCTGTCACATTAGATTTTAAGTGCCACAGTTTGGACCATACTAGGGTATTTTCTCCTTTATGAATTTTACAGCTGTATGTGCCAACTGTTTGTGGTCAGTGTAATAATGAGTAAGAGAAATTAAGAGAGACACAGGGGAGGAGGTAAAGAACTCCCCAGTTAAAAAAAGCCATAAAGATGATGGGCAATTACTGTGCAGCCCCTGGGGCTGGCTTGCCCACCCCTTCCTGCTGGATGCTGGCAGGATTTCTGTGCCTGGTGCTGCTCGGTGCAGCCGGGGCGCAGCGACTGCCGCTCTGCCAGTGCTCGCTGGCCTGTCACACCTCAGGGACCAGGCTGCACTGGCAGCAGTGTTTTAGTGTGTGAACATGCTCCTCTTTTCTCCAGGGAACGATGTCTGCTGGGAGAAGATCTCCCGTATCTTTAATTTCTCATTAAACCTCATTTGCAAGAGATTATGAGATCCCAGCAGTAGGTGCTACAGGAAAAGGACTACTGCTCTAATAGAAACAGGACTTGTAGGGTTGAATTAAGTGATCACATAAGTAGAAATGCCAGTTAAATTGCACGTGTGGCTACCTCTTTTCTATACAGTAACTGTACTTTACAGATTTGTTTCTTTTGAGTCGTGTGTTAGGGGGGAGTGTAACATGGTGTGCAGATTTTGAGGCTTAAGAGATTGTCATTAAAGCTACTGTGCTGTGCTTAGTTATTTATTTCTTGCTCAGAGTGATCCAATCAATAACAGAACAAAATCAAATACAACTCCCTCCCCTCTGAGGAAAAAAGACAAGCTAAATAAAGATGTCCAGGAGAAAATGCCAGCAAACAACATATTGATTTCCAGCAAAGGAGCAAAGTGTAAATGAAAAATATTCTTCTGACACAGTTATTAAGTGCCAGCTAGCACGCAAAGAAAAACCCATTTACTCTTACTAGAGGCTGAGTCTTCAAAGGGCAGCTGATTCATCTCACATCATTTGAGTCTACTTTCTGAAATGTAGGCTTCCCTTTACTAAATGTAAAGGAGTTTTCTGTACTTAGGCTTTGCTTCAAGAATGTAAAATGTTTACTAAAATATTATTATATGCCGAGCAAACATAGAAACTGATTTCTCTCCATTTTATGGCAATATAAACAGAAGCACGAGGAAAGGGAGCAATTTTGCTGATGTCAGATAGCGAATTTATGACAATATCAGGAAAATAAAATCAAGTAACATGCGGGCTCTGATTCAATGTCCTTGGCAATTTGGCCTGGGGCAATTTAAAAAGTAACTGCATCCCAATGATCTGCCCTGCCCTTCTGCTGGTGAAGTATGTAACATTTTATTTTTCAGCAAGTGTAGTTCGTAGCCCAGCATATTAATGAAATTGCTTCTGTGGCCGTTTAAGGTAATATATTAGAATGTGTACCTAAAGGACTGGTGCCCACACCAGCAGGATGCTAAATTCTGACAATAGTCTGACTTTTTTCTACGTATCTATCAGAATCTTTATTCAGCTTTTGCTTCCTGTGTCCTGCTTTAAGCAGATGCTGAAAAGAGCAGGACATTGAAGTTTATGCTGCTCTGTGTGTTCAGATGGTTGTTGGTTCTTCTCAGTGGGATAGAGGCACAGGGGAGAACACACTGTAGCTATTTTCAGACCATTTCTCAAAAGAAATGTCTTCCGTTTGAAGACTTTTGGACAAGGACTGGGAAACAACATTGTGTAGATTAGTGTAATTTCAGAAAGTCAAATTCCTGAGCAGTGTTTGAGTTTCAGAAAAATGTTCTTCCAGCAGTTCTCACTTACTTTAGAGTGGGAGTTGTTGTGGTGTCAGCTTTAGTGGCTTGATTTTTAGATTTGAGCTTTTTAGTTACTTTAATTCATGATGGGCATACCTTCTGTACCTTTCTTAGGGAATTTTCACCTGCACCACCTGCATAATTGTGCTTATATAACAGAGGACTTATGGTTTCTGTTTCAAGTAACAGTTTCTTTCAATAAGAAATAAAAATATAATAGGGAAGGAGCACAGGCTCCTTCATCAAATGATGAAAAGTATGCTCAGTGTCAATATTCCTCCTGTGAGGTTCTTCCAAGAGGCTCTGTCTTCAGTGTATAGACACACAGTTTTCATCTTCGAGGTACTTGTTTGGAAGAAGGAAAATTCACATGGAAAGGAGAAATTGGTTGATAAGAGGGGAGAAAGTGTCTTCTCTCACACCAAAGCTGTATCTTTTGTATTAAAACCAATAAATGGTATTTTACGGCCCAGTTTAAAGTTCTTGCAAATCTTGAAGGTTACATTGAATAGTCTGGAAAAGATTTGCCAGTTGATGCTTTCCTAGTTCAAGTCAAAAAGAGCCTGTTCTGTTAGGAAAGGAAAGAAATAGAAAAGCAAGTGGCTCTGTGGGCCTATGTAATCAATAAACAGCCAATCTAGATTCATGGAAATGCAATTTTATTTATTTATTTAGCTCCTAAATAGTATGTAATTTCTTCAGGCCAAGAAATGAATTGAAAGGATTTAGGAGGATTTGCTTATCAGCAGAACACCATGAAGAATTACATTCCTTATGCTTTTGGGAAGGTACATTGAAGTTGGGTTAAGCTGCTGTGGTTCAATACTTCTCTTTCCCCTGTCAGGGTGCTGTGAACAACAGATGAATTAATCCTCCTCACTTTCCTTTCTCCCCTCTTTGCCCTCCCTTCTCTTTCTCTCTCTGCTCACACTGCCTCACAACATCATCCCCTTCCCACTGCCAGCAGAAAGAGACAAAAGGCAGAAACATGATTTTTCCCTGTTGACTTTCCACAGCTCAGGCACAGAACAAAGTCTCTGAAATTTGGCATCAAACTTGGTCCCGAAGAGTCAGACTTTACAGTCTTAATGAACTATTGATTTTAGTGAGACAGGCTTTTGGCTTTCAAAGGAATAATTCAAGCTTTCAAAGCTCTTTTTAATCATGACTGCCCATGAATCTAGATTGACATACAGTTGGGAAGATTATTTTTTGCTTTCTCTTACTTAACTGCCTAGTTCCTTAATCTGTTGTCTGCCATAGTAGCGGACAAATGGCTGATTTTGTTGAGGGGCAGCTGTCTCATGATCCCAACCTAATGCTATAATTTGACAGCAAATCAGCTTTTGTATCCAGCCAGGAGATGCACTTGTGCTGGGCTACTGTTGAAGGATCCATGCCTCCTGGTTACCCACCAGCCTCTTGGTAGGTAACACACCAGCCCCAGTGACAGGACCCGAGGGAATGGCCTCAAGTTGTGTCAGGGGAGGTTTAGGTTGGCTGTCAGGAAGTTGTTCTTTACCCAGGGGGTGGCTGGGCACTGGAAAAGACTCCCCAGGGAAAGTGGTCACAGCATGAAGCCTGACAGAGTTCAAGAAACATTTGGACAATGGGCACAGGGTGTTATCCTTGGGGCTGTCCTGTGCAAGACCAGGAGTTGGACTTTGATGATCCTTGTGGGTCCCTTCCAACTCAGAATATTCTGTCATTCTGGCTGTGAGCACAGCAGCTGAAAGGCTGTGCTGGATAGCTTTGCTGCCTGCTTTGCAATGACAGAGAAATGTGTCATGTGTTTATATTACATAGTGACAGAGAAGATGCAAATATGGACTTGATTTAGAGTGAATTAGATTGGACTGAAGATAGATGGAGCAAGCTCTTGCCTATTAGGACATATACACTAATTGTATTCATACCTGGATGGCTTAGGCAACTGCTTGACCTCAGTGCTAATGGTTTCTGGTATTTCTTTGAGACTTCTCCATAGTTGGTAAAGATCACTACTGAGATTTTTCTTAGTCAAAATAACACCATTTTTTTCTGTTAATTTTATCCTTTTTTGAAGCACTCTAAATAGCTCATCATTCTTCCTGATGTCTTTTGTGACACCTGTAAAAATTTATCATACCTTAAGTCCTTGTTAAATCAAGTTCTGATGTTTAGTTTTACTAAGCCTGTCTCATTCATACATCTCTCAAGTTCTTTCCTCTTTTCAGTGGCTCTTCTCTGAATTGACTAAAATTACTCCTTATCTTTTGGCATTGAATTGTCCAAAACTAAATGTAGTGAGCCATTCTCTCTTGCTGCAAGTTGTGGCAGCCTGGTTCAAATCACTGGCAGTTTAAACAAACAGAGGATTTGGTCCTCTTGTTTTTTTATTTACCTCAAATTAGCTATATGAAGAAGAATTATTAGTTACATGTTCTCTGATGCATTGCCTCTGCAGAGGCAGACACAACCTCAGCATTAGTAGGTGGGTGTGCAAAGGGCTTGCACATATTTGTGGCTGTGTCTGTCCCATGATAAGAAAATACATGTTGTTCTATCCAGTAATGAGAAGATTTATACCCTGTAGCAAAAGACAGGAGACCCAAGACTCCCCTTAAAAGTTTATACAGTCCCAAATTGCAGCTTCTTTTGTAATACTTCATCATGATTTTTGCAACATTTCTAATATTTTCCCATTTGTATGCAGATTATTTCTATCTGTATGTAGTAGGTTGAGTTTGTCCAGACTGAGTCTCTCAGGTCTGCTATACTGTAGTGACCTCCAGGGTATTTTGCAAATAAAGATTAATTAAAAAGTGAGAAACAAATGTAACGTGTAGAAAGGACAGATGAAGGATTCTCATTTAATTGAATAGTGTGAACAGAATACGAAAAGTTCTTTAAAAATCCTAGTTCCCAAAGTACAAAAGGTGGAGGTATTCAAACTAGAAATGGCTCCTAATGAGACAGACACTTCATCTGCTATCTTCTTTTGGCATGACAGCAAATGCCATGAGCCTATTTTTTGCCAAGAAACATCTTGATTTCCAGAAGACTGGACAGCATCACTAACTTTTTGCTATTCTAAATGGAGCATTTTTACTCTATGCTGTAAGGCATAGAAGAAAATATGTAGTCCATTAACCATAATAAATTTGAGATCTATAGAAAATACAGCAGTATGGAAGTAATGGAGGGAGTAAAGTGGTTGTATTTAGGAAAAAGTTTGTTGACTTTCATCTCTGTATATTTTAGGTGTGAAAGGCAAATGCAGTGCCCAGGTTAATACAACTGTATTTCTCCACTCTTGGGGAGATATTTGTGCCTAGCATTTCGTGATGGTCATATTTCAAGTACTGTAAATTGCGGTTCCTCGGTGGCAAATAGATTTACACTTCTGCCACAACAAAGCATTAAGTGTTGCCTTTCAAATAATGGTGTTGAATTGGAGGTAACATGTATAGTGTGCAGAAGAATTTCAAGAAAAAGGCAAGCAGGAAAATTAAATCCTACTTTACCAAGTGAAGCAACTGCCAAATGTGTAATTCCGCAGAAATTTGTCTAAGGGTTGAACTTATGGGTCTTTGTCTTTTCTCTCCCTCTAGAAGGGAGAACTCCTTCATTCCGGGGTGTGTTTTTTATCATTTCATAAAACTGTTCTGTGACAGAGCTTATTTTATCCAGCATGCTTAATCTTTCTTAAAGAGTGGTGTACCCAAACAGCAAGGTGTCAAAAAAACTTTGCAATTGGGAAAAGGAAGATTCAGCACCTGCCATTTTGTATAGAACAAAGGAGCAAGGGTTATGGATCTAATGCATAAATTAGGGCTTTGGGCAATTTAAACATTGGACAGGAATGGAGTCATCTTGAGCAGGTCTTGCCATACCATGCCAAATTTCCTTGCACTACATATCCCACACCAGTACATACAGTGTAATGAACAAAGATTGTAGAACTATCACCGTGGCAAGATTGAAAAGGCCCTTAGAGTGAATAATTAGGAGGAGGTGATTACAGTACTAATAATTCATGGAAAGGAATGGGGAGCCAATTCAGTGAAATAGAAAGAATTTGAAGGTAAGTATGCCCATAAATCCTCTGGGGTGGACTCAGAGTTTAGCACTTTCTCCTACCCTGGTTTTATTCCAAAGCAATTTCATTAAACACTAGAGAGAGGGAGAGAAAAAATAATAATATAAATGCCATAAAAAATCTTTCAGAGGAAGGAATAAAAAGGGTTCCTGCCAGAGAGAAATTTTATTGAAAGTTATTATAATACCTATCTTTAGTTTTATGGCCTTTAATACAGGCCAAGTAATTTCAAAGCTGGGATTCTTTAGAAATGAAATACGTATTTTAAAATAGTATAGTGTGACTTATTATTTTTAATATAGAATTTAGCTAATATAGGGAAGAGAAAAATATTTTCTCTTTCATGTTCTTTCCAATGAAAACACAAACATCATTTCCATCACAGCATATGGAGAAGTTTTGTTACTATCCTTTTGCCTGTGCATAAGAATGTTCAGCATTTACTATCCCTAGATCACTGGGCAGACACTAAAGCATTAATCCACTTTCTTCCCCTGAAGCCAGTGGGTGAGTATAATGAGAACCATTTCAAAAATGGGAAAAACTGACCAGAAATGGGGTAGTGTTTTTGCTTACTGCCTCACAGTGAGCTTTTTCTGATGGGAAGAAATTATCTTAGTGGATAGATTTCCAGGGTCTCTCCTCACTAGCCTCTCCTGTCTTGTGAAAACAGCAAGTTTAATAAACATCCAGTGAAAATTCCCAGCTCCAGGAGGGTCTTGAAAGGTACAAATTCCTGTTACAAGAAGTAATGGCCTTCTGGATGTTTTGTTGACACTGTTCCTGTGATCAGGAATTTGCTCTTTCTTACTGAAATAGCTTTATTCCTTTGGGATGATTCAGATGTTGGTATCTGAGCGGAAGGTGTGTGGAAAACCAATATGTGGTGGGACTAGAAAATCAGTTAGTGATGAATTGTGATGGAAAGTACTGAGATTAAAAATACAAGATAGGAAATGGCAAGACAGATTAGTGTACTTATCTTTTCTGTGGTTTCTAGAAATCTCGTTAATGACCTTGACTTAAATCTAACACCACTTCTGGAGGTTTTTTCTTTTTATAACCCTCATTTTTATACACACAAAATCAACAGGATGGGATAAAAAGCAATCACCAAGCAAAAATATAGAGTATTAGGTGAAATAGTATGTAGTAGAGATGGGGAGGAGAGATGGAGATTAATTGATAAAATCATGTGTGGAACCAGTCATGAAAAAGTGCAAATAGAGGTTGAAATTGACAGGGTTGGTGAGTATTGCACATCACATATTTGCATTTCTTCTGAGTCTGGTTTACTGTGCCCTTCTCTGTTCAGAAGCAACACAAGCTGCAAAAGGATTTTATAGCAGGAAATCTAGTACACGTATCAGAGTGCAGCATAAATGTGCTGCATGTAGTGCCTAAAGCTGCTTATGAGATGGGAAATTGAACAAGAAGAGGAACAAGGGCCAGGCTTCATGACTTTTCAGGTTGTGATACAGGGAACTTCCCGAACTAGATATAGGGTCATTAATAGGAAGGATGTTTTGACCCTGAGTTTGGCTGATCGCTTCCCAAATGCTCTAAACTTTTATTATCTACCAGTATCCTGTAGCAAGGAGGTGTCCAGTTAAAAAAAAAAAAGGCATTGTTACCTTCCTGGTTACATATGATGCCCCTAATATGCAAGGGGAAAAAAACAGTTACAAAGGAACTCCTTATTCTTTACAAATACTAAATCACATTGTCAGTGCAATTGGATTTGATTCTATGTTAATGCTGCATGAAGCCTTTAGATCTGACCAAGTAAGTGGGTAACCAGATAGGTAGAGCAGCTGATAAGTGACAACAACACATTGCTATAATTCTTATGTTTATTTCCTACTGGAGCAAATGATCACTGTTTTTCTATGAGAAGTGGGAATTGTCAGATGTTCAACAAAGACCAAAATCCACATGATCTAAATTTAACCTGGAAATCAAAACCAGTTTCCAAGGCTTTAGCACTGTCTGAGCAAGGTCTTCTCGTAGTGATGGGTAGTTTATTCTTTAGTCACAATACTATCCTTAATTTATTCTTTATTCACAGTGCCATCTTTACCCTTAGACAACTACAGTATAAATCTCCAGTTTCACTAACTACATTTCCCCTGATTAAAAATTCCTAGCAGTATCGCCTTGTTTACTACATTGTACTAAATTACTTTACATTGGTGCAATTAAAAACTAATATCTTTTTACCCAGGGACAGCTGCATTTCATTGTTGGACAATGTGATTACTGTATAAGTTAGAAAGTTTCTGGGGATAAATAATACTTTCTAAAATATATGTGACTGGACCAGGAGAATTGAAAAAAGTAAATTTCTAGTTTGTGCATTCCTCCTTTCTTGTCCCCTTACTGAGCAGACAAAATTTTAAAGCCGGCTTGTCTTAAGAGAAGTCAGCAGGATTTCAACAGAATTCTTCCACTTTCTAAGACTGAAAGAAGATCTTTAAAAAATGACCTTGACATGTAAGGCAGGAACATATTACCTTCAGTTCTTTTAATCTTGACTCCACATGGAAGCAAGATTGTTGAAGTATTAATGTAAGTATTTAAGCATGAAACTACTGCAAGATAGCATTCCACAAAACATTGCCAAATGACCATGCTGGGTATGACTGAGTAACACATAAAATACTTCATGACTGGCTTTTTCACAGATATTCTATTTTTTAGATTTTTACTTGCAACTGTTTTTCTTTCTTGGCTCAATCTAAGCCACTGAAATCAAGACTGAAGCATCATTACGTTCAATCTGATCTTTCTGACTGACTTCTTGGTTCTCTTTTTCTCCCCTTAGCTCAAATACAGAGATGGGGAGGATAAGGAACTTCTAGCAGGGGTCAGAGGTATTTCATAGTGCTGGGAGCATAGGAGGCTAAAGAAAGGGCAGAGTCCTCAGAACTCTTTTTTAAAAGAAAGAAGGAACTTGGTGGAGGCAGCCATAGCAGATATAAGAATGTAAAGGAGACTTTATTTAAAGCTGGAGAGTATTTATCAGGAATAAGGATTTGAAAGTCTTGTTGAGATGTGAGATTCCCAGAAATATTCACCTAGAGTGCTGAAGTGCAGCTGTCCTGCTCCTGAGTTCAACAATGCTTCCTGCCTGGTGAGGAGCATTTCAGTTGTTTTGTTTCAAGAGTCATCCCACTGATCCTACTGCTTGGCAGAATAGGCAGCTCTCTGCAAGGAAGAGCTGTTAAGGGAGACAGTTTCACCAGAAGCCATGGTTGAGCCAAGGCTGCTGAGCTGGGGTAATTTTGTATTGTGCACAGGAACATTACAACCTGTGTCCAGAGGCTGCCACGGGCTCTCCCTAATGGTCTGCATTACTGATTCAACTAATTGCAGCAATTACAGGCAGGAGATGCTGCTGGGAAGAGACACCGGTACACGTCTCTCTAACATGCTGCAGTACATGCTGCTCGTTAATTAGAGCAGTACACACACAGAAAGAAAAAATATAAAAAAGTGAAAATTAATAAAAAAAGAAGAAAACATCAGTGGCTGGAAATGCAAAGGAATGTGATGAAACCTGTAATGATTGTGAATGGTTACAGTTTGGTTTAACCCTTTCAGAATCACACTTTACATCTGGTCAAACTAGTTGCATCCACATCCTTGTTCACTTGCTAAGCGAGGTGAAGTTGCATGTTGGGCATTCCTGACACATGCAGCAGTTCCTCATCATGCAACAAGTGAGATGCACAGATATTTACTGTCTGGGTCAACACCATATTCCCAGCCCAGGAGGTGCATTAACAGAGCAGGAATTATATCTGCCTCAGAGTGGTGCATCAGGCACAGCAAAGCGTACTGCTAGCTGAGTGATGTGTATTATCTGGGTCTATATTGTATATTTTCCTTTGCAGAAAGCATGTTCAGTCTGAGCATGCCTCACATGGTAATTCTCTCAGGAAGTGCCTTCTGGCTGGCCCTACATGATACTGGTATTTATGGAGGAGCCCAGCCTCCTCCCAGCAGACACATCTACAGTGCCTGTTCAGGGCAGTTTGCCAGCCCAGCAGGCTTTGTAGCCCACTGTACTTCGTTCAACAGCACCAGTGTGATCCACTTGCTGCTCTAAACAGCCCAGCAGGTGTACAGCACCTGTGCACACCTGAAATATTCAACAGCACAGGATAGGCACTGTTACTCTGACAGGAGACTCCAACTCAATGGAGGACACATTTACACGGGCATAAACAGAGTGCTTGTACAACTTAAATATTTTAAAAGTTACTTTTGTGAAACCTTTTTTTTTTCCCCGGGATATTTAGCTGCCTCTGAAATAGCTTCTTGACTTGCAAATATCTTACTTTTGTTTTCTTTTGTTCCTTTGCTTCACATGCCAGACAACAGATGACATCGTTTCATCAGCTGAATGTTCCAGTGATGATGAAGATTTCATTGACTGTGAGCCCAGTACAGGTAAGTCAGGTCAGTCGTGTTTTGCTTGCTTTCTGATTTCATTTGCAAAAAACAATGCATACATATATTTTATATGTGTGTGAATGTATACATATATAATTATATATGTATATATGTGTGTATATGTGTATATATATATGCACTCATGTATATATACACTGTATATAAAATAAGAAACTCTACAGCCAAGCATCAGATCCCATGGACTTGGCAACAGCAAAACACCAATATATAACTTTTATATAAAGTTGTTCGCATGGAAAGGCAAACTTTCTGGAAGTGATTCCAGCTAATAGTTCACATATCTCTAGATTTTACTTTACTAACACAGTAGGAAAAAATCAATATGGAGTGTGACAAATAATGAAGATTTATGAAGTGGACAGGGTGAACATTTGAAAGCAGAAGAGAAAAGTGAAATAAAAATAAGTTATTAGTGATGTTTAATCTTTCCTAATTACTCTGAAGATGGATGTTAAGGGATACATTTGTCCATGGGATTTTGAGAACAGTTAACATGGTAATGTGTTTATACTAATTTTGTTTCCTGTGACCCCAAAGAAATTGGGGAGCACCAAAACATAGTTTTAACATAACAAAATTAGTAGTAATTCTTGCCTTGTTATCTGCAGTGATGCTTCAAAATGTATCGGTTAAAGAGTCAGAAGGACTGGCCATGTGGAACTGACTCAACTTCTCCCTTTCAGATACATTTTGATAAATTGATGGCTTTTCTTTCTGGTGAGATATATTATGTGGTATCCAGCAGGCAACTGCAGTCTACTTTATTTCTTACAGGCTTTTTCAAGTCTTCTTTTTTGAGGCTTGCCATGAGTTAAGCATTTCTATAATAGAGAACAGACATCATCGAATTTCTGTGTACATTTCAAAGACAAAGAGGAAATTTGGTTAGAATTTTTGTCTTTAAAAATGAGATGTATAAATAGTCTGAGGGGGTTCTTTCATTTGGCTTTGTTTTGTTTGTTTTTGCTTTGTTTTATTTGGGATGATGGGGTTTTTTTCCTACAAAAAATACCAAGAAAATATTATAAATGTTCTGTTTCTAATTTCCTGAAGCCATTTGAGTAATACAATAATAACACAAAAATTCACCCAAGGCTAGTGCTTTCACATTTCTTTTCAATTCGTCATAGTGCACCTGCATTTTTGGTAGAACTTGGTCTTGCTGTAACCTGAGATTGGCATTGCATTGTAGCTGGGAACTTCCACCCATACTCTTGCCTTCCCTGTGATGGCAGTGAAGGCAGTGACACAGACTCTTGGTAACAGGTAGCTCAGCCTACTTCCCATCTCTTTTTTCTCAGATTTCTATGGATTTTTCTACGCCTCATCTGGAGGAAAATCAGTCAAAATATAACTAGATTGTGAAGTAAAAGAGCAAACAATGGGGTTACTGAGAGTTTAAATAAACATAGTAAATAAATCCCACAGTGATTGTAATTTAAGTGAGGCATGAGATTAATAGAACCATGGACATTAGGACAAAGTTATTGCAACTGATATGCAAATAGAAAAAGTCACTTTATTAAAGCTTCACTAACATGTGAAGACTTCTTTTTAGAATTTATATTCTGGTTGCCATGTATTACAATTAAAGGACAAAGGGATGTCTTTATCAGACTCCTCCTCTTGTAAATTTTTGTTTTAAAAAATCACAATAACTTCAGCAGCTAGAAATCGTAACAGCAATATTTTCAGCTTGTGCTGCCAGTGTAAAAATCAAAGTTTGAGTAGAAATTTGGTAAAACAGCATGTTTAGCATGAAATTTCATAGTGCTGTACAGCAACATTTCCAGACTAAAAATACCTCCTTCCTGACACAGTTAGAAATCTAATGCTGCAAACAGGTACAAACTGGATTTGTAAAAATTACTTGGTTTTGAAAATCCTGCTAAGCATTACAGTTGGCAGATAGAAGTGCCTACAGACGTTTGAATATCTGCTGTGCAAAATAATATTATGCTCTGAAAATCTGCTGATGGTTCTCTCCTAAACTACCAGACATTCTTGTAAATTTCACCAGTATCATTCATTGCACCCTACTCCTCTTGCATAGGAAGGTGGACCACATAAGCCACTTAAATCTGATTCTTTTCTAGGGAATTACTATGACATTGAGAATAAAAGTTAGCTTGATTATATGTAAAAATAAGTCTCCCAGATGGTCTTTGCTGATAAAATCTGCACTTCCAGATTTTGAGTTCTTCTGCTCTCAGAGGTGCTGGTATACAGAATTGCCAGAAGGAGGAGGAATATGCAGGTCCTTTTTGCATAAACTTAACTCAATGCATCATAATAAGAAGGAAAAGTAACAGGTTTATGGGGCTTCTCATTTTCTTTGTCTATCTTATTGTCTGCATTCTCAGTGAATAGTGTCTGCCATACAGGCAGTATCAAAGCACTCACTCAACCCATTCTGCTCTGGAGCACTAAAGCAATCTGAGCCAGCTTATCAAAATCCAGTAGTGCTGGCTTGGCTGAGCAGATATGTTTGCCTTTACACTTCACCAGCCAAGTCAGAATTCTGGCCACACGCCAAGATCTGGTATTTAAATATGTACATTGTGGAGAGAAAAGATCCAGATTATCTTGCCTGTGTTTTCTAGTGTGTGGCTTCAGATTTTTTTTTTTTAAACTGATTTTTGGTTTTTTTTTTTAATTGGGCTCATTTGAAATTGCTTCATCCTGTTCTGTTGACAGGTCACTGCCTTCTGCCTTGCCTGATCCCTTTTACAGCAGACTGAAAATTAAATGACCTAACCCAGCACAGTCTTCTTTTTGTTGCTCTGATAATGTGTAGCTTTTAAAGCTCTTGAGTTTCTGCCAAATTTGGCCTTCCATCACCCTCAGTGCCATGGTCTAGTAATGTAAAGGTTACTGAACTCACTGCTGCAGCTGTGAGATATGATACACATCACTATGAACCTGCTGTGCAATAGCAAAGACAAGGGCAGCAGAGAATATTTCCCTGCAGATCAGAAGTTTTCAGATTTCATATGGGTCAGAATCAAATCCCAGTATCTAGAGATATTACTTTGGTCTTGGTCCTTGGAATCAGAGGCAGTACTCTACACAAAGTCCTTTTGAAGCCTTTGTTTTTGGTGTACTCAGAGACTGAAAATCATGTCCTCTTTGAGACTAAATACCATGTGAGGACCATTTGGCAGGGTCTTCTTGCCACTTAACTCTGATTGACAGTTGAATCTAAGACCTGAATCTCATGTGCATACGATCTGTGTCTGAACACTTGCATGTCTTTCAAAAAAGACAGTGTGAAGGTGATTCCCTAACTCTGCTCTCTTCAGGACTCTCCAGGCTGGCTTGAAACACTCACTGTAGCAGGCTGGCTAAGACTTTTTGCTCCCCTTCCAAAAGTAATTTCTTGCAGAATTTTGGTAGAAAAACTTCATTTAAAAAACAGAAGCTGTCACTGGACTTGTTCTGACTGAGGTAGCTTGCAGCCACCACCTGTAGACACCCTTATGTATACATAAGGAATTATTCTAAGTGACAGCTGTGGATCCAAAACTCCCCTGTATTTTATGTAACGCAAAAGAAACCATTGCAGGTTCAGGGACAGAAATTGCCCCCTATTCATTTTATTGCAGACAAGCCTAGCTACCCTTAGATCTCTAGATCTCCCAGAAGACTTAATCTGAATGATACAGGGGGCAAAAAACCTGTTTATCTGCCCTGAAGAAGCATTTACTTAACAGTCAAGAGAAGATCCTCTTTTATGTCTATGAAAATGTTGCTTGTCCCAGTACATGGCCAAAAAACTTCTTTTTTTCTGTGCCAAAACAGATGCTTTTCTCTGGTATGAGTACAGGACTGTCTTCTGGCCTGCTCCAAGGAGGAGATCTGAGGCTCAAATATTCAAGTTCCTCAAAACTCAAGCCAAGGTTCTGAGTCTGTGCTTCTGAGCACAGCTCTGTGGTGGTTTTTTGGTCACCCATCTGCTCTCAGAGAATGTAAGATTTGTAAGGAAAACATCTTTTCTGACAAGAAATGACTAGGAAGCACTGTGAAGAAAGAAAGCGTTTTGTCTTTTCAGTGAAATGAGGAGCACCTTTACAATCTGATCTTATTGAGACTTCAAAGCCTTGAGAATGATAATTACGCTTTCCTGACAGCTGCTGCTGTTTCCTCATACCATTGCCCTTGTTCCTGTTAAGGATGTCCATTAGAGGAGCTCTGGTACCAGGCAGGCTGGATGCTGGTGGCCAGGCAGCTGATTGGGATCATAGCCCAAGCTGCTCCTTGGACTACTCAAAACAGTGAGACTCAAACACCAATTAGCCTGAAGCCCAGAATACAGCCCCTTGAAATGGATTAATCCTTGTTCCCAGGCTCAACACATCCTGTATTTCTTCCCTGGTGCAGTTGCCAGTTTTCCCTTCCTATTAGCCCATCAATTTCCAATGTGATTTTCTTTTCCCCAGGGAAATTTATTCTGTGTTTCCCAAAAGGCTGTCATTGTCTAATCAGATTGGTAAGCCTTTCTGATGGGGGACTGGACACAGCAGTAGATATGCCAAAATCTACAGTTCTTTGCATTGGAAGTTTTGCACACTTACACACAGGAGGCACATATCCAACAGATATGCCCTCTGTATCTATAATTTACTGGCCTCTAGCCATCCACCTGCAGCCTGCCTGGGTGAGAGATTTATTTGCAGAAAACAAGAATAATTTGTCTTCCAAAACAGCTGGCACAGTACAAAACCAATATGTTGGAAGTGAGAACTTCACGGAAGAAACCAAAAGTGTTGATTTGGATGTTGTCCTCCATAACTGCATCAACCTTCCTGAAGCACCCAGGGAATTTTCACTGTTCTCCTAATTGGAACATCTCCCACAATCCAGTGCTCAGTTACCCCCAGTCTTTCCCTCTGACAAGCAGGAATGCTTCCCCATGTCTTGTGTTGTGAGAAAGAAACAGCCTTTGAAGTTGTGTGCATGCCTCCGAGTGCTCAGAGAAATAGCCTTCCCATCTCATAAACTGGATACCATATGGACCCAAAGGACAGGGGTTCATCCACAACACTTCCCAGAGTGTAATAGCATCACTTGTTTGGTGGAATTTCCTAGCTACAATTTTACGGCCAAAACAAAACCAAATGAGCAAGCTTTACAATTATGCAGATGACTTACAGGAAGTTTTATTTTCTTTTTAGTTTTGTGTTTGGTTCTTTTTTTAACATTAGGAATACTGAGATTGATTTTCAGCATATTGGTCTTTCTTTCTATTTAAGGTCCAAAGGCCCCACCCATGAGGATATTTTATCTATATATGCACTATATATACAGTGTGCATATATTATCTATATGCTAAAGTAATAAGTGACTAATATCAGCAGTAGTCCCTATCATCCAATCACATGTTTACACAGAAATTCATGCCTTCATCTAACCCTGGCATCCGCTGGTGTGGACAGATGCATGATATTGTTACTTCTTGGTGAACAAAGCATGTTAATTTCTTTTTTTTGTTAGATTTTTTTTCCTTCTTCCTTTTATTTATTTCTTTGATTTTAATTGATAATTTCATCTACCAATTAGCCTTGGGGTAGGGTGGGGCAGGGAGAACAAAAAAATTATACAGATATATCAATCGATATATACACACGTACTCCGTGTATATATAGATAGATATATACATTGTATATATTTGAAGAACATTTTCTGTCGTTTCACCTCATCTTGTGCCGCATGAATTTTTGGTGATTGATATTTCAGTTTCTTTTATATTTCTTTCCTTTTCATTTTTTTTTGGCTCGTAATCGTGCCATACCGCTATTTTTTAATTTTTAAAATCATCGCTGTACTTCTCAATTTATATTTTTGGAGTTCTTCCAATAAAATAATGGTTTCATCATCTCAAGAATGAGATATAGATCTGCAAACCAATAAAGGCAACAAAATCTTTTCTTGCCATCCTCAAGAAATTCACATTTTTGGACATCCCAAGAAAGTTGTGTGTAAAAGAATGAAGAGTATTACCCCTCCTTTATTTTTATTTTCCTGCTTTTTTAAACTTCTGCAAAGTCTCTATCCTATTTCTTCCCTGTTCCTTTTTTTTTCAATTGAGTTCAAAGAAAAAAACACCCAGAAGGAAAAAACCCTCCCCTTTACCCTGCATATTCCCAGGAAAAACTCTTCCAATGTAAAGAGCCCTAGAAACTGCAGATGGCATAAAAAGAATTTTATTGCAATGCAGAGTGTCTGTTGTATCTTTTATTTCTGGGTCAGTGCAAGATCATTTTTCTGGCATGCTGTAGTTTAGCTGATGTAACTAACCATGGCCTTCATTAACTGGTGCATGGGCTGTGATGACACCATCGTATGTTCCATCAGAGCTACGCATTCAGGCTAACCGAGCAAGTCTGTAGTGTATGATTTGGGGGGGATATTGTTTTGATTTTAATTTTACTTATAATTTATTCTTTTTGGAAGAGTTATGCCAGTACCCTTGGCTGCTTCTTGCAGCCTCGGGGGTATAGATCTACTTTTTTTAATGGGGTTTCTTTGCTTTTTTTTTATTTCTCAGTAGTGATTTTGTGTCTTGTTTGTGTCCATCTGTCTTGTCACTGTGTCTTGGAGTCCATTGGTCCAGTGTTGTTATGTGATTCTGTTCTCTGTTCGTAAGCTGGTGTTTAGCTCCTCGGCGCTCTGTCATCCCTCATCCCCTTCCCTTCCCCTCTTCCCTTCCTCACCTACCCGAGGGAGGTCCACAAAGAGGCACCAAGCTTTGAATGATATTCTGAGTGTCTTCCCAAGGCTTCGGGATGGATGTTTCAAGATATCTGCAGAGCTTCATATGACCAAGTCTGCAGCTGTTCTATTTTCAATAGTTCTCAAATTCTGTTATCATTTCACTCCTAGAAGTGGTTTGCTGGCATAATGCTAAAGTGACTTCTTATACAGCTTCTTAAGGGATTTGTGTCCACATGCTGATGTGTTAGAGTTCCTGCTATCTGTGCTTTAGGCACCACACAATGGGATGTACCTAGGACTTTTTAGAAAATGTAGTCTTGGAAAAGGAATATCACTGCGCATGTGCAGATGAAAGGATACCTTTGTGAATGTATTTTTAAAATCCACAGTTCACTGTTTGTTTGTAGTTAGCAGACAAAAGTCTAGGATGTATCTAGGATTTCTAAGACTAGTGTGTCTTCACCCTGTGGGGCCAGTCTGTCAGTGTGTGATCTCTGCCTCTTACTGATGCTGGTGAAAACTGGCTTGCTGATGTTTACTTGTATAACTTGAACACAATTCTCGGATCGCATCTGGGGTGTCTTCTGCCATATGCATCATAAATGTGCAATAATGCGTAAAGCAGAGGAAAACAAGCTGAGCATTCAGGCGTCTGCTTAGACTAGGAATACTCTTTAGAAAAAATATAGTTTGCCTTGTCCAGTGGTTCATTTCCTGGTACCTTAATTCAGTTCTTTGTGAATGTACTAGCCACATTAATGGCACAGGAAGCTTCTGTGCATTAGGATACATCAGCTGGCATCAGTGGATCAGTTCAAGTTAGTGGAGGAAAAGGCAGACAGTCTTCATACAGATAATGTTCACATCATCACAAAAAACATACTTACACATGCCTTTAGCCTAGCTAAAATTCCAGCTTTTTTGTAGGAATTAGTTCGTTCTGAAGAAAAGACATTGAAATCTGTGAAGTTTTCTCACAGGACCATGATATAATACGTTTTTAGGCAAAGAGCTCCAGAAAGAGGGAAGTGATGGGATATGTTCACCTTTCCAACATGGAATTATTTAGTTATTTCATTTAACTCACCCAAGATATGTTTTCTGTATTTGCAGAGAGATAAAAAGATCACTTTTCTTTCACAAATGGGAACCAGTGATTTATGTTCAGTTTAGTTTTCTTCTTACGTAATCGGAGAAAAATTGCTAAGTAATTATTGCAACAGAAAATGAATCAATATTTAAAGCTGGTTTGGTTTAGATTTTAAATCTCATGGGTTTTTCATAACCAGAAATTCCTACTAAATCTAAAGTTTTTTCTTGGCAATTGCTTATAAAGCAACTGCTTATAAAATTATATTGCAATCAACAAGCTTGCAGTTTTGTGTAATACTGCCCTCTGGCAGAGAGACCAGGACAGTCCTGTTGCTATGCAAAAAGCAAAAGAAACAAATGTTTTAGAACAAGTGGCAGGTTATTGGAGCAGAACAATTGGAGTTTTAGCCCCCTGCATCATGAAGGTCAGGGTAACCTTCAGACAGGAGTAATGTGACGATCAAGTGTCCAGGCATCAGGACAGTAACCTCCAGGCTGTGATAAAGCCTCTGTGTCTTACTGAATGGTGACTTCTGTTTGCCTTATGTAGCCTCTGCTATGCCTGTGACCAGCCTTCTGCAGAGGCAAGGGGTTCACTCAAGCTCAGGAGATGCTGTGAGAGATCCCACTGTACTCTGGTTTATCCCAGTAAGGTTATATATGGATATCTGGTACTAGAAATAGTTAGTTCTTATTTTTGTTTTCTGTCTCAGGGCAGGCTGCTGGCTTCAGCTTTTGTGACATTTGTCACTGAGCAAGGGGAAGAACTGAGAATTCAGTTGTTTAAGCCAAGAATAAAAAGCCTGAACTATGGTATGGCATTCCCAGTTCTACTGTTGATTCGTTCTGTGACTATGTGTGTATATTGTTCATTTGCCTACTTGTAAGGCAGGGTAAATGAAATACTTCTAGCTAAATGAGGTAAAGATGAATGGAAAGGAGATTTAGTTACTATTTTAATGGACTTTGATATTCAGGTGCAAATTGCTGTTCAACACCCCAAAATGGTTCTGTACAGCTACCTACCAGAAATGTGCAAATAAACTGTGTTATTTTTAAGGTTTTAGTACTATATGCTATCTTCACTTGCTGTGAGTAGTAATATTATCACATATTTTTATAAAGTAGGTAAAATCCCTGGTCTGCTAATGCAGAGAGAATAAAGTAAGGGATACAAAAGTCAAGTGTTTTAATCTCAGGGATCATTGGTGTGACATTATTTTCATTAAATATCATTTTTCCCTCTAGAACGAACACATGCATTGGAATGAACCATGCTCAGGCTACATAAATTAATGTCATGTGTGGACAGCAATACAGAGATCTTAAATATCAGCACTTCCATTGCTTGGACTTGCATGCTCGTAGAATTTTGCTTGGAAAATGAAACAGTTTCTCCAGCCTGACTTAGCTGGTGTAAGTTTCCCTGGTTTTGCACTGAAGATCAGGAAAGATGAGAATCAGCCCCACAGTCTGGCTACCTCGCCCTTGCTGCCTTCCAGTCTTTTTTTAAAGCGTGTTCTCTAAACTCAAAGCCATGTGCACTGTCACATTCTGGCAATCCCTCTAGTGCTGTGCCTATGTTATCAAGCTGACACATGTCTAAAATACTAAGATATGATATTTTCAACCTGCTGCGACTTGCTTTTTGTCCCTGTTAGCTTTGATTTTAAGCTTCATAAAATATATGGTAAAGAAAATAAAAATAGCCAATGACATATTCAGTGGAAGAGAAGAGCTAGCACATGACTCAGGAACAGATTTTGCATCAAAAGCAAATGTTTGTTTATTAGAACCTTAAATGTCTATGGCAACTGGTTAGTTACCTTTAAACAAGAAGAAAGTTTCTGATTTCTGAAAGATAATAATGTCTGTTAGAGAGAAATCATGTTGAGTGTTTACAGATACTAGGGACAGAGATAGGCTTTTGCTTATAAAGGTTATAAATTTCTTTTGGACATCATGCCTAGACCTAAGGATGCCTTCTGTACAAGAAGTTCAAAGTTACTGATGTTCACTTGAACTATAACACCTAGAATAATACCTCAGTAGAGCAGGAAAACCTGTTCTATTTTCCACCCAAGTTGATCATGAGAAACCAAAGTTTATAATTACATCAAAAGGGTTATTACTTTGTCTTCATTCTGCCTCTCTGTTTCAGTTCCAATTTTTTATTTACAAGCTGTAGAAAGCAGTGCTTTCTCCCAAATGTAAGAAGAGGTATCCCAGTTCCTAGGGGACATCAAGTGTAGTATTTCTTTACTACTACTTAGATTAAATGCTCTATGAGGTGCAGAAGACAGAGCCCATACCAGTTTGAGACATTAGATATGGAAGCAAAAAAACAAAACAAAAATAAATTAGACTGGCTTGATTTGAAATCTCATATGTCTACTCGTTTGAGAACCCATTTGATCTTTGCACTAACAAATACATTATTAAAACCTTGCAAAAGAACCACCACCAAGGACCTTTTTTTTCTACTTTTCCTAAGTCTCATAAAAACTAAAGTTCTTTGGTCCCATGGGGTGGTGTTAGAAGGATCATCAGCTCCTATTTTTACATTCAAGAGCAACTACAACTATTTTACAAACAAAGTTGCAAAATCTCAACGTTAGCTTCGTTTAGAGCAACAAGAAAATGCCCCAAATTTTATCTCCACTGGTTTCACTCCACCTCAGTGTCAGTACAATAAATGTCAGAGGTATTCAAAAGGAAGAAAGGCTGCACTATCTTTGAGGGACAGCAGAAATGCAAAGCAATTTTGAGCTTTTTTTTTAAATATATGTCCATAATTCAGGATTTTTTCCTAATACTGAAACCAGTATGACTGATTTTAGATACTAGTTTGAGTTACTTTAGATCCTTCAGTGATTTTACTGCTGAAATCTTGGGGAGTTCATAAATTTTGTATTTGACCGATGAAAAGAGCAAAAGTAGTCCTGTAAATAGTTCTGGTTATTTTTGAATGAATCAAAATAAAATTTTATTCTCTTCTTCTGACCTCTCTCCATTCAGTAACAAGTCTACTGTGGAGTGCCTGGAGGTCTGTATTTCCTCTAGAATCCATGGTTCTCCTGTATGTTATTTTTTCAGTGCTAAGACAGGGATGATAAATAATACTGCAAAACGTGCACACACGCTCACTCTCTTTCTGTACATGTGTGTATATTTATACATTTGTTAATGCCATGTTTATGCTCTGGCTAAAAGAAGCATTTTGGGGAACTGAAATAGTAGAATAAACATGTTTAGGAGCTTTATAAGCAAATGTGGAACAAATAGATTGAATCTCATGCATCTGTTATGTTCTGTTAGTTCAGGTCTTTGGCTTTTGTATAACTCAGAAAGCTGCTAGTACATCCCATCATTTTGGGGGAGGTGTTTTGTGAGTGAGGGCATGTATGACTCAGGTTTGAGATCTGGGAACAGTCAGAAACAGAGGATCCCTGTCACGCATCTGAACTCACAGCAGGGAGGTGTCTTTGGTGAGGTTCTGAATCATTTACCTCTGCCAGGCTTCTGGGGACTCTCAGAGACCTGTGGAGAGGATTAGAAAGGTTTGACAGCTGGAGAGAAAGTCAGTGAAGTGGGAGTATGTATGTATCTGAAATAAAATAAAGTGCTCTCTTGTTCAGTAAACTGGCCATACTACCTGATCTGCCCTTATTCCCATGGGTGATGGTTGGCATTCCCTGGAACATTGTGGATCATATGCAGTCCACTGGTGGAAGGCTCCTCCTTGGCACTGGGGCTGTTCTTACACAGATCAGAGATTTTGCCACCATGCACCCAAAAATCTCCTCTCCCCCTTCAGTGTGGGTGTGCAAACCTGGCCTCAGCAAAGTCCCTGCTGCTTTTGCAAATGGCCACTTGTTTGGGGCTTTAACCTTTAACCTTTCAGTCTCTCACACCCTTTACTTCACATGCTTGAGCATGCCAAATAAGCCCCAAAGGAACTCAGAGACTGAAAATTAGTTGAATATATTCACGCCTTAGTTGTTTTTAGTAAAAAATGAAGATTTGGTGCTGTCAAAATACTGTAGGGACTCCACCTAGTCTCTTCTGAGCTGTCTGTGTAATATCCAAAACAAGAAAAGGGTCCTTGACTCTTAAAATGCTGGGTTTGATTATTTTTTTTGCATTTTGAAATTGGTGCTTTAAAAAAAGGGAAAATTGCATTCTAACAAAATCTCTAATTATGAAACAAAGTAAACTTAAGTTTTGAAGTATTTTATGGGAGCTTCTTTTGTCCCCCCCACTTCATTTGTCTCCTTTTGTGATTTCTGAAAATATGACTACTAAACTTCACCTGTAAATAACTTTGGAGCTTCTTGTAGTTCTTTTCAGTTTTTCAATTTCTTTTCTCCCCCATTATGTTCCCCAGAACACTAAACCATACTTTCCTGCATAGGAAACATCTGTCTCTAGCTCTGTTGGAATTATGTTAGAAGACTAAGCCCTTTGATTACATTTATCAAAGGAGTTGAGCCAGTATATTTCAAAATTTTCAGTTGTTTTGTTCACAGCTTTTCATTGTATTTTGAATAGCAATGGTAAAGTCCACCCCTGAAGCTGAGTGATCTTTCCCACATATGCTGTTTTCCAAATCCATCACTTTTCCCTTGGAAAGAAAAAGCAAACAAAAATGATTTTGAGAGACAGGAAAAAAGTCTCTTTCCCTGAGATGATATTTTTAGAAACAGATGGCAAAACAAACTGCAGATGTTGTGCCTGCAGCACCTCTATTCTAATAACAGGATTGTTGAAAGATGAAAGCAGCCATTTGTGTGTCTAACTCACTCTGTTAGTAATTCTTCCTCCGTGCAAGAAGAGCGGGGAGTCCTGGTACAGCAGTTTTTCCCCTATCTTGCCTGCTCTGAAAAGAATTTCCACAGTTCTCTGCTGAAGGATGAGTGTTCTGGTAGTGCTGTCTACAGCAAACACAAAGATGTGATAGTATAGGAAAAATTAATCCCAATCATCTATATGTCATTTACTATTGAACCAGTAAGTTTTTTTTATTCTCCTGGTGACTTTTTTTCCTTTGCCTCTCAATGACCTTTCCTTCCTGATGACAAGCTGCAAGTTTTCTGTTGGCCTGTCTCGTAGGTGGCAAGTGTCCAAACACAAGCTGCCAATTCAGATAGTTTAAGAAACTCTTAAGACCTGCCAAGCTTGGCATGCCTCATGTAAGAACACTATATTCACATGGAATGTTTAAAGTATCCTGAGGAACTGGAACAGTCTTGCTTCTTTTTCACAACCTAATTTGCTTACATTTCATTAAAGCTAATTAATTAGGAGTCTAAGCTGCAAGTCAGGTCTAAGCCATTTGGACTACTGTAGTAGCAGACATTTTGTGAAGTCCCAGATTTTTTATGATCTTCCGAATATCAATTGCTATTGATACCTATGGCTTTTGCCTTAAAATCCTTATACAAGCAATAATGTTTATGGTATTTTATTGGCATTTAATCTTAGAAGCCAGCTGCACATTCAAGATGCTTATTTTTAAATGAATTTTAGTAGCTGTATCCTTGGGATATATCCTTGGCTGCAAATGTGAGTGTCCAATAGCCCCAGCATTTTATAGCTATATTGCCATAATTTTTCTAGCAGCTAAGGGGAGCTTTGTGGATATTAGAGCAGTTGAGCATTTGCTTCTAGGATCTAAATTTTAGATTTATACACTGACAAGAGATGGTTAATCCTTTTGTAGATCAAGCCCTTAAAGTTTAGCTGAATGACAGAACTTGAAATAAGACCTTGGAGTCTTCTTTCAGTTTCCAACCTTAGTTAATCTCTCATCTACTTTTAAACAAAAGTTGTATTTTGGTCCTTCAGATTTCTTAAATCTTCAGACAGATACACATACCAGGAGGTCATTTTTCTGGGGATCTAGCCATGTTAGAGCAATGACAGCTTTTACTGTGTGTGTGTCATATTACATCAATTTTCTAATTCAAGGGAGATTTCAGCAAGTACAAACCAAGATGATGAAACAGTGATGGCAAAGATTTTAGACATCAACTTAGAGCAATGATTGTTGTTCCTTGTTGAACAGCAGCTCTTTATCAGTTTTCTCTTTTGCATTGTCTTGTGCTGTTCTATTCTGGTAATGAAATGCCCAGAACTGCACCCATAATTTCAGGGGTAGTGCTGACAAAGCCGAGGAGAGAGGCACCGTTATCTCTCTGCTCCATTACAGTGACGCCTCTGCTTATACAGCACCAGGGCTCTGAATGCAGCTGGGAAGCCTAATAAGCATAGGGAACTGGTGCAGAGGAAGGAGATTCTTTGCAAGAAAGGATTAAGGGGTGGCAAATGCAGTTTCCTTTTATAAAATCCAATAAATTTGAGCTTTATGTATCTGACTGGAGCACTGGGAAAGGTGCTGGAAATAGAAAGCAAAGAAAAAGAAAAAAAAATGTATGTAAGGGTTACATATAGTAAATATATATGAAAACCCGTAAGTATTGTTCAGTTATGTAATATTATTACAGATTTCAGGTAGTTCTAGCAAATATCTTAGATGTGAAAACAGAGTGCTGGTAATATCCTGTCCCCAGGAGGTAGACTGCATGTCATATTTTAGGTTTCTCTGATTCCACTGTAAGAAATTATGCACGTTCTGTCCCTCTCATTTACTGCTAATGTAAGTTAGCAATAATGCATATAAGTGTTATCAGTGTAAAATGGCTGCAGGTGAGTAGAAAATCATGCTCTTAAGTTTCAAAAGTAAGATTGTTTGCCAGAACTGAACATTAGATCAGAGAGTGAATTAGGTAATTCATAGCATATACAGGAAAAAAAACCCAGTTTTATGTACAAGGAATTCCTGGGAGACTACAATTGGTAATAGGCTTAAATTACCAAAAGCATAACTTTTCTGCTGCATTCCTCACTTGTTTTATGACTCTCTTCCAAAGCTTTTGTCCACAGCATTTGTGAACGGGATATTGATTTGTCTTTTAGGAAAGGAAAGAGTCAGCACTTGGATGTCTATAGCAGTTTGGAATGTGGATGCAAATTAAATTCTTTCATAGTAAAAAAAAATACCAAAAAACTTGTGTAGATTCCTGTATATATGCATATGCCTGCATATTTGCTAATTACATTAACCACATGGCTGGAAAAACTGGCAGCCTCCTGAGATGTTGAGTGACTTGGGATTAATGAAAGTAGAAAGTATTTAGCAGTTTATAGTATTAGGGCTTTTGTACAGTTATATGTGGAAAAAATCACTATATAGAGTTAGCCAGACCTTAAATCACAGACTGGAAAAAAAAGTCCAGATGATTTAACAGAGAGGAGAGACTTTTGCTGGAGCATTTCAAAGCTCAGCTGTCAAATACAACAGCTTGTTTTCATAAGGTGCGTATCATCTACATTTTTTACTGTATTTCATTACAATGCTCTACTTTATTCTACACGGTTTGGAAACATAAGGAATGCCTGTTGGTTTTCTGAGATCAGGCAGCTTCTGACTTTCACTCACTTTTTTGAGCCCAGCTGGTGCATCTGTATTCTGCACATTAATATTCTTGAAAGGAGCAGGGATAAACCTTCCTTTGGCTTTTTTTCTGTCTTTAAAGTAAGCCATTACTACTTCCATTTTTATTTCTGCACTTGACAGTGTTATGGATCTTCTTGATCTTATCTAACAGAGCACCCAGCCCTATATGCCAGGTAAGGTGTTTGACCAGAAATGCACTGTTACTACTTCAGTGGCATAGTTTATCTCAGATTTGAAATGTGTTCTGCAGGTATTAAAAAGAAGCTTTTCAGACCTTTAGTAAGAGTGATGAATGCTATTGTCTGCTTTTCATAAATACAATAATCAGAGATGTTTAAAGGATACTTCCTGAGGTGTCTCACTAGCAGGCTTTAGTTGAGAGAAACATGGAGCAATGCAAGGAGAAAATTATTTGTAGGGCATGCAACAGTTGCAGAGGTGGAAGACGATAAACTACTGCTGAGTTTAAAAGAAGAATTGCATTAATAAAGGAGAAGAAATGTTTCTAAATAAATTTTTTTTTCGTTATGAAAAGCCATATTTGTTTAAGCAAAAGGAATAATTTCACCCATAGATATACCTGAATGCCACAGATGAGCAAACAGAAAGTGTTTCCTCCTCTTCACTGATCTGTGTGTTTGGTGTCAGAGAACAGTCTGCTGACTTTTAAGTTTTGTATCCTGATAGTTCCTGTAAATTCCATGCAGTGCTGAAGTTAGGGAATGGTTTCCAATCTGTTCCTCACTTCCCCTGTGGAGTCATTTATCCATGTTCAATTTTAAAGTTCAGTCAGTCATATTTCTGTAAGATCACTGAAGGCAATAGGGTCAATACAAGATTGCCAAGTGCAGATCTTAACCTACATTCTTTCCTGTTGAGTGGTAATGATAGGAGACCTGAACTCATCTCTCAGATCCCTAACTTGGGTAGGCAGCAAGTTGGAATGAAGAATATCTTTAGAGCTGGAAGTAGATATTTATCAGGTTGGAAAATCATCCAATGAGACATAATAAGCAGGAAACACCATGGTAGAGTTTTGAAGTGGAATGTATTTTTTTAAGAGAAAGGTGAAGCTGAGGAAAGAGCAGAAATGAAGTGTTTTTTCCAGTTAACTCCATGTTATGCCTCCCAACCTGTGAAGACAGAGCTGTCATCTTATCCCAAAGCTTATTGCTCCTGTGCTGAATTCTGATCTTTGTAGTTGTATATTTGAGTTGCCACTTGCTTCCCTTTCTCAGTATTTTTCAACTGAGGTTACCACTACTAAATTACCAGACAATGAAATAAGAAATAATCAGGAATTATGATGGAGCTATAAGACAGCAATACCAACTTATAATTTGGCTTCTGGCATGCTTCCATTTTGATGAATAATTCAATGCCTTGGAAGGTTGGGAAAAGAAGCCACTTTGCATTAAACACTTAAATTTACCATGAAAGACTAGCAAGAATTGTTTAGGCGCTGGAAAAAACAGGCAAATCTGCCAGTTCTTCTTCAGTGAAATGTTGGTCCATGTGTCTGTTCTCATTTATTGTCCTTTGTAGAAGGCAAGCAACAGGCTCAAGTGTCTATAATGAGTCTTTTGAAGTTGAAACATTTCTTGTAACTTCAAAACAGTGCTGTTCATAAATACCCTAATAAGGCAGTAAATCACAGGGCAATAAAGTTAAAATTTGAACACCTTCTTGTTTCATTCACAAAGTTCAAAGCTGCAGGTTTGCCAATAGCAGAATTGCTCAAATAAAGTGTTTGTTCTATTAACATAATGTTTCCAGCTCTATCTCTTTTTTGATTGTGCTTAAGACCATCAATTAGACTAAGAATATGAATAGAATAATGAATTCATCAGAAAAATAATTCTGCATGAGAAAATTTTGTGGCTCATAGAGATAAAGAAAATTAGAGTCTATGAGAAAGTAATAGAGTTTCCTATTAAAATCTAACCATACAATGTCTTACTTCATAGCAGAGGAAAGCCTAATATGATAAGATTTTTTTAGCTTCTTTTAATTAACTTTCCATCCTATTAGACTTGATCTGCAGTTAACTTTCATTTCACAGGTATTCATGATTTTTATGCTCCTGAGAATTAAACCATGAAGCTCAGACATGATGGTTAATATCTATGCAGTCATTTTTCAGTTGCTTTTCTAACGATGACCCTGAAATTTAAATGTAAATACTTCAGGTAATACAGTAAGGAATAATATGGAAAACATATTCAAATTGACTAAATATCCCTTTAAATAGTGATTCCGCAGCAATCTGACCTGCCCTGGTCTATGAATATTAACTTGGTTTAAAAAAAAAAAATTACACACCATACTCCCAGATACCCCCATCCACTTTCTCCATCCATTTTGAAAAGTAGTGCTTCAACTTCTCTAACAAAGAAAAAAAACTTCTGGGATGATGGGGTATACATTATCTTATCATGGTGTGAAGATTAGGGAGAAAGAATGTCAAGGCCTCTCAGCTTACAAATCAGGTAAGCGGAATTAATCTATAGCTACAAGCAGTCATCCTGAATTTTTGTTTAAAAAGTCTGTATGGACCTGAAGAATTCTGGTGTCCATCTTCATGGACATATTGGCTTTACTTGTGATTCTGAAATAGATACAATTCTTGTAGTATAGAATCACAGAATTGTTTGGGTTGGGAGTGACCTCAAATATCTAGTTCCAACCTCTTCACCATGGGCAGGCACACCTTCCACTGAACCAGGTTGCTCCAACTTGGCCTTGAACATTTCCAGGGATGGGGCTTCTTTGAGAAACCTGTTCCAGTGCCTTACCACCATCAAAATAATGAACTTCTTCCTAATATCTAATTTAAATATGCCTTGTTTCATTTTGAAGCTGTTGTCCTATCACTACATACCTTTTTAAAATAGAGTCCCTCTCCAGCTTTCTTGTAGGTCCCTTTAGGTACTGGAAAAAGGTGCTGTAAAGTGTCCCTGGAGCCTTCTCTTGTCCAGGCTGAACAACCCCAGCTCTTTCAGCCTGTCTTCATAGGAAACAAGCTCCAGCCCTCAGCTCCATGACCATCCTCTGGACTTGCTTCAACACGTCCTTCTTATGTTGGGGGCCCCAGGTAGTAATACCATCAATACTAAAGTTAACTTTTGGAATGAGATCTGTTTCTCTTCTAATCCAATCTTTTTTGAAAACAGAGCAAATACCCTTCCCAGCCACTTTCTTGCTGTAATGCAACCTCTGATAAACAGCTTAAAGCGTTGGCTTCTGAATCACAGTAGAATTTATTCCAGTCATTCATGATGTTGAAAAAGAGGATTCAAACTTGCCTGCAGCAGCCTTCCATTGCTGTAATCCTGAACTTTCAAAAGAAAATTTGCAAAAACAGCACCCTCTCTTTATGCTTCTGCACTTGATGTCTAGTATTAAACTTCCCTGCAAAAACAAACAAACAGGAAGTCCTGCCAAAAATCCATTCCCAAAAGCCTGAGTCACAGCACCATCCCCTCTTGTCTTTTCTAAATGATAGACAGAACTAGCTCACATGTTGAAAGCTCCTATACAAAGGATTCCCCCTGCAGTGCTTCAGAGCTAGATAGCTCATATGTTAGTTAGCTCTTTTGTGTGTCTGATGCAGTTACAAGTGCTGCCTAGTAGGAGAATTGACGTCAAAGTATGGATTTATAGCCATTTGCCATTCCATCTCTAAACACCTCTGCTTGAGATCTCAAGGGGATTCTAGTGCTTTTAAACATTATTAAAATCAAAAGGAAAGAGCATCTCAAATTGTCTGAAGTGGTGTGAGAGAACATCACCTAACATACTGCTCAAAAGCTTGGCACTCCCATTTTTCCTTTCTGGAGGAGGAATTGGGGTTCTATTTATTTATGTTTACAGATTATCAGGGTTTCTACCTAGGGTTTTCTATCACTTCCCAGTGGTAATTTTATAGAACCTCAGCAGTCTACTTGGTAGTGAACTTCTCATCAGTAACAGTCTCTTATGTAGCATTTTTCCTTTACAGGTTACTGGGGAATAAAGCCTTAGTGTATACAACATCAGCTCATTTTACTAAGGAGAACTTGCCCTTGCCTTTTAGAATGGCTGTGGGGCAGCCCTTGTATCCATTCTGAGGACTATTTTGCCTTATTTTTGTCTGAAGAGGAGACTGAAGTCCCATTGTAGTCGGACTCAGTTCTGGACTTCCAAAGGCTTCTTGTAACATTATCAGCAGGGCTGTACTGCTTCCATCATTTGGAAGATGAGCTTATTAATCCCTGATTTAGTGCAGTTTTTTAAAATGTGCTTGAATGGGTCATTTCAATTCTTAACTCTTACACCCCAGTTACTCTGGGAGGGAACTTAAAATTGCTCAAACTTAGTAGAATAAAGCATGCCCTATAAGAATCCCTGTCATGCCCTGTGATTAATAAAATAAATAAGTTTAGGTGTGAAGGCACAGGTAAATTAATCTTGTTCAAAGCCGACTGGAATAAGCCTCTTCCCAAACATCACACTGTAAATTCTCTTCACTCTATATTTTACAAAGAACTGATGTTCATAAGGTTGAAAAGACATGGTAAATTATTTCTTCTCAGTAATTGCACTGTTTAGCTTGATATAATTACCAAGGAAATTGTGTATTATTAGTTGGAATTCATCACCGTGTTTGTATTGTCCAGCTTATATGTTAACACCCCTGCTCTTTTCTAGAGCTTGTCCAGCACTTTCCTAGGAACTGTGTGTACACTGTTAAAGGTTGTACTGATTTCCCTGTATCCTTGAGAATAAGGTGTAGCTGCATCAATGGAGACTTCTAAAGTGGAGTGCTTTGGATCTTTAATGTCTTCCAGAGACATAAGTAATGCCTAGGATGTTCCTGGATTATTTAGCCATCTAAGAAGTGGATACTTTTCTTTGTGTGGTTTTTCTTTGCTTTATTTTGTTTACAACTCTAAGGTAAAAAGCACAATATCTGTATCTGGACACAAGCTGCAAAAACAGGTTCTTCCCAGCACTGATTTTTGTCTGTAACAGGAGTATGACATACTAAAAGAAGAGGGGTTATTGAGAGCAGAACTAGAATCATTACTTTTCCTTCAGAAAATAAGTTTAAGCTCATTGCAAGGGACACCTTTTACCAGTGATTCTACTATGCTTTGGGTTTTTCTCTCACAAAGAAAGGGAGGAAGTTCCATCTGCTGAGTTACTTGCAGTTGGATTAGCTGCAGACTTTGAAAATGTAATGTGCTTATGCTGTTTTAGGGATTAATTCGATTACTTTGTAGGAACTTTCAACAGAAATGGCAAACATAGCCTAGTTTGCAAGTGATTAAAAATATTGCACTGAAAAAGTCTTCTGCCTGCTTCTGAAGTACACAACCTCCTTTCAGGTAGTTGTAGAGAGTGATAAGCTCTCACCTTAGCATCCTCTTCTCCAGGTTTAACAATCCCAGCTGCCTCAGCCACTCCCTGTAGGACTTTCCAGACCCTTCAGCAGTTTTGTTGCTGTTCTCAGGACATGTCCCAGCACCTCAGTGTCTTTCTTGCAGTGAGGGGCCCAAAATCAAGCACAGTACTTTAGGTGTGGCCTCACCAGCACAGGGAGACAACCAGTGCCCTGGTCCTGCTGGCCACACTCTTTCTGACACAGCCCAGGATGCCATTTGCCTTCTTGCCTACCTGGGCACACACTGGCTCACGTTCAGCAGCTGTTGACCAGCACCCCTCAGGTCCTTTTCTGCTGGGCAGCTTTCCAGCCACTTTCTGTCCTTTAGCACTGCCTGGGGTTGCTGTGACCCAAGTGCAGAACCCAGCACTTGGCCTTGTTGAACCTTGTACAGTTTTATCTCAGCCCACTGATCCAACCTGTCCAACAGCATATGACTTCTTAGGATGCTCCTACTGAGAAGATATTCAGAAGTCATGAAGTATTTACTAGCATTTGGACAACCTGATGAGATATATTTTTACCTGTCTGCTTCATAGCTGTATACTGAAGAAAGGAGGAGACACTAATATAGCCTTGCAGCTCTGTATTTGTGGATATAGAGCAGAAAATTATGTACATTTTAGTATTCCATAAATTTGCAGAAAACTTTTGAGACATATGTTTAGACCAAAGACAGTAAACTATTCTTGCTCCCACTCAAATTATTGGATGGCACTTTGCTGCTGAAGTTGTCACTATGAGAATCTGGGTTTTGGTTGCAGAATCCCTTCAGAAACACTTCTTTCCATTTAACTGACTTCTAGAATTAAATAAGTTTGGCTTTACATTAAAAAAAAAAAAAAACATAGCTGGGCTGACTATAAATATCAATCTTCAGTCTTTCAAAAAACATCACAGCAGATCTTGCTCCCTGGAGAGAGACAGTTTAGAGATGCATGGGAAAAATGCTTTCAGGCCAGTGATACTGGTTGGGCTGCTTAGCACTGGAAGCATCAAATAGTCTTTGATTTGAAGGACTGTGAAAAGATAATAAGCTTATGGAAAACACCTGAAAAATTCTTTACTGCTGTGGCAGTTTAGCCCTATGATTTCCTTAGCTCTCAGAGCTATAAATGTGCTTTCATTTCTGATGATAGTTTTTTAGCTCATTGCTATAAAGAAGCCCCACTAATTAACACAAACCCAAACAGAACAGCATGTGGGACTTTGCCAGTCATTTTCATATAGATATTCTTACTATGGATTGCTTTTTTATTTCTAAGCTTCAGATGTGCCCATGGGCTTAAAATGAGAGAGCTTTTAACCAGTACAAACAGCTGGTGCAAGAGAAGTGATATAACTAATTTATATGCTTAGGCTTTTCCTATCTCTGTGTTTTGTAGTGGACCAGCTAATTCAATACACTTGTCTTGCAGATTAAATTAGAGCAGATCGCTGATGGGAATCAGAGGAACAGATTTTTATTCTGAGTTGTGTGTAGGAAGAGGTTTTGCTTCAAAACTTAGTATTTAATCCTATTAATCTATAAGTTATTTGTTACTTGTGGTCTGCTAAGCATTCATTTGGCTGGATGGTTGAAAAACACTATGAAAGGTTGAAAGCATGCAAGAATGAACAGGTTGTTTTGGGAGCTAGTACAAGCAGGAAGAACCAGAGTTGTGTTGCAGTGGACAGAACTCAAATAATTTGGGATTCAGTGTCTTAGGGAAGAGAGAAACTGTCAGCTTTAATGGAGAACAAGAACATGAAGTTGTGTAAGGGGAGGTTTTGGTTAGATATTGGAAGAACCACCCAGAGGGTGGTTGGGCACTGGAACAGGCTCCCCAGGGAAGTGGTCACAGCACTAAGCCTGACAGAGTTCAAGGGATTTTGCAATAGTCCCAGGTGCATGGTGGGACTCATCCTGGGGATGGTGCTGTGCAGGGCCACAAGCTGGACTTTGATAATCTTAGTGGGTCCCTTTCAACTCTACATGTTCTGTGATTCTGTGACTAGAGTGGTAAAAGACATGGACGTTTCAGAGGTTAGCATGAGCCTGGGTACTGCAGTGCAGCCCTAGATCCTAATCCACCATCCATCCTACATATTGCTTTTTAACACATACACACCCAGAGAGAGAGAGAAATGTGCATTACCTTCACTTTTCTCATTTCCCTTTAGAATGCAACTTGAAAACAAAAAATAGTATAACAAAACTTTATCATTGAAGTCACTGAACAAGGGGCTTTTTGTATAATTGTTTCCCTGTTGATATATGGATTTTTTCATTTGAAAACACTAGCTATCAGCTCAATCCTTCAAGCAAGAAACTTGTAAGCTTTGATAATACAGATGTTTAAACTCCCAGTCCTTTGATCAACTTAAAGTTTTTGAAAATTAAAAAAAAAAGCTGCACTCGTTATGCTTTTTAGTCTTTGTTTTCCTGAGGAATAATTTGCTAAGTGTTCAGTAATAAAATAGAATTTTGTAATTTCATGTAGAAGCATTTAGGATCCAATTTTCAAATTAGGACATCTAGTTTTTACTATTAACAGCCAGAATTTTTTAAATACTGAAGAAGGTTTTGCCAGTCTCAACAGAAATTGCTGGATCCAGATTTTCTGAAGAACTCCACTTCTATTCAAGCTGTATTGACCTCTGTAATGACCAAATAAAAATTTGCTTAGCACCCTTCAAATCCTCTTGTAAGGCTAACATCAAGATTTCCTTTACAGAATCTTGTCATTTCTTTAAGTGTCTCTGGCTCTAGTTGTGGTTCTCTCTTTTGATCTTTCAGGCAGTAAATAGCTTTTCCAGACCCTCACACAATGAGTTAGGAGTTTATCATCAAGTAGGGCATAAGTCTTTTCTGGAGAGGCCTGACATAGTCTGCACAGTTGGCAACCAGACTCATGCCTTACAGTCTGTTTTGCATCAAAGAGAAGGCACTCAATTCTAATGTGCTGAAGGGGGATATTTCACTGCTCTGAAAATCCAGCTGCAAGTCATGACAAATACTGATTAAAATTCAAAGCTTAAATGCCTCTTTGTGAAACTCCCTAAGTACAATTAAACCAGAGGCTTGGAATCCTGTGGGGAATGATGTCCAGGGACACTAGCCTTGTAACCTTGCCAAACAAAAATCTCCACTGAGGTCTAAAAAGGCCTCACTTCTGTAAATTTTTTTTCATATTCCTAACCAATTTTTTCTGATCCATAAATGAACCCCCACATTTTCTCATGTAGGCCAACATTTTGCTTCCTGTAACCTGCGTGTTTGTCCCTGGGATTATCCTGACCAGGTTTCCTCTTCTGTGGTTTGACCTCTTCCCTTCCTAACATGTTTACCAAAGGGATGTAGGAGATAGGTCCAGTGTAGCCTCCCAGCATAGGCATGGTACATTCCAGCTACAGCTGCACTGTGCTCTTAGTCAGTGCAGCCTCATCACTTTTAAAGTAGAGCTCTTATATAACTCCTCTCAGAACTGGACACTTTTCAGTAATACATCTAAAACCATCCCAGGCTATTTAATTTTTGTGGGGTTTATCCTTATTTAATATTCCCCAGAGCTAACACTGATCTGTCAGGGGCTTTAGAGGTGCTATTGCTCCTCACGTTTATGAGTACCAGAACATCCTACCTGCTTGTTATAGTACCTACACAGAAGTACCCCTGGCTGCATCCACAGGGAGGATATCCCCATTATTCCCAGAAATTCAATCTCAAGATAGCTTCCACTTCAACTAATTGGTGGTAGCATGACCTTATGATGGCTCATGGAATGATCTTACTGACATTCCTGATGGGAAGCTAAGGTGTATGCAGTGCTTACAGCCAGATTTTCCCACCTGGTGGAGAGATTTCTCTTAGGCAGGGTCCAGAGATTTATATGTAATTTTGTTGTCTTTTAAAACACCAAACAAAACAGTTTGGGTCATGAGTTCTTTCTTGGAAGGACTCTGATATCTAAGGGGTGGTCTTTATACAAGAAAAACGCAGACATCCTATGTGTCATTAAGGAATTCAGAGGAAGCTGAGGACCACTCTAGGACATATGGTATCTGGAATACTGATTTAGGAAAGAACCAATGAGTAATAGCTCCTTGAACTTTTAATACTTTTGTTGCATAGGAGAAAATAGTCTATGTCCTAATGCTAGCAGTGGCAGCATTTTCTGCCACTATGCGGAAAAATATACCACTGATTTCAGGTCTGCCTTGGAGAGTTAGAGTCAGAACAAGGGATGGAGTTTGGTGTTTTGAATGGATTCAAATAGGAAATAGGGTGAAAATTCTATCCTAGCATAGCTTATAATTTCTCCTCACCCTTTTCCCCTTCTGACCTCCCCCAGAAATGCAGAGATCCTGCTGGAATGTGCTTTGCCCTTTCTGGAGAGGCATGGATGGTACACCCCTTGTCCGCGCCTTCCCTTCTGCCTGCCCGCCCCCCAAATCCTTGCTTGCTCTTCTGTTTTTCTACTTTCCCTAAATGCAACTTACTTTAAGCATGCATTATTATTAACATCCTACAGTAAAATTAAGCTATTATATAACCCATTTGTCGATCTCAGCCAATTTCTTCTATCTTTTCCTATGTCTATTTATGACGTACATCCAGACTGCACGTCTTTTTTTTTTTCCTCTCCATGTTTATTTTAAAAATAAGTGATAAAAAAAAGATCTATTAAAAAAAAAAGCAACACTCAAGGGTGGTGGGGTTTTTGGCCGACAATTGCAAACATATTTGAATGGGAGGGGGATGGAAGGAAAGAGAATCCAATTATTTTTTTTTTTAAATTCAAAATTATGAAAGTGTCCCTAGACTGCTTTGTCTGTTCCTTTCAATGTGTGCATCTGGTTTGTCCATCTTTGAAAGTGTGTGGAACAATTTTTTCTTTAAAAATAAAATTTCAAAGTCCAGCAATTGTTCTTATCTCCCTTCTTCCTGGGAACAAAGAGAACTCTCTATATCATCTTTTGCTTTTTTTTTTAGTATATCTCTACATAGTTCTATTTTGATGTATTTCTTTTCAATGGTTGAATTTCTATCTTAGATTTGGTTTGTTCCAATCTAATAATGAAAAAAAAAAACAAACAAAACAAAAGAGTTATGAATTGTTTTCTGCAATTTTTTCCCTCTATTTCTGTCTTTAAATAAGGAACTACTTCACTGGCAGAATCCTACAGCTGTATTTTTGAGATTCTCCAGGGAATCTGAATATGAAAGCAGTCTAATTTGACAGTGGGGAAGGGGTATGCAAACACGACCTTTACATTTGAAACAGTACATTTGATGTACTCAAGAAACTATTGCCTCAAATTACTGAGAATATGCTGTCAATTGGATGGACTTCAGAAAAGATGATTCTTAGAACAAGAAGGCTGTGGGTAGCTACAGATGAAGTTGTTCTAATTCCAATGCATAAAACTAGTTTCCTTGTTTTTTTTGTTTTACTCTCTGGTTATTATTATTATTATTATTATTACGACTATTATTATTATTAGTTTGTGTATTTTTACTGCTATTTTTAGTAGGGAAAAGTCTTAACTGTTTTTATAATTTGAGAACCTTTAATGAAAATGTAAATATTAATACTATAATTATAAATTTTTTGTAACTTGCATGTTGAAGAAGTTGCAGCTTAGGGTTTGTGAGATTGTCAATGTTAGAGTTCTGTTCTTTCTTTTTGTTGATGGGCATGAATATGCTCATTTGTTTTTGTATATTGCCCATCCCTTCCTTACAGCCAGAAGCTCTAATGCTGCTAGATCACTCCGTACCGCCCTTACATGGACATGGCAACTGACTTACACATTCACTCCCATCATCTTCATCTCCTGTGTAGTACACTCATAGATTTTTACACTCCCACTCCGTCCACCCTAAGCATTTTTTCTTCCCATGAGTTTCCCTTCACCACCCCTTTCTTTAGCATTGTTAAAATTTTATGTGCAGTCATCCATTCCTTAAAACACACACACACAAAAATTATAGAAAAAAAGAAAATGTTTAAAAAAATATATATCAAATTGACCAAAAAGGCAAAAAAGCAACAAACTTTGCTTTTCAAAAAACATTATATGTGTAGATATGCAAACAAGCAAAAGTAAATTCAATAAATTGTACAGGATTTTTAAACTGCAATATGCTAACAACTTTACATAAGATAAAAAAATACAACCAAAAACAGCAGAAAAAAAAAAAAAACAAGTTCAAATTTGTTAAGGTGCAAGATTTTTTTCTTTTCATGTTATGTGGTGTGGATGTATGTGTTGTTGCCTCCCTGTATCGCCCTTTGTTGTAAAACAAATATATTTAAAAAGAAATAATAAACATTTTGCTAAAAAAAAGTTTTTAAGAAACAACAGCAAAAAAAAGCAAGTTACAAGAATGTGGCAATGCTACTTGTCCAAGAGCATTCTTACACAACTTTCTTTTGTAAATTTTTCCTTTCATGCCAAAAAACATGCGGGCAATTTGTTGATGTAAGTTGACTGTTACGAAATCAATGTGGTATGCTTTCTAAATATTTTTATGTATTTTTGGTTACCTTTTTTTAAAGGAAATAATGGTTTTGATTTTCATAATTTTTTTCAGTTCTCATAGGTTTTGATCTTTCTTTTGCTGATAAAGTGAATTACTTGTTCTGTTTTTCTTTTCTCTGACCTTGTTGCTGTTGCGTTTTTATTTTCTAGTGTATGGTTTTGCTTTAAGAAAAAATATATAGTTTATTTATTTTTTAATCAGTTTGTATTTGCCTTTATGTTGTGTGCTCTTTGTATATTGTCGATTGCCATATTGTATTGTGCATAGGACGGGGTGAAGGAGTCTGAGGCAGTTTGGTTCTGTTCTTTCTCAGTCCCCCTCCAGAAGATTTCGTTCCCTTTCCCCACACAAATCACCAGTTACTTCTTTTCATGCTACTTAAATTGTATTTAACCTGGTGGTGTAGCCTTCATGTCAAGTCCAAATTTATGAGGCTTCTTTAGCATTTTGGTAGTTCTCTGGGTTTTCCTACTGCAGCTCCACACCGTTCCTACTTTATTCCCATGAAACTATTTTATTTCTGTCAAATTTTTTCATTGCTGAATATGTGCCCAATGTCCAGTCCAAATGATACTCTCAAGTGTACTCTCACCAGGTTAGTGCACTCACCATAATACTATTAGTACCAGACTTGATAGCATCATCCAGAAATGATGCAGACAGATCCTGAACCTCTAAAATTTCCTTACTACAAAAGAAGTTTGCATTCGTTTCTTCAAAAAGCAGTGACTAAAATAAGAGAAAGCTGTACATCTTTATAAGTACATATGTTTTCATCATTTCTGCATAGAAATGCTGTGCTCAGCAGGTGTATTAGCTTCAACCATCAAGTCCCTGGGACAACTGATACTGAAAACACAACAGATAATTGTACTGAATAGGAAGCTGTCACCAGGTAATCATAAAAGTTTAAAATAATGGTGGGAGATAGAAGAGAGCATGCCTTAATTGGTTCAGAGAATCTCAGTGTCTGGGCACCAAAATTCTTGGTTTTGCTCTAGAATTTTGCTTCTAGACATGATGTCAGGACCTCTCTGGAAGATTCTATTTCGCTAAAACTCCACAAAAGTGACCAATAATTAACATCAGTAACAGACAGCCCAACATTAACTTGGGATTCATGACCTCTCAAACTCTGTACCTTCATGTTGCTCATGAACCATCTGTTGGGAAACACTGCATTTACTGATGTCTTTTAATATAGTTGGAGGGAGGGGCTTAGGAAATGCTTTTCAACCAACTCTACCAGAAATCCAGTTTTATTGAATGATTTTGAGGACTATATAGTCTCTGAAATGAAAAGGAGATCTTTTAAATAAAGAGTTGCAGGACTCCATTGTGGAAATCCTGTTTTTCTCTCTAGTACTCTCTGTCAATTTGCATGTAATTCAGACTGCAAGAGTAGAAAATATTGAGAATGTTCATATGCTAGGTTTTGTGTTAGCATCATCATTCCTTTGAAGCAGAGACCATATTCTGAATAATTTCCTCTTTTTATCCTCAGAGGACTCAAAGCAGAATTAACTAAATACCATTAGAGTGAAATTTATGATCTCACTCTTTTAATAAGAAATTATCATGTTGATACAGCGCGGGGGAAAGGTAAGGAATTAGTTCTCTGGCAAGTATTCCATATTAAAAATGGAGTCAGACTTCAGAGAAACATCAAAAGAATAGAATGAAAATTGCAAACTTTGGATGCAGAATTTCAAGTACCTGCAGAAATGGATGAATTGTGCAGCCTTTATGGATGACATTTTAAAGCTCCTCAGTTGCAGCTGGAAAAGAGAGACTATAAGGTGTGTTCCTTAGCAGCAGCAGCAGAAGATGAATCTTTCGGGCTTCTTTTTTGTGTGCCTTTTGTCCTGTATCAGTTTGATGCCTGAAACTCCACTGAAGTAGTTGTGGCTCTAAAGATGAAAACCACCAGCTGCTACAGTTTTTCATGTTGTTTTATTTATCAAATTTTTTGGTGCCCTCTGCATTCCTGGCTTTCCCACACCATCCTCACAGCTCATAAGGCTTCTATTAAATTTTAAACACTCTGTCTTTTCCAGTGGCAGAGGACTCTGACTAGAGCTCAGCTCCAGAGGTATGAATTATATATCTATAAATACACTCATAGCAAAAAGCAGGGCAGCTCCAAGGCTTAAGTAGACCTTTTATATCCCCTATGCTCTTGGTAGTTTAAAGAAAAGCACAGCTCCATGAAAGTAGTATACATGTTACATTAAAAGGCTAATTTTTAATTAATATATGCACGCTTTCTGGAATTAAAAGGCCAAGCAAACCACTGGGCTGTTTGGTTTAAGATTTCCCACCTCACAGACTTAAGTTCTCTCAGAGCTCCTTCCAGTTTGGTGTTAAGTTTTTTGGGGTTGGGTTTTTTTTTTCATCTACACTGTAAATGAGTTTATGTCACTGCAGAGGAAACAATTTCATCTGTTTCTCTTTTGTTTAGTTCTTTGGCATTGTGTTGTCAATGGGAGCTTTTTAAAACACATAATTCTATTCAAGAAACACCTATTCCCTGCTTAGGGGAGAAAGCACAAAGTAGGTGAAAAATAAATCTGGAAAATCCTTGTGAAGTCTTTGGATTGCTAAAGTAACCCTGAATTCAAAGCATACGTGAACACTTTTAACAGGTGCTTAACAGCCAATAGAAAATAAGGGGAGAAAGAAACCTATAACTACCAGGAAACAGCCTATATCATTCACAAGCAAACTCTAGGTCTTACATGAATATTTATTTGTTTGAAAGCCATGGCCCAAACAGGGTTGCAGCCTTGCTTTTTTTTTTTCCTCCTTTTTGTTTTTTTTCATAGAACAGAGAAATTTGGAAATTGAACCTGTAAGTTTTATTCAAGGCTGCAAAGCATTAATTTTTCAGTTGAAAAACGGGTAGACATCATGAGGAGAAAAAAATCTGACATACATAAAACCTCTCTCAAACATATTTCCCTTCAATATTGTCATGTAAGGTTTTTCGGGGGCTCTTCTAGCTCTTCCTAGAGGCCTAAATCTATAAAACATTTGCCTTCTTCAGCAAACCACTCAGGATCCAAATCCTGCATAAGATATTCTTGACAACCAAGTGGCTGTTTAAAGTTTTTTAAATCTTTCAGTGTTCACCTTTAATCTGACATGGGGCCTGGGCAAGAGGCATCACTACTCCACCATCAAAGGACCACTGGCTCCAGGCAGCTTCCTGCACCCTCAGCCATTCTTCTGTGAAAGATGATTCCCCCTACACACACACTCCCAATCTGCTGGTCATCAGACTCCCTCTCATGTCTCTTACCTGCAGAAATGTAGTACCACTTACAGAGTTGCTTGCAGGTATCATATGAAAGTTTGCAATTGCTCCATAGATATTGGTGATCATATTTCTCACACTTTCCTGGGAACTTTTCAGGATTTACATTCCCTGTTTTCCTGAAATAACACATTTCTCTTAGACTGAGTGGCATTTTTATCATGGCATTTTTAAGGATGTTTTTATTCTCCTATAAATCACATACCCCAGGAAGTATTCATTGTGCTTGCATCCTCTTACCTACAGCTTCAAGTTTGCTGTGAGTTTTGCGTAGATGCCCAACGATGCAATAAAAGAAAAGCCAGATTTGATACCTAAAGTGATTTTTCAGATTTACTGTCACACAGCCTTTTTTGGCCTCAGTTTCTTCTATTACGAACAATAAAAAATTTAAAAATCAAAACATTATTACCACCTTTGCACCACAGCTATCTGACACCGCACAAAGGTAAATGTAACAAATTAACTCCTTGATGGAGAAATTACTCCTAAGAAATGACCTTAAACAGTCTCTATTTCTTGAGTATGCAAGTAACCATAATGTGAATCATTGGACAATTTGAAATAAAAACTAGTGATGAGATTAAATAATTGAATCAAAATAATCCAGTGCTCCTGGTATGAAAGTTATTTCTCTCCTCATATACGTTGAGAGATGAAAGCTTTGTAAAACTTAGTCCTGACTCTGTCTTATTGCCTTCTGTCCAACAGACTTGCTGGCATTAAACAGCTCCATTATTTTCTCCATCACTTATATAAAACCCAACTTATCATAGCAAGTCTATCAATATTTCAAGACAACTGTGATCATTTTTATAATTCCAGTACTCTTGATCATTATCTCAAGTCTCAATAGTAACAAAAACCATATAACTTTGACCTGCTTTTAAATGCAAAGGTTACTAGGGCAAAAGGATAAATACATATTAAATGTAAGAAATGTCTGATTCCTTCCAGAATATTAATCATTAGGAGGACCAAAATTACTTCTTTTTGGATGAAAGCTACCCAAAATATTGCTCCAATGGGTGGCAGACTAACTACATATGATGCTGTAGGCCAGTATAATAGCTTTTAAGAACAAAGGCACTTCAAGGCTCCAGATGAGCAATTAAAAGCTGACCAACTTTTTTTTTTCCAGTTGAGTGTCACAGATGATGAATGAAAATCACAGATGAGTATTGCAATTGAACAGTAAAACACTGATCTTAAAAAACTGTTTAAAGGAGCACTTTCTTTTCCTGACTTTCTGGAAATTGAATTCCAGACTCATGCCATTTGTTCAATCCTCACTTAAATTCTGTTATTTTTATTCATTTTTTTATCAGGCTCACAGATGATCTTTTCCCCCCAAGGCATACTCCAAGTTCATCCTGAGACCACCTGTTTGCATAGATTATAGATGCTCTACTCAAGCCATGGACAGGCCTTCTGGACATAAATAAATCATATTATATGCTCTAGTTTCTGCATAGCTCAGAAAACAGCTCAGATGCCTGAGCACAAAATGCAGTGTAGCCATTTGGCAGACTACACTGTGAGCTTTTTTACATAATTTTTTTGAAAGCATGTAGTTTAGAGACATTGATACTTATTTCTTCAGTCTTTCTGCAGTAACAAAAGAGACATATGAATATACTGAAGAAGCTCAGAAAACTAAACATGTTCAGGTTATTTCTTTGTATCTTAACTTAAAACTAGCTTTGCATGAAAGCATGCAAAGTACCACATTTATTATTTTGGCGTAATTTCTACCCTGGTAACTCTGAGAGAATTCTGACTGTTTCAGTTGATTAAACTCTGTCACCACTTAGTTTCCCATTAAGGAAAAGAATAAGCCATATTGCTATTTCAGCTATCCAGATTTAATCAAACTCTTAAGCACCTTTTCCAGTATATTTCTATCTCCCATGTGTAATTTGTTCACATATATTGCTCTCCAATACATTTAGAAGGTATTTTGATTTTAGACAATATTCCTTATAGACATTCCATAGACGTTACTGGCAGAATTCAATGGGAAACAAGTGCATGTAATATATAGGGTAGATTTGAGAGTAGAATTTTTGACCCTGATGAATTCAGCATTGTAGCAAAGCCAAACTGTTCATTAGCATTTATTTATACATAATTAAAACCCAGAATTATTTATTTGGAAACTACAATTCCATTAGTACATTCTCCTTAAGCAATGGTGAGTATAAATCAAAATTTCTTATGCATTAGGAATACTTACTGAGTTGCACTCCTTTGAACAGATCTAGGTGATTCTCATTATGTCAGCTGAACAATTCAGTTTATATTTTAAGCTGCTTACTTACATAGCTAGGTGAAGAAAAATTACCCAAATAAAAATTTATACACCAACTTTCAAAATCAATATAGTTCACTCTAAAAAAAATTATTGATGACCTGTATGTCAACAGAAGACTATATAACCAGAGGTAGAGGAATTAGATAAATTAATAAGATTCCACACCTTTTTTTTTTTTTTTTTTGGTGCAATATAAATCAGTGGAGTGTTAACTACCATAGACTCAAAAGTAGAGGTGCAGTCACATTATGATATAGAGACAACAGAAGGCTATTACTCTAAAAGTAGCAATATTGCTGCTCAGAATCCAAATCACAGAAATGATACACTGATTTTCTTGTTTCATTTGCAGTTTATATTGTTGTAAGGTTCAAATGTTACATCTATAGCTTTACTGTTCTGCTTGAAGAGCAGACCATAAGTCCACCTTGTTTTCAGCCCTCTGTAGGCAGGTAACCATCATGTTAGAAATCAGTAGAACGGATTGCAGCTGTCTGCCTGTCAAGAAGTAACAGTAGGTGTGAAGACAACTTCTGCACGACAGTCCTGGGCTCAACTGCTAGCTTCGTTCATCAAAGTCCTTATTCAGTTTTTTTTTTGTCAATCAGTATAAAATCTATCTTAATTTTTAATCAAACTATAGTAAATGAATATCAAGAAGAATGGAAGATGAAGATAGCATGGCACTAGTAGCCCCAAAAGATGCAAGGAAAGGGACATTCCTAGTGTCAAACAGAATGCTAAAGAAAGATTAAAAAGAAATGAACATTGAGTAGAGCTCTGTACCTTCATGGACCCAGTAAGTACTTGGTTCTTATTCCACCCCTAACGTTCATGAACCTTCCCACAATTTAAAAGCCAGACAATGATCAGGAAGAAATGGATGAATGGAAAACACCTTAGGGAAAGGACTTATATACTGCTAGAGAGGGTGAGCATATTAGAACAGAAGAGAAGAAATACCACTGTTATTTTAAGTAAAAATAATCAGAAGAGGAAAACTGGCAAGATGAGTGGTAGAAAATAAATCTAGGAGAACACTGGTCTAAAGTAATTAATTTAAACAGTCTTCTAACCAAATGCTTGAAAAAGATCACTAGCAAAAATTGATGACCACAGAGTCACTTGAGAGTATCTCCAAAAATAAAAAAAATTGGATCTGTAAAAATTCAGGGGATTTCACTGTACATACCTCACATAGGTAGAAAATGGAGCATTCACTTTACCAATGCCCAAGCAGGGTGGGAGGGAGCAAAGAAAGGCAGCCCCAGGAAAGTATGTTGGTAGTGTAACTAGAGAGACAGAAAGCAGATCCCTGACACCTTTTCATAATGCCCAGATCCTCTCTCACCCTTAAGTGAACTGAAAATGGTGCATCGTGTCATTAAAATGTACTAATCTTCTTTTTTTTCTCTTTTCCATCCCAGGAGGTGAATTAGTTATCCCTCTACTTGTAGAAGACCCTTTAGATATCCCTCCTATTGCTACTCGTGCACCTTTCATTACACTTCCCCCTACCTTTCGCCCCCTCCTCACCATTATTGAGACCACCAAAGATTCCCTGTCCATGACCTCTGAGGCGGGGTTACCTTGCTTGTCGGACCAAGGCAGCGATGGTTGTGATGATGATGGCTTGGTGATATCTGGGTATGGCTCAGGGGAAACCTTTGACTCTAACCTACCCCCTACTGATGATGAAGATTTTTACACCACCTTCTCCTTGGTAACAGATAAGAGTCTTTCCACTTCAATCTTCGAAGGTGGCTACAAAGCACACGCACCCAAGTGGGAATCCAAGGACTTTAGACCTAACAAAGTCTCCGAAACTGGTAGGACTACTACCACGTCTTTGTCCCCTGAGCTGATCCGCTCCACAGCTTCGTCCTCGACTGTGATGATTCCCAAATTGCCAGCCGGCAAAATGAATAACCGTGAGCTCAAACCCCAGCCTGACATAGTCTTGCTTCCGTTGCCCACTGCCTATGAGCTAGACAGCACAAAGCTGAAGAGCCCGCTAATCACTTCCCCCATGTTCCGTAATGTGCCCACAGCAAACCCCACGGAGCCGGGAATCAGACGGGTTCCGGGGGCCTCAGAGGTGGTCCGTGAGTCGAGCAGCACAACGGGGATGGTCGTCGGCATTGTGGCTGCTGCCGCCCTCTGCATCCTCATCCTCCTGTACGCCATGTACAAGTACAGGAACAGGGACGAGGGGTCCTATCAGGTGGACGAGACGCGGAACTACATCAGCAACTCAGCCCAGAGCAACGGCACGCTCGTGAAGGAGAAGCAGCAGAGCTCAAAGAGCGGCCACAAGAAGCAGAAAAACAAGGACAAAGAGTATTATGTGTAAAAAAGAATAATTATTTATATATAAATATAGAAATACTTAATGAGATTTAACTGAGATATCAGAACCATTGCAGCGAACGAGATGATTGGGAGATATCGTTTGTGGGAAAAAGTATTGGGAAAAAATTACAGCAGTGACTGTTAATGTCTAAGTCCTCACTTGGAGTCAGCAAACTTTGCCCTAATGTATTATAAAGCACACTTAGCGTTCTGGAGATGGCGCGCACAGCTCTGCTCTGTTAGTGAACTTGGACATCTCCAAATCTCCTCCTCCGCTGAACTTTCTGCAAAGGTAGAAGACTTCATGGCTTACTTGTTTCATATCTCCAAGTGAGTCTTTAACAATGTTCGTGATCCCTGACTGTATCAATAATTTTTCAGTTTACTTATTTAAAAAAAAAAAAAAAAGAAGGAAAAAGAAAAAAATATAAACATTATTAAACAACAAAGATATATTGAACAAACTGATCTGGCCGTGTCCAGCATACACATAACTTTTCGAGATTGGAGGAGGGGAATAAATGAGTTTGGAGATTGTTGGTTTTCTGGTTTGATTTTGTTTTGTTTCTTGGGTTGCTTTTTGTTTGATTTCTTTGGTTACTTTGGGTGAGGGAGGGAAGAGTGGAGTGGAATGATGTGGGGGGTGACCCAGGACATGAGAAGAGATCTCGGAAAAAAAATCCATAATAAATAAAGAGAGACTATTACCGTATATGAATTCTAAAGCTACCCATGGTGTTTACTCTGCATATCTGGTTGTATTGTCTCTAGAATCCGTCATCTTGTAGTAAGTTGTTTGCTAACAACGCAGTGAAAGTGTCTGATGAGTGGTGCTGAGGAAAACTGTAATGGAAAGCTGGTTCTCTTGGATCTGGCTCCAGTATTTGCAATTGAAGAGCAGATGGGTTTGGGTCTGTTCTGATCAGTCATTGGCTTTATTTGAGTATAGCACTCGGTATGCATTTGACAACCAAAGTATGGTTAACAGGATTTGGAGATTCAAAAAAGAATGCTTAAAAGTTATTACCTGTTCTGAACTGAATATACTGTGCAAAAGTAAAGGAGCCTTCCTCTGGGATCTGGTTCTGTGACATTGCAATGCATGCAAAAAATAATAATAAATCAGTTTAATAAAGTGATCAGAAAGACACCAGTGGAGTTCAACTTGTGACAAGACCAATGAACATGAGAAAAGCTAAACACTTGTAAAAGAATGCAAATTACATAGTTTTTTTGACATATAAATGTTTTTCATATGTAATATTTTAATTTTGTAGCTTGACATTTCAGATCATCTCTGTCATTCCATTTGCCCTATTCTCTCTTTTCCTTCTCTTTTATATGAAAGAAAATAAATAAAGCTGCTGTGACACACAAAAAATAATAAAGAAAAATTAATTTAATAATTTAATATATATATATACACACAGATATATTTATCATGGTATGTTTGATGGAACGGCTGGAACAGAAGTTCTGTTATGGTCTTAATGTGGAATGAGAATGTTCTTAAAGAACAGAGTAAAAAGAAACAGACAACAAAAGCAAACCTTAAAATGTGAAGGGAGAGTGTGTTTTAGCTTTGTCACAGTTACCTGTGTCAAAAAAAAAAAAAAAAACCTGAAATTTTGTTTACATATTTTACTACTATTTTTTTGCTAGTATAATTTCTATATGGATACCCTAATGGTGTATATACTGTTTTATGGTTAAATTGGGAATGTCTTATGTTTTATTTAACTTATTTAATTTGGTTGTTTGGTTTCTACATTTTCCCAGTTATTGTGAAAAGGATTATCTTACTGTACAGAACAATAGTGAGGTGGTTTGACGGCCATGTCTATCATGTGCAAAAAAGTGGAAGAGGGAGAGAGAGACAGAGTGGGAAACAACAGAAACCAAGATGGGTTGAGAACCCTGGGATATCAGAAATTAAAACTTTTGCTGTATGCGGATGAAAACTAATCAGCTGTTTAGGTTTAGAAATCTACTCTTGCTGGTGTTTATAAGTCGCATGAATATTTGACTTTGAAGAAGTTTCATCAGATACACACACGCACATGGGAACTTAAATTCAGAAAAAGTCTTCTCAAACACTTAGAGAAGGCGCTTTCATGTTAACAAATATTTTCAGTGCGTGTATGTGTGCGTGTGTGTGTGGTGCGTGTGTGCGTGTGTGAGGTTGAGCTTTTTTCTTTTTTATTTTTTATACTAAAAAGAAAAAAAGACAGGTTTTAAAAAGGTATGAAAGCACGATTTTAGATGAATTAACTGGCCGAAACTATATAAAAGTTGATTATATCTTGATGTCTGTAAAAGATTGCTGTTCTTGGAGTCTTGGAGTCTTGTGAAATGATTTCCTGCTTTCTTTCTTCCTTTTCTTTTTTGCTTTCCTTTTTTAAGTTAAAGGAAAAAAGTATTTACACTTTCCTTTTTTGTGTAAGTTTCTATTGGACAGTTTTTGGGAACATGTGCATTTCTGTATGTGGGCTACTACCATATCCCTGTTGCTTTATGGACAACCTGGAGAAATTTCATTTGAGTTATCGTGATGTTATTGCTTTTTTTTCCTTTCTTTTTATTCTTCTTTTTGATTCTTTTTCTTTTCTTAGTTGCAGTTTGTTTAAAGATATGCTTAGCAATAAAATGTTCTTCCCAAAGCCCTGGATCTTGCTGCATTTTTATTTCCAAAAGACTTCAGGGAAATTCCAGACCTTTAAAGGTGAAAATATTTTGTGATGCAAGTATCTCCCATCCCACAGGAGTGTCTAGCCACCAAATTACAGATTCATGTTCATGTTGGCTTTCTTCTTTTAATACAATAAACCTTTTTTCTTTCCTTTGCAGAGATATAAATTACACTTGAGTCTGGAGTCTATCTCATACCCCTTCCACCACCTCAGTTGCATCATTCTCTGTAATACAGGTTTCAGTTAGCTCAGATAAAAGCATACCTAGGACATTGACTTAATATACCCTTTCTTATGTTCTCCCTTTGAAGTGTGTAGCTCTTTCAATGATGTTTATGGGATTCTGGAATCATCTTTGCTCAGGAGTCAGTGGTAGATGGTCTGAGTGTTCACTTCTTTCCAGTTAACCCCAACTACAGTACTGAATGTTCCTCGTCCTACTGGGCATTATAGTCTGATTCTGGCCATCATGCAAAATTGCCAATACCCTATCATTTAGCAAGTTGTGCAGAACTTCAGTTCACAGTAGTGTGGGGTTTTGACAGATTCAAGCTTCTCAAGCTATCTGCAAGGTTTTTTACTTTTTACAGGCATCTGGAGGTCAGCCAAATGAGTATTTCACAGCCCTTTCTTTTTAATCCGGGGATGACTTCACCTTTTTTTCCTCTAGGTGGAATCCATAGGTCTTTTGAGCAGTGTTTTCCACAGGTTTCACTTTCAACCAAATTCAACTTAGGATAAAATGATTGTTCAGGTATCGCCTGTGATTTTCTACATTGTTTTTGCTCACATTTGCATAGGTGAGAATATATATGTGTACATACATGTGAGGTTCTTTTACTGTTTTCAGTTCTTTTGTGAATCATGTTCTGACAGATTTCCACATCTATCAAACCCACAGGTTCTGGTCTAATCTTCACTCATTTCCCTCCCAAAATCATTAAATTTCTGAGTGATGACTGGTACCTAATATTTCCAGTACTGGAGCAATCAGCTGGCATGTGGGCGATATAGATCTGAACCTAAATATCTCTTCTAATATTGCAGAAAATTTCCTTATCACCAAGCAGTTGGTGTTCTGAAAAAATATTTTTCTTCCTCAGTACTTCTCTCAAAACCTGTTATACTTCATATCATTATGATATATTATGTGAAGCAAGAAATTTCAACCTGATTTACCCTAACCTTCTGGCTATAGTAATGCTTTTTCTCATTTTTTTCTGTCATCTAATGACCATTTTATTACTTAGGCTAAATGAAAATGTCAAAAGAGATTTCATTGCTGCCTAAAAGGCTTGAAATTATTGTATGTCTTTGGCTCATCACAGAACCATAAAATTGTTGAGATAGAAAGGGAGATCATGTAGTCCAAGCACTACCACCCCAAAGCAGAGTCAACGGCAGCAACTCACTCAGGACTATGTCTATTTTTGTTAATATCTCCACATGTAAATGCCACAATCTCTCTAGGCAACCTGCTCTATAAGAGCACACTCAGAGTAAACATTTTTTGTTGTGGTTCAATGACATTTAATTCATTTGTTCCCATTTCCTTTTACCCCTTTTCTGGGTACCAGTGAAAAGATCCTGGCTCTCTCTTCTTTACATCCTCCCTTCAGATGTTCATATATATTAGTAAAATTCCCTATAAGCCTTTGCTTTTATAGGCTGAGCTGTCCCAGCTCCCTCAGCCTCTCCTTGTACAAGGTATGCTTCAATCACTTATTCATCTTCATGTCTCTTCATCGGACTCACTCCAGTATCTGGAGCAGACACAATTGACTTATCACCATCACTGAGCTAGGTACACATGTCTTTTCAACAACCAGGGCTGAGCAGCTGCTCCTCTTCCTGCCATTTTCTACTGGTAAACAACAACCCACTTACTGTGCCACTTTCTGAAGATCCATCTCTTAGTTGCCTAGTTCTGTATTTCCAAAATTGTTCAGCGTATCTCTGTTTATTGCACAGTTGCAGAGGGTCTTCACTGAGACAAGTCATGAAGATCTGAGCACGAATGGGCTTGAGCTTTCGAAGCCGTGGTGTTGCAGAAAAGGACAAGTGAGGATTAATGTCAATGCTGGTTTTTTTTCCAGACCTTTCTTTGCTTCTTGTTGGGGAGGTAGGGCCGACAATGCTGGTCTCCTCTGCAGTTGCCATGCCAGGCTGCTTTTCTTCCACAAGAAGTGAGAACATTCTAATCAGACAGTTTGGTAATAATGATTAAAAGACAAATATCCTTCCTGCCAATTCCATAGTGAAAGTATCTTCAATCACAAGGTGATGATGACTCCCAAGGAAGGCAAAGACACATGAATTATAACTAATGAATGTGACTTGACACTTAGGGCCAAAGTTAAGCACGTTACTTCTATGGAGATGCAGTTTTAATCCTATCAGTCTGAAAGGCATTTGCAAGATCACAAAGTTCTGTCAAGGGCCCTTTGAGAAAATAAAGTCACATGCAGCTGTTGTCATTTTATCATACACCCTCCCTAGCTGGCAAGGTTGGCACTGGCTCCCTAGAAGACTTTTCTTACATGCTGGAACAAGTCACTGCCTTTCCCTCCCCACATGCAAGTGATAACATAGAAATGGAACAGCAACAAGACTTGCCTTCCAGCTGTCAACCTCACCAGACCTTCTTGGCTTGGTAGATGTACTAGCATGAGAAGAAAGACTATTGCCTACTGTTTGGCTCTCTGGATGGGACCCAGGCTGAGCTCTGAGAGCACATTTGCCTAGTTAGTGTAGAAGTATTGCAGCCAGGGGTGTCATGATAAATGAAGGATGTTGGGGTGCAAAGTCTTGGCTGATACTCTTTATTGGTGAAAGTTTTCTCACAGTAGCAACATCTGTTTGGTTATTTAAGAAAAAAAAAAGACCCAGAATCTCTTATTCAATTTGGTAAAACACTGTATAGTAAACCATCACACTCTGTTTTCTCTTCAGACAATATACATTGCACAGTGCTATATCTCCTCTCTGTCCCCAAACATTTCCAAATAATCCATTTTCTAGCATGCCTGTTCATGTTGTCCTTCACACATCAGCAAATGCGGTGCCATCCAAGGAAATTTTTCAGTAAATGTTGGTCTGCAGAGATTTGATGTTTGTAATTTGGGCACATGGATTGCATGAGAGAGGGAAAAGAGCACACTCAATTATGTGATTATGTTAGACTTCATACAGCTAAAGAAAGGCTTAATTTTTAAAGGTATTAAGCTAGCTAATTCTTATTAAAAACAGGGGAAATCAACTACATAAACACCTTTAAAACTTGAGGCTATTTCAGTGTAGCAGTCAGATAAAGTTAATTAGCCAGTGTTAATTGCTTGGACTTTTGCAGTACCTCATGGTGTAGGCAAGTGGTGGACAAGGTTCTGCTTTTTCTCACGAGGCTTACATAACTCACCTGCCTTCAGAGTAGGAGTAAAAATGAGAGATGGTTTAGATATGCTGTAAATTACCTGGAGACAAATCCATTTCTGCATGCAAGGATGAAGCTGCATGAGCATGCTATTTCCTTACATTCAGTTGAAGCAGACCAAAAACAAGAAAAAAACTTTGGCTTATTTATGTACCTAGTAAAAACCCAACTGAAGCCCAAAACCTGTATTTCTTCCACCAAGCACAACCTAAAGCCACCCAGCAGAAGTTTTCATCTACTACTCCATGCAACTCTTTTGTCTGCCTGTTTACAGAATAAAACAAAAGGACAATGTCCACATGGGTCAGAAATATCCTGAACAAGCAGCTGGAAAAACTTAAGGCATGCTTTTCTTCAATGGCTCGTAAGCTGGGCACTATGCCTAACAGCTTTGGCTGATGCACATGGAAAATTAAATTCACTGGGAAAGAATTATATATATACATTTAATTATGCTGCCAAAGCCTTTGTAACACTTTCAAAAAATTCACTCAGCCTTTGGATTTCAAGAATACTTACATAAAGTGTTAAAACACAGAACAACAAAACACTGGACTGACTCCCACCACAGAAACAGAAGTGGAAATGGGAAAAGTGAATGCTCTGTAAACCATTTGTAATTGTATCTGCATGACCTCCTTGGTGCACATGGTTCTCACAGTTTTCAGTCTTATAGCCTGGCCCAGTAATTTAAAGTTGCTACTACTGTCCTGTGACAGTAACAGCAAGTCTTTAGTTATGTGGGGAAAGAGATAAATGGAAGGAACACTCACAAGGTGATGAGGTTCCTCTTCTGAGGAACAGTTTCCAAGAGCTATTTTTAAGAACAGATGAAAACTAAGAAACAGAGCCTGCATGCAGTGCACAGCCATGCACCTCATAAAGCAGCAGGTGAAGAACAGGATTTTGATTTCCAAAACCAAGAATACTGACCTGACCTGTACCAGAGCTAAAACCCTTTGTTTAACTTGAATCAAGCCCTTTTGTCCACATGCATCATGCTCTGGAGTTTACTTGTACTATGCAGGATACTTCCAGTAGGTCTGTTTGAATTCTGTAAGTATTTGATCTCAACCACTTCTTCTACATCATATGATTATTCATTTCTGCCTGTTCTCTGAGTCACAAACATTAATTTACATCCATAGTTCCCTCGTGAGATGATACTAGTATCTCCCCTGTGCAAGGATGGAAATTAAGACAAAGAGACTTGCCTGTGGTTACACAGAAAATCCATGGTTGTAAAAAGATTAGCCCTCAAATCTTCCAGACTCTCCTACTTTACTCACGCCTCCAAAGTACACTGTGGTGCTGCCAGAGGTATAACACGTGCATTCCTCCCATTAACACTAGCTTCTCCAAATCAGGAGCTAGCTTGATTTGATTTGGCTAAGAAAACTTAGAACAAATGGTGTAAATGCAGGAGCTTCTAAAAAGAGAATAAAACTCTTTTAACTAAGAATGTTTCCATTTTAAAAATGGAAACTATTAGGTTTCTAACTGTTTCTTTTCAATGTCCTGGCTTTATACATACTGGTAAATACACAGGCACATGAATGCATTTTAACATCCAAAGCAGCTTCTAATCTGTTAATCAAGCCCTTTTCTCCCATGTGCATTGTGAACTGGAGCTTACTTGTACTGTGCAAGTACTATACTCTGGCAGTACTAATCTGCCAGAGTCTAGCTTTGCCATCTGTGAACTCCTGCAGAAAATCACTGCCTGCATCTGTAATATTTTGCTATAAACAACTTTTTATACCAATTACAATAACACCAATGACAACACAATTTTATTACATGTAATTATCGGAAGTAAGACTAAATGCCATATCACAGCTCTCCTGGGTCAGTGAGAGTTGAAGTTGGTTGTTATCGCTCACAGTCTGCCCCAAAATACATAGTGTTTCCAAGATTTTAGATAACAAAGATATTGTTATCTGGATAAATTAAGTCATAACTCTCACAAACATTCAGAACCTACTGAAACTTCCTTTGAAGCTAATGGCAAAGCTTCCTGACAATAAACAGAGAGTGCTCCCTTTCCATAAATCTCTGAATCTCTGCAAGTTTTGCCATAAAAACTGTTTGGATGTTTCCTTTTTTTCCTTACCTCATGGTGTTCACTGTTTTTGTTTTTTTTAATATTAGCCACATTACGATCATAAAGAATAACAATTATGGTATGCACTATAAAGGCTTACTTTGCAACAAGGAAAGTTTCTGAAGGATCGTTTCTGCTCCCTCAAAGCCTTTTTAACACAAGGACTGAGAGTACAGAAACTCTCAAGCAACTCAAAGGTTTCTCTGTTCTCCTGATGTTTCTGGGCCCCTCAAAAACAAAATTCATTTTAAGTGCCCATAATATCAACATTTCTTCTACAGAAAGGGACCTACAAATAAATTTACAATTCTTATTTTACCTACAAATAGCTTTACTTTTTTTTTTTTCATAGCTGATTTCACTTCATAGTATTGCTTTCTCATTGACTAACTGGCTTAGCAAAATGGGAGAAAATAAGCTGCATATACAGTGCATCTGGGTAAATGTAAGCCAAATCCATCAACAGGACTGTTGCATTTAATATAAGCGTGGGCTCTTGCACTTAAGATACGCCTGCAGGGTGAATACATCAGACAAGACTGTTTAACACTAAGACATACTGCACCTTGAGCACTTACTACTGAAGTTAAGAAATGCTTTGTCATTGATCAAAAAAAACATATAAAGGGAAAGTATGTGCAAATCTGAAGCCAGTTCCTGATTTCCCTACATAAATTTAAGGATACATACTTCCCTCCTCAAATTCTCAATCAACAGTACAACCTAATGTATCCCATATACTAAGGATCATTTCTTGCAGTGGCACCTGTGCAGATTTGTTGAAGCTAGAATTCTTACACATCCTTGTCCAAAAATAAGAAGTAGAACTACAAATTCTTGTTTATAAAAGCAATTTAAAGCTATCACTAAATGTGAAATATGGATGCAAAATTGTTGTTTTATCCCAATTAGAGCAGTTCCCAGCTAGGTTAATGTTTTTGCTGGTATTTGCATAGCTGAGGGAACTCAAAGTCCATTTCCAGACCTTGAAGACTCCACTACAGAAATACATGTGTCTTATTTTAATGCCATTACATGACAACGTTTGTGCTGAAGAGTCTTAACCTGAGCTTGTTATTTGGGGGGGGGAGGGAAAATTGCTTTCAGCTTCCCTAGCAAACAACCTTGAGCCAAGTCGAAGCCTGGCACCTAATGGCCATTCACCGATCTAAGCTAGAAAGATTTTGCAAACTAGTTGATCATTGAAAAAAACCTGTAGAACAATTTCCACCTTTATCCTGGGGATTTCTGAGCTGTAAGTAATAGTCCCCTTTTCATGTCTGCCACACAGCTTAGGCCAGCAGAGCACTAGTACTAGACCAGGAGCACCAGGCAGTACACACCTGCACTGCTGACAAGGTCTGTATGCTCACGAAATACCAGACAGACCTCAAGTGTCTTTAGATTCCAGGACACCAAAACTAAAGGAGCAAGCGCTGGCTTGAAGATTATTAAAAAATTATGGTAACATAACCCACAGTGGCACTACCTATTTTTGGAGGTACAATGTGCTCTTGCTCCTACCCTTTCATAAGCATCATTCAGTCTTTAGTAATGACAACAAATTAAATGAGTTTTAGCTCTTCGCTGCCTATGCATTCACTGTCTCTGCATTTCTGAGCTGTAGCCCTTTGTCTGCAATGCAGACAACAATGAAGACAATGCAGCAGCCAGGAGACAGCCACAAAAACATTGAGCTCAGAGGCTTGTTAAGAGCAGAGATGTGGAAATGCATCCTCCCACAAAGCAAAGGACCACATGTATGGCTATTAAAACCAAAATCTGCAGTGAAACTTCATTGAAGCAGAGGGCATGCCAGTGGGGTAGCATTAGTCCCAAGTATTTCTTTATGACTTTATTTTCCTTTTGTCTTGGCCCTTTCTGGAAATAATAAAAATCCAAACTGAAGGGCTAGTGAAGTAGGGAACTGGCAGACTGTACAGATGAAGTTCTCATCAGTTTTGGGAAAGAGGGGGAAGGGGTGTGAAACTGTCTAACACACACAGTAAACAGAGATATGTAAGCTTTATGCTAAGGATGTTTCTGTTTCTCTGCAGTTATCTCTCACTGCCAGAATAGCCTTAAGGATTAAGATGGTTTATTGGGATCAAATGCCTTACAGATTATTATAGTGCTGACTGTTTACTCGTTCACACTAAAATACAGATCCACACTTATATCCCTGTATGTGCATCTCTCAATCACAAATTATTTTCATTCCCTAAATGGGTCAGCCCAGATTCCTATTTTCCATAGCCAAGATAAATCTCCAAAGACATTTTGATAGGCCTATGTAGGTAGGCTAAGCCTTAAAAAACATTGTCAGCATTGTCAGATCTCAGCACTTGGAATTAACACAAAACTGACAGCGATTAACACAAAACTTTTGCCATGGGGTTTTTTAGGCAATGTATGGGTCAGAGGCTGAATCATCTAATGGTTAAAGTAGCTGAGGGTTGGGAGGGAAGGAAATCTGGAGTCTGGAACACACTTTTCTGCAGGAATGTGAACTGTGCTTTTAGAGGTATGAGACTTTAAGGCCATTTAATTTGTCTGGTGTGTAAAATAGGTGTCTTTTAACAAAAGGATGGGGGGAAAGATACAAGCCAACCTCTTGCTATCAACAGTTAAATTTCCCCTTAAAACAGAGCTGAGGTTCTGCAATCTCACCTGGCTTCTGCCACCTCTATGTTCTTCCTAAGTCTGATGTGCAGAGCCAAGCATCCCCCACAACTAGATACTTTTCAGTCCAGTCTGATAAGTGTGGTCTGAATTCAGGTGAACTGACCCTGTTTTGTCCTGTCCTGTCACTGAAAAGAGCTCAGCTCCATCTTCTTTATACCATCCCTTTTGGTATTTATGTACATTGATGAAAACAGGACTAGACCCAGAAGTGACCCGAGGATTCCCCTACTGCTGGCCACTGGCCTCTAACTAGACTTCATAGCGCTGATCACTGTCCTCTAGGTACAGCTGTGAAGCCAATCTCAATTCAGTCCACCTCACTGTCTGCTTATCCAGCCCACAGCTTCAAAGTTAGTGCTTTAGGTACCCTAAATGTGAGAATGCCACTCATGGTGCCTGATTCTTGCACAGGTTCCTAATAGTTCCCATGTTTGGGAAGATGCTGACATGGTTTTATTGATGACCTGTTGCTCTGTTATCTGGTCTTTATTCCCTGTATTGTTCTGCATTTCATCCAGAAACTATATGATGGAAAAGACTTCTGTAGGTCCTCTCACAGATATTTTAGTTGCCTCAGATTTTTTTTTTTTTTCAGTCTTTGCTCCACAGTAGTTTTTTTTACAAAATGAAGAATAGAAAATATCTCCAGTTGCATAGTTGGCAGTACTGTGATTCAAGTCTGGATTTCTGGGAGTCTGGGGTTCCATGTATCCCTCAAGCAAGAGAGATTTTAGCATTCTGCTAAATCATAACTTAATCTGTGCAGGGTTTGCCTTGGTGCTTGAGTATTTTATCCAGAAATCATTGTGTTAAAATTAACTTAATAATTCAAGAATCTTAAGTTTGCATAAGTCAATAAACACAGGCAGAAAGAGAACACCTCATTCCTGCCTGAAGCCAAGAAAACCCTTGTGCCTGCCTGAAGTCATGGTGTCCAAGTAAGAGGGTAATGGTGCATACTGTAAGCCATGTAAACTGATCTGCCTTGATACACCCCACCCAGGACCTCAGCACCTGTTTAACATAACAGCCCTGTGAAGGTTGGCATGAGCTGTTTATTTGCATCTTCGTATAAGATATAGGCAAGGGTTCAGGATAATGACTAAATCCAGTCTGGATGTGCTTCAGGTGCTAAAAAAGCACAGGCTAGTCTCACAAGTTTTCCATCATATCAAATATGAGCTAAGAAACAAGCAAGGTTCCTGACAGCTAAAGGCCCAGAGGTGGGCTCACTGCAGCAGGTTGAATTAGTGGCCTTTTACTCCAGATATCATCCAAAACAAGTTTGGTATGAATATTTTCTAAGTAATACCTGGCAGTTGGATGCAGAGAAGTAGGAAGCCTTCCAAGTGAAGTACCCGAGGTGATTAGGGAAAAAAATGTAATTTGCACAAAGATAATTTAGTCAAGGCACTGAGTGAAATAGTTCTGCAGTTAAGGAATGTGCCTTCAGAATGTTAATAGATGTTTTCGTCTGGGTCTCAAGTCTCACAGCTCAGCCAAAGACAGTGAACTTTAACGATGTAATAGAGACGTTTGGGGGAGGGCAATGGGTTCATTTCTTTTGTTTTCCTCCACTTATATTGCAGCTAGAATGACACTGTCTAACACCAGATTTCTCTAGACTGGTGAAAGGATGAGGGGCATCAAGTCACCTGGGACACATTTTTTGTGAGCAAGTGCTGTTTCAGGGTTTCTCAGCCTTAGAATAATAAAAACCAGGTTATTAGTATTCACCTAATTTAAATCACGTGTTTCTCTTGAACATCACAGAGTGAACTGGGACCCATACAGAGTGCCATCTCACAGGTATTGTGTTTGTGATACTGGGCACCATCCACTGCAGCTGAGCTGGGATTCACTAAGTAACACCTCCCAAGTAGTTAAAAGCTTATGAAAACTTTCTCGGTGCTCTTGGTTTAGCTCTGACTTTGTCAAAGTCATCTCTTACAGAATATTTTAATGAATAAATATTTTTTCAGTAATAAAACAGCTCTGTAAAAGTATTCTGCAAGTATACAAGCAACTACAGATCAAACTGTCTGATCTGATTACACTTACCAACCCCACAGAAAGAGCAGTCCTTTCTAGTGTCTTTAGCATAAACTGGACACATAGTTAAATTTGTTTTCTGCATTTGAGGTAGACATCTCAAACCTCACAAAATAGAAATCTTTTTGAACAGACAAGCTTGGTAACAGGCTTCAAATTGCAGTTTATAACTATGGACTGTACCAAGAAATTTTAACAAGAAATTATAAGAGTAGCAATGAAGGTACGAAATAGAAAAAAAAGGATCAAATTCATAAAGTTGAGTCCCAAAGGTTATGATGTGGATCATCATCTACAGGGACAAATCACAATGGATGTAATCCACTTTAAAATCACAAGATTTTTGAGAAAAGATGGCAGAATCGTGAGTGTTTCATCTCACATATGAGGAAGCAGTGACATTAAAATAGGAGTTTGTGCACTCTTGCAGTTAGATAGCATGAGAAGCCAGTCTAGACCCAATTCTGTGATTCACAGATTTTTTTCCATATGATTTCCTCCTAGATAAATATGTCATATTCATTTTTGTTTACTTTTAATAAGCAGATGCAGTTATTCAAAAATTAATAAGAAGTCAATTAACATAATTCAGAGGAAGGCAGAGATTTAATCAGGAAGAGCTGTTCATAATTAAAGGTATACTTTAATACATATATACTTTTATTACTTCTGAATTGATCATCAAAGGATCTGCAATCTCATCTATAAGACAGATCAAAAATTACTGGCAGAAACGAATCAGAAAATAATTGGTAATAAAAGACAAGTTAAAAAGGCTCCCAAGGTTTTGGTAGGCTATTTACGAACTAAAAGACAGATAAAAGAGATCTCAAAATCATTCACCATTAGTTATTCAGCCTACTTCATAACTGTTTTACTAGGATTAGGAGGTACTGCAAATTCTAAATCTGCCACTCTGGGATTTATTAGACACCCACAGTTTTTAGGGGTTAGGATGCAGCTGCAAGGCAATGATTCAATACAAATTGAATAGCTCATGTCATCCTCATCAAATTAGTGCTGTTCAATGCAACAGTAACTACCTGAAACCATCATGTTTGCTCATTTCAGCAGACAGATACACTCTGCATCTTCAACATCTCCTTTATGCTGGGGATTCAGGAAGAGGGAGTGAGGGAGGGGGTCACAAATGGCTCTTTCTGGCAGTCCTGGGAGCCCTGCACTGTCAGGGCATTTATGCTTCCCACAGGAGCAGGGGATGCCACACACCCCCTCCTGGACTGCAGGTAAGGTTGCAGCCAGCACCAGGGGAAAGCACAATCAGGCTGTGAGTTGGCAAGCCACCCAGAACAGCTCCTTAATTAGGTCTCTTCTTCTAACTGCTAATTTTAAAAAATATTCCATTAAACAGACGATGTATACTTTAATATTAGAACTTTTTGAATTGGTTAACTTTGTTTTTATATTATGCTATCACCGGACCCTAAAAACTATTCAAGATTAACATTCCTAAAGCCTTGGAAAGCACAAAAATGTTCAGATTATTACAGGAAATGGTGTAGATCTGCAGAATAACATCAGTTTAATATTTTCAGTTAATAAACCTGGGCATGATCAAGACAAAGAAATAGCACTTTGCCAAAATTAAGTTTATAATTTTTTTATCTTTATCTATATAAATCTATTATGTATAGCAATATATTATTTATATATAAATATATTATTTATTGTAAACAATAAGTCAAATTAAACTTCTCACAAAGCCAATCTTTGAATCATTCTTATACTTCTAAATATTGATATAAGCAAAAGTATTACTAATATTTCTTCTGATTACAAACCATTTTCCTAAGTGATTTTTTCTTTAGAATATGAGACTTATGTACACACTTGTACACTGTGTCCACTGGTCAGTAATTTCATCTACATAATATGCTTTAATCCAGAACTTTAAAATTGTATTTTATACATTCTCCATGAAAAAGTGGTTATGTCAAACTTTTCAAAACTCAAGGAGACTTCACTAATGGCATATAAAGACCCTTGCAACCAACACACATCCTTTATCTCGTTTACAAACATTTTGTGCACTGCAAGGCTTAATTGCCAACACTGTTCCATTACTAGAAACCATGTTTCCTTCACATATCAAAGCTAACCAATGTACATTTACATTATAATTCAAATTCTCTTATAATTGCTTCAGAATCTAACAGAGCTTTAGCAACAAAAATTATAATTGGTTTCAACAAAACTTATAATTGCTTTCTACCTTTCTTATTTTAAGAAGTCTTCTGTAAGAAGTTTATAAACAGCGAGTTCAGTACTGCCACACAGATCACTGCCTTGGAGTCTAGAGCCAGAAAAGCCTGACAAGTCATCACTTCTGCCTTATATGTGTGTGCTTATGTGAGCATATAAACAGTCTAGGTATATCTGTATATAAAATGTTACAGAATTTCCCCCTCTACTGCCCCTTTCTGCCCACCAGCTTGTGTAAAACTGGAACAATTTCTCTAGGAATGTGCCAGTCCTCATATGAAGACTTGCTGGAGACTCTCTTTGTGTCTGATTAGTCTGTCTTCAAGCTTAATCTGGTTTATATCCAGTTTGGATGTGCCTGGTCTTAAGTCCTCTCTCTGCTAAGTAAAAGGCCCTTTTGGTATATGATATTTTCCCTTTAGGAAGATATTTATTTGCTCTGTCCAAGCTTCCTCTAAAGCTTTTTAATATTTCAAACATGCCAATTTTGTAGCTTTTTCACGGCAGGATGTTTTCTCCTACTTTCAAACCAATTTTGCAGTTCTTTTCTACCCCTTTCCACAATTCAGTGTTAGGAAGAAATATTGAATATAGAGACCAAGTGTACAGGTCCGCTGCCAGTCTTCAGCATCTTGTCAGAAGATGACACAACCACACCTATTTCAACTCATATTTCACTCTTCACATGTGAAAAGAACAAAAGCAATTGCCACTAAAACATTCTCCCAAAGGCCTTTAGAAATGCATTCCATCGCCATGACATATGATTTCCCTGTGTTCTGTAGGGTGGGATAATCAGGGAAATATAGAACATCAGCAATAGCCCTATCTCTTGCCCTTCTCCTTACAGCACTCTGCAGACAAAGTTTTTAACTCTCTTACAGGATTTTGAAGTATGCTCCAAGGGTTTTTCTAGACTATCTCATGATCCAGATGCTCTGTACATCAGTCTAGGCTAAATGCCTATTTTACAGTCACCTGCAATCCTAAGGAACTGCATTCCATGGTGCAGGCACATCTTTCCAATCCTATTTACCCACGGCTTCAGCTGAAGACAAGTGTTTACTCAAAGCAATCAGCCCTGCCACAGCACAAAAGGCAGAGTGCTGAAAGCTAAATCACCAGCTTCAAAACCAGTTAAAGATAAGTTTACATTAATGTTTATTTTTATCTCTACTACATGTGATGTAACTTAACTACAACATTAACATTAGCCTTCACTGTATATTTTTAAAGTACATTTATTGAAGCAATTAAAATTACATTTAGCCAGCCTAGAAGCATGGGCCTCATCTACCATTGCCATAGCAACACAAAGAGCAGTTAAAAGGGTGGAAGGCTCTCACTCTCAGAAAATAACATGACAGAAAAGGAATAAGCCAAAGGATTCACTTTCACCTCACACAAGTGAAGGTGAGGCTGATTTGAGTAGAAGGCAAGAAGTGAGGGAATAGATTAGTTTAGGACACAATCTAGACTGAGCTGAACTTTCTTAATTCCTCACATTTACAAACCCCAGAAAACATTGACTGAAGAAACAGAAAGGAGAATAATCCCATGGATTTCACCTGACTGAGAGTTGCCTCCAACAAGCAGATTTGCAAACTGCAGCTTCCCTGTCTCATGTTCCACCACTGCAAATATCTGGTTGCTCGTATTATGCTGACACACTGAGTGGGTTGCTGAGATTTGGGGTGAACACAGTGTCTGTTTTGCATTACAGCACTTTCAAGACACACTGTACATGGCTAATTCACTGTCAGTTATTTTCAAACATGACATCTGCTCTTGGTTTATCTCTCCAGACAAAAGCTAAGGTCACAATTGCAATAATGCTTTTGTTATTGTTCGTGTAAAGAACTGGGGCTTTTCTCTTAATTACTTCGGGTGTGTTCTTGTGAGGCACAAATGTTGAGAAAACTTTACATAAGGTGAGTCAGAAAATTATAAACCAAGAAGGAAAGTGCCAATTCTATACATAGTTTTCACATCCCACAGTTCTGAAGAGAAGCTGGCAGCTGCTCCCAATGAGAAAAGCAGCTTAGGTTAGCTGTGCAGTATCGTACCCATGGGGCTAGCACAGTGCAGCTATAGAAACTGTCATCAGGAGCAGGAAATCCAATTTCATTCCCTCCTCCCTTGTCCTGAGATAAGAGAGTTCTGCTATTGCAGGCTAAAGATTACTGATCATTTCCACATGCACACCCATGTCATGCTCTTTTAACATTCTCACATGAGCCCAGGAGATAAACTCCATAGCAGTAGAAGTTAAAAACAGACTTGCTCCACTGCAGCAAGAAGGAACAGAAAAACAATAGCTGTAGCAAGAACAATAGTAGCAGCTAAATTATTGAAAAAATGATTGGGATGGAACACACTTTGAGAATCAATAAAATAGGCACAAATTATTCCAACCATTTTATTTTTCTTCACTTCTGACTCACTTGTACCAGGCCACTTTTTCCCCCCTGTTGTCAGCAGGGCAGCACCTTACCACTGCCTGGGCACTCAGAATGGTTTACATCGATGCAAAGGGCAAATCAGACTTACTCCCATCACCCTATATGGCTCCTGCATTTAGTCTGCCAGCAGTTCAGTGTTGATTATGACCATATCTTGTTCTAGTCGAGTGCTTGTACCCTAGGACCTGACAGAAGGCCAATTCCTAATGTCACATGGATGATGCAGATAAATATCAACACCCATTAATATAATTTCCAGTATGCCAAACTCAAATTCTGGCTGTATTATTGACAAAGTTACTGCCTCTCTTAACTTGCATTGCTGAGTTCCACAAAGTAGATAAACAATTGTATCAAAGGCATCCTAGGGATGGACATTTTGCCTCATTGCTGCCAACAATCCAATGCTATCAGTCTTGTAGCTGTAACTTGTCCAAGATCCTCCACTTCCTGTCTGAGGCAGCAATAAATAAGGACATTGAAAATTCAAGCTCACCTTAATTACCACAGTATTGCAGGTGAATGTGCCTTTCAGCCTTTGTTATTCAAAGCACGAGGATTCATGAAATCCCAACTGGGTCTGTAGCCTGGTGTTAGGGTGATCATCATGCAAATTGAGCAAGTGAAGGTCCACTGCTTCTTTGGTGTTATTTCAAATCTTTAAGGTCAGCAATACCTTGCCACCTAACATACTTCACCTTTGCACAACATAGTATGGGCTAATAACTTAGACTAAAGCTGGGCTCTTACATGTGTTCATTACTAAGTGCTACTGTTCAACTAGTCAACTGTGAGTCCAAATTCCTATAAAAAGTGTATTTGGTTATGTAAAAATTATGAAGAAAACAAAGCACATTCATCAAACATATAAACTCTGTCACCATTTTAGAAATCTAAGCAGGCTGAAAAACAAAAGGGGAAATGATGGTTCACAAATAATTTGCTGGCTGAGAGAAAACTAATGAATAATTTACTTGACAAACATCACATAATGGAAAACATATTCATAAATCTTCTTAATTGATGGGAAAAATAATTGAATAAAATCTGCAAAAAGAATATGACAAATTAAATGAAAATTCCTTGTCTGGTTTAGAGTTTTCTTAGGGTAAGATATTATAGCTGCAAATTCAGTAATCTGGGGTAAGGACCACAAAAACATAAAATCATGTTCCTTTGTTTCCCCTTTAGTTATTGCTGGGACAATGTTGAATGTTTCACTCATTGCACAGATTTAATAGTCAGAAGGCATTCATATGTTTTGCTTTCATAAAGTGCCATGAGATGAAACCCTTCAGTCACCCTCCCAGTCGTCTAGCAGGAGTAATCTCTCACCTTCCAGCTCTGCAGTGACTCCCAGTCTCCTTCCTGCCTGAACTCCATGTTGTCAATGTTTGGTCATGCTGCTTGATGCAAGAATTTCAATATACTTGGCCAAGTGGCCAAGAAAAGGACTATTTCTGACTTGGCTGGGCCACCAGGTGCTCTGCAGTACTTCTTACACAGTTTGAGATTCAGGTGGTTGCAGGGAGGGGATGGGCTCACTGGTTTTGCTTGGGTGCTCTTCCATACAAATGCTTTATATCTTAGTCAAAAACTAGGCAGGAACCAAAGACTACTAAAGATTTGAGATCTGCCTTGCTATACCTCTGCTCCCTGGTTCTCCTCTGCTCCCCCAGCCTCCAGATGGGCAGAGACATAACGCACTCTGTTTGCTCTCACTTTTCTGGTGCACCACAGTTCATGTAAGAATTTATGAAGCCTTGCCTTGTTTGGCTGGGAACATGTGAAGAAATGCAGAAGATCTGAAGCAGTGCCAGCAACAACTGTATTTCACAGGGAAACAATGTCCTTTGTTTTGCAGAGAATATGTGTCCACCAGTTTGCTTTTCACGCACTCACAGACATCCCCACTCAGACCAGGTTCCAAAGCCTTTATTCTTTACTACTGCTGTAGGTAAACAATAATTTTTTTAATTGTTGAACTATATATTCATCTGCACTTGTAGCTGTTTTTCCACATTATCCATTAATTTCTACTAGATAAAGCACAGATAAACAATGCTTTCCTCTCACATTTTTGTTTAATTAATCTAATTTCTCTGTTTGCTGCCACTATTTTTCAATGACTTTTATTCAAAATTACATCAGTATCTATTTTATCCTATTTTGTGCACACTTAAAAAAAAATCTCCCTTAAAGTATGTCTGGTTCCTTTCTGATTGCTGTTTCCCAGTTTGAAATTTTGAAGGGGGTGAAAGCAGGAAGCAAAAGGGTTTAATCCATGTGGAAGAGACTGTTTTATCTGTATCCTTTGGAATGTATTCAACACTGTAGGACCCAAGAAGTGTGTGCTCTGAGAGACAGAAATCATGCACAAGTCAAACAGAGGACCCAAAGACAATACTTTGTGGTGCTCTTCACTATTGAGTTTAAGGCAATGCAGGGAGGTTTCAAAAATATTTTGGCACTGGCAAATGCAGCAGTAAAATTCTCAGACATCTCATAAGGACAAGAGTTGGGAGAATTCTCATCTCTTAGAAAATCTTACTTTTAATCTCTGAGTGTCTCTGTTACCAAGTAATAAAACAGGATTATCTCTTGATTATCATTTCTTGATGGTAATAGAAGTTTTATTACTAATTTCAAAGGTGTGTGGGGGGGTGTTAGATGAAGTTAATCTCCTTTTAGTTACATACTTAGAGATGCCATGCTTTTACTGATCTTGCACTCAGCACTTAGATATTTAGGATCTCTAAGTATTAGGCCCTAGGCCAGCAAATCACCCTCTATGTGTAACATGTGCTGCATTCCATTCCTTAATTATAGTTAATTACATGCTAAAAGTTTGGCACATGTTAAAATTCTTATCTTGGGACATTTTACCCTGGGTCATGCTAGACATCAGATTACTCCATAAATTGTGGTGTATTGTAATTTTGTCATCCTGTTTCCGATTTACAAAAGATTTACCCTAGTGGTATGTGCTAAATTAACAGCAAATACTCTTCTTCCATATGATGTTTTAGACCTCAGAAAATATCCGAAAGCATCAAATCTGTTTTTAGATGTTTTTCACTCTCCAAGCTCCAGTGAAGCTTACACAGGAACCAAGAGTCTATTTGTCCTTGCTGAAAACTTCACCAGTCTCTTGTAAACCTGATTACTGAAGTAAGACCAGTATTCTGACACTTTTTAAAGTACTCAGAGTAAATTGTGCTCAAAATGGTGGCACTGCAAGATGTTAGGAAACCAATGGCTGAGGAGTACTGAACAGTTCACTGTCTCTCTCAGAATAAAATGCAGGAGACTGAAATACTCCAGAACCTCTAGAGGTAGGCAGCACATCTAAAGAGAAGAAGACCTGAAGACCTACAGGTAACAACTTCTGTTCTTTTCCCTGTGAAGTACTACTAGCGGTTCTGTGGCTCTCCATTTTCTGGGAAATGGGAAAATTCCAGTTCTTGAGGATTTATGCCAGGGCACAATACAGAAATAACAGATTTCACTTCAACAAAGCAGGAGTGCAGGCAGACATGTTGGTACTGCATCAGCATTGGCCCTACATACAGTGGTGTCTGAAATGAAGGTGGGTGTCTAATCTCAGGTATAACATCAGCCAGATTTCCATCAACCCTTCCAGAGACGACTAAGTATTCCCAGACTCCCTATGAAGGAGGAGAAGTCCACAGAAATGTCTCAGAACCATCACACTGAGGCAACTGGATCTGGCAAAACCAGCACAGGAAGAGACTATTGCTGGAAGCAAGCAGTTTCCATGAACAGCCATTTTGGTGTGCCTACAGCCAAGATTCAGAGGGCAACAGATAATACAGAGACACACAACAGGAAAATGATGTGCTCAGCAATGTCCAAACACCCGTGGTAGCCACGGCAGGCTGGGCAAAGGAGCATCTCCAACGTTTCTGCAGAAGTTGTTGCTCTACCACCTAAATAAATCAAAACAGCTCTTTGGGAGCTGGATGTATACGAATCATAAGAATCCTGCCAGTAGGGTTTTGCATTGGGGTGAGAAGTGGTGCCCCACTGGCTGTTTGATTTTCTTTTTAAAATTGTAAAGTTCTGTAATGTGTTGGTTTCATTCCATAGATGGAAAACGTTAGCCTAATTAATATTACTGCAAGGAACATTAAGGTTATTAGCATTCAAGCTTTCTGGCATCAAATAAGCACCAGTTTGAATAAGAAAGAAATTTTCTGGAACAAAGAGATACAATTGTTTATGCTGGGGAAATGTTACACCTTTTGATGAAGCATTCAGATCCAGCTGCTGTCAAAGTCTAAATGAGCTGTGGGTATGTTACAGCATGGCTGTTTTATTTCCTTTGCCAGCAATTTATCCTCTCTTCAGACATCCACTTAACAAGCAATTTTTTTCACTCTTAGCAAACAACAGCAATCTAACATGTAAAAGATCCTATCCAGGTATTATGGTTGATTGCATAAATGGTTAATGCCTGTAGCTCAAAAGAAGTGATTAGTAAACTAAAAGCTGTTAATGGAAAGCCTGGAGCAGAGATCTTGACAGAGATCAGATTCCATTGAAAACAAAAAGCCACAATGACTCCTTCCCACACACTCAAGATGAGTTTGAGAAATAAAGGTATCGCAACAGGGGTACATTTAAATTGGACTGGCTTCTGAATGTGCTCAGAATACCAAGACAGTGGTGGCACTGGATGAAAGAGCTACACTACTGAGAACAAACACACAAAAGAGAGCACTTACAAAATTACATCATAAACTTGGACAGGGTTGCACTGTCATTCTGTGCTTTCAGCAAAGGGCAGAAGTGCAGCCCCGTTGGGCTGGTTACACTGTTGAAGAGAACCACAGAAAATTTGATAGCAGTCTTCTCCCCTTTCATCTCACCCTAGCCTAGTTTCTTTGTTTAATTCTAGAGACCACAAGCCCCCCTTCCCAGACAGTGCGGTCTGGATACAGCCCTGAACAATCACCTGATTTTAACTGTGTCGCTGAGAAGGAGCATCCCTTGATTTCAGATTGCTTGATGGCTTAATCACTAGTTGCCTTGAGCAGTTTTCCATAAAATATGTAATTTCTAGTGTCACACTTCCAGTGGGTGCAGTTAGAAACCTAGATTCTCATTTCTGCCCAGACACAGACAATCATTCTCAATGCTTCCTGTTCCCTGTTGCAGACAGTTACTATACTTCACCCTGGAGGGAAGTAATACAGATTAGTAAAAACTTAGGAATAATTTTTTATCTATTTATATGAGAGCTGTTATAAAAATACAGAACTGAGTTCAACATTACAGAACTATTACAAACACTTGATTATTATATCTGTGTATTTCAAAACATCTTTGGACACAGTCACATATCTCAAGTGGCTCTAAATTTGTGTCTGTGTGACAGTAAATCTAAATAGTCAGAAGAATTAGAAATCTGGGCCTGCATTTTCTCTTGTGTTTCCCAAGTTTGTCCTCATTCTTGGCAACATCTGCAAACTTCAGCAGCTTGAAATGGCATGTTTCTTTGGCTCACTTATACCCAAGGTAAAGTGTGGTCTTCATCTTGCTGACTTTTTCTAACTCTTATCTTTCACTGACACCCCCTGTGTCCTATAAGTCTCCAAGATAATCTTTAATCCATGTCACAAGTCCTAACCTTTACGTCAAGCTCACTGACATACCTGATCAATCTTTTTGACCCTCTTCTTTTTTCCCCTTTGCTGTACCCTCAGCAAGCTACATAAATATCCTTCACATTTCACCCCTGTCTGCTCCTTCAGTAAGGTGTTTAGAGGACCTGGGATCTCAAGTGCATGGGCCATACCTGGACTTTTCTGGTTTTTTTCTCAAGGAAAGCTCTTTTTCCAAGCTGTTCTTAAATCGTGCCCAAGATAAGTATTTTTATCTTGTGTTTTCAAACAGGGACTCAAAGTCACATCTGACTGATGCTTACTTTGTGTGTGACCTTAGATAAGCCAGTGAGCCACTGCTTCAGTTTGTCATTTTGTACAATGAAAATAGAAACCACAAGTTTCAGAATTAGTGGAATTAAGTAACCAGCTTGATATAACTTTAAGAGAAACTCTGAGAAGTTATAAGACAGGAGGACAGCTTACTCTGAATATGAGACTTACTGAGATGCTACAGATTGATTGCAGTTGGAAACTAGAAGTCTAAATGAGACATCAGCATCGAAATTCAAGTTCTGCATTATTTTGCTTGCCATACAAATGGAGTAATTGAAGCAGAGTGATTTGAAGCACTGATTTCTCCCAAGTCACCTAGGAGGACACTGGGAGAGCGACAGAAAAAAATAAAATTCCAATCTGGAAATTTTCACATTCATTAGATTATAATCTCTAGTAAAATGTATATTTTCCTGGCAATCACTAAGCAAAATGCCAAGAGTCTCAGCTGCCAGCCTCAACCCAGATTATTTTTTTGACACTGTCCAACAATTAATTCCTTTCCTGATGAAAAATTAGAAATCCTAAGCTCCTAAAATGACTATACCTTTTTTGGCATCACTAAGCCTGAAAATTGGACTTCTCCATGAATAAGGAGCATTTGGTCATTAAAACAATATAGGCTTTGACAGGAGTGCAAATGTTAGCATAGAGAACTCCTACAGCTTCTCAGCAGTAACAACACTGGCTGTCACTACTGTCATTTGTAATGCTCTGAAAGAGGCAGTTTGGTCCCCCTTTTACATTTATGCACTTATATTGTGTATTTATTGCATATTTACAATATATTTGAACTATTGTGTATGTATAAATTGTACTTAACATTTAGCATGGTCTTTCTTTCAGTTCAAATCATAATTTGGCATTATTTTAGGCATTCTACAGCTTTGCTCTACACAAGTTCTCACATAGAGAGAACTTAAAATAAGTCATATTATTTCCAGATGAAATCCTTCTAGTAGCCTGTTTTTCGAGCTGCCTTGGCTTTGAGTGCCTGTCCCATGTAGCAAGGTTACTGTAATATTTGAATAACAACCCTTTTGTAGCCAAACCCCTCCCCCGTATTTGGATGGATGTGGATGCACAGAACCCATTTATTGCTTTGCATTCAACCACCAGCTCCAAGGAGAAGCAGCATTAAAGACACAAGTGGAAGAGACAAGAAGAAAGAGAGTCAGGCCCTCCACAAGGCCACATACCAAAATGCATCAGAGAACCAGAAATTCTCAAGTGTTTCTCCAGGGAAATGCCTCTCTGCATTGTCTTTCTTCTATGTCCCAAAGTCTGACCCAAAGAGCAGGTTCAGATTCAGATGAATCACTGGCTATGAACCTGAACCAGAGAGAGAATTTTCAGAGGTGGCAGGAAGGGTCCAGCAAAATAGTGGCACTCTGCAGCTTGTTCTGCAGGAGAAATAAAATTCTTGATGGCTTTCCTCTGTGGATTTTGTTGGTTTTTTTTTTTTCTGATCTCAAAATCTTCAGGGGTTTCCATGCCCCCTTCCTTCATGGTAAGTCATCTCTGAGAGTCCTCCAGCTAGGAGAGCAGGCAGTACTGTCCATCACTGCCACTCTCAGAATCTGCAACAGGGACCTAAGCAAGGAAAAAAAGGGCTACTCAGAAAAGCATCTAGATCCTATTCCAGACATGCAAGCAGGAAGGGAGAGAACAAACTGCATAAAAAGAACAGCGGTCTCTGAATCAGCTGACAGCCAAATCCAGCATCCAGATGTTCCTCTAGTTCAGGAGCATCTTCACAGGGGAGCCTGGGCCCCAGCACAATCATGAGTTCTTAGTTCAAAAAACTTGACGTCTTGCAGAAGAGCAGCAGCTCCAGGGAAGAATGACTTTACAATGAAAGCAGGACACCTTGAGAAATGTCCTTCACATGATTTAGTCCAGTGACAGTACTCTTGGGAGCTATTGCGCAAAAACACACATGGGAGGGAGAGGTGAGAGAAATGTTTGAAACAGGGAGTTTTCTTACAGTGTTGAAATGCTTATTAAAGTGCTTTACTTTCATAAAATGTAGTCAGCAGTGGTAGAAGCTTTACTTTTCCTTTCCTCCTTTTTCCACAGTGACCTGGCATTAATTACTACAAGTAACTCACATTAATTACTACTATCACCAGCCTTCCAGGCACAATCTTGATCTCAAGGACAGTGACTTTGGTAATACATCCTGGGGAAGCTATGGAATAGCAGTTAGGTGTATAAATTTAAAAACAAAATCAAAAGTCAAATAATTTGTCCATATTTTCTCAGCAGGGGTTTATATCAGGTAGGAAAACCTGCCATTTTTCTGCTTCGTTTTGGCTTTTTATCTGTGTGAGCTCATGAAGACCAATACTTTCTTCACTGCAGTCACTCTGAATCTCAGCTTTAGCCATCACTCCAAAGGCAGGGCCTCAGTAAGCAGACAAATGTGTGTGTGTGTATATATTTGCAAGCTCCCTTAGCTCCCAGGATTCCTGCACTGCAGAGTTATCCTTTCTTGCTATATAGAAAACCACTTATATATCCCTTTCTTGTCTTTAGGAGCCCCCTGTATGCCACAGATACCAGCTACTTTTGTTTTTAGTCACAGAGTAACTGATTCCTACCTAGTCCTAGATCAAATCTTGCCTTTTGAAAAGGAGAAAAGCACCGTTTCAGCTCCTAGCCTTGCTCCACACTCAAGTGTGTGCCTACCTATAGCTGGTGATCTGCGCCATGCTCATTGCTCAATTCTAGAATGTACCCTTGAGTCTATGCGGAATCAGCTTGTTCCAAGAAAGCATAGTACCTTGCAGAACTGGACTCTATGAACAGTCTGGAAATGGTGGGTGAAAAATTAACTATAGGAGTTACTCAGCATTTTGTATGAGTAGCCCTTTACAGTCACTGACAGAGAGCTGCTTTAATTATGGTAAAATATGCCTAAAACATCTGTAAGCATTAAGGCATTCTTTAATTCTTCATCCTCCACATTTTGCACTTTTCACCTGCTGCATCTAGAAGAGATTTTGGAGTGTATTTAGTAGGTAATTATCCTGGAACTGCAAATGCAGTTATAAAAGGTGAAACTGGCCATATTTTCACTCTTCCTCTTTATGAATAGCCACAAACCATCCTCTGTCCAATCAACAGCCCTTAACCCTGAGCGAGGATATGTGCCCAGCTCCGCAGAAGATGTTATCCATTCATGCGAGAAATAAGCAGACACAATTGTTGGTGATAATTAGTTTGCAGTCTGCAGACCTGTCACGGTCCTTGGCTCTGGTGGCCGCTTAAGGAGGGTGTGACAGGCTGTGATTCTGAGGGCAGGGAGCTTCTGCATGCACCAGGCCCTGCCACAAACGCCCCCAATCTCATCCGTGCGCATTCTCTCCAGAGCCACCGTGCTCAAGGCGCAGCCAACGACTGGGCTTCACAGCTGCTCTCTTCAAAAGAAGATTCATACCCACTCTTAGGGAAATGCAGAAATGGTGAGAAATTGAAGTAAATCCAGAAAAATTAGTGTGGCTATTCCAGATGCATGTCAGTGACAAACTAAAAATGGCTTTGGACATCTAAAAATACCATTCTTAGCTGAAATGACAATCTTTCATATCTGTCACGCTGTTGATATAGCGCCTGAAAGTCATGGTGGATGACGGTGAATATGAAAGGTAATAAGATTTTCTTATCAAATTTCCATTTCTTATCCCTTTACATTTTTAATTCCTTACTTTGCAATGAATATTGATCAGTCAACATCCCGAATTTTTAGTCAATTTTAGTTTCCATTTTTCCCATATGAGCAGTTATGCTGCTAGTTCTTAAATTTTTGATGACATTTTGCAGCCTGAAAATTTTGTTTAAAGTGGATATTTCAGACTATGACAAAGTTCTATACAATCTATTTGGGCTTATACATTACATTAAACTCATAACTAATATTCTCATCCAGACAGTATAGAAACAATGGCTTGCAAATGCCAGCACTGTCACATTTTGGTAGTTCTTACCATGGTTATATTTTTTTTCCTCATGATAAAGCTTTTAACAAAAAATTAAAAAATAATTTTTAAAAAAAGTCCAAAATAGTAAAAAGGTTCTTAACCATTTTGGACCAACTTAAGTAATTATAGGGGGTATCGCATGGAAAACTGAAGCTTTTTTTTCCCTTTGGGGTGTGATGCAAGAGGAAGACAGATTTTTATTTTAAATTGTTAACAGAGACAGCAGGCATTCTTCTAAACTCAAAACCAGAGCTCAACACAGCCTAGTAGCACATACAGCAGGAGGACAAATTTCACCTCTTGGAGGGGGCAGCACGAGACCCTTGTATAACAGCAATTTGGAATTGAGCAAGCAAGTCCAGGGAAATGCTTAAAGGCAACAACAAAGGAAAAATCATGAAAGTCATAATGTTATTTTAAGGTCCCTACTACATGCTGATGCTTGTGATCGTAAAAGGATCCCCATTGCACTGAAGAGATTTGTTTCAAACCTCCCTCTACAGGAAAGCCATTATGGTGATATAACAGGTCCTGACTCCTGAAATTTATAAGATATGTCCAAGCTGTGAAAAAATGAAACATTCCACAAATCAGTTTAATGGAGGTCATCATAGAAATGATCTTTGTGAACTTGAAACTCTCTGACTAAGCACAGTGTGCTGTGGCTTATGATGGAGCTGCACAGCTGCATGAGGGGTTGTTGGCTAAAAAAAGGCTTTAACTCCTTTGCTCTCATTTTAGGGTTCACAATTTCGATATTACATCCCATGAAACCCACAAAGTTCCAAGTACATACCCTCAAAGATAAATTATCAACAGTGAGTAGTTGAGAACCTTAATGACAGTAAGGCATCTACCCATCTTAGTGCTGCTTGTGCTTTCCAGCCTGCTGCAACATCTGTCTGCGAGCATGCAGACCACAGAGAACACAAACATAAAAGAACAGTCCTCAAATATCTTCAGATGTCAGTGAGCTCAGGGCCAGGCAGCAAGTCAAAATGAACAAGAAGATTTTTTTTTTCATATGGTAATTCTGCTAAAAGACTGTAGGTATACAGGTATAACTAAGATCAAAATTTAGCCTTCAAATTTACTATCTGCAAGGACTTAAGGGACAATCTCCTTCAGCTTAAGCATTCAACTACTACTTTAAAATTAAAGAGTTTTCTGTTTTAAATTCAGAAGCAAGTTTTTCACCTATATAGGAAAACTCTCGATGTGACTGAGCTGCCACTTCAAACACAGAGAGCACTGATGGCCATTCAGAGAATACACACACAGGGAAATCTTTCTTTCCATGGCAAGAGGGACTGCACAGCACAGGTCAACAAAATCTGCAAAGCCACTAAATTACATTCAGTTTGCAAATATAATTTCAATAAATATTTGTCTTTTCAAAGATCCTAGAGAGCTTGTTTAACTTAGGAAGGAGAACACAACCATCTGCTGGGAGACAAAACAAGCAGCTTTGAAGCAGCCTGAACTCCCCCTGAGCAACTCACTGTTCAAATATCACAAGGCACTGGGTTCTGGATATTGTTTACAGGTTAAGATGTTCTCAGAGGTTGATGTTCTCCAAACTGAAGCAATCAACCCTGAAGCCTCACTTACAAGGCCAGAAAAGTAAAAGCCAGACACCTCACTGATTGCAGTTTAGGATGCCCTCGCAGGAATTTAATCTTATCATTCTTATTTTCCTACCCTGATTATTTACTCTTATTTCTTTTCCTCTGATAAAATTTTGTGTTGTATCCCTTTGGGCTTTTTTCCTTGGCATAGAAACAGATAGGGGAAAAAAATTAGGGCTTATTATGAAATCCTGGAAGATGTAGTTTCTCAGTTTTTTGGAAAAAAACTTCAGGGGAGAGGGTCCCAAGTAAAAATTGCTTAAGCCTTTGAAATAGAGACTCTCAGAGACTGATCTAGCACTTTTATTGATGTCAAACAAGGCCTCAAAACTAATGAACAGCATTTAAGGGAAAAAAGGTCTTCAGCTGAACAGTAATTTCTATATTTTTGTGTGGCTGTCAATTGGAAATAAGTCTGCTCAAACCACGACTGATGAACTTCCAGAGCAGCAGGGCACTGGAAGAGCCAGCACAAGAGAGAAAGGTTAAGAAGCAGCTTTTCCACTCAATGAGGAAAAGACATTCAAGATAGCCAGAGAAAGGCCAGTTATGTGAAGCATAAATTTAGAGTGAAAATATATGTTGCAGCTGTCTTGACAAATCAAAGAAGAAAGTGTACAAGACTGGCAAACTTCTGAAAACAATTTCTCAGTTTGTTTTGAAAGATTTTTTCCCCCTTCAGAAGGGAGCAGATTCAGAATAAGTCACACTCTTTATTTTTCAACAAAGTTGACATCAGAATAGGTCTAGCAATAACATCCGCATGCAAGGTTTAAAAATGAGCTTTTTCAACCATAAAATTACTAATTGTCTGCCTTGTAAAAAGATAAAGAAAATGAATGTTTCATTACTGTCAAGCTCTTGATATCTTGTTTTATATGGAGAAAAACTAACCAGTTCCAGCTTCAGAAATGTGAAAATTTGAGATATGTCATTAAGCTTTCCTGCAAGAAATCATAAAGAGCTGATTGTCTTTATTTTTCAATTGGACTGCTTTCAGTCCTCTCCTAAAAACTGTGGCACTGGAGCAGTTTCTGAAAAAAATGCTGTCAAAAATTTATTGCAAAAGGATCAGAGGGCCTGGATATTCAGTCCTTTTTTCAGCTCTGTCACCACTTTATTTTGTGCTTTTGACGAAATTGTTTACCTTCTCTGATCTGTTAGAGCTGAGGACTTTTTGCATAGTACATACCAAGAAAATAAAAGTTGATACAGTGCAGCATGCAAATGCCCAATAAACTCATGTGCAAGAAAGACCAACTGCAAGATGCACCTACTGCCTCGAGCACCCACGAGGCTCCAGCAAACTGCACATCTGCACTAAAAACCACAGGACCAAAAAGGGACTGTGGGAAGGATTGCCTGAAGGAGGCTGTATTGAATTTGACCCTAGCAATTTTCAGCCTTGTGGTCCCTCTACAATGTCTCATTACAGCTGAAAAGGACAGGCTATGTGACAGCCACAGACTCTGACTCACACACAGTTATCTGGGCTGGTTTAAGTATTTTGCTTTCTGCTTATGTGTGCATTTCCAATAACTGCAGCAGTGTAAATAATGTTAACCTCTTGAGGATTTTACCACCACTACTCTCAGTCATACGGCATTGGTAATACTTTTAGCCATAGTATGTGCCTACAAATTTATTTGAAATCCTCTGATGAGTACAAGCAGTAACCTTCCAAAAAATTTTGAAGGATCTATTCAGCATTGAATTTTATGATCTGGCATATGCAACATATATTTGCAAGAAGCAAAGGAACTTAGGTAAGTGTTAAACACATGTTGAAATCTCTGTGTGTTGTCTGGAACCACTCCATGATCACTGGAAATCTTGTCCATATACTCTCATTAGAGTTTACACTGTGATCAGTTAACACTGGTCTGATCAAAGAGTTGGCCAACAGCCTTCAGTTTAATACTGAGTTCTAAGCTCCACATTCAAGTCAGATCACACTTTTATAAATGTTTATATTACTAGCTCAGGTATGGAAGCCCACACTGTAGATACTTGAATTTATGAAAACAATCCTGACATGGGGATAATTTGCTTTGGGTACCTTGCCCAGTAATCATAGGAACTGAGAACCCTAGCAAGTCTCCTTTTTTCAAGGTCTTTTTCAAGGTCCTTCAGTTTTGCACAGCTAACATGCACATCTGTAAAACAGCAATCCATTCCAACTAGCTCATAACAGAGCCGTTCCAATATGCAGCTGTCTACATTTTGCATACCCATCCAAAAATATTGATAGCAAGCAACAGCATTTTTACATAGTACAATATTTTGAGTGGCCAGGCTATAAGCAAATTTGCAATGTAGAAGTGGTTGCCAAGTCACCAGTACTGAGGCATGAAGCTTGGGTAGATGTTCTACACTTACAGGCAAAAACATGATTCAGAAAACCTTTCTCCAGAGGCTTGTTACACAGTCCTACCTTGACCAGCACCATCTCTTCACTGTTACACAGGCCCAACCAAACTAGGGGAGCAGAGTGTGAATTGCAGAGTTTATCAGCAATTACTCAGCTGGAACCAGGTGTGTTAAATAAACAAGTTTATTTAAAGGGCCCATGTATACATTTATACAGCACGTATGATTTCCAGCAGTCATGGGTCCAATAGCAAACAAAAGTCAAAAGACAATGAAAAGTGCAATTCAAAGTTCTGTTGAAATGATTCAATTTAGGCCCACTGAATAAAGTTAAAATATTTCACAATAAAATATACATTTACACATTAAAATAATTACTTCATTTACTTTTACATTACAGTAATAAATATGTTTGGTGATGAGCAGAGCCAGAACAAAATTTTTTATTCATCTTTTTCTTCAGAACACTTGAATTATGCAAAAACTGATTTTCATGTCAGAAAATCATTCCCACTACATGATCCTTTGTCTTATAGCTTATGGCCATAATAACATCATTTAAAACTTAAATACTGTGAAAAACCATCTTATGAAGACACCAGCTGTAGTTTATAAATTACTGAAAGGGAAGAAAAGAGGTTTTCTGAGATAAACTGGTCAGGAATGAGTATTAAAGACTTTGGAAACAAGATTGTCACAGCTATGACATTAGTTGACAAAATAAACCAAGACAGAAAGATGTGCAGAAAGGGAGTTTTAAGGGAAGAAGACATGTCAGCTGCAGGGTATGAGCCTGTGTGTTTGAGGGAGCCTTTTGCCAGATCCTGACAATTATGGGTGGCTTTCAAATGGGTTAGCCATTATTGTTAGCTCCTTTGCACAAGCACTTAACTGGATTAACAACATTAAAAGACACTCAACTGAATGGCTACTTATTCCTTAAAGAAATTGTTGTTGAAAATGAGCATCCAGTCTTGCAGACAGAGTCCTCACTTCACTTTTGAGAGAGAAAATGGAACAATTTTTTTGTGCAAAATTAAACATCTTCCCCACAAGCCACACAGTGACCTATGGTGGCTACACAGTCATGTTCAGAGAGATAAAAAGAGCAAACAAGTTTAAAGAACCTGCAATAAAATAATTATTTGCTGAACAAAATTCTGGTCCAAATTTCAGATCCATATAAAATCAGGAGATGTTTACCTATGAGAATTAATTTTGATCTGGGCATTACTTTACTATTCTGAATGCAAAGGGTTTCTATGGGGCTTTTTCCCTCAGTGAAAGTCTTACTGATTTTTAAATATGATGATGTGGACACCGTGTTTGATTTCAGGGGACTCCAGGCTAGTAAGAAGGAAAAATTCCTCATAAAGACAGGCTTATTAAATACTGGTTGGTTTCCCCAAGGAATATGTCTAGAAGCATCATCACCCAGGGTTATTTCATACACAGCTGGAGCAACACTAGGTATCATGACCTTTTACCTCAAGATATGTTTTTGCTTCATTTTCCACAAATCTTAGACCAAATTCCCCTTGGGATAACAGGTAGGGGAAGAAACAGAACACAGAGTTGTAGCTTGTTGCCTTTCTCCTGCTATCAGAGCACAAGCTTTCTGCTGAGAAGTCATCTCTACTGTGGCCTTATCAGAGCAACAGCTTTCTTGTCCTGATGCAAATACACACTTTTCAGATTTTAGTTAAAAACAGTGTTTCCTTGGTAAACAATTCTTGTCATTCTTTTGATTGAATTCTTTCTTCTGGTATTTTTATACATATAAATTTTCAATCAGTCTTCATGCATAAGAATCTTAGTTGTTCTGTTGTAAATCTATACGAGTCCTTCAAAAATGAGAATATGAACTATGAAGATCTGATAGAAGACCTTTGTTTACCCCATCTGAGATTTCTGAGCTCAAATATAAATAGTTCATTTCATTTCATCACTGAAATGAAAAGACATATCTGGCTTGTCTATTTTAATAGGTCAGATCTAGAGCCTTCCGAATGTTGATGGTACTTTGGGAATTTTTTCCACTTTGATAGGCTTTACTCCAGAATCTCAAATTTTAACTTATAATTTTCATGAGAAGTTAAGAGAACCTTTCCAGGAAAATTTCCCATCTGTAGCTGGCCACATGGAATTCTGAAAGACATTCCAATAGAAGATTTAGTCATACTGAAGGGCATTTAAATCAATGAGAAATTTTGCCACCGAGATTATACGCTTGATAATACTAGAAAATGGAACATCCCATCTGTCAGCAAGATCAGAAGGAATCTGAATTTTCTTTTGGAAGAACAAAGTTCCAGGGAAAGAAGTAAAGTGAAATGCAGAAGCTGTGTCTGAGAGGATGCACCACAAGACAAATACTGGGGTTCTGATGGAAAGGTAATATTCCCTGTGGCATCATGCTGACTATGCAGCTTGTGCCACAGCTTGTGGTGTGAAGAATGAACTGCTGTGGTGCAAAAGGTTCAGATCTATCTATCTTGCTTCTTTGAGGTCACATCAGCCCAAGAATCTCAACTCTTGCCACACAATGGATCTCAGCACCTCTTGTGCCAGCCAGGCTCATATATTGCTAATAGAAACTGAATCGATAGCTACAGTTTCTGAAGAGAAACTTGCTAATGGCAAAGTAAAACAAGTACCTGCAGCTCTGAAAAATATAGGGGAAAGTAGATTCATATCATACTACTTGCCCTAACTGGCAGAAATTTTCTTAGCAGCGTAGGAGTGGGCTGAAATACTATTGTTCATGTGCTAGAGAAATTGATGACAGCAAAACCAAATCATGTATCTGTTTTCTGAGTCACACATCAGCTATGTTAAAACTCAGAAAAGCAAAGAGATGTGTCTAATGACTGGAATGTAATGTCTTATTTTTCATGGAGATAAAGCTTTGAGATTTTTCAGGGAAGTGGTGTAATTATCAGGACATATTAGTTTATAGCTGGATATGATTTACAAAGAAAATATCCTAGAATGACTGACAATGTTGTTATTCTGAAGTTAATAAAGAACACCAAAAATTAAACATAACTACAAAAACACCTGCTATCAATGCATTTTTGCAGTTGCTGAAAGTATTATTTTCAAAGCTTGGAAGCTTGTCTGTGAGCTCAGTCTAAGATGAACAGTACTAGTCCTCAGCTCTGCTGAGGGAGAGAACAATTAGAGGATTCCTATGCAGCCTGAGGGGCAGACTGGGGAGAATGCAGAGCCATGGGTTTCTTTTCTACAGCTGTGTGAGTAAGTAGCCATAGGATATATTGAGGCTTGGTTTTCTGCCTGCCTCCATGTTTATTTGTCTTGAAACTCAGCTCAATGTTCATGGCTCTTCGACAGACTTCTGTTTGGATGAAAATTGGTTTTTACACTAAAAATAGATAGATCCAGAACCTGAGTCCAATTCTCTCCCATGTCACAAGCTCTTGGAGACAGTTTGAGACTTGACTGAGAAGTGGTCTTTCTCAGTTCTTGTACCAGAACAAAGTGACCCAGTAGTTGTGTGTCTCCATTGACCAGCAATGTAAGTATCTAAGAACACAAAAAGCATTTACATTGAATTTGCTCCATTTCACAAGATCCACAGAAACCTTCACCTATCTTCAACTGCTAAAAAACAGTACAAAGAGATATAATTCAATTGTCTCCATCTTGCAGTTGGGAAAACTGAAAATTGAAAAGATATAAGCTTAAGATTTCACACTGATTTGGTGGCTGAAAGAGTGAAAAACCTCCTAGCCCTTAAACATCATCAGGATGTATTAAAATTTAAACCATCTGTCAAAAGGACTATCCTGTCACATTTTATTTTGTTTACTTTTTATTTTCAGGAAAGATCACTTACTCTGCCCCCAGCTATGAGAACAAAAGCAGTTTCTGCTGGGGCTTTGACTTCGTATTCTTTAGCTCTTTTTTCAATTGCTTTTTAATTCAGTCTCTTTTGTGCTTGCCTAACCTAGCCCTGATCTTACAGGATTTGAGAAATTCTGAAAATAATTGATTATATATCTCTATTACAAGCTGGAAAGAAACTAGCATGGGTTCATTCTTATATCCTGGGATACAATTATGAGAGTCAGCACTTTTGTCAGGATTTCTTAGACTCTGTATATGCAATTCTCTTTGTTTTACAGCAGCTTAGGCTCTTGCTTTGTCACAGTCATGTGTAGGACCACACTGATTCTGTTTCCAAGTCTGAGGCTGCGTGAAGAAATGCCTTCTGCATTGTTCAAATGCAAATATCTTGAAATCTCAGAGTCTGGAATTCTGCTTTCTGGAAGGACTTTTTTCCCTGCACCATTTCCATTTTAGAAAACGAGATTTTCTGAACTGGGAGTCATGAGCTGCTTTTTCTGTTACTTCCTACAAAGGCCTGCTACCAGCTACCAGTACAGCCAACAGTCCGGGTGCTACTGTAGATGGAATAGAAGTAGAGTGACTTATCCTAGAAAAATAAACTTTATTTTAGGAAAGGGAGTAAATGGTCTTGCTCAAAAACTTTTCTATTCATTTAGAACATTCATTGAATTTAATTCAAAAACTGAAAAGGGAAATAGATGGGAAATGTGACGAATTATATTGCTCTGATTGTTCAATTCCCTGTTCTAATGTAGCATTATTACATGTTTTAGAAGCACCTTACTGGCACTTGCACATCACTGATACTTCTCAAAGCAGATTCTCTGCTTCTTGCTTTACTACTTAGGGAAGACGAGGTTTTCACGTTGGTTTCTTGTTCAGTTACTTTATTGAACATTTTCTGTATTTCAGCTGCCATTTACCATAGGTAGTTAAACAGCAGACTGTAATAAATTTTAGTGGTGTTTGACATAGTTTTGAGGCCATCATGATCACAGTCTGAGATAGCAAAAGTTCTACTTCCAACACATGCAAGTTCCACTCTTGCTGTGTGAGTGAAATTGAGATAAGTTATCTCTAACAGAGAAATCTTTGAGCACTCTAGTCCTGAAATTTTGGTGCCTCTTCAGTTATCAGGCTCAGATCACTGAGCATCTTGAAATCAAAAACTGGGACAGCGAAGGTGTTGGTATTTTATGGGAATCTAATGTAGAGTGGGAATTTCCCTGTGCTAGTAGCAGCATACTGCTCCCAGCAGTGTTGCTGAAGAGACAGGTTGTTGTGTCGGCATCAGCAGTGTGATGCCCATATCAGTACTTTTGTTGTAGCTCATCAACAACTGCACAAAGGCAAAGGCATGGAGGAAGATCCCAATGATACAGCATCACCTCCAGAAGTTTTTTATTCCTTCCACTTCTTGTGTTTTATGAAGACATACTGTACCTTGGGCTCATACAGTGACTCAAATTACCAGTGTCCCTACACCCAGCTCCAAATTTTCCCAAACTCTGAAATCTTATTCACAATGTTCTTCACAATAAATACATAAGGCCGAAATCTGAACCTCAGGCTCTCCATGGTAATTCAGGGTAAATCCATCCACAGCTAATGGCTGGAGGCTGGCAATGCTGCGGAATACATTACAGAGGAACCTGCTGTCCAACCTAGTTTGAAAACAAAATCACATTTCTCAAAAATGTGCTGCTTGACTGATTAAACCCAGTTGATTTTAAACAGCTACTACAACCTTCCACCTGGCTGGCATAGAGTGCTCTGCACTTACAGAGTCATATCCCAGGAAAATTGCTGCCTGCTTGTTCGCAGGTATCTAGCTTCATTTTCATAATCACACTCCTGTTCTTTTCCAGATTTAACAGTATATAGCCCAGCAGCTTAGAATGAGACATATGCCTCCTAGCTATAACTTCCACACAGAGATTGTATTTCCTAACTTTAGTATGTTGGAATTTTCTTCATATGCCAATCACTTGCAGTGATCCTACCCATGGGGGACTCTCCCATAAACAGTTTTTGCATGTCCAGATGTAGGATGCCATGTGACAGATGAATTAGCCTTGGACATCATTTCAGCAAAGAGGTTTAGCTCCATAATTTTACACTTTGGCAGCTGCAACAGACACCACCTACAAAAATAAAAAAAGGGAAAAAAAAGAAAAAAAACAAGAAAGCTTTCTGGTTTCACAAAGGAATATAAAGGGAAATAAATAATATGAGTCTTGTTGCTGTCTTCTTTGTTCTACTCTCCAAGAGCTGCAGATGTTGCTCAACAGTTGCAACCAGTTTTTGTTTACCTTTAGATCTCAAGAACATTACTTTCACCACTGTAACAGTGCCAGAGGCAGATTATTCTACTGGCATTCAGCAAGAACTGACAACATAGTGAAATTCAATATATTTTGCTCAAAATATTCAGCTATTTTGAGGAGTGAAGTGAATGCCTCTTAAAGTAAAAATTTGCTAAGTTGTGTATCAGTCAGCACTGTTATGCCAAGCACAAGAAAATCAAACAGGAGAGAATCAAAACACTGTCTTTGTAGGACTGCCACATTGATAAGAAATTAAGTAGTCAGGAAGTTTAATGGCATAGCTCATCATCAGAAGATATTTCAGTACTCTTTTTTCCAACCACAGATTTGGCTGAGTTGCAAGTGAAGAAGTTCAAAATGTCTGTTCTGCATTGTTAGCAGTTTCTCCTTTAGAGTGACTTTTTTACTTTCTATTCTAAAAATATTTATATTTATATTTCACTTTATATTCTAAAAAAGTTTATAAAAATCATGATCTCAAGAGGAAAGAGGTATTTCTTAAAATTAGTAGAACTACAATATAGTTTTATTTCTGTTTTAAGAGCATGTTAAATAAGGGGGAAACAGAATCAAAAAGGAAAAAAAAGTTGGCTTCTAAGAAGATTTAGAATTGTATACAAACTGAAACAGCTCAGAGAACAAGAGAGTCATTGACACAGAGAGCAGAAACCTTATTAAAAGAAAGGTATAGAAGAAAAATACCTTCCAGTACCTGAAGGGAGCCTACAGGAAGGATGGAGAGGGCCTTTTTACAAGGGCATGTAGTAGCAGGACACGGGGAATGGCTTCAAACTAAAAGAGAGTGGGTTAAGATCAGAGGTTTGGTAAAAAGTCTTTACTGTGGGTGTGGTGTGGTATTGGCACAGGTTGCTTAGAGAAACTGTGGATGCTGGAGGTGTTCAAGGCCAGGCTGGAAGGGGCTCTGAACAACCTGGTCTAGTGGAAGGGGGTTGGAACTAGATGATCTTTAAGGTCCCTTCCCACCCAATCCATTCTATTATTCCGTGAAATACATTCCAATCATATTGCGACTGAGATGAACACAGCAGATGAGAGACAGGTGTAGTAGAACAGACTAAAATTAGAGGCAAGAAGGATATGTGTTTGGGATAATTAAATCCTAAACTATAATTATTCAGCTAAGTGAATGAAGTATATAAAAATGCAAATTATAATAGATAATTTCCATAATTACTAACTATAAAACACCCCAGCTACTGCAAAAAGTCAGTGCTAGATTCTCAAAGGTAGTTGGCCCTTGCAACCAGAATCAAGCATTGTACAACATCAACATTTTAGGACCCTTTTTGTCCTATGAAATCCACAGAAACACAGATGGTTGTGCCACCCATCTGGCAAAGGGGAGACCTGAGTCCCAGTGTCTGTATAATTTCAGTGACTATACACATAGGGTTTACTAAAGCTAAATATTTTTTCCATTTCCCCTGTAGCTTTGTAATTCTGAAGCAGTAATGTCCTTTTCTTTTCCCCATCCAGATTTTAAGTTACTTATTTTTTTCTATATGAACTGGTACATTTCAAGGGAAACAGAGATTATTCACCCCATGATATTTAATTGACTGATATCCAGACCATTAGTGTGGGAGACTTCAAACCTCAGGCAGAGAGAAAATTAATCTCAATCTCCCGTCTCTGAAGTGACAGCTCTTCTAACTAAGCCACTGAATAAAAGGATGTAGGGTAAATCATTCATCTTGGTGCAGAAATCCATGTGCTTGCTGTATTCCAGAAATGTCTTCCATTAGCCATTAAGGAGCAGACAGGTGAACTGCAGATCCCAGCACCACTGACCCTCCACTCAATGCATTTCTAAGCATGACTAACAGGAGATATTGCTTTCTAGAAAACTTTGTTAAGGAAAATTTAGGCACATAAAGCAAGTGAACAGAAATTGCGAGGATCTAGGTGGTTTTAGATATAAGCAAAGCCCAGTTGATCCTGTATGCATCCAGGCAAATCTGCCATTTTTTGAATAAAAGGCCTTGCCCTATGCTCTTTACAGTAGGCAGCAGATGGCCATACAATGTCTCCTATATAACAGATAACATCTGTTATATCCTCAACACCAGCTCCATGAGGTTCAATAACACCAAGTGCAGGCACTTGGGTCAGAGCAACCCCATGCAGTGCCCCAGGCTGAGAACAGAGAGGCTGGAAATCTGCCTGCTGGCAACAAAGATGATGAAAGGTCTGGAGGGCACGCCTTACAAGGGGTGGCTGAAGGAGCTGAGGTTGTTTAGCTTGGAGGAAAGGAGACTCTGGGCAGATCTTATCCCTCCACACAAGGTCTTGCTAAGACCTTGCAAAGGTCTTAGCAAGGTGGGTGTTGGTCTCTTTTCCTGAGTAACAAGCAATAGGACAAGAAGAAATGACTTCAGGTTGTGCCAGGGAAGGTTTAGATGGGTTATTAGGAAAAATTTCAAGCATTGGAACAGGCTGCCCAGGGAAGTGGTTGGGTCTCTATCCCCAGAGGTCTTTAAAAGATATGTAGATGTGGTATTCAGGGACATTATTTAGTGGTGGACTTGGCAGTGCTGGGTAAATTATTGGACTGAATGATCTTAAAGGTCCTTTCCAACTTGAATTATTCTACAATTCGACGTTGTCTATGTATATCAAGGTGATGTATACATTTTTATCCCATTATGTCTTGTGAAATGACTCAAGTCGTCTTTCAAGCTACATCTTCTATGGTGAAAAATTAATGAAATAACCCTTTACATCCTAAAGCCCAAATGGGTTCGACTCTGAGCAGATTCTCTGCTACTATGGTTGATATAAGATTGGAAAAGGCTCCATTGCAAAAAAACCCCACGTCCTTTGATCCTGTAGGATAATAGGCTGCAGTGTTCCCAGGTTACTGTCAGAAAGCAATCTCCAAGAGGCCAGCTAACTGGAGCAAAAAATAGGTTTCTATAAAACTAAAGTTAGGGAAAAACTTGGAGTCCTTTGAATTCAATCACTTTTCAAAGTGTTCATCTCACTGGCATCCAAATACAGAGGTGAGAGGTGTGAAATAAAAAATGAAATAGAGCAGAATAGTCAGTCATTAGAAGGTCACAAAGTGAGACAGCTTTTTCTGGAACACATTAGCTTCAGTGGTAAGTAAACCTTAAAAGTTCAAAAATCAACTTCAGTTGAACAATCCAAAGTTCAGATATTTCTCTTACCTCTTGGACAATATTCTTGCATGGAACAAGAGAGCAGAACGTGCTCCACTGTCATTTACATGGTATAAATGAAAGTAACAGAGAACAGCTATTTGCCTTTTAATTTCAGTAGCATTACACCACTGATTTATCTGTCTCATCAGCCAGAACATTGCCTGAGAACAGACATCTGACCAAAACACCTCTTTGGTTTAGAACCATGAAAGAAATATCTGCCACTGGATAGTAGTAGTAATTATATCTCCAGCTCCAACTTGAACCTGCAAATTCACAAAAGGCAGTGGAAATGGTCTTCATCAAAGATATATTTATTTACCCTTTTTTTTTTTCAAAACCTTGCAGCTGGGGAGAAGACACAGGCAGAGCCATACTTTCTTCAAACCACTTTACCTTCTCATTAAGCTACACTTTTCACAAAAAGCAAAGAGATCCTGTCTCCATTTTTATTATTGTAACAGGAATATCAGTTTAGAAATGCAACCAAGCTGGAAGGAAAGAATATTTCTTGCCCCTGAAGATGGCTGAGCATCTGCTGAGCAGGATCTGAGTCAATAGACTTTACCTCCAGAAAAACACTGGGTTTCATCTTTGCTGCATCTTCAGGCCATAATATCTGGCCCTGTAGTGTTTGCAACAGTGGTTTCTGGTTCAGGCTCTGTTTGAGAACAAGTTCACTAGGCAGTCACACTGGAGCATCCCACCCTCCCACCATCCCTAGCAGGCTCAGGCACAGCTCCAGTGCATTCATGCCCTGCAGGAGTGCACATGGACGCAGTTACCCGGCAGGCAAACAGGCACCAGCTGTCCCTGCTCAGCTCACTTCCTTACACCCATTCCAGTCATTCTTGTCACAACCTCCTGTGGTTTCCAGGTGACTAGGATGGGCTTTGGACTGTCCTCTCAGGGCTCCAGTGCTGTGCTATAAAAGCACATGGGTTTTGTGGTAGCTGCTTACCATAGGCATAAAATGTGCTCAAAGTTAAGCCTATGCTTAATTGCTTTCTTGAATCAAAAATCTATCTGTCCTCCCAACACCGATTATAGCCCAGATCTCGCAGTGCACACTGATTCATGGCTTTGGCTTCATGGAGGTTATTGAAGAATCAGGGCTAATTCCCCACATTTTAGAAATGTTTAGGTAGATGAGTGTAGGAATCAATCAATGTACTCCCTTTGCCATTATAAATCTCAGCTGCTATCAACATTGAGTGCCAAAAGATGTGAAATAAAATATTTCACTCCCAAAACAAATGTGAATGCCTTTGAGAGGAGAGGTCAAGTGTGGTGTGGCATATATTGTACATGTACACACATAAATCATTGATAGCTAGATTAGTTTTCTATATTGATCACATCATACTTTCCTAACTGGAAGATTATCTAAGAAAATAATCACTAAATTATCTTGAAGGTACCAGCTTCCAAGCAAGATTAATGATACATAATTTACTTTATGAAGGAAGCAGGCATCCAATAAATTAGAAAATGCACACCAACATCAAAGCAAATTGTTAAGTATATCCAACACTCACCTTACTGAGTAGTTGACAAATGGTTTTTACATTCTTCCCATCAAGTCATAAGTATTTTCTTGTCACCCACCTCATTGTATAAGCAAATATCTGCCGAGTTCCAATACACATGCTATTGACACAAAATTCATTTCAAGGGACAGTGTTTGCATTCACATATGGTCATGTGGATACACAATAAGAGAGGTTCAAAACAACTGAGATTCCTTCTGTGGGATCTGTACTTGTGACTTAATTGCATGTGTTTAGATGGTTTTTACCAAAATGAAAAAGAAATCATTATACAGAGGAAAGATTCATTTTGAAGTTTAGTACAGGGCATCCAACCCTGACTAACAGTGTCCACATGTGCACCACCAGAAGCATCCCTAATTCTCAGAGTAAGAGTGTCCTTCTTACATCATCCTTATACTGCCATCTTCTTAGGACTGCTGAAGATAGACATTTACAGACCTTTTCCTGACTTGTTTTTTCTCGGGATAACCCTAGGTAAAATTTGGATTTAGAGTTTACATTTTTAAGTTTATATTCACCATTTGCAGGTATGGAATAATTTTGCTACTAGCATCATCAAAAAATAGTTATCCAAACTAGCTCACTTCCATCTCTTAAAGCTTTAAGCCTTTAGCATCCACAATAGTTCCATTTTACTTTTTGAGGCTTTTTTATTTAGTTCTAGGCAACTGATTGTTACTGATTACATTTCATCGTACTGTCACAGGAAAGAAGGGATGAATGGAGATTACAATTACCCCTGTTTCTGAAAGCATTCATCAAATATTACCCAGCCTTCACTACCTCCTCAAAAAGGGAAGTGAGATTCACAGAGAAACTGAGGCACTGAAAATGTGACTTGCTAGCAGTCAGAAAAGTGAGTCATTTATGGAAGTACAGAATATTGTGGTGATCATGTCATGGTGACAGGCAGCACTGAGCTCTGTGGTCTCAGCGGTGAAGGGACAGGCCTGGGCACTCACTGCTTGGCAGGCAAGAGGCTGAGCCCCTGAGGCTTTGCTTCACTGTTGAAAGAGCACACTTTCTGCTCCTGCCAAGTAATGAAATTATTGGGAAGGGTAATTTGGGCTCCCTGGAGAGGATGAACTCCTCACAATCATTCATACCTGCTATGCCACAGATGACAGCCATTCCCCAGTGGCATCAGCAGCAATAAATCCTGCTATACAAAGCTCTGACTGAAAAAGGAGGCAATGGGTGTACACTAGTTTCCCAATCCTGTTACCTGCTTCACTTGGGTCTTGCATCATCCCTGATAGATATGAAATAGAGAAGAAAGGGACTGTGGTCCCATCTGGAAGTTTGGGAAATGTTTACTAACTCCCATACCAGCAAATAACACTGTGAACAGCATAAAAATCAGGAAGAATGGCTGGCAAACTGGCTTAGTGAGAAAAGGTTCCCAAAGATCTAGTTCATACCAACAGCACTTACAAAAGCTCAGTTTGGATAGTATTTCCATTGTCTGGCATACTTTGTAAAATGTGGCACAGTTATGGCTAATAAATCCTTTGATACAGTTGTTATGAAAATGAGCTTTCTGAGGCAAGAATACTTAAATAATACAGCTGGTGGTTTCTGTTGGAGGTTCTGTATGACCAGAAAGCTATCTAAAGAAGCCTTAATGATTAATCTTTAGAACTGAGAGATAATGTAACTCAGTACAAGAGCGTTGAGAGGAACTTACGACCTAAAAGCAGTGTAGAAGAAAAAAACAAACTCCTCCCCAACAGCAGCAAGACATTTTCAGTAATTTTATAGTTCTGGACACCTTTGTTTTACATTAACAGGAGGAAGAAGCATTTTTAAATGTAAATAAAAAATATATATTGAAAATTTGACAAAGAATGGCCACTTGTTGTTCCTCCAGCATTATGGAGATAACACAGAAGTAGAGTCCCACATTCAAGGCAGCAAAGAACTTTGACATATTACCTAGTCTTGTATAGAACACACATTTTCAAAAATAATGGCTTATTTCTCATGGAATGTTATTACAGCCTGCAATGTTATTTCAGAGTATAACCATTAATGCCAGGCGGCATTTCCATTTGGCAAAGACCATTTGCAAAGAGGACACAAAGAGGAAGGTACAGAAAAAGTCACATATTACAAAAGGAGAGAAAGGGAAAAAAATGGACCAGTTTTCATCATTGTGACTGAATGAACAATGGGTGCAATTACACACATTCAGGCAGATTCAATCAGCACACTACACACTTTCACAACCACTGTTCTGTTGAGTTCATGCATTTGCAGGAATAATGTGTTGTGTCGCCTTATTGCTTGGCTTTGTGTGCTGTTTCTCAAGAGGCTTAACATTTGTGTGCACAGCAGCTGTATCCACCTGTGTCTGCTAAGTCAGGGTGCCAGGAACTAAAATTACTCTTAAATGGTGGTCCCCAGGGCACAGTGAATTTCACTGCTGACTTAAAACATGCCTAATCTGCAAATCATCAAAAGATAAGGGGGGAAAAAATGGACACTGTGAAAATATGAAAATATGAAAAAATATGGAAAATATTAATTGTCTCTTATTTAGCAAGAAAGCTGTTACAGGCACAGCCCTCAGATGGATTCCAAAAAGGAATATGACGTTGCAAATAGAAGGTCTTCTTTCATTGCACATAGTTTTTTCTAAAACAGCTGATGAAGAGCTAACATGAGGCAGAACAAAAATGGAAATTGGTGATGCAGTGGCATGCTAGCCACATAGTCTCATGCCCTGTATACTTTCCAAAGGGCAACAGGCAACGACAGAATGAAATAAAGGCAGTCAGACCCAATTCTCACACACACTACTGAAGCAGAGACATCTACTGATACAGAAATTGAACAAGAGGCCAGCAGACATTGGAGCACAACTGCTGCTTTGTGAAGGGGTTGGCAATGTCACATTCCAGGGGTGCAAAGCTCAAAAGATATTTGATAACATCAGAGTCAAAAGGGCCACTTTGAGACACAACCCCTGAAAATACGGCTATGAAATGCACATTAAAATGTCTGTGTCCTGACAGTCCATCCTGGGTTACAGAGTCAGCAGCTGGGTAGAGGAGCACAAATAAAAGGCTCACCATTGAGCCTTGCAACACATGCACAACATCAATCACCTTTTACATAAGATAAAGTGGATCTCTTTTTATAATCCTGGATGGCAGAGATGTGCATAATGGATCAAATCAGAGGGCAATATGTCTGGGATCAGCATTCCTTCATCTTCCCAGAAATACCCTTATTCACATACTGTTGGTGGAGGGATAGCAGGGGTGTGGAAAAAAATAATCCTGCCCACTTGGGGGAGGATAGGATTATTGAGCTATTTGTTTCTCACAATAGTGAAAGGCCTTACATAAGCAACAAGAGAAATAAGCCAAAAAGACACTCATGATTCTGCTGAAATCCCATACAATTCCATTGCCCTCTGTTTGTGCTGCTTCTGATTCACTGTCTAATAGTGAGTCACTTCTTTGGGAATACACATACAGATATAAAGGCCAGGTGAAACAATCCTCTACAAAAATACTGGTTTGAGGGCTTATGTCCACTGGCTCTTGCCCCAAAGAGGCACCAAGTACAGCCTATATCCATGGACTTCATGGCACCATTTGGCCCCTCCCAAAATGGCTTCCATCTACAAGCACCCATAGGGCCATGAAAACAGTTACATTCCCACTCTTTTCCAAAACCAGCGGGTTCAGACTGGGGAGTTGCCAGGACCAAGTTTACTACTGTCTGCCAGCTTTGTCTCATTACCTATCATGTATAATCTCTGCTGTGAGCTAGCAATAAGCAGTCTTCCTTATTACCATTGCAATGTTCACATAATTAAATTGTTCTCAAATTGTAGACTATAACAGCTTACAGACTTAGATGAAATTGTCTTGACAATTCAGAAATGCTTATTCTCTCTAACCTGTTTATAGGAAGAGACACATCCCAATTGTATGTGAAAAAAAAAGCCCTAATCCATTAGAAGTAATGTCATAACTGAGTATGTTGATTGAACTGCTCATCAAAGCTAAAGGTCTCCAGAAGTCTTTGGAAGTATATTTATCATCACTGACAAAAGGGTTATCCAAGGATACATGGAGCTCTAGACAAAAGTTAAGTTTTTGAAAGAAATTGACCCTTATTCTCACAAGTTGTAAAAATTATCTATTTTTCTCTTCCAAATGAACTTAACAGAGAAGACCTAAATCTCTGCTTAAATCTCAGGTAATTCTGAAATTCCTATGTCCTCTTCATTTTTCACATCTGGTAGAAGCAGATAAACTGAAGGACTAGATAGACTGATTTTTTTTTTTTTTACTGTTTCCAGTTTTACACAGAAATTCACTTTAGTGGGATAATTATGAGTTTCACATAATTATGAGTTTTTTCCCAGAGGGCCAGAAACATATCAATGTGTAAATATATATGTTACCTACATTACTCATAGGGTAAAATACACTTTACCCAGCTAGGGGCAGTCTGGAAGAGGGTCCTTTAGCAATGAATTTAGAGGAAGGCTACAGGCCCACTGGCCAGGAAATATGTCTTCTATGGCAGAAGGCTTTTCATTACCAGCAAGACTTGCTTCTAGACACAAGACAAGGCACAAGACAAGATCTGAGCTTCAGTGCTGTGCAAAGCTGGGATACAAAATGTCTCCTATTCCTTTTGCCACTTTTTCTCTTCTTTTCTCTTTGCCATTTATACAGTGAGATGTTGGAGTGGGCAACAGCGTCATTCTACAACAGCATCAGAAATAAGAAACTTTGGAGAAAGAATAAGTAGAAGGACAAGCTATGCCTTTGGGCATCACATATGAAAAATACAAAATTCACTAACATCAAGGAGGGAAAACATAAAAATTTCTGCATCTTGCAATTTTTGCAGACAAAGAAGCTATTCAATACAGGACTTTTAGTGATTAATGAAGAGGATAGGATTGCCTTTCCAAAGCTGCTCTGAGTACTAAATCACAAATGACCTTTAGTGTTTCCAGCTGAGGGTGATTTATCTCATTTTACCACTAGTGTCTATCATTGCTTCTTATAAAAATCGGGTCTATCTAGTTCTACTAATATATGTTGCTCCCCAGGGGATGGTTCAGGACCCACCCACCAAGACCTCCCTTCTAAAACCACAACAATCTGGCTGACAGCAACTGCTCTATGCACTCCACCCCTTGCTGTCCTTTGCTCTAACACCCAGGAGGGAAGCAGGAATGAGGTCAGGTTTACTAGCCTTTCCCCAGCTCTCAACAGGACATCTAACACTTTCTTGGATCTATCCTCAGCTTTAAGGCTCCACATTCTTGGGTAAAATGTGTCTGAGAATTTATGGTATATTAAAAATGCTTCTTTTTAACTTTTTATTCCATACCAAGAGCAGAGAAGTATAAAGGGTAAAGAACTAATTTAATGTATAATAAAAAACTAAAAGGACCAGACTTTTAAAAATAAGCTTTCTCAATCAGCTTTCCTTCATATAAGCCCCTTTCTGTGTAATCTTTCCAATGCCATTCCTTCCATGCAAATCAAAGTGCCTTTTAGGATGAGGAAGTCAGGCCCGGCAAATAAAAGATCCTCCTCTAGCTTTAGCACAGGATTAATCAAGAAAAGTTGGGATATAATACAGAAAAAAAAGATAACAGAATTCTATCCTGAGTTCCCTGCCATTCTCTTTCACAAGGCAACCTACACCCCCCCACTTCCTTCAAGAAGGGTAAACATAGAGGCAGACATGAAACAATACTGGAGATATGGATATGCTTAATACAAAAGAGAAGCAAGAGGAAAGTTTAAAGGAGTGGATTCACAAGTAGGATTTTTGTCATTGTTATAGCATCTAACTTTTTAAGCACTCCTTTATTTTGTGTCTTGGAAGCGAAGATCCTTACATAATGTGGTGAAGGTGAGGACAGGCATTCAGAAAGAAAGAAGAAGGTTGGCAATTTGGACTTTTATCAGCATATTGGAGCTCATATGCATCACTTTATATATTCTGAAATCACTGATACTCACAGAACCAAAGGAAACAAAAGGCATTAAATGCCTGTGATGATGTATGCCAGCAGTTATTATATAATCCAAGCTCTTTGCTGGTGCTTGAAGCCACTCCTACCAACTTCAAGAATAAGGAGCTTGCTTTCAGCCTCCCTGACCTGTTCAGCTTTTGTCCTGCATGCAGAGAGAGGGCAGCTAGCATGTTAAAATATCTCCTTTTAGGAAGACCATGCAGATATCATAAGAGCAGTATCTCTCAGTATTATTTCCACAAAATCATAAAATACGTGGTACATAATGAATCATGGTACCAAATGAAATTTAAAATGGCAACAACTAAGAGGAGTAGCATGATTATCAGTATTTTCTAATTATAAAACTTAAGCCTCACTAAACTGAGAAAGTTTTATTTAAAAAATTAAACAAAATGTACCCTTGGCAAAAAAATACCTGTTCATAAAGGTCAAGGATATTCCTGGGCTTTTGTTTGCAGTGTTAATTTTTACAGTAATGATGCTTCTTTGATGAAAATACACTTACTACACTGTCCTAGTGTATATTATATCTGGTACAGATGCAGTTTTGCATCAGTTTCAGTTTCATATATTTTTATAGCTTTATTTAGCTATATTTTATCACATATGCTTATTTTAAGAGCAGGACTGACTTTTGCATATTCATTAGCATAATTTTTTATTGTATTACCAAACTTTGTGCTTGTTTAGTATCTTATATTAAGGACTTAAGCCACACTTTACAGATATAAAATGACACATACAGGAGAAGAAGGAACAAGTATTTAACCCTTACAGAGGTGCCTAACTTTATGCAAAATCCTTAAACACAGTACTAGTCAGCAAGAGTAAATTTAAAAATTGCTCATAATGAAGGAAATGCTGTAACCAGCATAGGAATAAACCCCATATTTCTTACCTTTCATGTAGGCTCTTAACAAGGTTAAAATTACTTGTATTTAGTGTAATTAAATCTTGTTATCTCATGCCATTTCAACTCAGAGAGGTACCCAGCTACTCACAGTTATTCGCACCTTTTCAGGAAAGAAAATAGCTCTCAGATATATAATTAGCCACAATGACCTACATAGATGTCATCTGCAAGACTGCAACTGAACTCTAGTCTTGGAGGCGTTGGCAGGAATTGCTGCTTCACAGAAACCCACGCATTTCACGTGTTACTGGCTTCCACTTGCTGTCTATTGCTGCTCCCATGGTGCGGAATTCCATGCAGGATGTGCACTCAGGGTCTTCAGGGAAGTCTGGGAACCAGCACACATCCCCCTCTAAATAATTTTGCTGAGGTGCCATTGCCTTGTCCCACCTAGGGTTTATTCATGCACCCGCTTAATGTAATACTTTTTAATTATGGATTCACACCAGTAGAAAGGGATGCAGCCAGAATCCTCTCCTGTAATAAAATACTACTCTGAACACAGAGAACACGCTATTCTATAGAGAATGCTGTCTCCATATGAAGATGAAATGTAATACTTTGTGTTAATAAAATATAAAACTAAAAAGGACATTAAGATAGACTTTTCAGACTCCCTTTGACATAAAAGCCAGAATTGTACCCAAGTAACCCTTGCATGGAGCAACATGTCTCGTGATTGACCTAGGATGTATCATTCAATGGCACATTTCACCTTGTCTAAATAACTTATGAGGTGGAAAATAAATGACTCTTGAAAGGTTTGGCTAACCTACACCTACCTTTGGAGAGTCTCACTTGGCAAGTACCGAGGAAAAGGTTCTTGCCTTGTGTTCATCAGTAATCAGTTAATCTCGGTTGGTTTGTACATTCAGTAAGACAAAGCCTGGACTCTTCCCAGACATTTGTTCTAACACATAAACCACAAATGCTCTGGCAATTATCTGACTCCAGCAAACAAACACTGCTACATGCAAGTTCATTGTTTGACACACCCTCTCTGATCTCTAGTCTTGCTGGCAATCCTTTCTTTTCTCTTCATTGCTATTAGGACACATCATATGCCTCAAACATTAACTTTCATGTGTTTCTTTCTCTGGTGTTTTCTCTCTTTTTGTCTTTTCAGGCAGCTTGATCTTCCCTGGTACACACATCCTTTAAAATAGTTGTTTTGTTCACACTTTAAAAGTCAACTCCTGAGGGCTCAGAAGCCTACTCTCTTCAACACCTTATTTATAAATTTTCTTTTCTCCCATACATTATCTGCCAATCCAATTCCAAACTATTTACCAGCAAGTAGTCAGGAAAGAAGTCTCTTTCTTTTAAAAATTCAGTTCATATTCTTATCCTGCTCTGGGATTAGCTCTGGCTGGACATGAAAACAATTCTTCAGCAAGTATTTAATAATCTGTCTTTCTACTTATATTACTTTTCAATAAGATGGACAGCTCCATTCTATTAAATTGCTCTTCAGCAATACCATCATCTCCATTTCCGTCCAGAATATTTTCCTCTTTCCCTTACTCTTACCCATTCTCTTTGCCTCCCTCTGTTTGCTTTCATCTATTTCCATGTTAACTCTTTCATTGACTAAAATCCCCACAGCTTTAGCAGTGCTTCTTAATATTTCTCATTAAGACATTTACCTGTTTCCAATTTCATTTCTTCTTTTTTCTACCAGTGAGTGTCATAAAATTCCCAGAGGATCATAATGCTACCTGTGACCAGTTTTGGAAAAGGAGTCCTTTGTTACTCACATCTCCTTTAGTCTGGATGACTTGTTGAGTATTTTGGTCAGGGTAGCAAGAACTCCAGACACCTACCTATCTTAAAAGCTACCCAAACTAGGGTCACCAGTCTTTAGTCCTTTTCCCTCCAGAGCAATCACTGTGAAACTTTTAATGCATTTTTTGCATCCTTCCACAAGGTTTTTTTATTAGGTAGCAGGCAAACATTCTTCTCCAAAGCAGTCTGCAACATTTACAGCTACTCACACTATTTTAATTGACAGATTTCCATAGCTTATAAGAATCTTCATTAAACCTTTCTATCTTCTGCTGTGTCTATAAAGGAAACACCATCCACTGCATTACTATTCTTTGGCTGCCTATTCTTCATTCTTTGGGTATCTCTAATGACTTCCCTGTCTATTCTGTTCATCTAACTTTGTGGTGTTAGCTTCATTTAATGTAAACCATTGTTTGAAAGCCATTTATGGGCAGCTGGGACAAGAAAATCTTCACACTTCCTGCTGCTCTCCATGACATATATTCTACAGGTTGCTTCACTTTCATCACAACCTTGATGTCAGGGTTGATTCTAAGTTTTCTCCTGCTGTGGCTAATCTGCTTCTGCTTCTGTGCTATTCTCTGTATTACCCCACCAGTTTCTGATAACATCTTCAATAACTTTGTGTCCTCTCATCAGAGGAGACTGAGTCTTCTCCTGTTTATATCAAATCCCATCTCCCCACTGCTCTCTGTGGATTTTCCTTTACACAAATTACACTTCAGAAGTTTTAATTCCTTTCTTGCTCATCTTGGAATACAGTCCAGAGTTAAAGAGCAAATGGTAGAGAAGTTGCCTCAGCAAACATTTTGTTCCTCTGAAAAAACATAGTTAATATAAAAACAATTTCTCACTGCAATGAGTTAGTGACACAATGAAATTTTCATCAACAAAAGGTCTTATAAATCCAGAAATGTAGAACTTCTGTTTGAAACTAGCAGCACAGAGGACCTCAGTGTGGCCAGTTATTCCATAGAAAAAAGCCTACTCACATCCCTGCAATTTCTGATTAATTTTAAACTTAAGATTTGTTGTATACATAATAGTCACTCCATAGCCATCCAGCCAAATTAACTTCATCTCTTCTGGGTTTTTTGGTGTTTTTGTTGTTATTTGGTTTGGTTTTGTTTTGCTTGGTTTTGGTTTTTTGGAGGGTTTTGTGAATATCCCTTGAAGTTTGCTCTGTCTAGTTTGGCAGATCAGTGGTCTCACTTTTCTTCTGATACCAAGCAATAGCAGTGGTACAAGGGTATTCTCCTCTTTAGTGACCCTCTGAATTTCTCTGGCCATTAATTTTTCACCTCAGCTCAGACATTATTGAAACACCTTTCACTTCCTTTCTTATAGTTCTGTTTTCTTCAGTACCTTGTTACTTATTTTGAAAGTTAAGAGTTTTACTGTGACAGATGTGGTCCTGAAGACAGGTTCATTGTATTCCCTTTCAGCAGGGCAATATTCCTATTGCCATAGCAGCCAGCCCATTGAGACAAATTTGAATTTTTTCTCTACCTCACTATAAACACCTTCACTACAGTAAATACAAATCCCACTGCATGCAGACTGTAGGAAAATACACAACAAATGAGTACTTCCAACTTTCAGGACTCCAGCAGGCCTCTGGCTTTGGCAAGTGAAAGATTGCAGGCAGTACATCTTATTACATGGGTGGTCGAGTTATTGAACTTTATTGACAAAGGGCTGGATTTTCCAGCAAGACAGAGCTTCATTAAAATTCTGCAGAGACTGAAAATTCAATAATCTCTCTCACAAAGCACTGCATGAGTAGGGCTGATTAGGCAATTTCTCTCTCATTCCATTTCTTTTGCTAAAAGCGTTGTTACTTCTTGTTGGTACAAAAAGACAATCATTAAATGAGCATTCGCTATACTTGATTAAGCAGAAAGTTTTAAAGGTGCATTGGCTCTCTTCCTCTAGAATTAATTGAGGCCTTTAAAAAGTTGCAATAACAACACCACTACCACTTAATCTTACTAAGCTGAATTATTTAAAATTTGTATCTGATGAATCCATTTATGACTCCTTGTGGCTTTCAATTCTCTGTTTTTGTAGTTACTTGTACATTCGCAGCCAGGTCTGCCAGGTACTGGGAAGAGTGTGTGACTTACTCTATACTTAATTTCTTTCCTTGTAAATCACAATTTATTTTGTCTCATTGGGTTTTGGATTAAGAGACCCCTTAAGAATAGAATGGTAGGATCAGATTGAAGATCAGCTACCTGATTATCTCTTTTTCGGCAGTGGCTATCAGTTGTTAGGAAGGGAAGTAGCATAGCAAGATTATTATTATTATAATTCCCTTGGAAAAGACAGAGGCCTCAGCAATCCGTAGGTTAGGGAATTATTGGCACAGAAGTTGTATCCTCAAAATTAATAACTGTTAGTGGATTTTTCTTCTGTGACTTTGTTTATTCAAGTGCCCCACCATCACCCCTCTCTTGTACAGCACGGTGGTGCCCTGCTGCTTGCAAGAATGCTTGCCTGTAAGCAAAGCCAGTTTAGAGACTAGGAGACTTTATAAAGCTGATCTTAAGAGTCTGTTCACAGTAATCACAGAAGCAATTTCCTCTGTTGTTTGGTGGGGGCTTTGTTGTGGGTTTTCTCTTTTTGGTTGTTTGTTTTTTGGTTTTGTTTTGCTTTGGCTTTCAGTTTTTGTTTGGTGTTTTTGTTGTGAATTGAGAGGGGGAGAAGTTAAGATTTCATGTGAAGAAAGATGATGATTAAAAAGGTCCAAACCCTACAGGATGGGAACCTAGAAAGAGAATTAGAGCCATTCCACTTATCTTCTCTGCTCTTGATCAGTCCTGTATTATTGATTGTTCTTTTCCCTAAAACAGTTAAGCTGCACTCAAAATAGGGTGTCTAATACCACAGACAATGTCAGTATGTGGTTGCTCAACAACATAAGTTATATAACCTAGTTTGGTCCTCAAAAATAAGGTGAAGAAGCTACTGCTGTAATTCAACATCTTCTGCTAAGATGTTTTTGGAACACAGACTAATCCACTCTGACCCTGACTGTATTAGGAAAAAAAACCCCAAAACAACCAGATACCACAGTCCTGATTCCAGTTATATTCTGCTCAGCTGAACTCCCATTAACATCAGTGAAATTTGGTCTAAGTTAGCAGTGAGAAAAACAAAACAAACAGTCTTCTAAATATGGTCCAGTATTGGTGCAGGTACATAAAACTGTGCATTGAAATATTAATGCAAAGCTTAGGTATTGCTGTGCCTCTCACCCTTTGATCACCATGCCATTTCTGACAAACTATTTGATATTTATCTTGATAATTATTTTCAGTTAAAGGCACCCAAAAATATTTTAGAACTCAGTATAGTGAGAGACCACAGGCCAGAAGAAGCCATGTCTAGCCCAAGACATCTGGGTACCAGATGAGGGTGTAAGAAGCACCAGGTGGCAGCAGGACCCAGCAACATGCCAGCAAAGGCTTAACATACGTGGGAAACCTGTCCTGCCGAGAGAAGCAGTAGAGTAGAAAGGCTTAACTGCTCCCATGCTAAATTCCTGAAGATACAATTCTTCAGATTAAAATTTTGGACACAGTTATTGTTAAATCTGAACGGGACACATAAACAGACTTTCACCAGATCTACCATCCTCATAAGGTTATATGTTCTACAGCCTGGAAAAGCAAGTTTCAAGAAGCAACTTCTCTTTGTTAATGGCTTGGGAGATACCCCACTGCAGGTCTCTACAGCTGTCTTCATATGTCTATCCTTTCTAAAACGCTGTTCAGCACAACTGCCTTGTCTTGAAACTTTTGCATGTTATTCCATTTTGCTATTTCTCTGAGCGGACTTTTGAAAGAGACTTGCTGGCACTGCTAACATGTCTGCACGAGGGGGCAGGAGAGGCTCACACTTTCGGCAGCAAAAGCTGCCTGTGATAAGAGAGTAAGAGAAAAAAGTGACTTTAGCACTGCAAGTCCCTCTGGTTCTTTACCCTTCTCCTCTCCTTGAAGACAGCCCTTGCTGCAAGGCTATTTTACAGTAGTGGCTGGAAAATAAATATGGCTTGCAATAAAACTTGTGTCAACAAAGGTCTGCAGATTTGTCTCAAATACACATAAGTGTCTGAGATTGTTAGCAGGAAAAGACCATTTTTTCATAGCAATTTCCATTCCTATAATTACTTTGAAATAAATACCAGTAAGAACTGCAGTTAAAAGAAAGATCAGAAATTCCCTTCCCTTACGTTTTTTTTTCTGACCATAATTAAGATACTGTGCTTTAAAATCAGGAAACACAAACACCAAGGCCTGGGAAATGTGAGGAATAGGGTTACAGGAGAAATTAGAAGGATGCCTCATTGCAGTCACAAAGTAGTCCAGCAAAGTGGATCAGAGTTTGAGTCAGCCAAGCCATGATCCCATGTAAATCAACATCAATCTCTTGATGCAGTAATACACAATTTACACCTAATAAAGAGTGGCTCACATTCTTCTGTGGAGAAAAAAAAAAGTGCTGAGAAGAAAAAGCTCGTGTTCATATGTTTACTTAATCCAACTATTTGCTACAGTAATAACCACTAAAATTTGTCTTGGACCACTAACCTTCAGTCTTCTCATCTCCCATACATTTTTGAAAAAATAAGTGTACAAACAAGAGCCATGAGAATGTTTGATAGGTTTGAAGCTGAAACCAACTATTTTTTCTGTAAAATAAATAATGTTGCCTTGCAATACTTTTAGAGGGTAGAGGACTATTCTTTTCCTGTAAAGAGATGAAGAGAGGGTCTCATGAAGATGGTGATTTGACATGGGAAGACAGAAGAAGACAGAGTAAATAGGAAGCTTCTTGTTACTCAGCATCTATTCCATCACAGGTTCCATTGCAAGTGCTGCAGTTACCACCTTCCCTTATCTGCACAATAATACTAAGTGCCTCAGTCCTGCAGCACTATCCTACACAGGGAAGCATGACATGAACCAGGGTAGATCATTTAGCTCTGAAAATACAGGGCAAGAAGTATGAAAAATGTTGACCTTGCTTGAAGTGGTTGCATTTGTCTAATTCTCTCTCTGGAGAGAGCCCACACCCCTGCCACAGCTGTGGACTACTTCTGCACTCTCCTGTGCACACATTCCAATGCTTGTTTATCTTGTGAGCTAACTCAACTTCCTAAACTAGCTAATAATAAAGCTAACAAAGTAATAAGCTCACCTCTTCTAAAAAGAAATTAAATGTCAGGCCAGCATCAGTGTCCTAGAAAATTTTACCCCGGTATGCCTCAAATGCACATCAAGGTCAACTCACCAGGTTGACTCTATTGGGAAGGCTGCTACACCTTCACAGATCAGGAGACCCATGAAGAAAGCATTAAGGCTGAAGCTTTCATAGAAAACTGGTCAGATATGCCATAACACAAGAAGGGAATTTAGAACCTGCCTCCTATTAACTTTCTGCATCTATAGCAACCACTCAGGCAGAGGCTTCTGGTCTAGTATTTAGTTCTGGGACTGCTGGTTCTCTTTAACCACTTCTCCATCAGTGGGCATATTTGTTCCAGTGACTAACTCAACACCATTCCTGTCAAGTATTCCCTTCAAGACCATCCCTTTCTTGTATTTCTCTGACAAATGCATGCTTTGTTTTAGATCCTTCAACAGAATGCCTCAGGTCCAAAGGGTCCCATCTCCATTCCACAAAACCACAGCAGGAGTTAGTAATGCAGCACCACTGAGGATTGCTAGATGTGGGTATGGTTATTCTGATTCTGCATTTTAAGGACTTGGGTGAGAATCTACCTGATTTTAAGTGCCCAGGCAATGCTCCCTGATTTACACAGGCTTGTAAGGTGACTTAAAAATGTGTCTGAAGCACCTTGCTAAATCAGACTCTGCTGAGTGACATTGCCTGTAGGGGGTAAAACAATAAAAAAACCCCAGCTGTTGGCACCAAGGAAGGCTTCTTTCTGCTGGGTGGCCGAGACCACATTTTCAAAGTGGAGAGATGAAGGCTATAATTGAGGCTTCCCATGCATGTTCAAATCAGAGCCTTACACAAAACTGTTAAAAGCAATGAGAAGCCTTGCACTGACTTTAAAACTTTTTGAATAAGGCTGTTACATAGCAAATATTGCAGATAAGGCCACCACAGATTGGCACTCAGACAATAGAGGCAGATTTCAGGTAAAATCAACCACTTTGGTGCAAACATACCATTACTGAATAATTTTTGCCCCTGATCTGATCCTTATCATAGCCTGCAACAAAATCTCACACTTGTGTGGTGCATCCTGGGTACATCCCAATCACTTGACTTGGAGATCTCTGTATTCCACCAATTCAACCATGCTAAAGAATAGATTTGCATAGTGCAGAAATCAGTCACTGCATAAGTTCATGGGTTTTATTATTTAAGGCAAGGGCTGTATTTTCCTGCAGAAAAATTGTATTCAATGGCAATTGCAAGTCACAATTGCCCACTGCTGAGATAAAGGTGAAACAGCAATAGTTAAATGCTTCCCTCCTGTGATGGTATTAGCATGACTGCTAAGAAATATGTGCTTGAAAATGCCAGAGAAAGTGATTTGTCTGTGACAGAAGCCGTTTTAAGAAGAGAGAAAATGAAAACCACAACCACACTAAAATAAAGCCTCTTTTAATGAGCTTCGGATGCCTTCTGGAAAATTGAGAAGAGATTTTAATGCATAAATGGTTCTTCTGGTATATCATTATATTTTCTGTTGGAAGGTTTTGTTGGGTAGTTTTTTTGTTGTTGTTGTTTGGATTTTTTTACCTACCAAGTATATACTTTCTTTATTTAACTGGGAACAAGACTTCTGTTGTTAGAAACAGAAAGCAGGAAGAACCGAATTGCTCTAGTCATCAGAAGGACCAGTGTGAGAGATGTTTACCTGAACCTAACCTAGATTCCTGAGGATACCCACCAGTATTTCCTGGAGGATGGATTGGTAACCAATTTAGCTTTGTGTTGCTGAGCATGAGTCATTGGAAATCAGAATGACCAAGTGTCATCCCTAAGGTGAAAGTAAAGAGAGGAAAGTGCATGGAAAAAAAATCAAATATGCCTTTGTGGACCCTGCTTATGGGCACAGAAAAAGATGGAGCAAAATTACACCTCTTGAGGGTGTGGTGGTTTTCACTCTATTTTATTGTGGCAACCAAGCTGCATGCTCTCCTGTTGAATTCTCCTTTGTCATATGGCCTGCTCAGAATAACTGACATATTTATGTATTATGTTATCTGTCCTTAACCTGTCTCATTTTATGCCACTAGAGACATTAGTGGGGTCCTATTACTGCTAGACTCGTTGAAAAAACAGCACTCATATCTTTCACTCTAACACTCAAAGTGCAACCCTGTCATTGGGGAAGTAATTTGAATTTGTTAACTAGCATGTCACAGCTTCTCATTCATATTTTTTCATGAAGTTGTATGAATTTATAGTTCTTGCCTTCAAAATGAAAGGAACAAGTAAATAATTTAAAATTATGAACAATTTCAAGGTGCAAACACTGTACTATTCAACTATACTCTATTTCTACTTGCTTTCCAATGAATCTGTGCACACTAAGTGAGGCTCAAGAAATACAGAACATTTTCCCTATGAGAGTTATTTATGGCATCATTGCAGGCAAAAGGTCTATACTCATCTTTAGCACTTCCTGAATGAATAATATAGATATGAAACAAGGATTGTTGAAGGCTCCTCCTTCAAACAAGTTTCATGAAAAAATGGCAGCTTTTACCTGAAGCATACAGGCCAGGCATTTGTCTGCCACAAGCAGTTTCAGAAGCTGAATATCCATTTCAAAATGCCACCTCTGAGATCACTCTCTAAATCCAGGCAGTATAGAGAGAGGGGTCTCATCACAATGCCAGTTGGCTGGATCAGACTTTCTCTCATCCCCTCCATTCAGTGTGACTGCAATTACACCTAAATTCATGATGTAATGATCTGTACATTCATGTGCTGTAACCAAGCTTTTGAACTGGGGAGGAGGGAAGGAATTCCTCTACTGAAAGTCATGATGCCTAAATCCTGGTCTGGAACTGATCCTAACAAAGTAAGACCTTGAATTCCCTTCTTAGAGAGGAGTTTGTCACACCTGATGACTGTTGAGCTTGATATTTTCTCAACTCTGGCTGATCATTAACATGCAGGCCCCATGACAAACATTTATTCTTTATTTTCCTTAAGTCCTAAGAAAACCAGCTGCCCAGTTAGACCTCAAGTTTCTCTTTGCTCCTTCCCTCTGCTTATTCCACACAGACGATTTCCAGGCTGGGAGGGAACATGCAGCACTGCTGCTGTCTGCTGCATAAAAAACATAGAGGATGGGAAGAGGAGATCCAAGAGAAACATCTTACCTATGCAAGTGGCATGTTACTAGATTTTTGTTTGTTTTTTTATTAAAAAAATTTAAAAAAACTTTTCAATAATCAATTGCCCTAGGAGAGACAACTGAAAGCATTTTGCCTGGCAGAAGAGAGTTGTTCATAGGCTGCATGTAGGGTCAGGTTTAAGTTTACTTTATTACTTTGGCTTGTGGCTGTCACAAGTCCAAATAATTTATGTGAGGGTCTTAGAGAGACCAGAGTCAATGCACTCCTTGCCCACTTATAAACTTCATCTGCCTCACGGCAAGATGACTGTAGTGCATCTTTACAGGACAGTTTTGAATCATGTTTCGTCTATCCTTGATATCTTGTCTTGAAAGCATGCTCAGCAATATGAAGGACCTATTCCATATAGGCTTTTGACCACACATTGCATCAGCAATTCATGTAATTGAAACCCTCCTTTAATTAAATATTCCATTTTTCTCTGAGCTGTGTCAGACACAGAAATGTCACTGAGATTCAGATCCTTCATCTGCTACTCTTTTGCAAAGGTTCTCTGAAACCAATCCAATTCTTCTGACATCAGTCCTGTGACAATCCCTCTTCACGGCACAGAGAGAAGTGTCTTGAGGTTTCAAGCTGCCACTTTCTTCTGCCGTATGCTCAGACTTTAGCCTCCATTTCTAATTTGATTGCCTACAAGATCCTCTCTAAAAGGGCTGAAAAGGGTTTATGGAGGAGACGGGATGATATGGTTATTCAGCATCCACCCCCATTTGTGCTGCTGTCTCCCTCTGTACCTCCATCTCTGTCTGCCTCACTTCTTTTCTTTCATCACACATTTGTTCAGCAAAGAAGGAGGGCATTTGTTAGGTGGAGGCCTAATTTGTATTCTTGTGTTCTCTTCTAGGTGCTACCACACTCTTAATCATTAATACGTAACAGTGAAACAAGTCTGCAGTTTCACAAGCTCTTCTCACCAACTGAAGTAGTTCAGTTGTTAACTCCCTTGGGCTGTTACTAAACTCTTCCAAGCATCAGTGAGAAAGAGACAAGAAAAGTCCTTGGGAATAGAAAATGTCTGGTCATAATCATAATGCCAGTGCCTAATCTGTCACATGAGAGTTCAAGACCAAGACTAAATGTTTGAACTCACTCCTGGAAAAGGAGACCCGAGCCTATAAAGAAACTACAAAAATCTCTACTACAAAATTAACTACAGAACCAGTGGACCATGTTAACAAACAGCAGCTAAAGAATAAATTCAAAGAAAAGCACGTATCTCACTCCCCTCGAGTTGCTTTCCTTTTGTTTCTGTCTGTCTACATCAGTTAATGACTGCTCAAGAGCTTATCCCTCCAGCTGCCAAGATATCTCAAACCCAGAACTATTTTTTGCCTATAGCTGGCCAGCTGATTCCCAGAAGGGTGGAAATCATCACAAATTTCAATCATATGCAACTTGAAAGTGGTATCCTGTCTCAGCAGGATTACACCAGTTGCTCATTCATCTGGTAGTGTTTTTCTCATCCTGAGTGCTATGAGTTGGAGAGGGGCAAGAGACCACAAGGCTATAAAGTTCACAGGAAATAGTAACAAAGGCTGTTGCCTTCCATCCAGAAGGCAGACATACATCAGTGATGCATCAAGTGATCCATCTAGTGATCCTCACATACACAGCAAAAAAATCATCTCTGCTACTGCAGAACGTACAAGTAGCCGCATTGACAAAGAGGGCTTTTATAACGATTAAAAAGATGAGAATGAAATTCCTTCCTTGCAAGGTTGATGTGCACCATTACTAGTTCCACAGGTGCATAACAACTGCTAAATCCATGCAGCGCCTGATGCACCAGCTGCATCTGCACACTGATCTTGGCCCAAGCCAAGCTTCTGTTGTGTATGGGTGCCAGCAGTGCACCCACACTGTTTACTCTCCATAGCCTGATTCTCCAAGCTCTAATAGGAGAGTTGCAGGAAGTTTACCTTACAGGTAAACAGGTGTTAACACCCTCCTTATATAAGGAAAGGCACAGGGTTTTGGGACTAGCTGTTTGTGTATTTACACTCTGGTTCATCAACCCTAGTACTTAATTGCTTTTTCCAAATTAAAGCAGAGAAGAGAGACAAGTTCAGTTAACGAATAAACTGTTCCCATTGTTAATTAATCAGTGGCAGAATAATGATTCGGAATCAGAGCTCCTCTGTTCTAGCCATACTCAAAAGGAGATCAGCTCACCTCCTCCCAAGCACTTGAGAAAGGCAGCATTCAGAGGTTGCCTAGCAAGTGAGCCGACGCAGGCTGTGCTACAGAGTGTGCTGCCACAAACGTCGTCTTGACGCACTCCCACTTCAGCTCCCTCGTCACCCGCTCTGGGTATGTGACACTGCAAAAAAAGAGAATTTCCCAAGTAATCGGGGCCATAAACAGCTAGGACTAAGTTTTGGCCCCAAGTCCTGGCACACCACTCGGACGGCAGAAAGCTGGTGTGCAGTGTTCCTGGCGTGACATGCATAATAAGCAAGTCACTACCTCCACTACCATCCACAATTGTCACACTCTTCAAATGCTCTCAATGTTTAGCTTCATTTGTTGGAGCCATTAGAGTAGCCACGGTAGCTAGTGCTGGGTACATTCAGGGGTTCAACTCTGAAGCTGTTGCCCTTTGATGTTCTACAAAGAATTAGAAAGTTTTTCCAGAGCAAAATATATCAGACCTCAGACTACCTGGTTAATAAGTAGTGAAGAGCAGCCAGGCAAATTGCCAGGCAGAAGTGGAAAGCATGTCACCACTGGAGAGGAACAGCTCACCTTCATCACAGACAAACTGAGATGGCATCTGCTGTAAGTCTGCCAAGTGCTCACATTTCCTTGCCTTGATTTCACCTGTGGCAGCACAGGCAGGAGAGCTAGCTATGCACGTGGTCAGGACATTCTTCTTTGTTTGAGTACTCGGCAGTCCATTGACCCGGAGTTTTTACTATGAACTCAAAGCACATTTATCCAGAACACTGGGAGACTGGGGGCTGGAGGGCTATTCCAAGAGCTGAACTGACAGAAGTTGATGTCCTCATCATTTATGGCTTAATCTGCTTAATCATTGTGTCACCAGGGCATTACAAAAATAACAACTAGCTTCCAGACCGGTCGATACATTTATAAGGTTTTTGTACATTGACCTTTTAATACACAGCTGACTGTGTAATCTGCCCTGATGGAAGAAAATGGCATTTTATCGTCAAAAAAAAAAAAAAATCTGGCATGGTATTACCACACTCCACAGAGACTAGCTAAACTAAAGTAAGCCCATAACAAGTGTACTAATTAGAGGATGAAAGGAACTGATGCAAAGTCAAAAAACCCAGGAAATCAAATTTCCAGGGATATTTGCAAGGCTGTGAGTGTTTTCTGTGTGTAGCAAGACAACGCTGAAACATCCACAAAAGCAAGGACCTTTCTTTCCACAGGCTTCAACAGACAGTTCAAATTTAAGTAGTGCAAAGAATGGCATGTGAGGAAACATGGAAATTTGAGGGAGAGGTGAACAAAGTGATTATTCAAGGAAAGAATGAGTGAGGAAAAACTTGTCACATGACCCAGCCAGTAGATGCTAAAGAAATTAAGGGCAGGGGTGATATGGGGGAATGAATTTTGGAAGTCTATGATCTGGGGACCCGGTGCACAGTGATAAAGGCCTGGGACACAAGTGGATTAGACAGTAGTTTCTGAAGTAGCAACAGCAGGAAGTTTATGCAGGAAATAAGTAGCAGACAATCTCTTCAGAGACAAATATCCTGTTTTCCTACAAACTTTCCTAGTTAAGAAAAAGAAAGAACCCAAATAAATCCCATATAACGAAGTCATCAGATTTTTTTTTTTTTTACTCTTTAAGTAAACAAAATGTTCTTTTGCGTTCTTTAAGAGGCATCAGTGGATTTTAAAATAAGAAAAATTAACACCACATTTCCCAAAACTGAATTTGCACACCCCAAGAGTTTTACTGCCCACTCTGGTTTCCTTTGTTTTGTTAGTTGCACTCCACATCAGAAACAATGAAACAACTTTTTTTTGTTGTTATTGTTAAGAAACATCTTTCAAATTGAAAACTGTAAACCACTCCTGGTGCATGTGAGCATGGATGTGTGGGGGTGTGTGAGCAAGCTTGTTTGTGACAGAGGAAGAGTGGATACATGTGTAATAGGGGAAAAATGAGAGCTAAGAAAGAAAAAATCCAGTCTAGAGTGGAATTAAGCAGTTGTGAAACAGGATTATAACAAGATGAGGTTATTTTTGTGATTTTAGGCCAGTTGGGGAAGTGGGAAACCTAGAAATTCTCTCAGTTAATAGCAAGGCAATTCAGAGTTCATTCAATGCTCTTGGTTATTTGGCTGTTTGTTTTAAATCTCCCAGCAACAACGGGGAGAAGATTTGCAAAAAACTATAGGAGGGAAAAGCTCCATGGAGTTTAAAAAAAAACAGAAAAAGGAAAGAAAAGGACAAAAAACTCTATCCATATGAATAAAAGCTCTCTCTGTGCTGGGCTTCTTTCAACAAGAGTTGCTCTTGTAGGTTTCTATATTGTAACAGCTGGGCTGCATTTTTTTCACCACTCATTTTTAAGCAAAAAACCCAGGGATTTTAGTGGGACTTGGTGCAGATTACAACAGCTCAGGGTAACTAATCAGCTGCTGCTGGGTCAGAAAGAAAAGATCCACTGCTGAAAAATGGCAGGAATTGTTCCCCTCCTTCAACTAAAGTGGTGCTGAGTACTGCTTCCTTCTGGCAGTTTCTGTGCTACAAATTTTTCTTTTAAAATCTTATTTACTTTTCCAGCAGTGATTCAGGCAGTTACTTAAGGTCCTGCAGCTAAATCAAATATTTAATTTTCATCTAGTGTCAGTGAAAGATAACAGAGCTCGGCAGGTACTCAGCATGAACAAATTGAGATTTCGATTACTACAAGTACTGCTGTGTTCTCAGACAGCCATAGACACAGTCTGTCCAGACAATGGGTAGTTAGTAGGAGCCATTCTTCCTCAGAACCATTTTGTCCTGCTCCTTTCCCAAGGCTGCCAACAGAGCTAAGTGGTTCCTTGGGAAGAACACACTTGACTCCACTGGCCTGAATCCCATCCCACCACGTCACATCATGCAGCCAGCATTTGAAAACAATCTGCCCTCACTGCTGGGACAGCAAAGGGCTGGAATACTCACCGACAGGTTAAGCAGTCAGCATTCCATTTCCAGTCCTGCAAAGCCATCCAATTACTCACCATGCAATTACTTGGTAGTCAGTAAATAAAATTCACATGATCAGAAAAATACTGCTTTGTTAGGGAAAGGAGGAACAGGATAAATAGAAAATTAGGGGGTTCTTTTCCAGTAGAGAAAAATATTAGTTTCAAAATTTGTATCCATATTTCTTCTCCAGTTCAGGGATGTTTGTCTGGATCCATTTCTAGCCTTAAACTACAAGGATGACTTACCATCTAAAAAAAGCCTCACATTTGGGCAATGTGTCTCACGTCCTTTGCAACTAATTCAGCCTGCAGACTCCAGAAGATGGGCCACCTCAGATTAGGTCCATGTGCTCTTAGCAACTGGCAGTGTGTAAGGCAATAGAAGTATTATGCAAAACCTTGCTAATGGCTGAATTCTGCTTATTAACTTCAATAACTTTAACAAAATAAAATTACTCAAGCCTAGCAAACCTATTGACTCCTCAAAGCTGGAAAGGACCTAAATTTACTTTCTGCTCAGTGCTTAAAGCCACTATTTCGAAGTCAACTGAAACAATAATTAAAATTAGCCCACTAGTACTGGAGCTAACTTTAATTCTATTGCCCACTCTAGATGCAATACAGAAAAGTCAAAGCCTCACTGTAAAAGATACATGAGGTTTAACGCATACATCAGGTTTTCCTGTGTAAACCAAGTGATATGTTCAGCTTTGGAATATGATGGCCTATGAGTGCTTTCTACGTGGCAGAGGGAGAAGTGGTGGTGCCACTTTCCTTCAGGTTCAGCTAGCTTTGGGAATCTGAAAATCTCATTTAAGTTCAGATAGCTGTAAGATTATGTGGAAACATTGGGCAGAAGGAGTGAAAGAAAAGTTTTATAAGGATGTACTCCCAGGAAATCCCACCTATTTGCATGGCAAAGTGATCACAGAGATATGATAAAGCCAGAGAACTGGGCTCCAGAGTTTTTGTTCAGAACAAGTACATAGGCCATGTAGACCACTTCCCTGGCTCGGCAGGTTGCCCCCCAATCCCCTTTCTAGTAGTGCACTGAGAAGTGCCTTAAAATGCATGTAGGGAGCTTCTTTAGCGAGTCTACAGATAGATCCTGTAGATATATAGGTAGGTTTCTGGTGTTTGTCTATTCTAATATTGGCTGTCCTAAAGAACTAGGATTATGCAACTGTACTTGCAACTCAGCAGAATGCGTTTTAATTTCAGGATTTTTCTTATCATGTTCCATCTCAGCTTTCCTTTGCCTATATTTTTCCTGTCTACACTCCTAAATATTTCCTTTCCCCTGACCCCTCTCTTCTTGGTATTCATGTCACACAATTTTTTCAGACTGTTAACATCTTTCTACTTCAGCATCCCAAAATTAAACAAGATTTAGAATGTTCTCTCATAAATCTAATTCACCATGAACAATTAACACTTCTCTTAAAGGTGACTCCTCTCACAGAGCTGGACTTGAGAGGCTGACAGATTCACAGCCTAGGACTTCACAAACTAGGTCAAACAACTGTAATTTCAGCTGGGCATTTCCTGCCTTTTTTCCCTGCATGAAAACATACATTATTAAACTGATGCTGAGAAACACCAAAGAGCAAATCACAGAGTTTAGCCAGCTGAAGAAAAGACAGAATCTCAGTTCAAACACACAAATCTGAAAGTGTTTTTACCCTTTGATTTTTTGATCCTTTTTTTGTGTTGACAACAGAGGGAGGGGAAAAAAAATCCCCTTTCTGTGACAGATGCACGATATTGTAGAAATTTGCTTCTCTGCAAATATGAAAGCACAATATAATAAGGGGAAGGCAGGAGAGGTTTTTGCAGGTTCTAGCTTTCTATTTCATATTTATCATGTAGACTCTGGATTAAGAAGTTGGCATGTCTCAAACATATCCTGCTTGCTTGAGTGCCATAGTATTGGAAAGAAACATTCAGAGCTTCATGTTTCTTCTGTATTACAATAGTATTAGTTACAAACCATGCATGGAGACCGATTACTTTGCCCCAGAGCTATTTGGCTCTCCAGGCTAAACAACTACTCACTGTCTCAGAACAAGGACAGAAATTAAATGCACAGCTGACTCTTTGCAAATCTTGACTAAAGGCTGGAAAACAGCACGCCCACCCTTCAGCTTTCAAGGAGGTCTATGGGAAAATAACGTGGAGGAATAAAGGAAAGGCATGGGAATTACTTTGTAAGACAGTACGTTACTCCAATTTCTCAGGAATTAAGAGGTGAGATGTAATCAATCACTACAACTAATTCATTGTTTAACCTTGACAAAATCCCTAGTGATTGATTCTGTGCTCAGGTTTTCCTGTACATATTTTCAGAGTGTTAGCTAATGCAAAGCAAGTCACCCAGATTTTTAAAGGCCTTTAGGAACTCTCAAAGCTAACAACTATCTCTGACACTACTCCACTTTTTAGGAGGTAAGGCACTCATTTAACTGTAGCCACATTACCCAGTCTCCTCCCACACAATTTCCAAGCTTAAGTACCAGTTGCAAAGAACTCATATCCCAGATATGAGAGCCCTTTCCCACTACCTCATTGTTCCTTCGAAGCACAACTGTTGCAATAACCCTGAAGACAAAGCCAGGAGGTCTGTGATACACCCCGGGCTTTGACCATCGCAGATTTAAGCTGAAAACTTTTGAGGGCAGTCAGCCTGAAACAAGGGATGATAAGTGGCTATCATCTTTGTTGTGGGATATTTGCTTGGATGCCAAATGTTGTTTTAAAGACTGTTATTTTAGGTGCCCTCACAGGGCAGAATGGATCATCAGCCCTGAAAGTACAGACATATTTGAGCTAAAAAAAAAAAGTTATCCTACATAATGCAGTGGAAATAGGCTAGGGGGCAATGCATATGAAAAGAAATAAAAGCTCCTATCCTCTTTAAATTTCCTGGTCCCAGCCACCATATTGTCTGTAATTGATTTGGTATAAGTAATATGGCCTCTCAGATTTGAAAGAAACCCAAAATAAAAGCCGAAAAGATATTCAGTACTACCCCCTCTTCCTAAGAATAGCCCAAGTCTTTTACAAGAGCACATACCTTGCACTGTGTCCAGACCTTTATGCAAAAAAAATACTAAAAATATAAGCCTCTTCTTGTATGTCTCTGCAGAGTCAGCTTCACAGCTAAGCTCTCAGCTGGGAGCTCTAGTATAGGAATCAGAGCCCTTTTGTGGCCTGCTGTGTCAGGGCAGTGTAAATTTACACCTGCCTCTGGTTTAATTTAACAATTAGTAATTATTTGGTAAATGAAGGAAGGTGGGAGAGTTTCCTCTCAAATTACATTATTATTAAATAAGAGAAAAACTGAGTGGTAAATGAACTGTGCATGTTATTTTTGCCCTCGCAGAGTGCCAAACAGACTAGGGTAGTTTTGTAGAATTCTAGAGGCTTCATTTGCAAAGATGTCTTCCATTCTCAACTTTGCTAATGCTGTACTTGACATTTTGCTGTGAAAATTCACTTTCTTTCAAAACTTTTCTTCTGTCTGGAAAATCATGACTGGCACAACCACAAGCAACAGCCAAAGATCAAGTCTTTTCCAAGGCTGACCAGCCTGTGTTCCTCTGTGGAGAACTGCACAGCTCCACTTGGTCTAACAAACAACCCCAGATCATTAGTATCTGAGGATACTAATGTTGTTCCAACTAATGCATACATGTGTCTTTTTACTTACCAAAACCAGCAGAAGACAGATCAGGTCCAGCTCAATATAAAGCAAGAACTCCTTATTGGAGCTAGGTATAAGCTCCACCTTCTCTTCAGTTAAAAAAAAAACCAACAGCCCATAGCTTTCTTGTACTGAACCAGGAATTCACTTTTATGGGGAGAGCTAAAAGGGAGGGCATTCACTGAATGACAAACCCCAGGGGAAGGCAAGGGTTTAACAGGTCTGATGAGATTTGCTTTGAATTTCTTCTAATCTGCATCCCAGCCAGTGCGTAAACAAGAAAGGGGACTGGTCCAGAGCCTGCTGCCATTCAAAGACAAGCAAGAAGCATTAACCTGTATTAAGGAAGACAAGAATAAGTCTAGGGGCTTTTCCTTAATGCCTGACATCTGAAACCAAGGCTCTTTTAACATAATTTCCAAATATTTTTGATTTTGGCTTAGTGTCTGTTTGATGTAGCAATAAAGCAAAGCTCTCGTATTTTGAATACTCAGAGAGCTCCCAGAATACTAATGGCAGCATCTCAGTCCCATTTATTCCAGTTCACAGAACTGGCATGTCAGCCTCTTCTAGGAATCTGATCATTATGAAATTAGCTGCATGGGAGCTGAACTCCTTAGAAATTCAGCCCCTTAACAGACAAAGAGCATGTGATGCCTTTCCATGTGTGGATGTGCACTTGTATTTTAGGGTAAGGAGTAAAGGATAGTAATGTTTAAACATATTGTGTCAAGAATTTAAAAAAAACCCAAAACATTGTAAGTCAGTTTCACAAGAGTCAGTTAAAAACCAATGAAATCTGTAGGCCTTATAAACTGAGGGCCAACAAGACAAGCAGCAATACTTTGTTCCCTATGTGTGAACACAGATTCTGATAGTACCATTTGTTTTTAAGCCATAGGCTATATACTTGGTCAGTCATTGGCAAATTGATGCAGTATTTCTCAAAGTTTGGGTTAGAGTTATGCCAATTCCACGGGATCTGACCCTTTTTCCACACACAGCTCAGCACGTGCCCCCCAGGCAGCGCTCAACACTGCTTGTCAGCAGCTGTCCCCTGCCCACCTGCTGCAGAAGGGCAGCAAGAGCCAGTCCGTGCCCCAGCCTCACATGATGGCCCAGAGCGCCGGGACTGCAGCTGTGATATGCCGGGCTGAGTCCCTGCCTGGCAGGAGCTGGGCAAATGCAAGGAAGAAAAAGAGATTTGCGCAAACTAATACTTTGAAAGAGAGTGGGGAAATACCACTCCTCTTGTGCAAGCTTAACAGAAATCCAGCAGTGCCCAGGGTCACCGAGGCCTGCCTGGCAGCAGTCTCCAGACATGTGCTAGGGGATCTCTAGTGCAATGCCAATTCAGAGAGCACGGTTCCAACTGCTGGGCCACTGATCATCTGACATCCAGCAGCTGCCCAGTTTTTCAGAAAAAAAACAAATCCAAGCTCTAAGAAAAATGCCCATGGATCAGAATGCTGCTTCAGCAACAAGGCCTACCTGTGCCTTTTGTGCAAAAGGTAGAGATCCATAATTACATAAATGCATAAAGAACTGTCCAGGAATAACGTCAGGCCTGGAAGAACAAGAATTGAAATAGGAACTATGTGGTGTTGCAAGAAATAAAAATTTATTTTTAAATAAAACAGTCATCCAAGGGAACAGCTACATTTCCTTTGCTTCCCTGAGTAATATTGAAGAGGTGGTAGAGAGGAAAGTTTCTCATCTTTTATGGAAATAAGTCCAAAAATCTGAATTCTTATTGGAACTGTTACCAGTATCAACTATCACTGTACAAGTAACTTCCACAGCATAACAAGATATTCAGTGAGTATTTAGTATATGTTGTTGTCTGAATTCCCACTTTCCTTCAAAGACCTACAGAGGGAACTTTAACACATTTTTTTTTACAGAAGATAGACCACAAAATGTCAGCTTGTATACATCTCAAGCAAAAAACCCCTCAACTATATTTGCAAATATCTGTTTACAAAAGACCAAGACAGAATGTTGGCTATTGATTTCCCCACCAGGGATCTTCAAAATCCTACAACTACTCTAAAACTTATTTATATGTAAGTGATTTTTAAAATAGACTTTTGGACTAGTCAGTGTGGTCTAAGGTTTAAAGAAAAGGGCTGAGAAACAGGAAACGTGGGAGAATTGGGTTGGATGAAAGCCTGGATAAAGGCCTTTGGTTTGTTTGCATGATTCTTAGTTAATAACAAGGGAGATTGGGTATCTCAGAAAATTCAAAAAGGGGAAAGAAACAGAAAAAAAAAAAAAAAAAACAAACCAAAAAAATCCCCAAGAACATTCATATGAAGGTAACTGAATTTGTAAGTGCTAATGGAAAGTAGTTATTTGTTTTATCACTTCGAACTGGAATGGAGAGAGCCCTAGAAATTGTTCTCCAGGGAATTCTCTCTAGAATCAGAGAATCATAGAATGTTAAGTGTTGTAAGAGACTACAGAGATCATCTAGTCCCAAATGCCCCTGACATGGGCAGGGACACCTCCCACTTGATCCAACACAGCCTTGAACATTGCCAGGGTTGAGGCATCCACAGCCTCCCTGGGCAACCTGTTTCAGTGCCTCGTAGTAAAGATTTTCTTCCTAACACTAGCCTAAATCTCCCCTCTTTCAGTTGGTACCCATTACTCCTTGTCCTGTCACTACAGTTCTGACAGAGTCCCTCTCCAGCTTCCCTGTAGGCCCCTTCAGATCCTGGAATGCTGCTATGAGGTCCCAATGCACCCTTCTCTTTTCCAGGGTGGACAGCCCCAAATTTCTCAGCCTGTCTTCATAGGGGGAGTGCTCCAGTCCTCTTACCACCTTTGTGACACTCCTCTGGACTTGCTCCAACAGGTCCATGTTCTTCCTATTGGAGGAACTCTATGCAGCACTCCAGAGTGGGTCTCCCAAGAGCAGAATCACCTCTGTCATCCTGCTGGCCACACCTCTTTTGATGCAGCCCAGGAGTGGTTCAGCTTTCCGGGCTGTGAGCACACACTGATGGCTCACACTGAGTTTTTCACCAACCATCATCCCAAATCCTTTTTCCAAGGGCTTGCTCTCAGTCACCTCTCTGCCCAACCTGTTGGTTTGTCTGGGATTGCTGTCACCCAGTTGCAGGGCGTTGCACTTTGCACTGTTGAACTTTATGAGGTTTGCATCTGCCCACCTCTGAAGCATGTCAAGGACCCTCTGGATGGCACCCTTCCCTCCAATGTGTCAACTGCACCACTCACCTTGGTGCTGTCAGCAAATTACTGAGGGTGCACTCAATCCAGAGTGCACCAGAGATATTGAACAGTATTGGTCCCAGTACCAGCCCCTGAGGGACACCACTTGTCTCTGGTATACAAGGGGCCATTGACCACAAGCCTTTTGTGAGGCTAGCCAGCCAGTTTTCATCCACCAAGGAGCCCTGTGTCACTTTGCAACAGGATGCCCTAGAAGGGTTGGACCTGTGACTGCAGCAGTGTTGGAAGAATATGAACAAAAATAAATCAGCTTGGTGTTCTTGTCCTTTCACTGATATCAACCAATGATGCAAAAAAAAAAAAAAAAAAAAAAAAAAAAAAAAAAAAAAAAAAAAGCTGTACAAAATCCCTTTAATGGATTATGGAAATAGTAAAAACAGTTCTTTTACTGTTTTCCCAAACTTGCTCTTCTATGTGAGATAGGTATGTGAGGTCTAATGGGTTTCGTCCTGGTTAACCTACTTAGGGCACATTTAGATATTGTTTTGTGTGTGTATGTGTGCACAAAGGTCTGATCTTTTGACAAATGCTTGGAGAGCTGCCCATTATAAAGGCAATAATTTTTTTTTTTTAAGGAGATGCTCCAAATTCAATTATTTAAGACAAAGAAAGGGCTAATTTTTTAAAAAATTCTACTGTTGCACTGCTGATACTAAGGTTGTCTCTTTTGTTTAGTCCTGTCTCTAGCTTACCTTCCTCCTAAACTGCAGACCAGCATAAACTCCAAGTGTTTGAAGGCAAGAACAAGGCAAGTAAAGCTATGACATTTTGAGGACTGCTGCCAGTAAAATTAATCTCTTTTCTGCTTTTTTCTTATGTTTGCTCTGAATATTATCTCTGTGCTCACACTTTAAATTAAATTTAAAATTTGTTTAAAGGTTCAGACAAACTTTTTGCAAAAATAATAAAAATAATCAAATTGTTTACATCTCAGTGAAATGCAATTATTTAATGCAGATTACTAATCATGTTAGTATTGTTGATTAATCACTAAAATATTGTTGCTTAAACTCCAGACATTCTACTGATGTATAGTTAAAGTTATAATAATGTCAGATGAGTTTTCTGAAAATTTTGTTTTACAGCTTACTTGTCCTAAATTTATCACAATTATCTAAATTTTTTCTTGTCTGAAATGTCAGTGTACAATGTCCTCCTTAAATATCAGACTTTGAGTGTCTAGAGTGTAAAAACACGCTTCTCAAAATATGTTGTTAGGGTAACAGTTGTGTGAGGCTGTAGGGTTACTGTATACCTTTGGAGCCAGAGTTCATGGATTCTCGTGAAGGAGACATTCACTTGTAGGATTTTCCTTTCTTTCACTCATTCCTTCATATTCTGGCAAATTTGCCAATTTAGGGATGCAGGGAGAACACAGAAGAAAGAACAAAAAATTTAGTTTCAGCAAGATTCTACAGAAATATCTAGAGAGATAGTCATAATGAAAGTTTGGCTGGCCACAGGGTTGATTTCACCTATGGCAAGAAAAATCTTTTGAAAATAGAGACACACTATGTGGCTCATATTTTCCTTTAAAAGGTTCTGGCTTCTTATGGAATACTTCCTTTAAAGAAGTCATCCTCCATGTTCATCCCTATGATTAGAAAACTGATAAAGTCCTAGCCTATGGAAAGTACTATAACAGTTTCTATTATGTGCTTGCTTTCTCAGAAAAAAATGTTCATCTGCAGGTATTCAACAGCTTACATGACTGTTATTTTTCCTGAAGATTTCTACTTCAGAGGTTTTATATACAATATATCAAGCGAAAAACATCACTCATGCTTGGTATGGCCATCTCCTATTTGAGTGTGATCATGTCTTCTTTTTTTACCATGGGAAAAATACCAGTCTGTGTTTCTCTGTGTGGATGTATCTCTATTCTTTACCACATTTTGAAATAGCAATGTAAAATGTCTTGACATTTTCCACAAAAAAAAAAAAAAAAAAGGCAATAACAAAAAACCCAACAACTTTGGAAAGAGTTCATGGTTGGAATGTTTCTGGGAAAAAAGAATTCACAGAAGATTATGTTTCCAAAGAGAGTGATGAATAATGGAAAGTATGAACTGTGAAGTCCTATTATATCAATTGTATTTAGGTTAACCACATTTAATTTTTTTAAGCCCATAAATGCTTAAGAAATTTTAATCACATGATGGACTTATTTGTAAACTTACATACTGCCCTGAAGGAGACACTGATTGTTGCATTCAGTTGTGACTCATGTGCATCTCTGGTTCAGCCTGCCAGGAGTCAGAAAATAAAGTAGTATGTAGTAACTAAATTTCAGATAGAGTTATCCTCAGGACACTCTACTGCATTTCTTTTAACATACTAAAATGTGAAAAATAGAAAGAGGGTGACATAAAACAATCTTTAAGTTTGAAACTTGGTGCTGTTTCCTTTCATTCTGTTAAAAGTAAAAATTACATAGTCTAAGCACACTTACACACTAAACAGGAATATCCTTTATTTTTGTTGCCCACTATATTTAAAACAGGTATTTCAGCAAATGTACACAAAAACCTTTAAGACAGTACGTGAAAGGCCTTTTCCTTAATAAATATACTACTATTACTTTGGAATTGTCTTTTAAAATTCAAGTATCACCAACTTTACACAACAGTTCTTGTTCTCCAAATATCAGAATTAAACCTGCATGTATGCTACATCTTGATAACATCTATTTTTTTTTTTCAAATTTAGTTCTTTATTGCATGTCAGTGAAAATGTAAGTCTACAGTAAACTTGAAGCCACATCAAAGTATTGCCATCTGTTTTTTCTTCTATTGACAAGACAAAGAGGTTTAAGATACATCTAATTAGAGCATGATCAGTGATTAAATGTATCATGAGTGACAACATATGGTAGTAGTCACAAATAAAAAAACAGTTTCTTGGATTCCTATTTATCTGTCAAGTGAACTGGTTTAGCTGCTGATCATAAATGAATGTCAGATGTCATCTAATGGCTTTTTAATAGAAGGATGCTTGACAAAATACTGGCAGATGGTATTCTGGGTAATGATCCAGACTGCAGTAATCTCAGTAACGACTTACCTGTTTACCTGGCCACAAACAAAGAAAGGAGGAGAAAGGAGGGGCCACAAAAAGATTCAAGTAGCCTGGGCTGCTTTGGCACGGTAAATGTTCAAATCACTGAAGCAGCACATTCGCTTCTGTAGTGGGAGAAAACATGAAATTGATTAAAACTGTATAAATGCAACAGGAAGACCTTCCTCCTCCGCAGTCAGTTTGGGAATGGAAACTTACCTAGTTCTCATGGACTTTTTTTTTCCCTGTTGTTTGCTCTGAAGTGGTCTGTTGAGAGGAAATTCTGTCCTTTAAAGAAAAACATCTCATCTCACCACTGGGCCACCCCAGCAGGATTTTTCTCAAGGAGTGGTGATCCACTCCAAAACAGAGGCAATAACATTAAGGAATGCTTTAGAAGCCACACAGGACTGCTGTGTGGCCTGAAAATCTTCCTTTTGTCTCACATTGACATGGATCAAGATACAAGACAATGATTGTTTTTCTGCTTCCTTTAACAACTCACAGAAAAATCTCTAAGCAGTAATCATGAACTTTAACGAGTATCTCCTGACTTTGTCATAGTTACAGTTTCTGAAACCTGAAAAAAATACTTATGTCCTGTGAAATTCCTTTCCAGATACTGAAAGTTCCATTGAAGTTAGAATTTGATGTTCTAAGTAAATACAAGTGGAAGACTCATGAAGATTTTCATACGTAACTAAACATATAATAAGAAAACTCTTGCAATCAACATTAAGTAGTGAGTCCCATTGGAATCTGTTGAACTTTTCTTCTCTCTCCAACCTCACCTACTGTATACTTCCACTGCTGAAAATAGTATGGGTAAACTTGTTGATCTGTTGACTTGGAGATATCATCCCAGTAAAATACAAATCACCTGAACTTCAGCTCAGCACCAGTGTCACTCAGAGTGAATTAAGAGGCCACTGCAATCTACTCAGGAGGAGCTGGGTGTGTTACTGGGCTGTTTGCCATGGCATTGGACAAAAGAGAAGCAGCATTATACTGAGGTACACAGGTGTTTGTGACAGGCAGGAGAAATATCCTGAGAAAATAGCTCTTATGTTTACATGTACTTTCAGTCAGGCATCCAGCCCAGCTGTTGTCAAATTAGCCTGTAGTGGAGATGTACTTCTGTTTTTCAGGTGCTTTGAGGAGCACAGGTGTCAAAGCTCTGTTATTTTCCATTAGGTGTGTTCAGTCTTTATGTCAACTACCGTGGACAGTTTTAGCACAGCTGTTCAGCCCACCTGTGAAGGTCTGCAAGGATCACTTAAGAGACAATCTCTGCAGCTAGCAAAAATCTGCTGCTCCTTCCATGGCAGCATCAGCTACAAGATTTCCTTTCTCACGAAGCAAGTGATTTTAGTTTCCAAGTACAGTCTACCAGTTTCTGATTTGGAAGGATTCGTCTAATTTCCTGTGAATCTCTGAGAAAACCTGAGAAAGATTTGTCTCATAAAACATTTGCTGAGGTCTAATGTATAGGAGTCACTGTGCTCAGACCCCCACTCTGCATGAGGCTGAAGTGCTGCTGTGAGTTTTCACAAAAGGTTGGCAGACACAGGGAAATACAAACTCTGGTAGCTGGGGCTGAGCTGAAAACCTGTTTGCTCAATCCCAGTCTGCAGAAAGCTATTTTATGTTTTTATAATCTGTCCAGAAAGCCAGTTTTAGCTCTGCAGGCTGGCATACAAAAAATTATGTTTGAGAATGAGCCCACATGCAGATGATGTGCACTGAGAATACAGGGATAAACAGAACAAAATACTGTACTCTCCCATATCTCACTTGACATTCTGACAACTGACATCCTGACATCATACTTGGAATGAAGACCTCAGCTATTCTGTAGCCTAGAGTAAACTCCACAAAACCAAAGACTGAATTGGGGGAAACATCACCAGTGATATCACAGGTTCAAGAAATATGGGAAATCAGGTGCAGGAAGGATATGAGAAAAAAAGAAAAGGGCTAAAAGACATCAAAACCTGATCAATTCCTAAAGAAAAAAAGACTTTTAAAAAAGCTTCCTCTCTTATTACCTAACCAATACCTAAGTCACAGTAGCTTTTCTATTGAAAAAATAATGTATGTATTGAAAACATGGGAAATACTGACTTAAAAAGAGCATTTTTCCTGCCTGCTACTTCTTTAATGTTGTATAACAGGCACATATGTTTCATATATATGACCTAAATTGGATTCTCTTTCTCTAGTCAAGTCACATAACAAGGCTTAGAAATCTTTAGGCTTTAAGAATTTGAACAGGATTCCCATTTGATGTGTTTCTATTTCACATCAGCCCTCTAAGATACATTTAAGCTCATTGATTCACTAACATGAACATTAAAAGTACACAGACATATACAGTGGGTTGGCTTCTCTGTAATCAGTGTTTTTAACCAAGATTTAGGTCCTTTGTTTGAAGGCTATATTTGGGAAAGGTTTATTATGTCTCAGAAATCCTCTGTTAGAAAGTAAGATCTTGAGCAGTAGTCAATCATCTTGAGATACAGCTCTATAGATAATCTGTTTTCTTTTGAGTTTGTTTCTACCATGGACATCCCTACTCCAGAAAAAATGACCAAAACACTCTCATAAATATTTAGGAGTATCCAGAGTCTAATTTTTGTTAACAAGTTATTTATTGATGTTCCTATTTTCTAATAAAACTGTTATTTCATCACATCTGCCTTCATCTGATTTACACAGCTGTGAAATAAGAAGCAAGACCTGAAGGGTATTTTTATTTCTTCCAGAGTACCGAGTAGCTCCTTATAGCAACAATTGATATAATGGTCATAATCACTAACCACCAGACAACAGGAAAATTCTCTCAACTCAAAATTCTCCTTTCAGTACTTTTGTGACGTGAGCTAGATAATCTAGAGGGAGTTATTTATTTGTATCAAGGGCTATAAAGTATACTGTACAGAACATTTCTGTTTGGGGAACTAGGATATAACCTTTTTCAAGGTCTTCCTTTTGCAGATTTGTTTTGTTCTTTTTCACCTATATTCAGAAGCAGTTTTTAGATGTAGGGTCCTATAAAACTTACTGTAACAAATGATGACAAAGAAGAGGGAATTTCTAAAATACAATTATCACATCACAAAGTGAGTTTTTTAAAAAATTTTTAATTTGATTTTTTTTCTCGTAGCAGCAATTCAGCTATGGTTTTGTTATATTTTTTACCTTTTGCCTGTACATTGAAATGGGAGTGGCATTTATAGGTCATGCATTCATAACCAATTTGCCTAGGTTTCATGTGCTGTATACAGCTTGGCATGCTTTCTTCAAGCACTATTTTTTTTTTTTTTGAACACTGCAATTCTGTGCATACTCAACTACTGTCCTTGTAGTTCTCTGTTTCCATCCCCTTTACCTTTCTTAAAAGTTGAGAGTAGTCAGATAGTAAATTAGCTCCACCACTTATAAGGAACTTTGCTTGCATTGCTTAAAATCTAGTCAGGGTGGCATAATCTTTTGTATTAAATATAGGTCTCAGTGTCCTCGGTCGATTGTCAAAATTCCTCTATGTATTGGCAATCAGAATAAAACACAGAAGAGGTTTATTTTCCATTATCATTTATTATAATACAAGAAAAACAAATCTAGAAAGCACATTTCATGGAGCACCATATTGTAACAAAATTTTGCTGGCTCTCCTGCAGTGTATTTTTTGACATTTAAACAATGACACACACATAGTACACACAGGCACCTACACCATGGCAATCTTATTGACAGGCCCAAAGAGACTCCTCTTTAAAATACAGCCCCAGAGGTGCACAGAGGAATGCCAGTGTGAGGGCATCTGAAAGCTAACTGAGTTAATCACTCTTTTGTTAGCCATCTTCATGAGCACACAAGCCTCCCATGTCTCACCCCAATCCCTCTTCACTGAAGACTCCGAGTTGAGCCCAACTGATTATGGATTTGTCACAGTCATGGTGTCGAGTTGTACAAAACTGGCCGATATTCCCTACCTGACTCCTCTTATTGCTTTGGTTATAGTACTGAATGAAAGTCTTAGAAACTCTTAAATCTATACTCCACATCACAGAAAAGCCACTTTTTTTACACATGCAGAAACATAACTACCCTCCGCACACACCTGGATGCATAGCACAAATACCTTTTTGAGAAGTGTTGTAGGTTTCCCCACCAAGATCACCTTCCTAAAAATCACTGCATTTTGTTTTTCAGAGTGTTCGGACAGACGTTCATCAACATATTTCCTATATATTTTCTTATTTTTAATAGATAGGGCATGTTTTCCTGCTGCCTTAAATTTATGTCATTGTCTACACAAGGAAAGAGCAAAATGCTATAGTTCCTCATCTGCACAAAATGTTTTACATTCCTTTTATACAGTGCTAAATACAGATGCTAAGCACAGAACAATGTAGAATGATAGCTGAGAATTGCTTTACGTTGCTCAAAATGAAAATACTGGAAGTTTCCCATACTAATGTTGAGACAGCGTATTGGGGTCTCTATTATATACAGTAGCCTTCCAGAATGCTTTCAGGCACCTATTTTGAGAGCTGTTGCTCAACATGTATGTCACACTGGAGCACCTCAAGTGAAATGGTATAGTGCCCTGACACAGTGAGAATGAGACAGAAGAAAATCCAGTCTCACAGCAGGCTAGCAAAGTAGTAAAATCTCTACCTGGACCCAAAACAACTGTTACAATAATTTAGATTTTGGGTATGTGACATACGGCCACTTTTATTATCAGTTGAGGATGACATTTCATTTAAAACTTTTTCAATAAAATGGTTTAATTTTGTAAAACAAAAAAAGGGGGAAAAAAAGAAAAAAAAAGGCATTATGTTTTGGTCAGCCTCCTAGAAAATACTTTTCCATTTTTTTGTTCCTTTATGCCCATTTCACTTTGAAGAAAGCCCAGCTTTCTGACCAGATGTTTTCTGGGGAAACCCAAGATTTTGCAAAATCTATTTCTGTCTTGATAATCAGTGAGGCTGGAATACCTTTAAATTTTAGGCAGGACAGTCTAAAACAGATATACATGTTGCCAAGAAAAAAAAGAAGATATTATGTATTTTTATTTGTGGAAAATCAATGTGTTTTTCCTATTTACAGGAGCCAATTTTATAATTCCTGTATACTATGTGATGAACTGTGTACTATGAATTACAAAACAAAATATTGGAAATTCAAAAGGAGAGAATGGATGTGAAAAATAATTGTAACTTTAGATATGCAAATGGGTAGTAACAAAGTGGATTACTAATTCTGACTCTTTCCTCTGAACTAAAGGTATGTTTCAACAGCTGTGCTAAACATTTGGCCAGCATTTCCCATATAAACAGTTCAGACTTCAACAGTATAATGAGAAAAAGAAGAAAAGACTTACTAGTTTAAGTTTTACAAAGGCTATGGAGTTGCTGTGGATTAAAAAAGTTTCAGATGACTGAAGAATAGGATATAATAAGGAAAAGATGCTGTGCTGGGTATATCAATACAAATTTTCACTTGGATTAATGTCTGCATCTTTACTCACCTGAGTAAAAATACAGCGTAGCAAAAACAGAAGAGATTCAGAGATTAGGAAAGAGTATGAATCTGTATAAGAATATGTGTTATTGTTTGTCTTAAACAAAAGGTATGCAAATTTCTATAAAGATTATATTATGACCCATGTACAGAAGAAAACTTGGGATTGCTTATGTTTAGTGGTTTAGCATATAACAGCAAGAGATGAGAATGACATTGAAAAGCAGCCTATTTAAATATGAAAGAAAAAATCTGTTTTCATTTGGTTTTCTTTGAACTTAAAAGGGATGGGTTTTTTATTTTAGTAATCCCCACCTCACAAAATATTTAAATTTCAATACCCAGAATCAGCCTCTCATGAGGGATGATGAGACATCAACAATCACTTCTGATGAGGCAAAACCAATATGGGCTGAAGCTAATAAAAATTCTCTAAGTTAAAAATTATTGCACCTTCCCCTGAAGCATCTGATATAGTCAGAGGTAGGACACTGGAGTAAATAAACCACGTAGTTTGGCTATGTTACTGTTTCTATGATAACAGGTTTTAAAAATTCAGTTATGTATCCCAGTTAGTCATGAAGATCTGTAACAATCTTCTGCACTGAGCAATGATTTACAGTAACATTAATGAATGGTAGGACAGGATAATGATTTTTAGTGGTCTTAGACATCATTTATATGTGCACACATATATATACACATACATAAAAATGTATTATATACATGTGGCTGCATATATAAATGCACACACAGAGAGACACAGGCCTTCTGAGAAGTGGGGCTCACTAGGAGATCTGACAACTACTCTTTACACCCTTCTCCAATGCACATTACCAACTGTGTAAGTGCATGTGTATCTATGTCTAACAGTGTGTGGAGGAAAACCTGAGAAGAATGGGAAGCATGAGCCTGAGTACGGGAGAAATTACCCATGTTACTGTCATTATTTCAGATCTGTGCTTGAAAACACATTTCCGAATTCCTCCTACATTGGCTAAGTTGACCAACAGCCAAGCTAGAGGAAATACACAATATTAATGGGCATTGAGAAAATTAAAACACTTCTGTATTTTCTATTCTTTCCTGTGTCAACATCAACACATCATTTTCCTGATGATGGGCAGGATGAGAAACTGATTTGGTTTTTCCCACTTATTCTGTTTATCTGTTTCATGTTTCTGCCAAAGATGAGAGAAAACTTGGATAGTCCATCTCCATATGGGTTTTCATTTATCAGCTCTAATAGGTTAGCTCATTGAAAATCTGGCTCTTCATCAGGCTTGATTGAAAAATTTTAGTTTTAGAAATACCTAAACTTAATGTGTACTCTAAGTTCACAGTATCTCTTTTGACATAACAATCCATTCCTCATGCTCATTCCTATGAAAATTCTGCCATCTTTTACACTAACTCAGATTAATTCAAACTATTTGCCCTCCCTCTTTCTCTTCTGGAAAGGTTTTCAAGAACATGAGCAAAACAGACTATCAGCTCATCCAGTAGCAGAACTGCAGCCAATCAACTCTAAGGCTGAAAACAACTTAACTTTCTGATTAACATAGATATAAACAAGGTAAGACAGTAAAAGTCAGCATGACTACATTTAACAGGGTAAATGACAGGATAGGTTTCCATTTCAATGAGGTAAAATTGTGCATAAGTTCTCCCGTCCCCAAAATATAACTGCAAGGTCACAGTAAAAAAAAAAAAAAAAAAAAAAAAGGAAAAAACAGAGAGAAATAAGTTATTTTTTTTAAGCTAAAAATGAAATTACTTTTAATCCTACTGCTAGACAGAAAGAGATGGAGGTGGCTAAAGAAACAGAGATGAGAGCCAGAGAACATTGATAAATGTGTGTTGTCAGCTCTCAGAACAAAGGGTTTGGTTGGCATCAGCTGAGTTTTGTCTCTTGATGCATGCTCTAGATGATTCTCAATGTTGTGTTATAATTACTCCAGGTATTTCAGTTTTCAAATGATAATGGGCTTATTTGATCACCTCTGTCTTTTTGCTCCAACTCCATAGATTTTAACCCCTTTCTCAGCAGGCACAGGCCTGCACACTGGATACAAGCATGTAAGGTAGCATTACATAGTTAATATGCTGTGCAGAGATGTCCACAGAGAGTACAAATACAAGCAGACAAAGGTTCATCTTGCTCTGAGAGCAGCCAGTCTGCCTGTGCCAGTCTGCATGTGGTTCCTGAAGTCTCTGAACAATAAATTTTCTGCCAAGACAGGAAAATCGCCACACTGCGCTGCATTTGTATGCAAAGCACTTGCAAAACCCCTGCTCCTCTCAGGTTCCTTGCACTGGCCACAGGGGGTAAAGAAGCGTTTCTGATGAAATGTATGGCATTGCCTTTCCATGGAATGCCTTCCAAGCAGAAACGCTTTCTGTGCCTCACCCCAGGACTGGGGCTTCTGGGAAACAGATCTTACCTAACCACCCTACCTGCTTGCCAGCAGCACCTTTTTGGAGAAGCCTGTTCATCTCTTCTGTCCCCTAACAAGAGCAGGAATGCGATTTTTTTTTCCCTTGACAATGTTTCTGTGGAGCTAGATTTTTGTTTTATTTTCTTTTCCTAGTTAACATTCACTTGACATTGTTATCAAATGTGTTCTCCTGCAATCCTCTGAAAGATTTTATTCAAACTAGCATAGGTTTTCTTTTTTTTCCCTTTTGCATCACCTTAAAGGGACACATCGGTTGACGTAACTCCTGCGGAGAATGGATTTCATCTTTTGCTGAAGTTTTGTTCCAGCCAAAGCCGGACCTCTTGAAGGTTGTAGAAAAAGGGGCCTTTGCCCCCCAGGTAGGCAATTTTTTGTCTCTGCACAATGCATACTCGCTCAAATGAAACCCCGTAGGCCACATTGGCATTGTTGTCCATGCAGTCAGCCACCACTTGGCACTGAGGTGGCAAGGAAAAGTGCTCTAGAAGCTGGTGAGCAGCTGCACATCTCTCTTCCTGGCTTTTGTGTTTCTTAACTTCGAATGAAGAGGGAGAGATTCCAGGCGCAGCCCAGCCATCTGATGGGTGAGCTTCATCGATGTAGACCAACAGAAAGTCAGCCACACCAGAGAACTCCTCCACCAGCTTGCTGAAGGCTGACAGCTGGCTTGTGAACGGTGGTCAGGTAGCTGAGCCAAAGTTGACCACCAGTGGCCGCTCTGAGTTGGCGAAATCCAGAAGGTGGCATTTGGCTCCACACTTTCCACCAACATTCTTCCAGCTTCCACTGCTGTCATCGCTGCCCTTGGCTATGTGGATTACACTGGAGTTTGGGGCTTCTCCTCCCAGTTTGACCTGATGGCAGAACAAATTAGAACATAGCAGGTTAGTGTGACTTGCTCTTGCCGTGTCCTTATGAATACTCTCTTCAAACAGTCACCTGTTCAGAGTACACCTAACGAGTCACAGGGGGGCAGAGCAAATCATCAAAAGCAGCAGCTCCAAAATAGTCATCTTGTCCACCTGCACTCACAGTTCAGGAAGATGTGGCATTTCTGACAAATATGCTTCTTCATTAACGTTAGAAAATTTGATCTGTCCGGTCCCCTATATACTTGACCCTGTCCACCCTTAGGTATTTGGAGACTTGTATTTGCTTTCAGACTACCTCAAATTTCTTCTAACTTTCCCCTGTGACACATAGGGTTTTTTCCACTGGCATTTTCCATGAGTTCTCTCCACTTGGTTCACATCATCCTTGAAGCTCACTATTCAAAACTTCAACAATGTTTTCCCTAATTTTCAGTATAATCAAACAATTACTTTGTATAATGAAGTAACTCACAAGACTAACCTGTTTATATATTCTAGATGTTTGCTTTTTATGAGACACCATGACCGTTTTGGAAAAACAGTAGCCTGTTGATTAGAGATTAGCTAGTAAGGTGTTACAAAGCCTAGGTCCCTTTTCAGCCCACAACCTACAGTTCAAGCCATTTTTCCAATTCTCAAAAATCATTCTGCGTTATATTCCTGATTTTCACGACACACACAGTGCCTCTCAATTTTGAGAGATTTGCAGCTTAGTGTATTCTCTTCCATCCTGCAGTCCAAGAATGAAAATTCTCAAGAGTATCAAACACAAGAGAACTCTGCAAATGTCCACTTAATATATACACTGCTCTGACAGTGAATCATTCAAGATCACGCTCTCTAAAATTTCTTCTAACCCCTTTGCAGTAATTTCATCAGTGACCGAGTGACACATTTCCTTCTACTGCAATGTTTCTGTACAAGATGATTGGGAAAAAAAAAGAGCAGGAAAAGGGGGAAGTTTATATCATGGCTGAAGTAGGATGAGGTGAAAATTAACCGACTGATCTAACTCTGACCCAACAGGCAGTGGTGGAAAGGTCATTTTGCCTGACCATTTCTGTTTGCATGTCTATAGAGCAAAAGACAGAATAAAAGCAGCTCGCTGGAGGGAATTGCAGAATACCTGCAGAGGTCTCCAAGATCCTTAGCTGATAACTACTATACAACCACAAAACATTAGTGTATAATGCAATTAATTTTTAATGAGCTCTGCCTCAGAAATTCCTATGTCTCTGTTTTTATCATCAGCCTCTAGTACAGCAATGCAATTATCCTTTTGTATTTTCCTGACACTTTCCTCTGCCCACCGACAATTTGATTAAGTTCAGAATTGTTGCTTTGAAGGAAACACATAGGGCCAAAGTCTTTAACATTTTATGCATTTCTTTCTGAAGCTGCACTGCAATTAAAGTCGATAGATGTTAACACTACATGAGAACCTTGTAAAGACTGAATAAATAACTGATTTTTGGTGCACTTCTATTTTACATTGCATTATAGGGTATCAGATGCAATATAGGAGTCAGATGCAGTAAGAAGCTGAGTGAACAGCTGAATACAGAACTCATGCAGTTGCTGCTGAACATATATCCAAAGGCGAGTAGATTGCTGATATGGGATCCTCCATTTCTCCTTCAGAAACCTATCTTGAACAAAGCTGCAATTAGTCATGGCTCTGCCAAATTTCAGAATAACAACAGAAGCAAGAGTCTAATCAAAGTTTGTAAGGCACGGCCATTGATGCTTCCAGACTTCACAGCTACATGAGAATGTCTCACAGCTTGTTGGCACACGATTAGGTGCATTATTTCGACTCTTTTCGATAGGGCAAATTGAAACACAACCATGCCACCATTCTCACTCAGAGATCAGCAAGGAAGAGAACCACAGAAGAAAATATGGCCTGAGACCCACAAATCTCACCAGGCCAAGTATGTGGTGATCATGCCCTTGGAAGCAGAGGATATGCAACTGCAGCACAGTCAAGAGAAACAAGGATGCTCTGGGAAAGCAAAGTCCCTTTTGGCCCCATCCCTGTAAACCTCTATCTACAGCATTGCTATCTGCTAGGACACTGGTAATAGTTTAAAAAAAGCTTTGTGTTTCATCTTTGAAAGCAAGAGGCTTGAAACAGCTGAGTTAAGGACCTGATGTGTGAGTGTACTATCCACTGAACTCAAAGACAGAAAATAACTATATCCCAGTTTTTGAGAAGAAATTATCTGTCTGGAGAGGCAAGCTCAGAGACTCCGGCTCTTGCCTCTATGATGTAGCATTAAACATCTTTTAGCATTTAAGGCTACCTACACCTTAGCACGTAGTCTTCTGTTCAGCTGTTGAACATTTCTCTCTGCCATTCTGTGACTTAAGATAGATAAAGCAGGAGCAAGGTAAAAGGCTGCACTTGAACAAAGAAATACACAGGTCAAGATCATGTGCCATTCAATCACCCTGAGAGCTGCATTCAATCCAGAAGCCAACTAAACGATTCAGCAATTTGTGATAAATTGGTGACTACCAAAATAAGGGACATTTCGAGAAACACAACACATGCATATCTACACGAACACTAGATGCCTCTTCACCTAGAAAGCTTAACTGTTCCTGAACTACCATACACACTTTCTCAGAGATAGCTTGCTGAAAATGTGCCTTTTGGGCAAAGCCTGACGTGTAAGTGTAAGCATTTGTGCTTCACCCAACCCCCTGGATGAATAGCGGGCCTCAGTATTTAAGAGTGTTTTCTCATCCAGTCAAAGAAAAGAAGTAATGACATGTAATTTATCTCACAAATCACAATTAAACAGCACACTTAATTTCTTATATTCGCCCTCACTCTTCAGAGGAGAAGAAAAATAAAGGTAAAAAGAAGCACCTATAAGTCAGGAAGGAGCAGAGCTGCTTAGGACCAAAGAAACATCTGAGCAGCTGTTTCTACTTACTCCTCAGGTTTTATTTTAACAAAATATCATGACTGAAAATATCTAGCCACCCCTCTTGAACTGGGAAACCACAGTTTGCTTCTTGATCGTTTCAAGCAGAAAGAGAGGCTACGTATCAAAAGTTCCTCATTACCAATTCCTCACTCAGGTCTAAGCCCTTTAATTTCCAAGGCCAGTTTGCAAACCCTGAAGAAATAGACTAATAAAACAACTTCCAACAGACACCAACTGTTGGTGGGAATGTCCTTCAAGTCCTATTTAACATTGATACCAAAGATGACAATATATTTTCCATTCTTCAATGATGCAAGTTTGCATTCTGCGTCTCACACTCCTTATGGACTATAAAAATAGATGGAAACAAAGTACAAAGAAGCCTTTATCCATCTATACATCACCTTACAGCAGTTCCTCTTCATTTCCCACAGCCATGAAGGAAGTCTCATGGCCGCAGGTTACCTATAATTTTAATTTTTTTTTCTAGGAGTGCTTGTGTTGGGTTTTTTCCCCTTAATGAGACATCCTTGCCAAGCAGGCATTCATGAGGCATTTTCTGCTCTTGCAGAGAAGTAATTAGGTCGGTGCCTTGTTCCATGCCAGTGTCAGGCACTCCAAAAAGCAGCCCTGCCCAGTCGTTAATGCTTAAACATAAGCAGCAGCGGCAGATCCACTAATTGGTCTTGATGAAGCACTGACGTTCCCAAGGGACTGTTTATTTCACCAGACTCTGAACCGATTGACACAGGATGACAATATCATCCTTGCTGGTCATCTGCATTGTAGGCCTTAGCCATCTTCTTTGTTGTTATTTATTGAAAGAAAAAATAGCTCTTGGAAAAGAAAATCAGTGCAATGAGAAAACAAACAAAAACACTCATGTATTCAGCCAAACTGCTTTTGAAATCCTACACAAAGGAAGGCAAAATATAAATTCTGAGAAACAAACCAGCAGAATTCCCCTCACACGCAATCCAGCATTTCCATAATCACGCACTTTTGTGCGTGAATATTTGGCCATTTGGTGCCAGCCTTCTGAATGAGGCAGCAACAGAGCAGCACGCAGGCATCCCCTCCCACACAGCCTGCTTGGGACACGCGAGGTAGGCCAACCAAATCTGCCCAAGCGAGCCATCAGCAGGGGCAGGCAGCTACACCAAGGCAGTGACTCGCATCATTTGTGAGAATTTTGTGTTTGCCTGACAGCCTGCTCTCAGTCTGCATGCAAAGTGAAAAGGGAACAAGATTGCTGATGCTTTAGCACACAGCCTACAAAATGAAGGAGACTTAGGAGCAGGAGAGAAAGCCCTATTCATAAAACTGCAGGCTAGAAATAGCACATACTGCTAAGTTTGTAGCACATTTTCCATAAGAACTAGGTAAAGCCCTACAGACAAAACATTGTCTCCTCATTTGCCTTTTCTTTTTTCCTGTTTTGCTTTTATCAACTTCAGCATAACCTTCCTGGGATCCTGTGCACTGGAATACAGCTTAAATTCCCTGCATAAGGGATTTTCATACAGTTTGGCAGACTCATCAGGCTGTGTCAAGCCCCTAAAAAAACCAGGTGCTGCCAGACAATTAACAGTTTATTATATTAGTCATTTGAATATGGACATGTTGTGTTTGGGACTGGAGTACAGTGATTGGTAATGAACTGAATCCCTGCAGCCTTTAGTATTTTAATTCTCTGCCTTGATTTGATCCCATTCAGCTGGGTATAGCTTCATCCAAATCATAATTTGCCTCTGGGTGGCAAATTCTACAAACTATTACTTTTGTTTTCCTTATTTCATGACCCAGAGTTGTGCAGTTGACAAAAATCACAGAGGACTCTTGTCTGGAACAGAGCAAGGGTGGAGGAGTTCCTCATTTGTCTTGGGAAGGTGGCAACTTGAATTGCTTGTATTGGAGAGCAGAGACTAGAAATGGCTCAGGCCGTCCCAGAGTCTTTCATTTAGGATCAGGTATGTGGACCTGACGAAGAGAAGTGGGAGGCAAACAAACCAGGCACAGTCCAGATAAAAATAACTTGTCAAATTCTGCTCTCTCCATTTAAAAGCCACCAGTCCCACAAATGAGTATGCATGGCACAAGGAAAGCATAAAGCAGCCTTTTGCCTTGCGCTCTTACAGTTAATTTTAGTTGCTGTGATTGAGGAGCCAAGAGCAAGCTTCTTAAGGGCTTTGTGCTTCCCTCGAGATGAGAGCATTGCCTACTACACTGTGGCCACAAGGACCTACCTACATGTGACAGAGGCCTTCACCAGACTTTGTTACTCAGCACGTGAAGGGAATTTGATATTAATTTGGATTATAGTTTTTTACTTTTTTTTTTTTAACTTGGCTTTATAAGTATGAATACACAGTGGTGGTTTTGACAGAGACGTCGAGCCAGCACTCAAGAAACGTGTATGATCCTCTTTCTGAATAGTGCCCACTAGCTATTTGTGTCCATCACAGCAAAAGGGGGTTTTCACAGAGCTTTGACAGCAAGGCAAGCACTCCTTACAGTCATTTTTTCACACCTAAGGGTGAAAATGGAACAGTGCAAAGAGGTGTGGAATAACTGAATTTAGATCTGTAAAATGAAATGGGATGAGAGCCCATGTGGGATAGAAGTCCTCATGTTCCTTTTCCTACTCTTTGTTTTGAATGTTTGAACTCTTTTAATTTCCATGGGACCAACTGTCTGCTCCTCTTGTTGGGACACTGCCTAGTACAATGGGTCCCTGGCCTAGGTTGAGCCTCACACATAACTACAGCAAACATGATTGTATATTAGTAATAATAAGAAACTTTTAATAATAATTACAATTTCAAGACCAAATCCTGTTGAATTTACATTCCCAACTTTGCAGGAGAAGTTTTAATTGTGGTTTGGTTCAGTTTTGTTTTTCTCACTTCTTTCAAGATTGTTTTCATTTGCAAATGTCGATGAAAAAAATTCTGCTAAAGTTGAACTTTGTAAAACCAATAAAATATTTTTAATACCACACAATGTCTAGTTCTAAACCCTGAAATTATACAAGAGACTTTCTTTCACAGATTCCCTTTATCGCTGTCAAATTCAGGGAGAAAGACTTCCTTACCTTGCCAGACAAAATAAATACAAATAGTAGGTATGAACGTTGTGTCTTTGTTTCAACCTTTAAAACATTTCCCTGAAAAGCAAAGAGTTACTGGACAGCCAAAGAGCAGGTAGAGGATCATGCTTTTATATTACTTTCACATATATCTTTGTGATGATGTCGTGCGGGATGCCTTTAACATGTAAGGTGTTGGGACTGTTTTGCTCTGCATTCTGATTTATTTTAGATCATCTACCTACCAGGCAGGGAAAAGCAGCCAAAGGTAATTTAACTGCCTGTGTGAAAACCCAGGAAAATCTCACTGGGTGTTTACTGAACCACTCTGCTTGCTCCTACATCCAGAGCTGGGTCTACGCCATGAGCCTGGGATCCTGTGCCAGCCATTCCCCTGTGTTGGGACCGTCATGCCAGAGCTTGCTGCTGGCCCATTCTAAAGACAGTAAAAAGCTGTACAAGTACACACACACCCACCACCATCCATCACCTGAGATACCAGCATCCCTCTGAGGCCCATGACACACAGCACCACGCGTCTCTGTGCATGTGCACATGTGCACGTTGCCCCCATGGGTACACCGCAGCGTTCCTAAATACTGGGCTGCTGCAGGGAGAGGCCATTAAGGTCTTCCCTACAGCTACCCTACACTGAGGTGCAAAAGAGGGACAATTTTCTCTAGCATAACATTAAAGCCTTCTACTGGAGACCATGAATGATAGCTCTGCCTTGCTGAAACACAGAGATCACATCTGGCACTGGAAAAGCTTCCAGCAGAAGGGCTCACCACTGGGTATCTCTAATGGGCACAACTACTTCTTAACCTATTTTAAAAGCATTTTAAGATAACAATTTCTCACCTTTGGTGTCTTAGAAAACAGATTCATCCCACTACTAAATAAAGCACAGATCTTAGCAGGTTAAAAAAAAAAAAGGCTTTCAAATTTTTTTTCCAAAACTTCTCCAGCTTTTTCTTTGGATATTTGCAGATGTGTGATACATTCAGTATGCATGCTTTAAACTAGAACAAACACCTCCCTGGCATTTATAGAAATGGCCTATGTAAATCATGGTTAGACTAACACCCTCCCCAAAATGTTGTTTTTTCTCTCTCATCAATAGCTGTGACTGCATTTATATCTGTATGTGTGTGTACATACACACCTATATATGTGTATGCACATAGGGAGAAACGAGAGGGACTGACTCCTGGAAATGTGTGCTTACATATGTGTACTTCTGCCCTCTTATACCTATGTGTATGTACATATATAGAGACAAAGAGGTATATATAGAGAGATCTTTATACAGGCAAACATATGAAATTGTAAATACCTACACACACGTACATATATAAAAAATATTTAAAACATTTGCACTCTTTCAATTACAGAAAGTTAATCTAACTTGACTATGAGCTCTATTTATCTCTGTTATGATGATTAGTTTGGTCCTAAAGATTCCCTTGTAATGTAAGACACACTTGCCTCTTGGAAAATAATAGGAGGATGGTCTATAAATCACAAAGTTGGTGCAGTGTAGACAATATCAACACTGAGTCTGACAGATATTGAACTCAGAGCTAAGGAAGTAAAAAGAAATATATTATTCATTAGTAAAATTTACATTAAAAATAAAAATAAAAAAGCAATTATTTAGATTCCAGTAGGACTTTAAAATGTGGAGAAAACCACTCATATAGAATGTTCCAATAAAAAAGAACACTGAATATACTCTACACACAATACAACAAACTTTGCATTGTTTTCCCACTGATGATGTTAAAATCTTCAGCTGTTGCCAGGTAATCTTGCCTGTGACATAATTGCCCTAACCAAAAAATCTTGTGCAATAATACTTAATAACAACAAAAAGCCAAAAAAAAGATCTCTACCTTTGGATGAGATATTAATAAGGTTTTCTAGACAATGAGAAAGTAAACCAGAATAGCTTGTTTGAAATATACTCTAACCATTACAAGATCATATCTTCTACACACTAGCCTTGAAAAAAAAAAAATAATTCTGGGACAATGCATACTTTTGAGGCAAAGGTACTTTCTTGTAATAAGTTTCCCTTAATTCAGAATGTAGTGTCTACCTGCAGTGTTCTTCTGGAATAGCTTCCCATAAATTTTTCTTTGAATAGAAATCCTACAACAAGTAAAAGTAATTTTGTGAAAAAATATTATGAAGTGTACTCAGGAAGAATTCTGTGCAAGTGACACAAAACACAGTAAAACCAGGCAGAGTTGCTTCTTTGATCCAGTCTCCTGCTAATTGGCAGTCTGGCTCTGGTTATCTCAGACATCTGCAATTCTGTTATTCTACATGAAAAATGGTGATTTTCTCATAAATATTGCTCAGTGGAATGAGTTTAAGTACCTTTTTTAAGTAATTTGCTAATACCTGTCTTCAGCTGGCAAATTGGAGCAACAAGCAATTGTGGGCATGTTATCAGCTATGTTTTGCCATGCTGTATAAGTACCCTGATTCCATAACATTTTAATGTCTCACTTATTGTCTCAGAGTAAGATATCACAACAGGGTAATTCTATTCAGGATTTAGAAAAGGTGATTTAAGGAAAAATTTGCCTTGTAGGACATTCTTTGATATATTTCACCATTTCTCATGCTTTTTAAAATATGTTACAAAGCAGGACATGTTTTAATCCTTTTCAAATCTACTAGTACAACTTTTCAGATGAAACTTTTTTTCCTATTTCCTCCTTACAGAAGCAGCAAAAGATTCTCATCTATTGTGGAGGTGATGAGTCTTCTTCCAATATTGCTCCTCAGTTTATTTTGTCCCCTTTACAATTTGATTTCTATACTTAGCTATCTTTCTGTGACAACCAAGAGTTTCCAATGATGTTCTGTCCTTATGGCCCATAATTCTATTAAGCAAAATAGTCTTTCCATGAATTGCTGGTCAATTCATTTTGTCTTAAGGCTAGCTGCCATGAATGGACTTTTCCCTCTTTTTGGAACGAGGTGATAACATTTGGTTGTGTTTATATGCTTTTTTCTGCTGAGTTGATTGAGGCACAGAGTTTATTCTTGGAACCTTATGGCCTGATCGACCTGAACAACCAGGTGATTTAATCATGATAAGGGAGAGAATAAAATTACCAAAGTTCAAGGTATGAGTTTAGTTGCCAACACCAAAAATAGCAGAGTCACCATACCTGTCGCTCCCATGGTTAACATCATGATACTGAAAGAAAGGCATAGCATGACTTTGGAGACTACAGAAAGGCATGCAATATCTTAATTTTAAATAATTGTGTGTAATTTAAGCCAAAAAAGATAGAAAATCTCTCATGGAGATAAGGTTTCTTACAGCTTCACAACTTCTCCAGACCCCAGGCCACACATAGGTTGCTAATATGGGAACTCAAAACTTGACTGTTGCAGAGTTGTGCTACCAACTTCCACTAGAGCCTTGACCAAGTCATGTGTTAACTGTCCTGCCTTGCCTTGTCTGTAAAATGGGAGCAATTGTGTTCAGTGACCCATTTTACAAGGCCACTGTAAAATGTACTTACCTAATGTCTATGAAGAGAATAAAAACAAAGACTAGAAGGGCTAGGAGAATAGTGGGCTTCATTCAGCATTATTTTATTTGGGTAGCCAGCTGGATGATTCCTGGGTTGCAGTAAAAGGTTGACCCATTTGGCAAAAGCTAAAGTTATTTATATTTGTCTTACTCTGAAAATTAATGTCCCCATGGCTTGAGTTTCAGGCTAAGCAGATGGTATTCCATATCACAAAGCCAGCAAACACCAGCATCACCAGCTCTTCCCATTTTTAGATAAGAGCAAATACAAAGGCTATTGTAGAGGTGTGAAATTGAATTGGGGGGAAGGCAATACAAAAAGAAATATTTCAGAAGAGTATCATTTGGACAGGACCCCTATGACATCACATGGAATATGCTAAATTAGATGGTCTAAATAAGACAAGAAATTAACAGACTAAGCACTGTTTTGAAAGCCACAGAGCTCTGAATCCAGTTCTACTTACTAACTGGGTGGTCTGTGCAAGAAATTTCATGGTTTTGGGTTCACCTTTTCAATCTATAAAAGGGAATTCCAGCTACCTCATGAGACCTGGGCAGTACCACTGGGTAATGTTTGTAAGAAATCTTAAAAAGAAAAAAAAATTACATGTTGCATAACTGTTACTGTCTTTATTAACTTAAATTAGCAGGCAGCTGTCCGACAGCTAGTCAAGTTCATTTTTAATCTCTGACATGTCCCTCTGTCACTGCTTTCATGAAGGAAAAAGGTCACCTTCTCAATTTGTGCACAGTTTTACTTGGATACTTCCTCCAATATAAAAGTTAACATATGAGTAATAGAAAATGCCAATGTAATGACAATGGTTCATTTCTATATTTTACTCTAGGTAAAACAACTCCAGTTACATAGCTAACATCTATCTATGTAGAACTCTATCTGAAGATGCAGCCTTTTTATAATATCTGAGGCTCTCACATGGCAACAATAAATTACAGCTGTGAAAACATCTAGAGTATTTTACATTTACTTTTAAACAAAGACCTTGAAATACTTTAAAAACATGAAGATTATTATTCCTGCTCTTGGGGAAACTGAGGCACGCCTGAACTAAGTGACATGGCCAAGACTGCACAGAGAGTTAGCAGAGGGAGTCAGCAGCTCCAGAATGTCACGAATCCTTAACCCCGACTCAGAAGTACCACTCCTCTCAGCTTATACTTCTCCATCAAGCTTTCCATGAGATAGGTGATAGTTTGCAGCACGCAGTCATTCCCTTCCCCTCTCCGCGGAGAACCGGGATGCTGATCCCAGCTGAGCCGCCCCAGCCCCACCGTCCCCGTGCCCCGGACTCCTCACCTGCTTGTAGGCGTCCAGGAGGAAGCTGTTCCAGACGCAGCGCAGCCCCTCCGAGGTCAGCATCCTCCGCCACTCACCGCGCCCAGACTTGGAGCGGCTCAGAAACAGAACCATGTGCTTCAGGAGAATCACAGAGTCATAGAGCGCGAGAAAGAGGCAATTGGAGAAAAAGACCGGCAAGATCTGAAGCGTGATCAACAAATCCACGCTTAGCAGACCCATCTTCCTCGCCGCTTCTCCTCAGCCGGATACCTTCAGCTCTCTTTATTGCTCTGTAACCTCATTTAAAAGAGTAAAGCAAAAGGCATTTCAAAAGCCTCATTACCCCTTTCACAGCTGCTCTATTTAAAATAAGCAGAGATAGTTAAGTATGAGCAGGCTGGTTAAAACCATAACTGCACGGTATCCATTCAACTGCAAGCTGCTTATTTTTCAGAAATTTAGATGTTAACAAAAATTCTTCTCTTGACCAGGAGACCTGATTTTGCTGAAGAGAGAGGCAGCTGTTTTTCCAGTTCCCTGCAGTTACAAAATTTAAGCTGAGACTGTTAATTGTTAACTTTCCTGCACTATCCCATTGTTTCTCGGATATTTAAGCACTGAACAGACCTCTCATTTCTGAGTCAGTAAAGCCAGCTACTAGGTGCAACAATACTTTAAAAAAACAGGTTTATGTACATAAACTTTCTGTTCCTTCCTCCCTGCTTCCCTCCCTCTCTTTCCCTCTTTGCCTCCCCGTCCCCCCCCCCCCTCCTACTCCGCGTCTCTGTATTCCTGCCTTCCTCCTCTCGCACTCTCTCTTTGCTATCTGCCTATGGTGCAAAGTGCTCTCCCCTCTGGAGTCCTAGCTTGCTTCCCTGAAGCCTTTTATACATTCCCTAGCTAATTGCTGCAATAGAGAAATGAAACCCTAATCTTAGTAAAGATCTTGACGTCAATGTAAAAGAGGGCTTTACTTTGGCCAGGACTGCAGTGAATAGAAAAAATGAAATTCTCAAAACTTTTTTTTTTTTTCCCCTTAAGAGAGAGGAGAAAAAAAAAAAAAAAAAAAGAGAGGCAGAGAGCAAGGGTGGAACTTAGCTTTGCTTTGAAAAGGAGAAAGAAAAAATCCAATATGTTTCTGAATGTTCTTAGAACACACTTCCAAATTTTGGAAGAAGTATTTTCATGTGACATGGAAGGTGACACAGCAACAGAGACTTCTGTTATCGATAGGTTTTTTTCTCCTGGTTGGTTTATTTTCTTTGTACTTTTTGCTTTTGTAGGAAGGTCTGTGAGTTGATGCATCCCAAGAAAGAGCACATTTCTGCAACATTTTTCTCCCACCTGCTTGAAGTACAAGTACAAATATCTTTTATTGTTTTCTTGGTAACATAAGTGAACACCTATAACTGACTTTATCTACTGATGTGTAAGAGAAGGAGATAAGAAAGAGAGAAAATAAGTTTTTTTATGGATTTGGGTTTTTAAAGCTAAAATTTCCTGCCTAAAATACATATGCCTTAAATGATGTTAAATCAACTGACCTTCAAGGACTTTAATATTCCTATTTAATATTAGGCTAACAAGCTTTTGGTTAAAAGTTTGTAAAGAAAAAGCAGAAGTTTCCTCTGGCAGAGCCATTGGTATTTTAACAACTTCAAGGATCCCCTTCAGCCCCATGCTGAAGGTTTTTTTGTTCATTTGCTCTTCTCTTTGTTTCACCTTTTCAGTCCAATACTTAGTCCTCTTCTCACACGATTTCTGGGGGAGCTATAGTAGACAAATTTGTTTGGGGTTTTTTTAGCATGGTTCTAAATCCCTTAGGTAAATATTTCACAAATTTCATGGTGCAGACATCCATAAGTTTGGGTTTCAGTGGATGTCTTCACTGTGTGCTTACTAGGCTCTCCTCCCCTGATACATTTCATTCCCAGAGATGCCAGCATGATGTCTAGCCTCTGTCAACTCACATCCTTGATGGAGAGTACAAGCTTACTTCATTAATATATCTTAGTCTTCATCAGTCTTCACTATCCTTTCACTGCTAGCAAATGCAGAAGGTAAACACCGTCAGTCTTCCTTAATCTGGGGTCTTTAATTTTCAGACATTGTAATATCACTTGGCCTGTCATTATACGAGGATGTACGCTTCTAGAAAAGCCACCCCATGTCTTGTCTTGCTCTCACCAAAGAAAAGTTTGTTTAGGTAGCTTAATATCAGGCATTCTCAAAAGATATCACCCAGACAGGATATCTTCCAACAAATGTTTACTCATAGAAATAACTTTAAAAGGTTGCACACATTAAACCAGCATCCTTCTGCATAACTAGCACAAACAAAACAAAACAAACAAACAAACAAAGACTGAGTTCCTTTTTCAAACTATTTTTAAGTCAAATGTTGGTGATGACAGTGTTCTGTTGCCATAGAAGGATTGCAGCCTCACAGATCTGGCTTTATTACTAAAACTTGCAAAAACACGTTATAAGAAGGCATTTATATATCCCCACACATGGATGAGTCAGTGTGCTCATGTCATGTGAGCACAAGACAGGAACAAGGGTCCCCAGAGCTGCTAAACTCGCTTGCTGTCTGACCTCGGGCAAGCATATGTAATCACTTGATTACAAGCACTCTTAAGCTTAAGCTGGTCCTCTGTAGATTCACCACTTAAAAAAATACATGATTCTGTCTGGGAAGGTCCCCTTTCTTTATTTTGGGAAGGTCTGTTAAACGGCAGGCCTGGAGATTGTTGATGACAGTGCCAGATGAATCATCAGCCATTGTTTCTGAGAACAGTTTGCAAACAGCTCTGAGGACAGTCCAGCTCAGGCTCTTCCTGTTCCCTGGAGGTAAAGTCAGGCAAGAACTTACCCTGGGAACACAATGTATTCTGGGTTCCTGTGAAACAACTGCCCCTACCCACAGCATGCTTCATGGGTGAAGAGGTTGTTTGTAAGACAGCTGGAGACCAGACAGCCACAGAGCTTTGAAGTGCATTGGGAGCCGAGCAGGAAGCCCATGGAGCACTGGTGGGAGATGGTAGCTCCTATTTACTGTGTCACCTCTCTTGCCTATAAGGCAACTGTGTGGATAGAGTTAAACAGAACTGCAACAGATTGTGTTTGGGAGCTTCAGTTAAAAAATGGATGATAACTCCCTAATACAACCATAAAGTCGTAAATCTTTTGAATAAATAAATGTAAAAAGCTAGTTTTTCTCATTAGTGTCTTCAGAAGTAGCCTGTCTCTGCAGGGCACAATGTGCTTTTAGTCAGCTTGACAGTACAGTCCAGCAGCCCTCAACAGAGATGAAAACCTTAACCCTACTTCTTGACAGTAGTTCATAGTTTTTCTCCTTCTTGACTGAAACAACTGATACCTGTGTTTATTTCAGACATCAAAAATACGAGGGAAATCACTATTTGCATCTTTTGTGAAAGTCAGATATGTAGAGCATAATCTCGCTTTTGAAGTCAAGAGTCTGTTGCTATTTCCCTGCAGATGGTCATGAAACAAGGAGGAGAGGCTAGATGTTTCAGACCTTGAGACATTAAGAGAGCCTTGGAGTCTTGAAGCCTTCATTCTTGAAGGAAAACTGGCTGAATTTGATACGCAAGGAAGAATTAGGTAGGTTTGAATTTACACATGAAAGAAGTGAGATAGGGTTCAGCTAAAGCTCGCTTCAGTTACCTGCTCTGCCATACCTTCCTATATAATTTGGGCATAGACCTACAATGCACCTCAGTTCCTCACCAGCAAAAGAAAATAAAAGTCCTCTCGTAATCTAAGGAGCAGTCAGGTTTCAGTAATGGGAAATTAAACATATCATCCATAATTTGTCAAGGTGGAATGAGCAAAGCCAACAACATTAAAGCATTTACTGTTACTGAACCTTGCATGTGGCTAAAGTCAACAGTATCGGTATAGATGTTCATATTCTGTAATGTTTATAAAAATCAGTGCCGTCAAAACCGAAACCATGCATAGCATCATGTTTCTTTCCAGTTTCAACCACAGTAGCATGAAGATTAGGACATGAGTCCCTAGTAAGTTTGCTTACTGCAACTCACTTGATAACTGTAACTGGACGCAGAAAATTTGAGGTGGAATTACTACAGCTCAAGCCACTTCTTCCAATCTCATTTTATAGTGCATCCATACTAGCTTTCTGCATGCCAGAGAGTGTGTTTTACAATCTCCAGTTTTTTGTGTAGGTTTTTACTTCCTTGTTGCTTAATTACCTGTGAAAGCTACTGTGGCACTCAATCACACCATTTCAAGACAATAGAATACAAACCAAGTAGACTGATTGATATTTTGGTTACTCAGCCTTATTTTCTCCAATGAAGCAAGACTCTTTTGAATGCACTTACTCATTGCAGCACAGCTGTGAAAGAGTACCTCATAGTGACAGGCAAGCAAGGCTGCTGCTCCGGTCCTACCCCCAGGAGGTTCATGGGAGAGACCATCCCAAAGGATTCAATACAACCTGTATGCCTGCCTTGCTGCTTCTCACTGCTTTCACTGCCAAAACCAAAGAATGAAGCTTTTTGTTTCAGGGCTAGTTAGTGTATCCATGAGCTTATCCCTAGAGAATTGTGCAGCTGCAGAGTGATATGGCTAGAGATGGGGAAGAGAAAAGTTTAGCTTAGCCTTGCCGCCCTGGGCAAAAATTGTTTGTTAAAGCCAAACAAGAATTTGTACCTCTCATAAATTTGCATTTTTTCTCTTTGCCAAAAGAGAAAAATCACCCCCATCCCTCAGCAACAATTCCCTCACTTAAAATGCCATTGAGCATTCGCTGTCTATTTACACTTTTTGATTAGGCTCAGCAGCATATTTTCTTAAAAGAAATAATATGTTTGATGAAAAGAGAATTTTATCTTTTTGCACAAGTTACAGTGCTACCTGAATGGATTATCCATGGTGTGGATCTCCAGGCCATACCTTCCTCCATCACCCCTGGCCTCATCACCCCATCTGAATGGGGCACCGTTCATGCCCAGCCCCATTCTGCCTGCTGCAAGCTGCCTGTGCTCTCTACAGGAATTTGCTTACCAGCATCTCCAAGGTGAGCACACTAAATCTATCCTTACTGCTTAATTTATTTACCTTTTGTTTAAGCCTTGGTTTTGTTTTATTTGGGTTATTCTACAATTGCCATTATGCTGCATAATTGAGAGTTGATTATTTTGTGAAACTGGCAGCTGTGAGAGCTGTTGATTTAATACCCCAGAGACCTGATTCCTTAAGTTTATCTGCAGTGTGGCTGAGTACAGGTAAGAAGAATGCAAATTGCCCACAGGAGCAGCTCTCCATAGCAATTTGGAGTGAAGTCCCTGAAGCAGAGGAAGGAAGTCACCCTCACTGCCCACTCAGTCCACAAAGCAGAGCTACAATTAGGGGTCATTTCATCCAATAGGGGCCAAACTGGAACAGTATTCAAATGAACTAAAGAAAAGTAAAAGGCCTTATAATTGGGTCACTTCTAGATAAGGAAAGAACAGAACATCCTAAGAGCTGGCAAGTTATAACTAGATACACCAGGAAGTAACTGAGATTGTCTTCTAATCAAGCTGCAGTGGCTCAGAAAGATCGAAGTGCACAAGGAGAACTGGGACTGCTAATGCCTCTGCAAAACCTGTTCTGTAAACTTCAAAGCTGTCAGTCTGGCACCTTCTAAGAGCCTGCATTCATTGTATGATAGCACAATGAAAAAATTGACTCACGGGTGTGGTTGTATAATAGTGACAAATTTGAGACTAGAAGAATTCCTCACATCCCTCCACTAATGATTCTCAAATTTCTATGCAAAACAAAAATCGTCTCCCTGTTTCAACAAAGCTGATGCTAAAACACACCTGGCTGAGTCAAACCTAATTTTGGAACAGAACAAAACAGCCTATCCACCCTAAAATATAAGATAGTTTCTTTAAAGGAAACCAGGAAAGCTGATTTATTAGCAAGGATAATCAGAAGGCTTTGTCAGAAGAAAAATTAGCCCAATCAGCCCAAATATTCTGAATAATACACAAGAAGAGCAAAGGAGACTTTTATGTCTTGAATAAGAGAACAACTTCATCTATTTGTAGGTTCTGTAAATTACCTCCCAAATTCCCCAAAAAAGCTGTGTCTAGAATTTAAAGTCCACCTCTCCCATGACTATCCACATGAAATACAAGTATGCAGGAGGATACTGGCAGCTAAGTGTGTAGCTGTCAGTGAGTTATGATGTTAATGTATTCCTACCCATCTGAAAACCAGAGAGATGGTGGGGTGGCCGGGGGGGGTGGGCAGAGGATGTATAAAATTTTATTATCATCTCTGTAGCCCCTTCAAAGTAATTTGGCTCAAAGCTCTAGAAAAGCCCCCCAGTCCCACCTTTTCCAGTTGAGAAGGGGCCATTTCCTTTTTCCCAGCAAACCACTGACCTTCCTCACAAGAATGGCCTCTTAGATGCATGAGATTAGTAACTACATATATCCAAATACCATCAGTGCTCAGTCTCAGATTAGACAACTTTGAATTTTTTTTCAGTTGGATTCTAATTTCCTACCTAACCTTGCTTCTCTCAGTTCTGTCAATACTCTATTACTATCATTTGTATGTCTTTTAGAAAGCATGAATTGGCAGCCAGAATATCCTAGAAGTTTGCATCTTCTGGGAAATCCATGAGCTTGTAGCTCTTCATCCTTGGGAATAAGGAAAATAGCTAGGTCTTCTTGGATGAGGCAGTGAGGAGTTCACGGGCAATTTATTTCCCTAACTGAGAACATGGAACTTCTTATACCAAAGCTGGAAAGGCAAGGCTTCTTCTTTCATTTCAATGTGTTCAATATTCATGTCAGAAACCACAAATCTTGGAATGAAATCATATTGTAGGTGTCCAAATGTTTTTGCAAAAACTTGGTTTCATACATTCAAAGGTATAAATAATGGCTTTCAGGCCATTTGAAGATTGGCATTACTTTAATGAACTCCTTCAATTTCATAGGTTTATTAAAAACTGTTAAATGCATATGGGACACATGAAAAATATTGCTCAAAGTCTGCTTTAGCCCAGGGCTCTAGCTTTTCCTAAACTACTCAGACCATCTGCTCATGCTGGGTTTTCTACTATATTTTCTTCAGTTTGAAAAATTGTCCACACTGAACATTTTCTTCACTGCATTAGAAAAAGTTTATTCTATTATACTAGAACAATCCAAGTGATAATGCAAAAAGTGCCCATTTTACTTCTTATAGAGTGATGTTAAATATGTATAAATTTATGTGCTTTTTTTCACCATTAAAATATTTTTCTGAACAGAGGAAAATATTTTCCAAAAAAATAAACCCACTAATTCAATAGTGTTTCATTTTTTCACATGAAACCCAGCAAATTTGTGAGCTGTCTTTTCACAGATAATGGGGATGCTAGACAGGATACATACTCAACAGTGTGAGCAGGAGATAGTACTCAAGAGCTGTGTATTGTAAGAAGTAAGAATACTTTCAGTCTTCAGCTGACACTGACTTCAGATTTATTGAAACTTCTGCTTTGATTCTAGCGAAATTTGACTTTTCCATTCCATCTTTGGGTTCTTTTGTTGTTTAGTTTTGTTTGTTTTCAATTAATTTTAATCCCATTACCATTTTTTCCTTTGGAAATCATATCAGCCTAGGATGCCTTGTAAAAGCATGTTCTTTCAGTCTTCAGTTTCTATGGCTAGAAGTCTGTGACACTTGTACAATCCCATAGCTGCCCCCATCCATCTCCTACCACAGTTCCCCACATTAGGGTCATAATTCGTGCTCATTTCTTTATGGTTCATTCATTTCACTAGTAAATATGATGTTTAAGTTAAATCATCAACATCAACTATGCTAAGCTTTGTATTAGTATATATTATAGAAAATCCTTGCCTTGAAGAGCTTCAATTTAAGTAGAAAATTTGAAAGAATGAGGTAGAGAAAGGGGCAGAGCCTCCAAGAATTTCAGCAATTTGCAGTCACAAGCCAGAACTCGAATTTCAGGGTTCTGTAATTTCTTTATTTGAGTATATCTCTCTACCCCTTTTATCTAAGCAAAGACTCATTCCAGCCAGAAATAGAAAGAAAATAGCAGGTTTGATTCTCAGTTTCTTATTTACTTGATGCCACCACAACTAATGTCCAACAACAGAGGGTAAGGTAAGGAAGATTTTGATGATTTTATGTTAGAGTACCCTCAAAAAGCAAGTTTATAAAATGGGGCAATTAAGTTAAAAAAAAGAAATCATCAAAACTTTCTCTTAGAAATGAATTGAACACAAATACCGGGTCTAGGATTTTTTCTTTTTATTCCCTCACCATGTTCTTTGCTCTAAGTACATTTTGCTCTTGATAATTGCCCAGATATCTGTTGTGAGGTCTGTTATGCTGCTTTCCTAACCTGAAGAAAGAAAAAACCTTCCTAGCAGCTAGCCTTCTCTTGGGAAAGGTGAAGTTTTATAGATGATGAAGCTGCTTGTTCTGAGGTTCAGCATGACAGACCATTTCAATAAATGCAGTGAGCATGTATCCAGGAACATCAGTTTTCATTTCCTCCTAACAATATTTGAACAGGCATTTGAAAGGAAATGTAGTGATTCAGAAAGTTAAATGTAATTCCCTTTACATCAGAAGAATTGTGCTTGTGGAAACAAGCATTTTAGATGGAGCAGTAGATTAAGAGTCAAACAACCTGTCCCCAGTCAGCAGAAAACTCACTGTGTGCATTTAAATAAGCCCCTGAAAACCTCTGCCATGCTTTGCCTAAATACTTATTTTTACTTAAAGATTTATATAAAACACAGATTTTTATGAAACTTAAGTGATCTTTTCAAAGCTTTAGAGATTTTAACATCTTCAAAGAAAGGATGTGTCACATATTACTAACAGCAGTAATCGGAATAATGCAGCAGAGACACAAAATAATGCCATTCACCTGTAAGGTTTCATTATACCTTTAGTTACCTAGGCAGTAATCTCTTATTCCCTCACACTCAAAGCACCAAGAATCTTATCAAGTTTCGATGTAATATTGTTTATGAAGTCTCATTGCAAGTGGAAGAAATGGCTCTCATCTTCACTGTGTACAGGTAGGAATAACACTAATAATTTAATAAATGAAAAAGCTATATGGCAATGGATAGGATATAGTGGATTTCTTTCAAAAACTCCAAGAACTGAAGTATTCTTCTGGTCCTTCCCATACAACCAAGCCAAAAGACAACTAAGTATGAGAAGTATTTTTGTAGCCTAAATAATGCCATGTAGCATTTATCCTAGAGGTATCCACAATATTATTCCACCCACTCCTATTAATTCACAGTGTTTCCCTACAGTGAAATTCAGGTTTTTACGTAAAAATATTCTGAATATATGTGGATAAGGTACAAATACACTGAGAAAAACAAAATTATTAACATATTTAGTGGTAGACTTTTATATTTACTATATTTGTTATTATTACCAATTATTAATTATTACTAATATTTAATTATTATTACTATAATTATTCAATGGCAAACTTGACAGAGTGCCTGTTTTAGGGAGCTAGAAAGATTCTAATTTCACATTAAAAAAGTTAAAGTTCTACATCTTCCCAACAAAATCAGATAATTTTTCTAAAACCCAAAACCAACACACACACCTAACTTTAAGCAAGACATATTTAGTCCAGCACAGAAACCTCAAAAGCCTGGATTTTCAAATGCACTTGTACAGAAATAAATTCCTTATGACAGCATTAGTAGCAGAAGTGTCCCATTCTTGAAACATAGGCACAGGCATAATGCAAGTACCTTGTAGGTGTCTTCCACTTCTGACTTCCCACTGCCCTGGGCACCTCCTGTGACCACTGACAGAAGCTGGGTGTATAGCTACCATTTTCCTAGGGTGTACTTAAAGACACCCTATTGTGTCTGTAAAAAGAATGGAGCAATGGCAAATCATATTCATGTGTCAGTCATCATTATGAGCCAGAGCAGCACAGCAACTCATAAGAGTACAGTTCCCTAAAGAAGTGAAGCTACAACTGATCTCTACATTGGTTCAGTTAGGGCTCATACCCTGTCATCGCTGCTGTAGTCAGTGGGAGTAGTAATTTGCCCTGGTTTAAAAAAACAAAAAGTCAAAGCATTTTCTAGTGTTAATTTTCCTTGAGAACTAAGAAGCTTAACAGCAGCTAAGTCATGGCTCGTTTTATGATAAAAGATAATTTAATAAAAGGAGTTGAATAGTAATAACACTTAGCACTTACGTAGCTATGTGTACTTTCAAAGTGCTGCACACATACTGAATAATTCATTTTAATTAAAAAAGCCTTGAAAAGATAGATTAAAGTACCCTTGAAATAAGTGAGAGGTGTTGGTCATTACTTCAACAAGGGAAAGATATGTCCCCAAATACCTTTATGTCTGAAAACTATTAAGAAACTAATATGGCAACATAACTTAGGAAAAAAATAATGCCTCACCACATGGAATAAGTCTTCAGAAAAGAGTGAAAATACTTAAACAAATAAAGCTGTAAGGTCAAGCCCTAAAGTATACGCCACAGCTTTTTCCTTTTTTCGCTTTTTCTTTATTGCAGAGATTTCAGCCTTTCAACATCCCAGGCAGAAAGTCCCACTGATTTTACCAGGTGAAGTCTCTTATCAATCTTTATGTGCTTTCTAAGTTGTTTGCCTTTCCTGAATTGTTCAGTTTCATGTCAGCAGTGGTTTTATAGCATGCCATAGCTATTAAAAAAATAACTTTATTTTTTTGTGCAAAACCACACCTTACATTTCTAAGAACAGGGCTGTTCTCAGCACTCCTGCCCTCCAGAAAAATGCTGCACTTCCCATCAAAGACCTTTGTTTTGTTCCTTATAAGAAGGAGGTAGCCAGTAAAAGGGCAGTATGCTTACCAACTGAATTTCACAGCCTCATTTTCCCTGTTTATTTTACACTTTGCTAGAAGCTGCTAGCTTCTAGCAGCTAGGGTGACAGTTTCATACCTGTTGCCATTCTCCCCATCATGCAAGCCAAATTGTCCGGGCTGCATGCAAAAGTAGACTTCAGTTTCTCACAGTTAAAGGCCATACCATCTTGTCTAAGAATTTTCCCATACAACTATTCACCCTTCCCTCTTCCAACACACTCCCTGCTTTAATAAAAAATATATGTGGACTTAGGATGCACCTCTCAACTTTGCTTTTCATTTTCAAGCATACTAAATTTTAATCCATAAATACTAAAGTTAAATCCATTAAACTCCCAAAGGTAATTTTTCTAGTGAAAAATCATTTTTTATCTAACTGATCCACGCAGTGCTACAATAATCCCAGCCAGTCACTGCTGCCTCTACTGAGAAGCAGGAAAAGATCCCTCTGGCTAGTGAACCCCATCAATTTTCCTAATCATTTTCAGCAATCTGTTCCAAAGATATTTTATCCCTTGCCCTGTTGGCCAAGCTGCTTTTGATCCCAGGATATAATTGGATTTCTGGGTTCAGCACATATTGTCAAGTCATGTCCAGCCTCTCACCCACCAGCACCCCCAAGTCCTTCTCAGCAGGACTGCTCTCGATCTGTTCATTCCAACCTTTTGCATCCCCAACAATCGGTAGTGGGAGCTGCCCCAGCTCAGGTGCTTGGTCTTGTTAAACCTCATGAGGTTCCCAGGCCCACATTCTGAGCTCATACAGGCCTCTCTGGATGGCATCCCATTATTCAGGGGTGTCAAACACACCCCTCAGCTTGTTATCCTTTGCTGAGGGTACACTCAATCCCTTTGCCTGTATTGAATAACACTAGTCCCAAGAGAGATCCCTGAGGGACACCATTTGTCACTGATGTACATCAGAGCTCTGAGCTGTTGACCACAATCCTCTGAATGTGACCATCCAACCAATTCCTTATCCTCCAAACAGACCAAATCAAATCCATTTCTCTCCAATTTAGAGAGAAGTGTTGTGGGGCACTGTGTCAAACACTTTACAAAAGTCCAGATGAATGACATCTGCAGCCCTTCCCTTGCCCCCTGATGTAGTCACTCCATCACAGAAGGCCACTGGGTTGGTCAGACAGGACTTGCCCTTGGTGAAGCTTTGCTGACTGTCTCAAATCATATCCCTGTCCTCCTTGTGGCTAAGCACAGCCTCTAGAAGGATTTGTTCCATGATCTTCCCTAGCACAGAGGTGACACGGACAGGTCAGTGGTTCCCAGGGTCTTCCTTTCTACCCTTTTTAAGGATTGTTACAATAATTTCCTTTTTCCAGTCACCTGGGGCTTCACCTGACTGACATGATTTTTTAAGTACCATATCAAGAAGAGTATAAATTAGAGGTGGCAGCACATATAAACTAGAAGAATAGATACTAAAACACACTAATTCTGGATTACTTTTGTCAACCAAGATATCCTGTTTGTAATGTTGGGCAAAACTGGGTGAAAGTGTTTGGTGGAATGGCTTGTCTGCATACAGTTAGGAATAATTTTCATATGACCATAGCCTGAAGAAACAATTGGAATTCTCAGCTCTGCTTCTTCCAGCACATGCAAAATGCCAAGGCTCTGGGCTTAAGCTTAGCTCAGTCATTTTAGAGGACCAAAGCTTGAGCATGGGAACACAACCTTTGAACAAGACAAAGATTTTTAAACAGATATTGGGAGTGAGAAGGGGGGGAAATGGGAGATATTATAGTACTTGATGCTCCCAAATTGGAAACATGAACCCCTTTTTTCCAGTCCATGATCTGAAATGACCTTCCTGACAGATTTTCAGATGTCTGTATGCCTCACTGTCCCCACCTTACAAAAAGGGCTATGACTGATTCAAATCAGAGCTAAAAAAAGATACAAGTATTGCAATTACTTTTTTTTTATCATGAAGGGCAGAAAAAGGAATCAAATTTGTATATTTTGAGATCAGGCAAAATATGTTAAATGTTTTTCACTAGATAAAATTTACATTATCCACACATTCTTCCTCTTTCACAGTTTCTAATGAAGGCCAGGTATGTTGCAAATTTAGCTCCTCTCCTTCAGGCACCTTATGGTTAAAACCACTATAGAGGGCTGTAGATGCCCTCTGTCATGGATGGCCTGTATGACCTTGAGTGAGCCAGAGTAGATCTCAAGGAAAGAATTCCTTGTACAGAGGATCAACTTACACCCATCAGACCCAAGTCCACTTCTACTTTGTCTCTTCTGATTTTGCCCTTTGGTCTCTAGTAATGCTTAATGTATTGATATTTCTGAAAGACTTTTGTATTATTGCATTTCCAGCCATAAAGGCAGACAGTTCTGGTGGAGCCACAAGCAAATTAGAGCTGTCTCTTCAAGAAGTATAAAGTTCAACCACAGTTCACAGTCACAGTGACTGTGTTTTCCAAAGCATCCTGTGCAATGCAATAACATGAGCTTCAACAGCCAGCAAAAAAGAATAACAAGATGTCACTGTAGATGTTATTTCTGAGAGGCAATGATAATTCCCTAGTATTTGCACAGATTACTGAGAACAGGTGTGCAGCAAAGTTGATTCCATTCATTTGCAATAATGAGTATATTAGGATATTGTGTCTTATCACGTTAATTTATTAGAGTGGATTGAGTTAAGGAGTTGACCAGGAACTAATAAAAATTAATGAGGGACCATGCAGTAAAAGGTAATCCTTTATGCTGCATCAGGTAAGCAGCAAAAGAGGTAAGCAGGTAAGCAATATATGAGTGAACTCCCACACCATACTGGGAAGGCTTTGTTAATCAGCTTTTAAAAAATATTTTAGATGTATTTAAAGGTATGAATAACACCAAAATCAACAAAACCTCCAATTTCACGTCCTGCAGATGGGCAAAACATGTAAGGAATGAATACGCATTCTAGGAACCAGGAAGGACACAGCTAGACTAGCAAACCTGGCTTCACATATTTGGTTTTTTACCTCCCTCTTGCTTACCTAGATAAGTCCTTCACACAATCTAGAATACAAGAGAGTTAGTTCAAACTGTTTTGGGTAACAACAGCACAAAGCAAATCACCTCCCCTTGATGATTACCTTCTCTTTTTTTGTTTTTTTTTGTTTTTTTTGCTAGTACATTAAAACTTGCTTTGAGCCATTGTCATGTACAAGTACATCTACGTAACACAAATAAAATACTTCTTTAGTAACATGTGTCCCTTTGTGTTGAAATACCTGAATCACAGAAATTTACCTGCACAGGCAGAGACCTGTGCAGTCCATCCCATGCCAAAATAGGCTTGTTCTCTACAATTATTCTAAAAAGGATTGTCTCAATCTGTAGAAATTTCAAGGCATGTGATTTCTGCCCCTTCTCTTGCAGAAGATTTGACAAACCTACAATTTCTAGAATTCAAAAGGCTTTTGACCTCTATCTTTTCTTCTCAAAAGATCACTCCAATACACCTTAGTTCTGCTGAGGAATGCCAAATATGGCAGCAAATTTTCCCCACTGTTATACACTTCACTTACCTCTAGATAGCTACACAGAATCACAGAATGGTGGAGATTAAAAGGGATCCTCAAAGATCATAAAGTCCAATCTCCTTGCTCAAAGCAGGGTCAGCTAAAGCAGATTGCTCCAAGCCTTCTCCAGTCAGGTGTTTCATTTCTGTGACAGAGACTCCACAACCTCTTTTGGCAACCTGTTTCACTACTTGACCACCCTCACAACAAAAAGGGGTTTTTCTCTGTTAAGTGAATTTTCCTGTGTTTCAGTTTGTGCCTATTCCCTCCTCTCTTTTCACTGAGCAGCTCTGAGTAGAGTCTGCCTTCATACTCTTATTTACCTTTTGTTGCTCTGCTGGCAGAGAAAGATCACTGCAAGGTTTTACTGAATTATGCTAGATCTAGCAAAAGCTGGTGACGAGGAAAAGAGCCCTGCCGTGTCTATGCACCTTACACAAAAAATGACATAAGCACCCTTTTGTTAATTTTTTCATTCAGAATAACAAACCTCTCCTAAAATTGCACAGAAAGGAGAAAAAGTAAGCTGTTTTTCAAAAGTTCAGGAAACTAGGAGAATAACATGTGCTAGTCATTGGCTCACTTTTTGTCTGTGAGTAAGCCCTTCACCTTCACCTCTCCCATTTGATACAAATATAAAAGCTGATGAGAAACAGTAATCTCGCTAGAAAATTTACACTTAAAAATCTCATTCCCTGAGCATCCTACTCATATCCTCCACTTCTACAAGTGGGTAATTTTCCCAATAGTGAATGCCTTTTTTTTTTCAGCAGCAACATTTTCTTCAACATATTTGATTCATATTAAAGAAGCCACCTGCCTTTACTACACAGCTCACTTAAACAGAAAGTTAATTATGCACATAATAGTATTTTGCACCCACTGTGCCCTGAAGGAAGTATAATGTGTTTGCACATTGGCAGCAAGTGCGGAAGTGGTGGGCCAAGGGATTTATTACCAAATACATCCTACAGGACAAATATCCAAGAGACACTCAGGTAGGGCCACTACAAACTAATCTTGGGGCTACTAAAGGACAACAGTAAAGCAGCACCATACAATTCATGTAAGACAGAGAGACTTCCCACACAAAGAAAAAAATTCAAACCAACTATAAAATCAAAACCCTCAGGGCTCATATTGAAGAGAATGATTCAGCTTTTTTACCTCTTCAAACTACAGAAGATTTATTATTTCTAAAGTACTTCAAATTGAAGGATCATAATTTTGTTATGAATCACTAATACTATTTCCTGTGTAACTCTGATGTTTTCTTGGAAGTCATTCATCCACTTACCACCCAGCCTCAACTCTGCTTAATTTTTAAGACCGAACAACATATTAACAAGGATGTCATAATGACAAAATACATTGTAATGGTAGAATGAAATGGCTCAGACAACATATACCAGATCCTGGTCAGGATAAATTTCATGGTGAATAAAGGAAGTGGTTTCAATGGTATAGAAAGAACAAGTAACAAAAGGTGACCAAGAGCCTTATACTCTGAGCTCCTCTTTTAAAATGAGTATTATGCTAACATACTCTTTGCTCTTAGAGCCTACAACCATATTATGTGACAGAGCATTTGTGGAACCTTCTGTGCTCCAGCAGAACCATATGACCCAGACAGATACACAAAAGTTTCAGTTTTAAGTCACACTATAAATCTCATATATATCTATGGTAAGCAACATCAGAACTTGATAGGAGAAACAATTGGGCTTTGCTTTCAGACCAACGCCATCAAAAGAGGCGACTGGAAAGCTAGAGACTGCCTGGGCAAATAGGTATATCCCTAGGGCTGATCTAAATATGGTGTGCATCCAGAGTTCACTGGGAATACCAGGTGGGGAGCCTACTGTCAGCCTCAGGGTCTTTCTTGCAGGAACATAATACAAATTCAATTTCATTCTGCCCTAGATACTTCTCAGTACAGTTTTGGTACCCCTTTTACTCCAGTGGGTTGCAGTTAAAATATCCTGTTGCAAGATCACATAAGGTCCTTGTGTGTGTCGCTCTCCAGTGCTCAGCCTGCTGCCATAATTTAGCCAACAATAACAGCAACTGACAGCCACCACTTCATTTCTAGACTAGCAGCTTCCAAGTTTTTTGGTTGTGTGGGGTTTTTCTGGGTTGTTTGTTTTTTTTTTTTCTGGAAATGTCTCTTTCGGCTTATTATATGCTTGTAGTTCTGAATTTCAGTTTTGCAACTGAATTTCCAGTTGGCTCCTGACTTTCTGCATCATTACTATGATCATAGGGTTTGGAACTGGCAAGTTCAGGAGTTCATCTCCAAATACTCAGGGTCAGAAACAAAGAGATATCTGATAAAGACTTGGCAGAAGACTGAAATTATACTGGAAAAATTAAGACAGTAAAGATCCTGGGGTATGCTGATGAAAAGATAAAGCCATAACAGCTCAGGAAGATTCCAAATTCCATCTGGAAATCCAAATTTTTAATACAACTGTGCCCTCTTGTCAGCACCTTACAATGTCAGGATGGGTTAATTAATAAAAGCCAACCTATATATTCACTTTGTTTGTGGAGAGGTAAAGGATGTTCAGAGTTCAAAACTCTGACCTGGCCCCTGAAAAGAAATATAATTAATAATCTGGAGGTGTTGGAAAACAACACTCTTGAACCAACCAGGTATATTCTTGGCACAGAAGCCCTTTCATGATAAGAATCAATCTGGAATATTTGGGTGGGTTGGGGTTTTTTTTCCATTTTGTTTTAATAAGTCAGTAGGAGTGCAAGCCAAGATTAAACAGTGAGAAGGAGACAAAGTATTTTACCTGGCTTCACAGTGCCTTCAGGCGATGCCAGCTACAATACCTTTCAACACCATTCTCTGTCCCATTGTGAGGAATAAAAAACTAAAAAGCCTTTTTGGCAAAAGTGGCTGAGTCATTAAGGATAAAATAAATAGTTTTTAGAGGGGAAAAAAAATAAAAAAGACAAGCCATGGTGAAACTACCTGCAGCTGACACCATCTTCTCTAAAAGAGCAGGGTCATTGAACTCCATAAAAAATATTTGAGACAATTATGGTCCACATCCAATCTCTGTTTTACTCTATTGTGCTGAACCACTGGCTTTTCTTTGACTACTCAGGCTTCTGCAAAAGGTAGGCAAGCCAGACATTGTTCATACAGCCTAAGGGATTTCCTACTGTCTCTGAAATGTGGAAAAGCATAGTGATCACATTTACTGGAGATGTTTCATTTTATCTGGGAATTAGAAGAAGCAAACTTTTAGGGGAAAAAACCCTATAGACTAAGTAAATTGTTTGTACTGACATAAAATTATTTATGATGATGTTTTATTTCCCAAAAATTAATCAATCAGAGAATGGATCACTAAAACACACAATGACTAATTTCATGCAGTATGATTTACTTACTGCAAGGAATTGGGAGTCAAGTTATAAGGTCTAATTCTAGCCTTTACAGGCATTAGTTTAGGTGTCTCACTAGTTCCTTTTTGTGGCCTCCCTATCAATTTATCTAAGTTTTCCTAGTGTAAAAATGGAAGGTTAGTTTTCATTTACTACTGGATTTTTTAATTAGTTTTAAATCACTGTTAAGTCTTTTGCTTTAACTTTACTCCTTATTCTTCGGATGTCTCTGGAGGTATAGAAGTCATTTCACCAGTTATATGCAGATTCTTCTGCCTTTTTTTCAGAGATCTTATAGTCCTATTTTTCCTCACTGCTGTGATTTCTCCTAACACAGTGTTTGTGCAGTACCCAATAGAAAAGGAGCTTCATCTACAGCCATCACAGCCACCACAATACAAGAACAATGTAAATCACCATCTAACTTACTGACCACTTGTAAAAGATTTTCATAAGTTTCACTGAATTTCTTCCTTCAGAGTCAGTAGAAATAAAATGCTTAAGCTATTGTTTGATTGACAGGATAATTAAACTGAGATTAAAGGGAATTTTTTTTTTTTAATTAGGAGAATATATATACCATGTTCTGCTGCCTATATGGTTCTCCTCTATGTATCCTGTCTTACTGCTAAAATATTTTTTATGTGAACAACAATGATTGTTTAAATGGATATAATTTTTTTTGTATTTAGCATAATTGAAGTTATTTTAATTGTCACTTGCATATTCATTGCTTAATGGCACCATTCTTTAGATAATTTTTGTAGCAATAGGAACAAGAACAGTAAAACAGGAGAGGGGGTGGAGAAGAAAACACCCTAACACACATGGGAAACAAGCTCCAGGGCATTGTCTCTTCTCTGCCGAGGCACTTCATCATGATTTCTTGAGATTGTGCAGAGAGATAGCATCACTCAGCCTGACAACTCCTAAATTATTACATTTTTACATTATTTATTTTTCCTTCCATGTGCCCAAATCACGACACAGGTGTGAGGGAGAGAGACTCAGTGTATGCCTACGTACACAAAAACAGTATTAATATGATTATCCATAGTTGCATCATAGTAGTAGTGGAGTTATAAAAAAATCCAAGTCCCTTCACCCACATTCACTAGGCCAAAACCCTAAATCCATAACCCATTGAAAGCAGGGAGTAGAAAGTTTCAGCTGAAGGAGGCTTGTGGCAAGACCAAGAACAAAGCCTAGATTTCTGGAGGCTCATTCAGGTGCTTTGAAGGTAACACTATTTAAGATAAAGAATAAAGTCAAATAGAAAAGAAGGGTTAAGTATGATGCTGTGTGAACTCAAAGAGCTTAAGTGAAGGTCACAGAGCTCAATGCTTAAAGAAATTTAAGTGTCCAAAGATTCAGCCTTTGGAATTAATTTTTTTTTCCTAGGACTTGGTTAGTCATGTACTTTTTGCTCATACATTACAAGCTAACCATTACTTCTAGGCTAAAGAAGAATTCTAATTCTGGATTAGAAAAAGAACAATTTCTCCCTTTCCAGTTGAGGGGAATATCATGCCAGAACTGAGCTTGAATCCAGCACCTGTGTATTTAATTTTCATCTTGGAAAAGAGAGACTGTGTCATGCTGGAGCACTTAAAAGTTCTGCACTTAAAGTGGGAATGATAGTATTTCTCTGTGTCACTAAGGTACTGAAATGCATACATTTTAAAGACACTGAATTTCTTATATAACCAGGACAAGCTCTCCAGTGACAGTATTTTTACAAATTTGAAGCTCTATACACAAAAGAGTAGTTCAGACACCAGAGCACAAAAAAATAAATAAACTTGGGAATATAATGAAAAACAGCCAACACATGCATGCACCTTCCTTGTCCTTCTCACACTTCCCAAGGCCTCTGTAACACACTATGCAAACACTCTTCAATTGTCAGCTGTTCACACTGAAAAAGCCTCCTGCAGTATTTAAAGTTAGAAGAATACTATGTGGTTGAGTAAAATTTCAAAGCTCATAAGAACTCATTGAAAACTCATTTCTGTACCACTATGTGAAAGAATGAACCTCTTAAAAAGTCAGTAAGATGTGATCCTGTATATCCAAAAAATCATTTGAATATATTATTACACTTCCCTGAATTTTTCAGGTTATTAGGAATACCTGGTATTGCAGATTACTGCCTGTTAGGGATCCACTGCTGAAGTTCCTGAAATAAAGATGAGATACAAACACACTTCCTGAACATTGATGCTCTTTGTACATCTATAATTATACTCTGGTATCTTATCTCAGGGGAAGGAAAAAAAAATATAAAAGTTTGAAAGGCAGTGCTACTTTTCATTTAATTAGATATCAATTTAAATAAAATAAAACTGTTGTTACTTTCTGATAAAAGGCTTAAATTCCAAACTTGGTGGAAGAAGCTAATGAAAACATATGTCATTATCTTTACTTCTTCCTTCTAAACATCACAGGCCAAACAGAACAAAGTTTATCTGCTGCTTGAATGCAGATCATATCTGTCAAAGGTGGCTGTGGTCTCTACTGTCACTGACCAGAACTTGGTTTTATTCTAGAATTTGTAACACCTCTCTAGTTTTCATACCAGTCTCTTCCATTAATTCCCTACACAGCTTTTTCCAAAAATTCCTTTGCACACCTATTTCCCTTTCAGCAAACAGCCAGACCAAAATAGAAAATTATTATACCCATCAAAATGGAGTCAAAATGTCACTTCTCAGCCAAAGTTGAGAAATTTGTATTGTTCTTCATTTGCAGTTAGAAACTAATTCCACGAACAATGGCCAATTAATTACTTTACATAATACTGCTGTGAAGGAGCGAAGATTAAAACAGAGGAATTGATATTCAAAGCCTCGATGTCAGGGCGGGAATCTTTTAAGACATTCCTAGTTACCCCCCAATTTTGCCTCCTGACCTTAAATTAGTGTGTGAAACAAGAGATGTTCTGTTTTCGTTGTCCACATCAATGTGGTTTTATTTTTGCTGTTAAGAGGACTGCTTCCATAATTTTCAGAGGCAAGATTCAAAGCTATGTGAATTCATGGTCCTGCCTTTTTTTTCCTTAATTTGCATTTAGTGTCTAATGAATCGACACACAAAGCCCAGAGAGCTAACCACCCACCTTAGTCAAAGGCTAAGCAGTGCAGTTGCAGTGTACACCCATGTTCACAAATCCTCATGCATACAGATACCTTTTACTGTATACATTGACTAAAGTCCTGTACACAGCAAAATAATCAAGAGTCTTTAAACAACAACAAACCCAAATAAAACCATTAAGTGGGTTCACCAATACTAAATTTGGAGGAACTGTTGACTTCCTTGAAGGCAGAGAGGCTCTGCAGAGAAACCTGGATAAATTAGAGGGCTGGGTAATCAGCAACTCTATGAAGCTGCACAAGGACAAATGCCAGATTCTGCACCTGGGGTGGGGCAACCCTGGATGCACAGACAGACTGGGACATGAGATGCTGGAAAGCAGTGTCATGGAAAGGGACCTGGGGTCCTGGTAACTGGCAAGTTGAATCTGAGCCAGCAGTGCCCTGGCAGCCAGGAGGGCCAACCCTGTCCTGGGGGCATCAGGCACAGCATCACCAGCCAGGCAAGGGAGGGGATTGTCCTGCTCTGCTCTGCACTGGGGCAGCCTCACCTCGAGTGCTGGGGGCAGTTTTCAGCACCACAATGTAAAAAAGGCATTAAGGCATTTGAGAGCATCCAAAGGAGGGCAATGAAGATGGTGAAGGGCCTGGAGAGGAAGCTGTATGAGGAGACAGATGGGAGACTTCATTGCAGTTATAACTTCCTCAAGAGGGGAAGAGGAGAGGCAGGCACTGATCTCTTCTCTCTGGTAAACAGTGACAGGACTCAAGAGAATGGCATGAAACTGAGTCAGGGAAGGTTTAGGTAGGATATTAGGAAGAGGTTTTTCACCCAGGAGGGTGTTGGGCGCTGGAACAGGCTTCCCAGGGAAGTGGTCACAGCACCAAGCCGACAGAACTCAAGAAGCATTTGGACAATGCTCTTGGGAACATGGTGTGAGTCTTGGGGTTGTTCTGTGCAGAGCCAGGAGCTGGACTCAATGATCTTTGTGGGTCCCCTCCAACTCAGGATATTCTATGAATTTATGATTCTAAGAGTCAGTATTGTAATATTTTGGCCCATTCAGAAAGGACATCCTGCATTTTAGCATAGAAGCAGGTGACAAAATGGTGAAAGAAATGCTCAGACAGGACAAGTAGAGGTAACACCACAGCAATAAAATAAAGTGCAAAGAGTAGACAATTTGCATAGTTGGTCTTTGAGCTCAGTGGCTCTCCTGAATAACCACAAATGCCTTCCTCTGTAGATGAGTTAAACCAAGAAATACCCTGAGGGTGAAGACAAGAATCTTGATTTCAAAGAAGCTGTGAAAAAAGAAGAAAACAAATGGTGATGTTGTCAAAAAACATAAACAGCAACATTCTGACCCTTGTGCAAGGATGGGCTTGTGAGTACAGTGGCAGAGAGAAGAAAGATGGCTAGCTAATGTCATCCACCTGAATGACTAGTTTTAATGGTGTAGCCAAAAGCTTAAAAACCTCTGACACAAAAATAAATAAGGACATGCTGGACTCCAGGTACTCAGAAATTAATTTCACCATAAAGCTGTCAATGTTTTGCCAAAGTTGTTCGTTGTAAAGACTGCCACCTTGGCTGAAGTAAAATGACCTCAGCAGTTATAACCCAGCAGAGAAGAATGATTTGCAGTGAAATACAGGCAGGATAAACTGGCAGCCCTCAAGGGCTGATTATAATCCAGAGTGTGTAGTTCTGCAGTGTAAGCAGTACAGGACAGACCCTTCCAGGCTGTTCTTGCTGTCGTGCACTCTCAAATCTCCTGGGGTTCCCTGGCAACACTGTCTGTGTTTGTTCTCGATATAGGTGGCCCTTATACACGTAGATCCATGGAATATTCCCAGCAGTAATGACTACTTTCCCAAGGAGGGTGTGTGGACTCATGTGAGCTTGACTTCAGCTGAATTATTCGTGCATTGAAAGTTAAACACATGCAGAATCGTGGTTCCAAGCACTGAGACCAGCTGAGTATCACAGTGTAGAGAAAAAGGCTCTGTTTGCAGCTCTCCTACTTCTGCACTAGGACAGGCTACAAACTTCACAGGTACCAGTGTCCCCTTTATAATTTAACAAAAATCAAAGCTCTTCTATCCCCTCTGTTATGAAAGGAAGCATAGCTGTTTTGTGGAAGCTGTTTTCTGTCATCTTATACCTGCAGGAAGCAGACAACTGAAAATATTGAGGGTTTTTTCCCCTCAAAGATGTGATTTTCACATAAGGTACTAGTCTCCTCTCTCAAAAAAAAAAAAAAAAAAAAGTCAATCTCGATTTTCTTATGTCCACAACTCTCAACGTCACCCCAAAATTACTTCATAAACATATGCATGTTCAGGCCCACGTTTAGCAGAAAATAAGTAAGTGTTTAAATATTTACTTTAAAATCAAAATTCCCAAAGGACAATTGGTTCTTGCTTATAAAAAAAGAAGAATGTTAGACTAGAAAATCTAAGAAACAAAGCAAAAATCTCCACATTTTCAGGTATTAAAAAACCCCAGACTTGCACATACATGGAAAAAAACCCGAACAATTACACAGCCACAGCTAATCTCACCTGAGTGCCCATCCTCTCTAACTAATTGAGGGAATTATATTATCTGGCAACCCAGAAGCTATTTACATTCTTCTGCATTGCTCTGCTTTCTTAAAGTGCAAAGGAGGAGCAACCTTAAAGCTCAAAACTGAAACAAGCACATTAGGAAATGTTTCTGCTTTACTGTATCAGCCCTTTCAGCTTGTCACCACAGGTGGATGCAGAAAAGGCGGTAGAAACAATGAAAAGATAACCCTTACTTGGCAAGATATAATACTGCCAGATCCAAGGACTCCTCAAAATAAACTCAGGTCTATTTCTAGCCTGTAAAGCAAGCAAGTCCCAGTCTCAGAGCAACTGCTCCTGTGCCTTGCGTGCATTTATCACACAGGAGTGATGGATTCAACGGGTCAATATCGCTGTTCCCTATTTTGCCAAGCCCACTTCCTGTCATCTCCCTGTTTTTCATACTCAGATTGACTTCCAAAGTGCACACCAGTTCTGCCTAAAGCATGACCTGCTTCAGCTGTAACCTTCACTCACCTGAGGAGCCACAGGTCACAATCCTTCATCTAAGGGGAGGCAATTTCATGGACATACCTGAGAGGTTTTTCTCTCTCTCGCTGATTTATTCACAGCCCTCTTCAGAACACCAAAAAATATCTGACAAAGTTCAACTGCTTCCTATTCTTGCACTTGCTCATTCATTTTCCTTTGTGCCAAAAACAATATTATGGATAGACATAAATTTTGCTTATAGCTCTGCTGGCTCTCTCCAAGTTTGTAATCACTTCTCCAGAGTTAATAACTTCCTTCACAAAGTCATTGGATAATACTGGATTTTATTCTCACCACAGTAAAATCCTATAAAAAACCTGATTATTCTATATTCAGTGTTGACATAAGCAGAAAAAGGAGCATTTGCATTTGAAATGGATGACCAAGGAAAAAAATGAAAAAATATTTTTGATTGATTTTGCTATTCTTGGCAAAACATGCAACTGTGGCTCTCCAGATTCATGGGTTTAAGTTCTATTTTCTTTTAAAATACTTGAAAATTCATATTTTTCCTTTTTTTTCTTCACATTTAGTTTAAGCCATTATACATTTAAGTATCACCAGATTCTATAGAAAACATAAATCCTCAAAGGAACCTCTGATGCTTGGTCATGACAAAATTGGGGTGAAAAGAGAGCACTGATGGTTTCTAGGATGTTGGAGATTTAACTTTAGAATTTTCGTTGGAATTAAGCAGACAGCCCTGCACACTGGGCTATACCTGCTCTGCAACTGCATTTTATCATCATTAGAAATTCTATTCTGGATCTAAAGCACTTTCCTAATAAAATTATTTCACAATGCAGCATAAGTCTGGAAAATGTTTTTATAAAAACAAATTAATTTGTAAAGTTATTTCTTCATCAGGGAGCAAAACATCTTTGTTACCAGTTCAAAAATAGAAGTGAATTCTAGATAATACATCAGAGTGAAATACACTTTAACTGCCATTAATATTTCTTTTTAACTATTCCACATAGAAACAAATGACAACACACTGGAGATACATCTTAACTCACATCTTCAGCTTTGCATACCTACCTCAGCAGCCATGGTTTGGTGAAGGCACAAAACCAACTAATTATCAGAAAGATCTATGATAGCTTCTACACTGTCAGTCAATACAAGACACTGCTCAAAAGGTTTCTCTGATCACATGGAAGGCAAGTACAGGTTCATGCCAAAAAGACAATTGCTGAACTGACCTCAGAGTGCTCCTCCTACTTTGATTTTGTAGGTACCCAGGTGAGCAAGGATTTAATGGTCATGAGACCCATGATATCTTCTCAGGAATTGTTAGCACCTGTTCTCATTGAATAACAATGCTTCCTTTGGCAAATATAATTTCAGTAAATAAAAGAATTCTTGTCCCTCTGCTACTATTTCTCAACCTTTTACCTCACCATTTATGGAAAGTCCACAATGATGACTTTATTTTTTTAGCTCCTTTCCTCAACCCATTCTCTAACCTTCCTAAAGGCTATCCCAACTGAGGGTTGTCAAAATTTTCTGGCGTCCCAAAATGACTCCATACTGCCTTTTCCTAGAAAGTCTTGGAAAATTTCCATTTTCTATCCCACAGGCAAACACAAGTTCCTATCAGTATTGTCATATTATGCTTCTTTCTGTAGAACATGCTGCTATCCCTGATCTCCAGCTTGTGGTTTTTGCCTGCTTTTTAGCTTTTAAGTTAAAGTGTGTTGTTTGGGATCTTGGACAGTTTCAAACTCACAGCTGATATTTAGCAAGATAGAAATAACAGTCTGCATTTTTATTGTATAATTACGGGAAGAATGCACACAAAAGGTCACAGTCTATTGCCCTGCATCTTAGCTCAAGTCTTCAGCTGCCATAGGTTTGTAGAAGCCAGAATCAGCCTCACCCAAGGACAGTCTCTCTTATGAGGTCCAGTGGTTCACGCTGAGTTCCAGACAGGACTCCATTCTGGAGCAGAGAAGTGCCTTTCTCTGAGCATTTCAGCACTTCCTTTTCTGTCTGGAACTTCTAAAACATCATAAAGAAGGAATGTAGCAGTGGCTGTGAAAGCCTGACTGAAGCTTTTTACCTAAAAATTACTTGCCGTGTCAATGCTAGCTGTATTTGCTGCTTTTCTTACAGCTCAGACTATTTGAAGATGCGGCTTCATGACACCTCAAGAGCTGGAAACAAATTTTTATTTTAAATCTTCGGGGGGAAAAATGAGTCAAAAAACATTCTCAAACCTAAGGCTCAAAACACAATGAAAATTTCCCTTGCTATTTTTATTACTATTATATATTATGAAATAACATGGTCTTAAATCATGCCAGGAAAGATTCAGATTAAATATTAGATAAAATATGTTGCCCAGAGAAGTGATAGAGTCACCATCTCTTGAAGTGTTCAAGAGGTTCTAGATGTGAACCCTTGGGGATGTGGTTTAGGGGTGGTTACAATTCTAAATTGATGGTTGGACTAGATGGTCATGGGGGTCTCTTCCAACCCTAAAGTTCCTGTGATTTTCTGTGATTCTGTGTCAAGTGTCCACAGTGTTAGAGGACTGATGCACAGAGGCTGGGTGTTCTGAGCCAGCAAGGGGATACTTACTGGACAGTCAGTGAAAATGTTAAACACACACTGATGTGCAGTAGGCCTCCCTACTGCCATGGCCCTCTTAAACCAAGGATGCACTTTGGCATAGAATGGAAATTATCCACAAATGTATTAAGACTCTGACAACAACCAACAACGTGTGTGTGCATACATACTTCTCTGAACATACTCATTTTCCACAAGACAGGTGCTCACAACTAGGTAATGGGTACATAGTTTATATTTCTAACAGAGAAGAATTACTGATGCATTTGGAATTTCCAGAATGTCAGGAAAGTGTGATGTAGAAATGTCTGCACATTGGCCCTATTCTGATTCTTTTTGCAACTATAATTGGCCACTGTTAGAGGCATGATACTAAGATAGTTGGGCCTTTAATTTTAAAAAATATTTTCATTATTTCATTGCAAAAATTATGTCATGTGGTGAGCACTGAAACACGTCCAGCCCTTATAGATGCTCTTGGGACAATCAGAGCAACAGTATCACTGTTCATACATGGATACACCAGTAGAGAAAGATACCAGAAGGACTTGGATCTTCTTAATTCAAATTCTTTTTCTAATTGAAGACTGCTGTCATTGAACAGCTATACACTGTAATATGTAAGAGAAAATTATTTCCTCTTTACTTCTCCAGCTGGGTAATATAGCATGGAGCATTTAACCCAGATTTTGATAATGGTCACAGTGTGTTATATTTTGATTTTCTGAGAATGTTAAAAGGAAAATAAATGAGGTTTTACATGAAGAGGACTATTAGTTATTTCCAGTTCTTCAGGGCATTCACAGTTCATTTCAGAGGGCAGAGAAATAGTTTTTTGCTTAGTACTTTTGAAAATTATTAATTTGCCTTAGGATTCCAGCTGGACCTAATTTGAGTCAGTAGTTAAAGTGGTAATTTCTGTTTTTATAAATGGGAATGACCATCACACATGTTGGATTCTGGTGTGCAACACTTTCTGGTATATTTCAAAAGCAGTATTAAGCTTATCTCTATATCTCCCTGACCTTTTTTTGAAGATTATTTGCTGGGATGAACAAATAACCCAGAAAAGGCTTGTGATAATGGAACTTGTGGCAAATACACAGGGATAAAGCTGCAGTAAATTCTCATTTCACCATCCTGCTGTATATTCCTCTAGCCAAAGCTCAAGGGAGGTGCAGATGCAATCTGCTGACCAGCTGACATTCCCATATCCAGTTAAAAGGTATCATGAAGACCCATGCCAGCTTCTGCTGTCATGACTTTTTTGTAGGAGTTCTCCTTGCAAAGCCAGATTGTTAATTCAAAAATCCTTGATTTTGATTGAAGTATAGAATTGTTTGACAAATATATTCATAAATTCAGAGGTAGGATTGCAGAACCTCAAGCATCAAGCAATAACAGAAAACTTTTAAATACCATTACCTACACCGCTGTTCTATCCTTGATAAATTACTGGAAGACTAAGGTATTTAATATCTGTTACAGCATTATGTGAACATTTATTAAATGCATAAATGTAAACAAATATATTCATCTCTACTGCCTCTTCATTTTTAAAGATTCTGTTAAATACAACCTGCCTCTTGCAAGTAGAATTTTTCTATTTTTTTTCTATTTTACATATAAATTTTATGTTTTTCATTCACAGAATTGCACTAGTAATTTTACTAGTGGAGTAAAAACTCCACTGTCCAAGGAGGAGAGAATTTACATGCTCTTCATCTCATCACTGCTTCTTCACAATATCCAGGTGACTGTAAAAATACAGATTTCTTTCTGTAGATGTTTGGACATCAGGGCATTTCCCAGTGCAACTTTATGCTAGTCTCAGAGTCAAGCATATATATTTAGAGGTACCTTTTTAATGACTAACAAATGTCAAAGAGAAAAGGTGCACCTCTTGGCTTTCATGAGGATGACTAGTCTACTTCCATGAATCACTAAATGTGATTAATCCAATATTTGTAAGGAGTCTATCGCTTTGATTATAATCAACTTTCCTTGGAAACCACAAAGATATAGCATTTAATATTCATATTTTTACAGACTTAAAAATTATATCCATGACTATTTCAATGAGTCAGGTGCCAAATAGTTCACTGTGATGTAATTATGCTCTATTCTAGTTTAGCATCTACTTTTGTATACATTTCTGTCAAGACAGTGATTCATCGGTAACAGATTAGGTAGTGAGAAAATATTTGTAAATTGTAGCATACAGTATGGATAGGATAAAAGAGAGAAAAAAATGCATTAAATATGCAGAATTCAGACCTGATTAATATAAAACTTCAGACTGGGACTGAAGTTCAAACATGTGCTGGAAGTTAAGCTCTGAACAGAAAGAGAATATCTTACCTAAGTGTATCAAAAACCTCACAGGCTATCTTAGGAAAGTTTCAGCTCATAATTACAAAACCTCACAAAACCCTAATACTTCCACTGTCTTGATCTATGACATCTCTAATTTGTATAAACCAGCATCAAACTTCAGAATTAAGAATCACATCAATGTGTGCTACTCTGGAAAACTGCATCACTTTAAGTTTTTTACTCAATCAGAAAAAACATGAAAGCAGGATAGACCTGAAGTGGTTAAATAGAATTGAAATGCCTTTCTGCCCTGTTTTCCTGCCTTGGAAATGCTCTCTTCCAAATTCTGCTTGAGCACCCTGCCCTTAACAAAATCCCTGAAGTAGAGAACTGAGGTTATAAGAAATCCTCATTTGCATCCCAGAACAGGTCTTAGAAGCTGCCATCTCTCTTTCACTTTCAACTGAAAACATTGGCTCTTGCCTTGCCTCTCCCTCTGGAATATTTTAATTCTATAGCTATGTTATTTAACTTGGTAAAGCATTTGTTTGGGGAAGTACGTGGAATGAAAGACTTTATAGAAGTTTAACATTCTATCCTCTTGCCTCATACTTCTCTGAATAGATAATATCATTGACACAAATCACTGGACAAAAAAAAAAAAGTCATGAGAACTGAAGATGTGTGGGCACTGAAATATTTCAAGAATTGAATAATGCTTTCCTTTCTCTGTTTAGTCTGACAGACAACAATGTGTCTTGAACACTTTGGAACTGAATGATGGAGAAGATGAAAAAGACTTTTGAGAAATGCCTTTCTTATTTCAAATGCTTCACTTTGCCTTTCAAGAGTGTGTACAAGATGGGCATAATGTTTATATTACTAAGGGCAATGTATAAGCCACATAAATAGTCCTAGTTACAATCTAGTTCCATCCTTCCTGCCCTGCAAATAATGACTGCAAGTTTAAACTAGTCTTTGGTTCTGCAGGAAATGCTATTTTATTGTAACTTCTAATTGTGAATTACAATTATATTTGTAATTGGAGAAGTCTGTGGTTTTTCTTAGCATGAGGAAATCTCTAGCATTTCTAGTAGCCAAAAACCTTCAGGCTTCTAGGAAATGTCCAGATTCCTTTAACAATGCAAGCTAGGGCCAGAATATGAAATTCCTCTTTGAATGAAGACAACAAGATCCTGTTCACAACACAGAAGAGTTTACCGTTGTCATTTTTTTAAAAGCTGAGCTCTTAGTTTTATAGATATTCACTAAATAGGAAGATAAAAAGAATTATTTAAGTTTGTTTGTTGCAGGCCTGGTCTTCTCCAGTGCAGACCATGTTCTTCCTTCTGTGGGCAGTGGGACTTTATGGTCCCCTCAGTGCCTGGGAACACTGCAGCTGCCTGCAGCACTTCATGCACCAGCTTTCCTCCACAGACCACCTGCAAAGTGAGCCAAGGGCAGAAGGTGTGGGTCTTTTCCTCACTCATTGTAGATACACAGAGAAGCAGCCAAAATGACAGACAAAAATGACATTTTACCAACTGAAAGTACAGCAACAATGGCTGGAGATCGATCATTGATGGATGTACTAGATTAGGACCTCTATCATGTGTAACCAAGTAGCAACCTACTTCATTCCCTTTTTTAGCATTACACCATACATCTTAGCATGTTTTGTCAAAAGATAACACACTACACTGCAACAATGATTTGTGTATGATGTGTACAAACTCAAAAAGATTGAAGGACTTTGAATTAGTTAAAATCTCATATTTTTCATATATAGTATTTACCTGACTCACACTGAGACTGATCTCTTTGGTTTCTCACAAGCTTAAGAGTACAAACAAACATTTTTGGAATACACATTTTCTGTGCTGCCTCTAAAAGCATCTTCCCTGAGCTTGCAGACTGTGAATGAAATTAGTACTTGCAGTGCCATCAGCTAGCCTTGACAGGCCCAGATGGATGCTCTGAAATCTGATAGTCCAGAAAACCTGCAGCGATGCACCACGAGAAGGAACCTGGAAGTCATGAGAAACCTGCTAGAGACAGTAGTCTTAAGATCCTCTGAACTCAAAGACTTTCAGATGCATTATAGTCAATTTCAAGGAAAATTCCCTGTAGAACATGCAAATTTTAAGATTAAGAAATGGGAAGTGCCTGAAAAAATATGTGACTTTAAATTTCAGAACAAATATATTTTGTCCTTGATAGGTGATTTATTATGCTGCAAAGAAGGACTTGGCAGTAGTGGTGTATGAGAACCTGAACAGGAGCAAACAGTGTGCACTTGCAGCCCAGAAATCCAACCATATCCTGGGCTGAAACAAAAGAATCCTGCCCAGCAGGGTGGAGCAGGTGATTCTGTCTCCCTGTTCCAGTCTCATGAGACCCCACCTGCAGTGCTGCACCCAGCTCTATCCTCAGCACATGGACCTGTTGGAGCAGGTCCAGAGGAGGGCCACAGAAATGCAGCACCTCTCTGGGAGGATGGGCTGGAAGAGTTGGGGTTTGGGGAGATCTTACTGCAGTCTTTCAGTGCTTAAAGGGGGTTTGTAAGAGAGATGAGGACAGCTTTCTGGTAAGGCCTGTTGCAGTGGGGTTTTAAACTAAAAGATGGTAATTGGGACTAATATAAGAATTTTTATGAGAATGGTGAAACCCTGGATCAGGTTGCCCAGAGAAATTGTGGATGCCCCATTCCTGGAATCAAAGTCAGGTTAGATGGGGTTCATTTCAGAGGCAATTGGATTAGGCAACTTTGAAACATCCCTTCCAAACCCAGTTATTCTGTGATTCTATACTCTTAGCAGATCTTCCACATCAAAAATGCTACAGAAGCCAAAAACACTAGAAGTTATTTTAAGAATCCACCTTCAGTCTGGCTAAGACTAATTTCCTAACACCCTACAATATATCTCAGGGATGTAACTATTTCCCAATACCTTTTTTGTAAAAGTGGCTGCACTGTATTTGCAAGAGTTACATGGAAAGACACATCACCCCGCTTGAGAGATATCTGAAAAAACAGCTGTTTTTCCTTTGCAGTGCAGCATGAAACTCGGACTGAGTCAAGTTATAGAAATTTTCCTTTCTAATAAAATTGAGGTTAGACATGGAAAATTATCCCATGAACAAATGAAAGCTTGAAGCTTAATAGAAACATTTCAAAGAACTCAGGGAATTTGGCTATCCTATTCCTGAAGAAAAGTGACTAAAAATAAAATAACACAATTGCTTTTTCTTATGCAAACAATTAAACAATTCTTAAAACAATTTGTAATTGTTTTAAATTGTTTAAAAATCCATGGGTAAATCCTACTTTTAAACAAAGACATTTTAAAAAACTTTAGATAGTTACAATACTTTAAACACTATTGTTACTTGCTTCATGTGATCAGCTTTAAGTAGACTGCTTTGTTTTGATATGCCCATGTACATTTCTGACACCTTAAAAGCAATTATTGAAATCATTATCTTTGTCATTTCAGGAGCATTTACAGATTTTATAAGAAATACAATGTTTTTATTTAAGGAAAATTTTGTCCCCCAGAAAGAAACTGTTTGCTTTAAGGCAGGGACTTATAAAAGAAGAAATCTAACACTTTTTTTCCTGTCTGCTCCCCTAGCTCCACTGCAAGCTGTGAAAGGATTGTGCCCTGGAACAGGGAAGACCCTACATAGAGCTTTTGCTTTAGTGGTGGCATAAGCCTGCCCAGCAGATCCAAAAAGCCTTTTCCAGACTTCCAATGCTGTAAGCCTTGGCTTCACAGCAGGAGCCTGAGACCCCTTCCAGCCGGGTGGTGAAGCCCAGTCAGGCTTCAGACCTGGAGTGAGCAGCCCTAGCCTGGAAATGCTCCTGCAGCTACCTAACCCAGAGCTGCTAATGCTGCCTGGCAGTGTTAAATCTGGCCAGGTTCAGAATCCAGGTCAGGCTCAAATTCTCTGAAAGTTTGTTAAAAATGAGACATTTTGGACAACACATTCAAGACTCAACAAAAAGGCATTTTTAAAGTAAATTCTTTTACTGTGCAATTCACAACAAATACCAACTGTGAGTTAGCTCATTACATAAACAGCAAGGGATTGGATTTTGGCTACCTTCAGTAACTCAGTCTATTGCTCTTTCTAAGGAGAATATAAGTCTCTAGTGAGATGCTAATTAAGCTTCTTGTTTCTCTTGATACCTATGTGAGTGTTACCATATTGCAGGATTTATTTTTTTTTTACAGTCACTAATAGATATTCTCACAAAAGCCTCTAACACAGGAAAGTAATTATCCCCATTTTAAAGCCAAAGTACAAAACACTGGCTGTAATGTACATGGTTGGTGAAGGGTATTTGTGGATGCACCAGAGCATTAACCCTATTTTTGAGTTCCTACTCCAGCCTGCTTTGCTGACCTTAGAACTTCTGTTTTCATTTTTTTCCCCCTTACTGCAACAGTACAGTCTCAATGTCACATTTTTGTCTTTCAGCTGCATCTATTTAATTATGAGTCAGTAGAACAAAAGAAGAACAAAGTGATTATTCTGCAATGTGAATTTTCAGAATGTTTATCTGTTTATAGATATATGAATGAAAATAATGTTTGAGCATATAAATAGAAAATTAGAGCTTTATTGTGGCTTCTTTGAAAGCCTGGAATGCATCTCAGAAGAAAGAAACGGAAACAAAAAAAAAGTCTTTATTCCAGCTGATAAATGTTTGTTCTCTCAATTCTTAAATCCATGGCAGAGAAGGCTAATGAAAGAAGCCCACAGCAGTGGCTAGATGTATTAATTTAACTTTTATTTTGAACATAAGAATATTTTTAAAAAATGATACAAAACCAGGTTTTTATGGTGTTTAATTAATCAGCACATAAATGAAAATAGGCAAGAATTATGTGTGTTAAATGCTGAATTATTCTGAGAATTAATACTGTATTTCTTTTTTTTTTTTCCCAGAAATGTTACATTTTTTCTTTTGCTAGCTGAATGTGGGTTTTGAAATAGACTCAATTCCTACAGAGCTGCTTTTGAGGGTCAGAAAAATATAAACTATGGCCTCAGACCATCTTCTTGATTTACACAGTGATTCCTCAACAAGTAAAGAGCCACCTCAAGGGGCTTTCCAGACCCTTTTCCTGTTATTGTGGGTTCAGCTATCCCATACACCACTAGCAGTATCTCCAAAACTTAGAAAAGTTAATTCTCATTCATAGTTTGAGACTAGAGGTATACAGAGGACATCCAGAAAAGATAAAAAGCCACAGTGCTGAGGTGGATCTGACATGACTTTGTAGGTATTTGCACTTTAGTGACTTCAGTACAAGTTTAATTCCCAACTCTATTCACCCAAAACCTTCTGAGGAGAAAAGGACATCGTTGCCAAGTGTAGGATGGGAGTGTTTAAGGAGCTCCAGCCCCATCCCTCCTCAGTGACCCTCATTGCTCCCCTTGCCTATAGTGCAGATAGGACGTTCAGGAACAGAACCTTTTGTTCTAGGAGAGGAAGGGCTACAGTAAATCCTAATCCTTTGTTTTTGGCATCACAAGAGTATCCACAGCAACTAAACTGATGTGATACAGAAAGGAATGTGACTTCAAGTGCCAGCAGCTGGTGAATGCCTGAGGTGCAAAAATCCTGTTGTCATGTGGATACCCCCAGCAATGCCATATGCATGAAGCAAATTATATTGACACATCAAAAATACAAATGGAAAAAGGCTGGTTTTTCCTCAAGTGTTGTTTCTGCCTCAGACTTCAGTCAGTTTAGTCACCACAACAAAATACTTCAAGGGAGCCAAAGATGGCAACTAAGTCCTCAAGGCACCTCTGTCAGTCACTGAATGGCTATTTATTTAAAAGGTCAGTAGGAAATATAAGTAACTACATCAAATTTCTGCATTTCCCATTGTTTTTTCAGAGTTCATTTATTATCTGTGTTGAATGAACAATGCAGATGAGAAAACCAAGGATAAACCCAAAGTGTGGAGAGCAGTAAACTGCTTATAAATTGGCCTTAGAACTTTGGATTTGGGAAAGTTCTTTTCCCAGACTCACCTCAGGTTTGCCTTAAGAGTATGACAAAGACCTTTTTGTTGTGTCTTTAGAATACCTAGCACAATGGGGCCCTGATCCACGACTGCAGCCTCTGGGCATTGCCACAGTACAAACAAATAACAATAGCTTGCAGCCAAAGACATTGCTGAGAATTGCTTAGCAGGCAAGCAAGCTTCTTATAGAAGTGTGTGCTCTGAGCACTTGCTCCGTTCACAGAGCCTGGGTTTTCAGAGCACTCTTTGTTGAAAAAGCAACTGTTGGAAATATCCTCTTGACCCTGAATCAGGGCCAAGATAGAAGATATTAGAGCCACTTTTCTGTACATATTACATCACTGAAAGAGTCTTCCAGGATGTGAGTTTGGTGTGTGTTTGACCAAGGCCTGCTCCAATGTCACAGCACTCATGTAAGACGACCATGGAGCAAACACATAGTAGGAAATAATTACACTACACATCTACCTATTTATGTCTGTGTGCATACATAGACACGACTGGGAGTAAAAATAAAATTGTTGTTGCAGGCATTGGGCTGGTACACTGAAAATATGTACCTGTTTCCTGGCTCTGGCACAGATATTTGCATGCCCTTTGGCAATTCTTATTTTCTTTTCCTCCTTAAAACAAAAGGAAAACAAGAATGCTTCTCCTGCCTCACAGGCATCATAAAGATTTCTAAGCACTCTTAAATATTCAGAGGCTGTGTAATGAAGCCAGGGAGATAAGTAGGAATTCAGACAAGTACATCACTGAATTGGGGATGAGAACTCAAATTAAAGTTATATAGAAAATAATTCTCGGGTTGTATCGCTTCAACTGCATTTTTCCACCTAAATATGGGTGGGTCTGGCTTCAAAAGTATTACAGCCTTTCAGTAATTCCCCAGCTCCACTCATTTTGCATTTCTTCAATAGTTAGAAAACAGTGCCAGTTTTTCATGTGTACAGATTGTGTGAGAACAGAGCAATAATCTTAACTTTTGAAAAATATGGCTGTTTCTGTGTCTAGGTCCGTTACCACAGGGAGAATATCCAACATATATTTTCCAGATCATTAGACATATTGCACACCAAGTCTAACATAAGATTTCAGTTAGATGATATCAGTAAAGCCCCTTTCTGGAGCGCCTTCACTACTGAGTGCAAGCCAAAACAGACAGGGTAGGGCTGCACTCTGGTTCTTGCACTTCAGTTTTGTCAGTTTTTCATGTGAACAAAACTCTGTCTTGATATTACATTTTAGACCATGACTCTTGTTTATTTCTATCCAGAACAAAGTCTGTAGACAAAGTCAATATATTTTATCAGATTAACTAGCAGCCAAGTTTTCAGGCACACGGGTCATTCTTCATGCCTCTTTTTCCATTCTCTGCCATTGTAGGTCTCACCTGACTTAGAAATTTCTTACAGACAAAACACACTTCTCAGGAAAGACTTGTCCCTCCCTCCCCTGGGATAAAAAGATGAAAACGTGGTAAACATTGCTTCCCTGGGAAAGAACCACAGAAATGCCGGGATACAAGTGGGCCACCCCGTCCAACGGTGCCCACAGGCTCAGCTGTATAATGGGATAGCACTAGCCTTGCTCTAAGCACTGTTTTTCACCTTCTTGCACAAGAGATTTCTCACATGAAAATCTATGAGCCTTGTTTATTCTGTTCCCTCCTACATTGAGAATTTCTTTAAAGCATATGGATATTTACAAAACAGTATTTTCCTCTCTTACCAAAAAAGACACCAAAGCTGTAGTTTTATTCCCAGCAGTCAGCTGTTTTCCCACCCATCCAGCAGTTCTTCCTGTCTCCCAATTTTTTCTTTCACAATAGAGATATCTTGAGTGATTTTTGGGGGGTACCTTGCCTTCCTCTGCAGTTCTCCCTGTCATTTCTGTTCTGCAGAGAACAATTTAGGTGTTTTCAGAGCGTCCAGGCAGCACACAGGGACCCTGCTTATCAGCATCCAACCACAGTGGTGATGGGTAGTGGCAGAAGTGGGGAGTTGCAATGGTGCTCCTCTTGTGCAGGGGCAGCTGCCCCACTGGGCAGTAGAAACTTCTGGCAGCATTTGTGCCTCTCATCCTAGAGACAGAAGATAAAAAAGTACAGGAAGAAAGTAAGGATCCAACCTGTCTCTTGAATATAGACTTGAAGGGAACTATGTCTTCCATATAGGCACAGGGGTAATGACTGGCACCAAATGCAGACATTTAGGGGTAAAATTAGAGTACAAGAGCAGCTTTAGCAGTTTAAAAGACACAGCACCATTAATGATCTTTTTTCAGTCAGACCCAATTACAACTGTTTACAGAGTCCTTTCTCTTTCCCTCAGAGGCTTTGGCTGAATTCCCATTATTTCCGGGACCAAACCCAATTATGCCACTGACCACAGCATTCTGACTGCTTATTGCAATTCCATGGCAAGGACAGGGAACTCCCAGAAACAAGAACGAGATTGATTTGCTCCATGCTGTACCTGGAAACAGCTTCCAAAGCAGCATGTTATGCCAAAAAACTATGCCTCAGAGCAGCCAATTATTTTGTGCAATTCTAGATTACAACTGAGACTATTCCCTATCATTTCTTTTTGAAAAGCACTTTTTTCCAGGTAAAAAATATTGGCAGAGTCTCCCCTCGGCTGAAATTTTAGAGCTCTGTATTTTCATGAGCACAGTTCTAGGAGGCAATTAAAAGGTGGTGAGTTGGGGGAAAAGGGGCTAGGGGTGAAGTAGGATATAACAGGTTAAACTTACAAAGCACTTGTACATACCAGTGAAACCATCAGTTCTTAGAAAAACTCATGTTATCCCAGGTCTGACCCATCTCAGCAAATGTGCTTACTCACACCAGAAAAAAACGTGTTTGAAATGCATTGCAAGATGATTTATTGGCATATTTCATACCACCATTTCAGTTTATATCAGCAGTCAGGCAGGCTGATCTTTTCTACTCAAGATTGTTATCAGCTTTTCTGTCATTGTAGAGTACCGTAAGATATTAGCAACCAAGGAAAAAGTACACAGGACAGAATATAAATTCTCCCTTGAAAGAAACAATTGGGACTCCTATGTGAGTGTAAGGCAGCTCAGTAAGCACAGAGCAAGCACAGTAGCATGTGACAGCTGCAGAAGGAATGTCCTGTGGAACAGAGAGCATTTCAGGAGGGCTTAGTCACAACAAAGTGAGGTGAGAGTCCTAAGAACTAGCATTTTTAAGTGAGCCCTTTGGCAAACTTTGAAAAGAAGACACTTTGAGGGACTAGGTTATGAGAAATGCAACTACTGGCTAAAATTAACCCAAGTATTTGCAAGCCAGCAGGAAAGTAATTTTAGTTTTTATGCAATGTATAAGAAATGCATAAAGGTCTTCAGGCACATAGGGCAAGTATGGGAACATTTGGTAGTATTCAAGTGTTCTAATCAGATTAAAGAAAATGCAATCACATTTCAGATGGGTGAAAAAATGGGCATTTGCCAATTAACCATATCAGGGACTTTCCCCCAAATTTTACTTAGCTGAAGTTAACTTTGTGATTTACCCTACAAGGCACAGCACTTCTGGGAAACCATTGCCATCACAAACATGGCCAAGGCTTCACGGATAACTGCAGCGTGTCACAATCCACTGCCATCACATAATTTTGATTTTTCTCATATTGAAAGTTGGTCTGACAAAGTTAAATACAAAGACAGAAGCAGACATTATCTTCTCTTAAATGACTATATCCCAATAAAGTTTTAAACTGTAGCTGGAGTATGCTTTATTTTCCACTGGGTTTTTTATTTGGGTTTGGGTTTGTTTTTTTGAGGGGGGGTGGTTGTTTTGTTGTTGGTGTTGGGTTTTGGGGATTTTTTTGTTTGTTTGTTTGGTTGGTTTGGTTTTTTGGTTTTGATTGGTTGGTTGGAGTTTTTCAGTTTCTAAATCTCATTTTACTCACTCAGCACTCACCTCCTCCTATTTTTGTCTGCACTCAGAAGCCAATACCCTGCACAGTCCTAGGTCTGGCCATCATAAAACTATTCAGTCAGCCCAGCCCAGGATTCAGAGCTGAATTTCTTGGAAGTCTAGGCCTTGAAGGCCTAATGCTTCAATAATTAATCATTTTTTTCCAGAGGTTAGGAAATCCTCTGAAGAGCCCTAATCCAACTAAACACTTAAGTAGGTGCCCTACTTTCAACATGAGTCTCCTTTGTTGAGTGGAACAAAGAAATACATAGGAGAGTACACTTGAAGGCCAGAAAGGAAACCTGAAAGATGAGGCAGGAATAAGGTACAAGATTCTGATTCCTACTTGCACATGGAAAGTATTCATTCCCTAGAACTTTCTCAAATTACTTTGTTAATAAGCAGCATCAAAACCAAAATATATAAATACACAATAACTTTTTATTGGTTCTTGGATTTTGTTGGACTAGCTCTCACAGAGATCTGAAAAGAACAAAGACAGTCATTCTTTGATTAATTCTCACCTTTTTCCAAAGGGGAGCTGCAGTTTCTATAAATAATAGGACTTTATATTCTCGGGCCTGATTTTGAGGATTTCTAGCAGGCACAGGAGTATTGTCATCCTTGTAATCAACAGTGACAGCAGCACATGAGTTCACCGGCAATATTACTGAGGAAGGGAGCTGCTACAGCCTAAAGTACAGTACTGCTCACCTGGAGGGGCTTGTACATTCCACCATTACACAACATATGGCCAAGTGTTCTGTCACATGGAAACTGCTTGAGATGGAAAAATATAAATGCCCTTTCTCACTGCTGCAGAGAACTGGGTATTACTCCGCTCTACACCTGTTACTAAGCAAAAGTCAAGCTCTTCATGAAGTAACACTTCCCCAAATGATTATCTGAAAGCGACAAGTTCTTATCTGCTTTCTCCACAACTGCATTCCTTTCATTTTCTTTTCTCTCTGTGACCTGCCTTTCCTTGTCTTTTTGTCTTCTTTTTCATCACACCTTTTTGCTTCAGTTAAAAGCAAAGAAATATACACGTTTCCTTTCTTCAAGCTGAGCTTTTGTACATTTTGTGACCAGAGACTCTATGGCTAAAGCAATATTCATGTGCCTCCATAGCTGCAAGGCCAAATACTTCGAAAGAATTTGAAAAGGAATGACTAACTGTTGTGGTTTAGGAATGGTATTCTCCAATTCAGAGTTCCCAGTAAAAAGCTCCAAACCATGCGCTTCCTCCGCCCCCTGTGGTGGGCTGGAGAGAACTGGAGGCACGGCACAAAAGATAAAGATCACAGGCTGAGTTAAGAGTGATGAACTGGAGGCATCAATGAGATACAAAAATTGACAGTCCCAGCAAAAACATTAATAACAGAGTGTAGAAGAGGCGCAAACAATTACAGTGCAAGCGCTCAGTAGATGGAAACTGGCAATACCAGCTGCCCCTGCAACTTCCTGAGTGGAAGGGACCCCTTCCCAAACCACCCCCTGCACATGTGTGAGGGTGTATAGAATAACCTCAGGGTCCAAGCCATGCCCCTCCTGGCTACTGCAAAAATTAACCTTGTCCTGGCTGGAACCAGGACAAAGACAAAGAAGAGATGCATCTTTCCAACTCAAGGGCAGTGGTAATTTGCTCATAGACTGATACTAGCAGTGTCAATTCCTTTATGCACCCTCTGTTCTTTAGACAGTATTATAAAATTATGGATATTACTTGTAGCTTTGGCTATTTTTTTTTTTTTTTTTTTTTTTGGTCTAGGTCACTATATTTTAGGGATGTTTACCCCTAACTTTATCTCTCATCCATTGCTCTAGTGCTGTTTTACTGGTCTCCTAGAAGGAACACCTTCTAATACCACACTACTGCTTGCCTGTCTGCCCTCCTTCTCCCTCTCTCTGTAGCCTCTTTAATCTGTTTACTTTATGCAGTTAAAACCAAGCACAAGCATTTCTATGTTTCAGATGGTTATATTCCATTCTGTTTGCGCTTCTGCTTTTCAGAAGCTTTATGAATCTGTTAGGGGAGAATTTTTTGGGGCCAATTCCAGACAAGTTCTAGGCTGATCATGGTATTTCAGGTCAGAAATACAACAATTCATTTAAAAGACAAGTTCTCACATTAATTCATCCTCATAGTAAAGCCCTGAGGCAATGAAAGACCACAAAACCAAGTACTAACTAAACATGAGACAATGGGTCACTTCAGGTTTAGTGACTATTAAGATACTGTATTTATTCTTCAAATCCCCATACATACAGTGGAACTTGTTTTTCATGTATGCCATAGAATTTGTATTGTATATGTTGAAAGACTCTTTTTTTTCTTCCTGGTAGTGGGGAATCTGTGTTATTTGCACATTGCAAAACTTGTTCCACAGGTATGTTGTGAAATTTTATTGGGTATTTCACAGTTTGTGATTGATGTCATGTAAAAGTTGTCCAGCTCAGCTTTGTGTTTTACTGATTTATGAGTACTGCATAAATGTGATTTGTTGCTTGGTTTTCCTGGGATGCAAGGCTAATACTACTATTTAAAAAGTCAACACTAACTAACACTTTCCTTTATGACCCTGAAAGAATTGTTAAAGCACAAGCTGTATATCTGTGTGTATTCTTTAGCATGGAATAGAATAGTGTTCAACCCTGGCTGTCTTAAATAGGTGGTTTTGAAATTGAATTTACTGGAAATAGAATTCCCACTTGCTTTAATAGAAATTAAAGCAAGGGGGTTTTGATACTTTTGATGGGGTAACCACAGTAATTGTCTGATTACCATGTGTTTTGAATAGGGAGAGACCACTGAGTTAGTGAGTTTCACAAAGCAAACTGACATGTATTGTATCTGATTGTATAGCCCAAGAATATATATGGACCAGGATACTAGGAATGCTGCTAAGGATCCTCAGTGAAAGGGAAAGCATCTATTAATGGTCCTTCATGAACATTTAGGCCTATGATTATTTTTCAAATGCTGTAAATCATGCCAACCATCTCTAAGCTTCCCCTGTTCCCTTTCTCTTTGTGTGTGACAAAAGGGCCCATGTTTTCTTACTTAGGAAAACTTAGACCATTCTACAGCTGAAGGTGAAGTATGTCTAAGAACAGTAGGATTACTTAAAGTGTTGAGAGGAAGCCATGATATGACTTAAAGGAATTTGTCTAAATCATTTGTCTTAAATGTAAAATACTATAAAAAAGGATAAGATGTGATGTTCCCATCATCCCTTTTTCTGCAGTTCCAAGCAAGACTAAGTTCTAGGCAATTAAAATCTCTTAGCTTTATTTTAAAATTACCACACATTCATATTTTTTTTCGTGCTAAATCATTTCAGTGATTGAATTAACAGCCTTTTCAGTTTCATAGGCTACTACACCTCTAGTCAAAGTATACCAGACCTAATATAATTAATGTCTCCCTTTCACCACTTCCTTAAAAGAGCTGTGCTTGTAACAGAGCCATTTTACCATGCTCACACTCCAACTGCAGTCCATTATTGTTAGTATCTGGATCACTTTACAAGTGCAAACTATTACAATTATTCATGTCTGAAATGGCTTCTACATTTCTCAGTCTCAGCTGGAGCCAAACAGGAGCACCAAAATACTACAGGAAGTGTTTTCTTTGTAGTATATTTGGGCATACACCAAAAACTTAATTTTAGGAATGTTAGACTGTTTATAAAGCAGGCAAATTATTGTATTCTTCTTCACCAAAAAAGAGCTTGAGTTTCCTTGAGATGTCTACTTCTGTGCGACTGACAAAAAATTAATTTACATGGGGAAAAAACACGTGAAGGTCTGTCTAAACTCGCTCCCCCTCCAGAAATTAGTATTTTATCTTACACAAGTAAATTTTCTTATAATAGATCTCCCTGAATAAAGTTGAGAGAAGGTTCAAAAGAGGCAGGCAAAACCAGGCATCACTTCTGTGGCATCCTGGTGTCTCCATTGCACTGGCTCCACAGTAGGGCTGGTCTTTCCCCAGCACTTAGGAAAGCATTGAGCTCTGGACCTCAGCTTAGGAAAGTGTTCCCCACTCAGCTGTGAAAGGGAGGGAAGGATGACCACTACCTGCAAGCACTAATTTGAAATCATGAACCCACCTTATGATTTCAGAAAGCTAACTCTGAATGGCAAAATTTCTCTCCTTTTATCACCAGCCTTCAAGTTTCCACTCCTAGGGAAGCAGTGGCAGCCAGCCATGCCTGGAGAAACCTCGCGCTGTCCTCGGCTATGCCAGGTCACAGCAGGCAGGAAACCATGCTGGGCTGTCTGAGCCATGGCTGCTCCAGGTCAGTGGCTATTTGACTTGCACATACCTCAAGTGATGTGTGCAGCATTATAATCACCCTTCTCAAATGAGTGTGTTTTTTCCCTCCACATGCATGCATTCCCAGAGGGACCAAACCTTCTTCTCAGTATGTACTTTAGATCTGCTGCCAATACATGAAAGATGATGAGCAAGAAGATATTATTGCTTACTTTCAACAGAAGAAACTATTGTTCAGTCAGCAAATGGATAATTATCTTCTAATTCATCAAAGTGTTGTTGAATCTGAAGAGGATTTACTTTAGAACAGAAAAGTGTTGGGAAATAAAGCCAACTTCCTCACCACCCAAACTTTTCTGTTTTTCTCAGACTGAACCAGAAGTAATTCATTTTGAAAGTTCAGAAATAGTTGAAGAATTCTTGCTTCTTCCAGCTCTTCTGTGTTGTGTCTGCACTTCTGGATTCCAGATAAATCTGGAAGTAAATGTGAAGTAATGGTCTCATGGCATTTTGGCAGGAACCTCTGGAAACCTCACAAAACAGCTTTTTTCAGACTCAAGGCCGGTTTTAAAAGATCATAACTTCAGCTATTTAAGAAATACATTCTTTCTGTCAGAAAACTCACTTTTTCATGTACCAGTAGGCATGATTAAAAACCATCCAATTAAAACAGCCACGAAAAAAATACACAAGAATCAAGTAAAAAAAATTATGGAGACAGCTCCAAGGTGCAATGTTTCATCTGAGTCTAGTTCAATATTGAGGACATTTAGATACAGAAACAGAACCTATGTTGGGGTCTTATTTCCAGCGTGAATCTCAACCAAACAATCTTTACAATTGTCCCTAGCCCCCAGTAAATGTATCAATCTAGACGTGTATAACATTTCTATTGTTGGCACATATATAAACTTCAGCTGCTGTCACACCAGGATCTACTTTGACATGCAAACCAAGTATGTATAAGGAGGTTGCCTCTTTGGGTGACAGAGAGCACTTTTAGCTGGAATAAAGGGGCCACAGTAGCAAAAGAGAGACTTGTGTAGCAATAAAAGTCTTACAGAGAGGCAAAGTAGGAGGGCCTCATGTCATGTATCTGCCCACTGACCACAGTGTCTGTTCCTCATTTGTGTCTGCTCCTCATTCTCTTGGGCAGGAACAAAGACAGGTTGATGGTAGCTCACTTTATTCATTAATCTTCTAGGTGATATAGGCATTTATGTTGTCTGTGCCTCATACTACCATGTGTAATTTCAACATGATATAAATGCATTTATTTCTAAAAACCTCCAAGTTTATTTATATGCAGGGACAACATATATTTTTACATTGAAAAGCCTCAAGCATGTAGGTTTTTAACTGATCCCTATTATAAATTTGGCTAAGTGAAAATCAAATTCTGCACAGCATATTTTGATACGTACAGTGCCCTGACTTTCCACTAATTTCAATACTCACTGTCTGTTGTTATTGCTCCAGAAATAAAACAGCTCCTAAAATCATGGTTTTGTTAAAAACCAGGAGAGTTTGGTCTGGCTCAGTGCTTAATAAACATCATTTTCTGGTAAAATCTGATTGGTTTTTCCCAAAATTTTTCCATTGCTTTATTTCTGAGTATTTAAACACGTGTAGATTGATTTGACCCTGCTCCTCACAGAGTCCCTAAATGTTATGCAACAGTAACACAAATCAATATCAAAGCTGTGTTCTGTGCCACTGAACATTCATTCTTTCACTATATTTGTACAAAATTCTACTACAGAAAGTCTGAGCAAGACGAAAGCATTTGCTTATCCCTGGCAAAGGGACATGGCACTGCTTTGGAGCAGCACCACCACTCATTTCACACCGTCACCTCAAAAAAATCCTTTCCAAATGAAAATCACTGCAGTGCTGCAGGACCTGACACACTGATCTATAACCACAGGTGATGCTGGGGAACAGAATTTGTTTTGTCTTCTCATGAGGGTGTGTTCCAAAGTAAGAGCCCTCCTGACCTATACATCAGAAAGATAGAAAACTTAAATCACTACCACACTTCAGTGGCAAATAAGAGGATTCAAATTTCAAGCCATGCAAAGCAGAATTGCAATGCATGTTTACAGGAACCTGGATGCCAGCTTAGATTTCCAAGGTTCATATTCAGATGTTTGATCCAATTTTCAAAAATCAGTATTAGAGAACAGTGTTCACATGATGAAATGTTCAGAAGAATAAACCTGCTGTTCTGAAGGTGAAGAAACACAAAGCCACCTGTGCCTGCATAGCCCTTGTCAGGGCTATAAGTACATGAAGAAATGCAGATGAGTGACTTAAAAGCATATTTTTTAATGTATGACATACAAATGGTATATTTGCCAGAAGGTTGATATTAAGGATCATGAAGGACATATCTCAAAATGCATCAGGAAGAGACTGCAGAAAGATCTTAAGGACCCTTATAATAAATAAGCCATTAAGCAGATTCAGTGACTACAGCTTGATGAAAACTGCTGAAATTATTATTCATGCTGGAAGTTCACCTAACAATAATCTACTGTGTGCAGTGTTTGCAGAAAAGGCAGAGATGCCTGGATAAAAATAGGTATCCCCAAAATTCTCTACAAGTGTGTAACTCTTTAATCTCCTCAGCAAAATGTCAACTATGCTATATAATCACAAAAATGCATGCACACATAGGTGCAAGCGCACAAACAAACTTCCAATTCTAAGAAACAGGTAGGCTGATTCACCCTCCTGTTGGGGAAATGAGCATACTCGTGCTTTAATCTTTTCCTGTGGGGAGGTGTCCTGGTTCCAGCCAGGACAGAGTTAATTTTTTGCAGTAGTCAGGATGGGGTATGCCCAGGGCATGCAGGTTATCCCATACTGCCTCATATCAGTGCTGGGGTTGGGAAAAGGAGCCTCTTGAGAGGAGAAGGAGATCCTGCCAGGCAGAGGGAGTGCTGGGGTAACGCTGGCTCTCAACCACAGGGAGAGGTTGGGTACCAGCAATTCTGGGCTGGAAGGAGAGGTGGGCCTGGCGTGGCCGAGGGAGCAGATGAGCATTGGCTGTTGTTGGGAGTTTCAGGGATGCATAATAATGTTTCTTTTCTTGAACCTTCTATTTTGTTTCTGTTACTGTTCATTTTCTTATCTCACTGCTGTTTCCAATAAATTGTTCTTATCTCGACCCATGATCTTCATCTTTTGTGCCTCCAATTCTCCTCTCCCTTCTGCCACAGGTGAGGGGAAGGGTGGAAGGAGAGAAGTGTGTGGCCTGGAGTGATTTCAGGGGAAATACTACCATGCCTAAACCATGACAGGAAGAAAAGAGAGCTGTTCATCATGAGTGCCCAGCACAGCTGGAAGGGGCAGCTTGTGTCCTAGACAGCCATAGATAAAGGCCCTGTTCTCTTCTAACTGAACCATACTGGCAAAGGGTCACAGTACCCCCCAGGCCATCATGGTCTTCTGTTCCTAGTGAGGTGTAAGGACAAAGGTCAGTTTCCCAGGCCTCAACCCTCCCCAGAATGACAAAGGGGATATTCCTATCATTTCCCTCATCCCACAAGTATGTACCATAATTTCCTCTTTCTTACTAATCAGTCTCTTCCCATAGATGAACCCTTAATTGCTGTAAATGGGTTATGACATGAAGCTACAGATACTTTTGGAAAATCCTTCTATTTTGTTGTCTTAAGCCCATAAGAGCCATCAGTGACAATCCAGTGTAGTCCTTTAGTTGACTCTTTCATCTGTCTTTATAGTGAATTGCTGACAAGGCTTGCTATTGCAAAAGGAGACTAAATAAAGACAAAATATCCTAAAAGCAGCAAGACCCTAACAAATAAAAAGCAAGCACCTTGGATTCAGTTGCTGCAAAACTGCTGGCTGAGATTTTTTTCACTCATAGCCCATGCAAAGCCAATGCTCTGAAATTGGAGTGTGGAAGGACAGTTCACTGCAAGTGATTTCTGCAGGCAGCCCAATTGCCTGGCCTAGGCAGGGACAGCTGCACGTGCTTGCCTGACTTTCAGTGTACAAAACATGCTCAGGAAGAGCATTTGGTCAGGATTAAAATTTTGGCTACTTCTTGTGTCCACAGAACAGAATTTGAGGACTTTGGCCCTGACCTCTGGGTCAACATGCATAGGTGGCCAGAGCTGAAGCACCTCAGTTAAGTGATGAGATTTCTTTTTTTTCTGGATGTAGTGGGGGGGGAAGTGCTGGGGACAGGGGTAGGAGAAGGGTGCAATGTGTGCTTGCAAAGCACTGTAAGGAACTTTTGAAATGAAGGGCATTGTTGCATTGCCTTAAACAATAGTCTGGAATTGGTTTTCTATTACGATACAGGACATAATTCTCAGGCATGTTTGTGTTTTCAAAAACTGTTTTCCTCAACTACACAGTAGTTTATAAACTCTTTTTTCCCCCCAAACAAAAAAACAGAATCTTAAAGTCTCTGATAATGACATGACTCCAGCCATAGGGGCCCTTGGTCCTGGTGTTTGTCATTTAATCCATTTATGTGTGGTGATTTTTATGGGAACTCTCTTTATGGCTAGCACTCCATCCTTAATAAAATGGACAGAACATTTACTCATTAGAGTACATTCCCTCAGAGAAACAGTGGGAGGAAAGAGATTAACAGAAGATTGCATAACCAGAACCAATTAAAGGCAATATCCTAAATTATTTAAATCTTAGAGCTCTTCGCCATTAGCATGACTGAGGCTGCGATGCAAATCCAACTTTCCATTGCATTTTTCCTCTTCCATTCTCTTAAAATAAGCATCGACATCAGAATATCCTCCTAGAGGTCTACTGGACCTTTTCATATTGAAAGGGATCCAGAGAGCTGTGCAGACTGTGTGAGTTGAGGGCATGATACAGTTCTCAGGCTGTTCACATCCATGTTGTTTTTTTTCTATATGTCTCAATGAAGTGTATCTCCCTGCAGCTAACAAATTCAAATCACATCAGCCCTCACTTTACTAACAATGAAGCTCAAACTTCACAGCTTTTAGTTGCACCAAGCATAAGCTAAGGACTTCTGATCCATGAGCATACTGCACAGAAATAAAAGAGCACTGAGTCTTTTCAGGTCAGCAGAGTGCTGACCCCCCAAGTGCCAACACTTCTACTCACACAAGTGCTGTGGAAACATTGGTAACCACAAGGAATTGAGGCTCTAGTTCTGTTTTTCAGTCCAAGCTCACCAGAAATCTCAGAGCTTCCTACAGAGCAATGTCTTTGCTGCAGGTGGTAAAAGTAGAAATTGTGGTGTTTGCCCCACCTGCTGATTGTTTATAAGATTATAAAAAATTGGCAAGTAGAAATACGTCAGCAGGTGTGACTGCCATTCAGACCTCATCATCCATGACTGTTTTGCTCCATTTCAGCTGTTCCTCCTATGCTGGGAGTAGTTTTGAGGTTAGGAGCACTCCTAAATTACCCCATTTGTCTTCTACACTAGAACTGTGTTGGTCTCAGGTAATTTGTACTCTCTGTTCAGTCATTAAAACTGTGCCTCTCTTGAAATATAAAGTCTAAGGGTAGTTTTGATATTTTCTTCATAAAAATGTTTTCTCATCACGTGCATACTTTAGCAAAGTGTTACTGTTTTTCCTTTCAGGCTCTGTAATGGAATATATCATTTGCACAATATATCATTTGCACAGCAACTTCTTGCCTGTTCTGCTACTCAGCCACACACCAGAATTTGTATTAGGGCTCTTACACTACAATCCTATTCAGTATCATTTTATGTAATAATGTTTTCTTGGTTTTTTTTTTTTTTTTAACACAGAGTTATTGTAACAACATAAATTAAACTCACAAAACTATGTTTGGAAAAATGTTTCCCTACTGACTAGCAGAGGAATATTTATAATTGGCTTCATCTGATTTATTCTATTACCTGTCTTTTCTGCTGATGTGAGTGTCATTATTCGGGGGTTTTTCAAATACTTACATTTCCTTAAGTTATAAGGGAATGGCTATTCAACTTTCAACTTTTCCCAAATAATGCATTCTTTCAAGATATCTCAAGATAGGAACTCCAAAGATACAATAAACAGTGATATCACTGTGGAAGCTGGTGCTGCATTTAACATCTGAACACATGGAAGAGAGCAAGGAAGTTCTGGTAAAGAAAGATGACTCTACCTTGACTTCTACCACGCCACAGCTTTTTAGCTGCAGAGAATTTCTGTTCAGAAGAAATCAAACTGGGATGGTGACTACCATGAAATTCACTTTGAGAAGGACTGATAGAAAAAACACTTTTCAAGAAAATGAGATTTACTCTGAGGCCCATTAAATTCTCTTCATAGTTCTGTTGCTTCCCCTCATGTCAGTAAAACCACATTTCCTCAAAGTTACCTAAGGAACCCAACAAGTCGGACAAAAAATACTTCAGCCAATAATACCTTACTCTTTCTGGCATTGCAATGGAATATTTTGCATTTGATTAAACTATTAATAGTGAAACATTGTTTATAAATCGGGGTGGTTTTCAGCATCAAAAGAGTAAAGGAGAGCCAAAACAACATTTCTTCTCCTTTTAGGTGAGACAAACACATCTGTGATGAATTCTTTGCCTTTACATTTTAAAAAAAAGTCTTGGTTGTTACATTTTGACTATGTTTGTATTTTGGTACAAACATAAGAAACAACAGCAAAATAGAAATGAACCCTACAACTTTCCGTCTGCAATTTCAAAATTAACACAAGGACCTGAAGATACTATGTCATCTTGGCTACCATAAGGTAGTAAACAATGGGTTGGTTTTGCTCCCAAACAGGGTAATGATGGCATTTCGTTCTACTCCAGGGAGAAAAGAACTGGGTTAACATACTCCACCTATTCTGAGAAATTAATTGGTACAATTCCTCCCATTTCAGGAGCTCATTAACTGTTCTTAGTCCTAAATGAGTTGGGCATTTCAGAAACATCCGTTCCTTTCACCTTTGTTAAACCTGGTAGCAATGTTGATACTATTTATTTCAGAGTTGATGAACCCCAGTTAAATTGGTTTACTAAAACATGTGCTACCTTTCCTCAAAGCTAATGCTTATTGCTTGAAAAATTGGCTTTCCATCAAAGACATTTCTTAAAATTTCTGTGTATTATTAAAACTTGTCCTTGCCCTGATGCACTTCATTAGGGAAATGTTTGACTGGCTCCAGATGCATGTGATAAAAATCCATGTGCATATCAACATTTTTATTCTGTGACTTTTAAAAGGTTGGCTGCAGGAGAATGAATTCAATGCAAGTAGTTATCTTAGATGGGCACTGCTTAAGTTGTCATTCACAGGCAATGTGACCATCATTCACAAGGTGATATCAAACCCTATCACTTCACCAGCAGGGTGGATTTTTTCATTTTTAAATGTTTTAGGAGAAGAATAGTCTAATGGATGTAGTCACTACACCTAGGGACCCAGTGAAGTCTTGTATGAGGCCATATGTTCTATGAACCGTATTTGCTGCTCTTCCTACATTTGCCTGTATTCCAGTAGTATAAATGGAAGAAGAGTGTTGGTGTTGCTAAAGTCAATGAGAAGACACAGAGCTGCATAAAACAGGCGTGGAACTAAGCATGTGCTCCTGTTTTTACATTCAGCAATCTGAGACTGGAAAACAAGCCCAAGAGGGAAGGCAGAGCTCATGCTTTCTTTCTTTCTCTCTCTCTCTGTGGGTCTGACACTGTGCCAGGGAGCTTGGGCTCCTTCCAGGGGTGGGTTCCTCACCATGTTCTCCACTTGGAGGTTACTCAAAAGTGGTCCAGATTAGATAAGCAGAGCACTGCTGAGCAGACAGTATCAAATTAATTAAAAGTTGAACCTAACAGAACCACAGTGGCCACAGTTGATTTCACCATGGCCATACAGAGGATGACAGCCCAGAGCCAAACTTCTTGGTCAGTGGGAGCCCCCAATGCCAGGGCTGAACCATGGAGCTTCTCATCAAACAAGGTCTGGCTACACAGCTGAGGAAGATTGGTGCAGACAAGCACATCCCAGTGGGCTTCACTTTTAAACCTATTTGGGTTTACAAGTAGATTTTAAGAGATTCAGGGTTGCTCTGTGAAAATTTTCAGCTTCATTTCAGATAGTTGCAGCTAAGAACCCTGAAGCTGGCCAAATTTCCAGTGAAACTATTTGTTAGTTTTCAGTTTATCACACAGATGCTATACATGGTTATCATGTTTCTTGTGGGTTTTTGTTTTCCTCCACACTCCATAAAAATATTTCATATTTATTCCAAAAAATGCCTGAATGTTTGCAAGTTGAGAAGAGTAATCTTCAAAATGTGACAAAAGAACTTATCCTTCTATTTATTTAACTCATAAAAAAAATATATATCCCTGGCTTTTGCTCAAACCATAAATGTTTCTTTCAAGGAAAGATTTACAGGACTCAAACCCAACACATTTTGCAGCTGCTGACACCTACAGAAATCTACACATAGCTCTTGTAGGGTACTTTATTTAGCAGTTATTCTGTTTTATGATTTTGGATTTGGCACGCTGTCTTTTGTATATTTTACTGTCTAAACAAATGAAAGTGTAGGGACTATGGGAAGCAGCAGTAGGGATGTGAATAGCTCCAGAATCTTCAAGAAGTAGGAGACAAAGATATCAATGTCTCAGACTGGGTGGGCAGAGTGTGACAGATGAGGTTCCATCTGCCCAGAGACCATAAGAGGTGATACAGAACCTGGGCAGAGCGGCAGGAAGCAGAATGGCAGGCTGGTCCTGGAAGACAGAGAAGTACAAGGTGGGAAAAAAAGGGCTGCTCTGGAGAAAGGGTTATAACAGAGACTTTGCATACTGGCCTCAATCTAAACAGTCAGTTCAAGAGAGTCAATTTGAACTGGTTCCAGCTCAGAATACAGAGCACAAAGTCACAAAGAAACAATGCTTGGTGCTCTGCAAACACATACAACTGTCCTTCTTTGGGGCTAACAGAGAATTTAAGACAGAAAATATAGTTCAGGCCTATCCAGCAGTTGTTGATACTTTCAACTATAAATAAATGAAGTAGAATTGTTTAAGAAAATGTTTCAGAAAGAAAGTGAAAATAAATTTTACTGCACTAGTGCACATTATTTTCATATGAGATTTCTGGTCTTGTCTTACCTCAGTAGCAACCCATGCCAAGAGTGCATATGCCTTATATGATGGTTTGCTTTCATATTCCTACCAAATACCAAACTCCCTTTCAGATCAAGGGCAACCTGGGCAAGGAAGAAACACAGGACTGGATCTTTGGAACTATGGAACTGTGCAGGGCTATGTTGCTCACAAGTGTATTAATTCACAAAATGGAGGGAGCATAAATAATACAGAACATGGACTTGAACATTTTTTCTTTGTTTCTTACAAAATCAAATTTATTCTCATTTGGATAATGATCTTTGATGTACAACAATAGAGGAGACTTCTGAGCCATTTCACACCTCTCTATTTCTCCTTCTCAACTAAATCAGCTGTTATGAACATTTGTCTGTAGGATAGGTAATGATGTAGAAAGAGTCAAAAATAATATCAAAGGAAGGGAAAAAACTGTCAGCTGTAGCATGGCTGATAAAGTTACTTTTCAGGTGCTTAGAGGAGCCAAGGATGTGCTCTGGTGCTTTTTAATACAAGCAGAGACCTATTTTATAGTCTAATCAAATTTGATGGAGTTATTCAGCTTAGTTTGGACCAGACACAATAACATATCTCATGGAAAGCAGCATCTGGCTCAATATGATAGAACTCCCACCATAACAAATAATTTAATGAATGCTCACCACTCCCAGAGGTGCTTAAATTACATAAGCGGATTAAAACACATTTAAACCTGTTAGTGTGCCAGTCCTGAAACACTATTACAAACCAGCTGAAAATCCCACAGAAGTACAGTTTCTCAGATGTCAGACCTCTGCTTGTGCCATTTTTTTCTGATTTCAGCATCCCATTTGTTGCCTGGAGCGCTGTGTGCTCCTAGCAGGGAGAGCTTATGGTGAGGCAGAGATCTTGTGTGTTACTTTTACACCCATCTATGAAATGGTCTTCATAAAGAGTGAGCCAGACTGTCAGCTGATGCTCAGATTAGGACAGATCTACTGACACAAACTGGAGCCTTTCCAGTTCACACCATGTGAGAACAAGGTGGTCCATTTCTTCAGATGCTTTGAAAATATTTTCTCCTTTACCACAGTTCAAAAAATCTCTACTGAAATTATCACTAGCATTTTTTGCCTCACTACTGTTAGTTTCAAAGCATTTTTAAAGTGAGAAGGACAAAAGCTACCATCTCCTTCACAGAAAAGTAGCATGGGGAAGAGGTAGATCAAGTAGCTCGATCTTAAAAAAGAAAAAAAAAAAAACAGAGCTCATTATAAAATTGTAATGATAATGTAACTATACTTCTTTTACACTAGGTGTTTTGTCTCAGACTAGATTTAAGGTGGTTTTTGAGTGCACCCCTCACAGAGGCTGTAAGCTATATACATCCAAGCCCCCTTTGCCACAACCAGCAGGTGTTGCATACTTCACTCTTACCCTAAATGATCTCCTAGGCTGCCAGTTTAGACATATGTCCAACTTCCCTATCATCCTTCCTGCCTTGTTGACTTCTATTGCTTGTTTACATTGCATAAATACCACACTCCTTCCCAGCCCCAAATTTAGCTCTAAAAGTGCTTTACAACCCATGAAGGCTAATTTCACCTCACATCTGGCTGGACACATAAAGGAGAAGCCTGCAGAGAATGTGCCATATGAACAATTTCCCTAAATATAATTAATAAAAGAACTGAAATGGAGAAACAAAACAAACTTCCCTATAAAAGAAAAAGTGTGTGTTTTTTGGGTTAGGACTATGGGAAGAAAGGAACAAAGGTGTCAAAGGAAGAGATGAAGATGAAGCAGTTGCCTAAAACTATGTTATTTTCACTGCTTCTACATTAAACAGGTGTCACAGCTCTTTTATTATGACTCTCTCACCAGCTTTCTTTTCTCCCACAGAGCTTTCCTGTAAGCTTCTATCTCTCCTGTGACTCAGGAGTGTCACAGAAAGTGCTAAAAATGCTGATTCAGTTTGAGCTACCCATGCACATTTCTAAATGTGTATTAGCACCATTTATGTGCAGTTCAGTTCTTGCTGGGTCATATGGCCACATAAGAAGCCAAAAGGAAAACAGTACCATCTCCAGTCAGTCTTCTTATGTTGTGTCTGGATTTGGCAAACTGGAAGAGAGAGAAAATATCTGAGGGACAGAAATTTCCAGGATATCTTTCCAACATGTAACTCTAGTACCATTAAGATCACTACAGGTAAAGTGTATTGATTCTCAATCCTGCACTGCTTTGAATTTAAAAAAAATTGCATTAAGGGAACAGAATTCAAGAAATTATACACAATGAAAAGATACTTCCCTTCTATCAATTTGTTCAGCATGGAAAAGACGAGACAGAGGGGAGACCTTGCTGCAGTCTACAGCTTCTCATGAGGGAAGTGGAGGGGCAGGCACTGACCTCTTCTCTCGCTGATCAGTGACAGAACTCAAGAGAGTGGCATGAAACTGAGTCAGGGGAGGTTTAGGTTGGATATAAGGAAAAGGTTCTTTACCTAGAGGGTGGTTGGGCACTGGAACAGGATCCCCAGGGAAAGTGATCACAGGACCAGCCTGACAGAGCTCAAAAAGCATTTGGACAATGCTCTTGGACACATGGTGTGGGTACTGGGGCTGTTGTGGGCAGGGCCAGGAGTTGGACTCAATGATCTTTGTGGGTCCTTTCCACATCAGGATATTCTGTGGTTCTGATTTCTCTGCTTGCTCAGAAGCCAGCAATTCCATGTCTCACCAAGAGTTGGAAAGAATTTAGTGATGAATTATCTCAATTTAAATAGTATCTATGGGCTATACCATATCATGAGTTCTTCAGGATTTAGAACCTGACGAAGTGCACCTATGAACAATGAAGGCATTCTGATTTACATAAAATAGAAACAAAAATACTAAAGATGGGGTATAAAACTGGAACAGCCTTCATGTGAAAGAGGATCAAGAGGGTCTACTAAACCTCTATAGGCAGTCTGAACAGGTCACAAGGTTGGTGCTCAGATTGGGTGTCTGATGGAATAAGTTCTCAAAGCGAGTGTTCAAATAGTGTTGAGGGTCATTTTGTCATGTCCTGTCTCCTACCCACTCTTCTGCCCAGTCACTGCAACTATCAGTGTGTACAAGACATTTTTATGGCCCATCTTTGCCTCTTCCTACCCAAAATCTGAGGCACATGAACATGAATTGGACAGAAGCAGTAGTATTATGCTATTGCAAGGAATGTGAGTTTTCTGAGATATCTATTAAGAAAACTAAATTAAAATTACTCTCACCTTGCCCTCTCTCTTACTCCTTTCTCTCTGTGAAAACGTTAATTTAGAAATGTCCTTACTGAAAAGTGTATATGAAATACTAAGGGAGTGCAAAGGAGAAACTTTTCCCAACAGATAACACATCTAATTTTTCAATATGTTTTTTCAAGCACATATTAGAAAATATCTGAAAAATATTGCTGTGAAGTCTTGGAAAAAAACACTCATGCATTCAACTTCTGTAATTCTACCCATTACTAACAGGGTTAACAACATTTAAGCATTATTATTTCAGCAGATCACCAAAGACCAGGGATGAAATCCAGTTCTGCATTTCAAAGCCACAATACTGAACTGTGGACTAAAGGCACAGAGATGTGACATGGCTGCTGCCTTTCTGTGAAGCCCCAGGCATTCAGAATGAACTTGATGGACCATTGTTTGAAATTTCGCAATTGTTGTTATTGAGTAAGATGCAAAACTGAACTGAGTGGGGTGGGTGAAGAGAGAGATCATTAATTCTTTATTCATGTATTTGTCACAGACAAGTGGACACATGAAGATGGAAAGATGATACAGAGCTATTGAGAGAGGTAAACCATGTACATCTCTGAACCACTGGTTCCAAGGAGAGAGGATTAAGTCAAAACACTTCATTATTTTTAAATCTGTAATAAGAAGCTAGATTAACAGCTACCAAATACAGTCATCAGCAGAAGTTTGGTGCCTTGAGCTTTAGGTATTTCATCACCTTAACAACTCATCAGAAGCTCTGATATAATCTTGTAATAGACTGAAAAGTGAAGATGTTTACTTCCTAATCCTTCTAGAGACTCAATTTTCAGGCTCTCATCCAAAGTCTAATTTAAAGAGATGAAAACTGCAATTTTTTCCAGTTCTTCCTTAGATGCGAATTTTCTTTTCATTCTGATGTACCTTTGTTTGCTTGCTAGATGGAAATCCTTTTATATATTCCCCAACACAAGACCAGTTAAGCCTATCTTTTTATAGCTTTTCAGCAGATTAAGGATGGGACCTTTTGTGAATTCTTTCAAGAGTGAAATCTGCAGCATGACTGAAATCTCCTGCTGCTGTTTAAAAAAAACCCCACCACCCACATGGACATGCTTAGATCCCCCAAAAAGCATCTGCAGCAGTTTTTAAATGCAATGTAATCTCTGCAAAAAGGAGGTGCACATATATTAATAAAAGCACAGCTAAGGTTGCTAGCACTGCTACTTCTACATTAAGCAATTTTCATTTTACAGACTTTTGAATAGCAAAACTCAGCATTTCTGCTTTGTGAGGGTAAAGCTGTGTCACACTGAAGCTGCTACCTCTCTGCTGCTAAACTATAAGTACTCACACTATAAATAAGAGCATCTCCTGAAAAAAAACAACAAAATAGCATAGGAAATATTAACACCACTGCTCATCAGGAGAGATATAATCTTGGAAATGAGCATGAAAAAGGTCAAAATGTATTCCCTTATATAGGTTTTCAATGACTGTGTGTCTTGAAACCAACTTGCATCCTATTAGAGCTCTGTACTCTGTTCTCTGTGCATACGAGTGTATTCCTGAGGGACAAGAAAGATATAAAAAGGATTAAATCAGTCTGCAAGATATTTCTCCTGTTCTGTCCACAAAGCACTGCAGAAAGAGGGGCCCCAGCCCTTCTACCCATTTGTGCTGTCTACTGCAGAGCCTTGGAAGTGACCAGATATTTTCACTGGAGAAACAGCTTTTAAACAGCTTCCTTTTGAAAATTATTATAACAAATTCTTACAGCACCTGGAAGAGTCAACCTAAAAGCTACTAGAAGCCTCTAGTCAATGAGTTCACCTTGCATTTTAAGGGTACTTGTGATGGCAGCTCTTCGGAGCTCTTTACGTTTTTCCAGCTGGCGCCTGCACTGAGATCCCATTTTCCTGTAAATCTCATCATGATGCACAGCACTCCCTGTGCTCTTGGCCATCATTAAATATTTTGAAGGACCCTAGCAGACACAAACTTCTTAACTAAAGAAAACATGAAAGCAGGTCTTTTTTCCTGTTACCTTATCTATAATTTAAATCTCTCTATACACCTCAAAGTTTCTCAGGATTCTTTCCAATCCTTAGAAAATCATTTTTCTATACACTAACTTCAGTTCCTCGTGGCTTGTTTGTGAATCACCAATCTTTTGATTTTGTGAAACATTCCTGCTTGGACATCATGGTTCAGAGTTGGATTAAGCTTAAATCTGCAGCATCTAAACCTGAGACTGAAGAGACCTTTTCCATTTCTTTGTCTCACTACCAAGGCTGTGTCATGCTCTATGGCAGATTTACTATTAACCACTCATCTTAGTGCCAAAAGGTCTCCCTTGGAATCAGGGCCCTACTGTACCATGCACTGTGCAAGCAGATGGACAGCCCTTGTCCAGCAAGAGTAACAAAGGAAGTGTGCTCACCCACTGTCCTGGTCTTTCTTGAGTCAATCTAGTGAAAAGCATTGTTGATTCAGGTAAGAAATCTCTCTCCCTCACCTTCCCAGAACTAGATTCAGAAATTTGTCATAACTAGAGGACAGATTTTATAACAGTTGTTGCAAAGGCAGGGGATGTATAGGCCTTCACATGACAAGCAAAAAAGGACCTGATCTGCAGGAAAAAGCATCAAAATGACAATTAAGAAAAAAATCAATTGAACAGAAAGGAGTTTTGTCAGTAAAGAAGAGCCAGCGTGCAGTAAAGGTCCTTACACTGTTAACATCCCTTCAAGAGGGATCACAGAGGAGATCACAAAGGGTTAATCACAACGACATTTCCAGTAAGTATCAGTTTCAATATTTCCCACAAGTTGTATCTTTTAATACTTGTTTCCAAATTATATACGCTGCGCTTCTATTCTACATGGTATGTTTAACGTTGAGAATTTTATATCCTAGTCAACTACCAGAAATAATAGCTGAAATCAGAGCTCTTTACACAAACAGAGCTTTTTCAAGCACAATATTTTCCAAGGGAAACAGCTACTGGAAATAAGAATTGTCTAAAAATCTAGATTAAGAGAGAGAATGCAGGAAAAAGATCACATTTCGGATTTGAATTTGGCATGCAACTTCATACTAAAAATTTATTAATTCTTAATGGACAGTTAATGCTTTCCTAGCCAACATTCTAACCAACTGCAACTAAAAAATCCTTCTCTGATCCATTCCTGGGAGGAACACATGTAAAGCTATGCTTTCTGTGCCAGTTTTGAAATTCATTTAATTTGGAGTCCACTATAACAGTTGCAGTTTTGGCGAAGTTATCGCAGAGGTCCTCTGCAGCAGAGGTAACTCATTAAACTGCAAAAGATTATGAAACTGGTCTAAAACCAAAAGCATATTCATTCCTTTGTTGTGCCTATAGCTTTCTTCTCACTGTCACACTTCTGGGCAGTGAGAGGATGGATGAGGTAAAGTGAAAAAAAAAAAAAAAGGTATTAAGGAAGAGTAAAAATGGGAGGGATGGGAGGGAGAGAGATGAAGAAAATTTCTTAACATGGAACTCACATATGGGAAAAGGACACAGCAGAAACAGATGATATATAACATCATCTCATCATGATGCAACTGATTAATCTCACTGGAGGTCATGCAGCGTAGGAAGGGTTTTCAGTTTCATTTGGAGAAAGATAAAGGTCACCATTCAAACGAACTAGCTGCGGGAAGCTTTCTTGTCTGTGTTTCTTTTGCCAAATAATCTTCAAAATGAGGTCTGGCTCTCAATCTTGTTTAAGGGTGGGACCTCTCTTGTCTTCTTTTCTTGTGGAGACTAAAGAAAAGCAAATAGCTCTTTGGGATGTTTTGTTTTCATGCTAAACCTTTCCCGGGTTTGCCAGAAAGAAAACCAGAGTAGACTAAGTGCCCTAACAAGTGAGAATTTCCCCAGCTCTAACTTACTTAGGAGATTTTCACTGAGTGTTTTAGGCAAACCTTCCCAACACATAAATCTCACTGCTGCAAACTTATCCACCTCCTTAGGTGGACCCTGAAAAGACAACAGTGACTGTGTTTGCTATAAGATGCCTTTCAGCATTGATGCTCACATCTTCATGTGTATCTTTAGCACGTACATGAGGGAGCAAGGGAATACCATATTGCTTATCTTTTGAAGATGGGGATAACCAGCAGAACTATATTCAATGTTAAAAGGTTTCAGAATCAATTTATTTTAATTGTGAAAAAGTGAAATTATGCAACAATTCTGCAGCTTGAGTTTGACAAATACTGAATTTAAAAGTGTCAGACTGCATTAAACAGCCACTAAGTCTGAACTCCAACACTATACTTAGTTGTTTTTTTTTTCCAAACTAACATTAAAAGAGTTATAAAACTGCCATCTCTGTTGTTTATTTTCATTTTTTGGTCTTCTGTGAGTACTTTAGGCCAAGTTTAACTTTCTCTATTACACTGAAAAACATATTAGGCACAGACACGAGCCAGGTTCAAAAAATAAATTATGAAAGAACTATCATATTTCACCATTAAAATAATTTTCTCTTTAGAGAAAAGATTTGAGCACGGTAGATAAGTGACATTACAGACCCACTCTCTGAATATTTTTAAATTATAACAACCCAGCTTTTTACTTGAGTCCTTTCTTGCAAATCTAGTGCAATTGCTTTCAGTGTGGTTACATAGCATCTGTGCTGAAAACCTGTGGTGGTCTTCTCATATTTAGTGCCACAGTTCAGTTCCAGAAGCATTTGCAGTTGATTCTAGGCTGATGTAAATTCTGTATGCTTTTCTTCTTATTTCCCTCAGTATATCTAGCACAGTGTACAACCCCTAAATAAGTGCACGTTGCTGACCTAGCAGTTCCAAGCAGAGCAAAGCCCTGATGGAGCTGGAGTTCAGCAGCACAGTAACACAGCATCTGCATGCTCAGGAGCATCACCAGACTGACCTCCCCACTCCTGTGAGCTTGTGTCCATGCACTGAGTGCAATCCACTTTCTGGTCTGCCACTGATGGTGCTTACACAGCATTTAGAGAGTCCAAAGAAGAGGCCAGAAGTCTTTAGATGGTATTTCCTAAAGATTCTCATTTCCTTGTTCAGCTTCATATATCCTCTCAGCATATTTACAGATAAAGCATTAATTTAGATTTTGTAATGAACTGCCTGTGTCTTCCATTATGAAGTACTGGAGAAAGATCAAATTAGAGACAGGTGTCCCTTGTCTACTTCAAGTGGCATCACATCATTAAATGCCTGTTGTTTCAAGCAGTGACAAGCAAATTGGAAAATTAAAACAAAAGAAAGGAGAAAATGCTATGCAATGGCAGGGCTATTACCACCTGCATGATTGAGAGCAGATGCAGCTACTCAATCTCTCCAACTGATAGAGAAAGTGTTCTATATTTAGAGGAAGGTTGAAGCCATAAAAATATACTTAGACCATTCTATTCCCAGGTCATTGATGCCTCAGGAGGCAGACTTTGCCCTCCTGTACTAGCTACCTCTGTGCCATAAATGTCCCTGCTCAGTGGGGAGTCAACAATACCAAAAAAAAGGAAGAAAAAATAAGTTCAAGGCAGTTCTCAAGGAAAAGCTCTTGTGTAGAAGATATGCTGTGTATTTGCTGAGGATGTTGGGAAACAAAATTACACAGAATGTACTAAGCATCAAGTATCAAACAGAAAATGAAATCCTGGTTTTTCAAAGCTGTTAAACCTTCCATTCACTCTCAGTGTAAAAATAATTTTGTTTTCAAGATTAGGTCAATGACAAAAGAAAAGTAAATAGTTCTGTGAAAAAATACAGTGCACATCAATTCTGTAGCCATTAGCAGGAAAATGGGAAACAAAATATACCTGGAATTTCCAAGTATATTCTATAAAAAACTGAACTAACATAATTCCACAAGACAATGTGAAAGACAGTCCACTGGGATGACAGAATGTTTACTCTAATTATCTCTCCAACAGAAGGTCCTTGTTCAAAATTAAAAACCCAATTCTGCTCTGATAGAACGAGTGCCAACTCTGTTTGTCTAAATGACTTTTCTTCACAACTGATGGTAACAACTGAGGGTAAGCACTGAGGAAAGCAGGGAATCCTAAGAATGACTTTGATAGAGGCATTTGTTTCTTTAGTAGGTCTATCAGTCAGATTTTCTGTGAAAAGGAAGGAACTACCTTACTGCAATCAAAGAAGTGCGCTACTTCCCCACACTAATTTTTTTCCTTCTTTCAAGTTTAAAATTAATACATTACTGCATAGAAGAGAAATTCTAATGAGAATACTCAGACTGTAGCAGCTCTTTGTTGCTCAGCTATTGGCAATTAAAGTATTAATGCTAAATATAAAAAACAAGGAAGAACCACATAAATATGAACCTCTAATGAGCTCTAAAAGGAAGCACAAGTCAGATTTCTTTCTGAGCTTTCTAAATGAAAATGTATCCAGGGTTATGTAACTATAGAGATTGGGTTTTTTACTTAGCTCTGAAGTTAATTTTTATATTGCATGTAGCAATTTTTAAAAATTACTCCACAGCATTATTGGCACACATGAGTTAATATCTAATAGGTCTAGTGACAAAATCTATCATAATATACCAAGTTTTTTTTTTCCTAATTAAATCCATGAAAATCAGAAATAAAAGCAGCCAAGGGTAGCTACAGCTGAAATATAACAATAGAATACTAAAGAGAGTGTGCCCAAGAGCAGAGTCCTACCCGAAAAAAATTGTAGAGGAACAAGCCAGATTAAATATCCATATAACAGTAATTGCCCATAGCATAATGAGCCAAATTAATCTCTGGAGTTTATGAGAGTTGAATTTGGCTTTAAGCAAGATTCTTGCTTATGGGAAATTCCGAGGATGGGAAAGAACTAAAACAGAATACCACTTTCAATGAAAGCTAACATTCAAAAATCAAAGTATCCTTTCATAAGGTTATCTGAATCATGCCAGCTGTCCTCATCCAAATATTCATTTGTCTCAGATTCAGGCAGTGAAAAACTATGTCTATTCATTAATGAAGCATATCTGCACAACTACTGGAGCTACCTGCTTTGGTAAGGAGCAACGAGTCACCAGAGGAGATTTCTATACTTCAGGTATTCATGTGCCACCTAGATGTAGTACTCCATGGAGAACAGACATGCTTTATAGAATATTTGGTGTTCTTAAATTCTCACACATCCAATATATTTGTCTGTCAAGGTACATGGATATTCATCCCTATATGCTTATGTGTGTGCATTCATGTGCCTTTCTGTCTCTTACTTCTCCATCTCTCACAAAAAACCAGATAGCATGATGCTTCAGTTTTACTACACTACTTTTTGATCTGAGACAGAAAAAAACCCAAAGCTACAATAAACACAAAAATAATTATAGGACTTGTAAATGTGCAAGCACTGAGGCTTTGTCCATCATGTATCTCAGACAAAAAAATATCTGTCACTACTAGGTGCTACTGCAACATAAATATACATGGACATACATGTCAAGCACATTAATTTACCTCAAAATCTACAAAGAACATCTACAGCCTCAGCATAGTTAACATTTTCACCTGTAAGGAAAAAAGATGCACGGCTGTATAATCACTGTTAATTACTGAGAACCTACAGTGGATGAAGTTGAAGACCACAGGCTTTCACGTTTAATGTTGTTTTATTAAGCTTCAAGGCAGCTTTTAAGTTACTCCAGCCTTCTATACAAATATAGGGATTGCAGCATGCTGGAAGAAGGACACAGGACTCACACTGTAGGGAGTTTTCAGTGGGAATTCCCAGCACCAAATCCATTTCAGAAAGGTTTAAACTGATCATCACATGTAAGTAGGTCCCCATTTTGCTCACCTAATCAAAGAATTTGAAGACCAGCAATGGGAGAATGTAATGAGGAAAAAAAAATCTCTCTCTCTTAGAGGAGATCCCCTGTTTGGATGTGCAGAATACAACTGTAGACAGGCCCTTTCAGCAGCAGCCTGTGTGTCCTGACCCAAACTTCCAATGAGCTGGCTCCTCATCTCTTGTCTGTAAGCATTCCCAGCCCAGAGACAGACATCCTTAGATCACATGGTCCCTTTAATTCCCACTAGTAAATGTTTTGGTCTAGGTGGAGTCAGTTTTTCCTCAGAATTTCCACGCACATGAGAGGGAATACTCAGCCACCACAATACTCAGCCATTAGCTCTGGCCAGCTGCAGTAAATCCTTCCCAATTCAGTCAGCTTATTACTGGAATGAAACATCAGCTTCATTCTATCACTCTTTGTTCCTCAAGTGTAAAATTACAAGTCAGCCGAGGGTCATACGTTACCATAACACCAAAGAACAGAAAGTCTGATAAGATCCAGAAGAACAACTCACACTCATTTTAAAGGATTTTGCCTGAAACATTCAGCTCTCACACTGGAGAAGTAGATGCAGTCCACAAGGTTAAATCACTGGAGGAGAAAACAGGAGAGTGGCTGCAACTTGAACATAATTTAGGAAGCAGGGCTTTGTGTTTCAGGCTCCATAAGAACCATGGATGAGACATACTGGGTACTTCAGTGAGTTTGTGCTGCTCAAAGTATCAAGAACAGCAAGAGCAGACCCCCTTGTGGGGATCTTCCCCTTCAGCCTTTCTTTCAGGTGTGACATTAACTTCTAGAACATCACTGCAGTCGCACTTAGTCTTTACTAAAGGCCTCAGTTTGGGCATCAGTACATCTTTTTGGAGACCAGCTACTTTAAAACAGCTACAACATGGTCATAGACCACAGTGGAATTGTCAGGGAGAAGCTACCTACTCTATCACAAACTCTAAAAACTTTAGAAAGGGACTCCTCAACCTTTCAAAACCAGTCAGTAAGTCAGCAAAAGAATGCATTACAGCACATATGGTTTATTTATGGCTATCTATAGATACAGGATTCATTTTTACCATGTGTATGAGTATTTTAAGCCTCAGTGGTGATTGAATTTTCCCAACAACACCTTCAAGACTAGATAACACTGAACTGCAGTAGAGATAAATTAGGGTCTAAAATTACTTGTATCACTGAAGTTCATGCTTGCTGCTAGTGTATATGCACGTGTTTGCAAATGAACAGCCTAATCCTTCTGTGTTGTCTGGTACTCCCTAGTCACCCCTGAAGCCAGTATTTCATTTACACATTGTGATCTTGGTATCCAGTGTGATTTGCAAGCTTCTGAGGAAAGTCCTCAGCTTCAGGTCTCCACATTACCTCGCCTTCCAAACATTAAAAAATAATAATTTTAAAGCGGGAAGTGTAAGGTGTAATCTTCTCACTGGCCTGACTGGAAATTGAAATGAGAAAGCATTGGAAAATCGTGCTTTATACACAGCCATGGGAAACAGATGAAGGTCAACTCACATCAGGAAATTCTTTCAGACATCCTGCAGAGGCCATACATGACAACGTTGTTGTTTATGGCTGTTTTTTTCACTATGGAAAGAGATGTGACCAGACCTGGGTATACATGAACAGGAAAAGGTAATATAGCTCTGTGCTGCCATTCAGCCACCTGTGATGAGCTCCTATGCCCTTTCTTAAAATTACACTAGATATTTAAGCTGATCCAATGGGATATGGATGCTGAAAGAAGCAGTACTACATTTTATTCCCTACTATCACCTACATGGTGCCATCCAGTCTCTTGTCTCTGGAGTGTTTCTGATGCTTTTCAGAGATGTTCTGAAAAAACATCTTCAAAAATAAGTACATGTGTTCTCTGTACCCCCTTTTGGCTTGTGGTCCTTCTCATGAAACCTCATCCTCTTTCTGTCCTTCCTCTTTTCAAATGCATCCGTCCTGTGACTTTCTTTAAGGCTTTCTGCTCCTTAGCCCTATACTGCTGGTTATTGACAGGTTATATAAAATCCTTGTGGGCCAGTTTGACAGAGAGAAAAAATGTAATATAAAAAGCTAAAGGGCCTCACAGCAAAACTGAGTTAATCCCATTATTTGTTACACTTAACTTCCCTATGCTTACTCAAATCTCTGTCTTCCTCTTTTATCTGTCTTTACTAAAGGCATTTTATTAGACTAGAATAACCTTAATGACTGCAAAAGATGGAGCAATATTTGGCACAATTCATATTTAGTAAATATTCAAAACATTGTGTTTGTTCTTTTGTGCATCTTCTGTGGACATAACTATTTTGTCACACCTAGGAGTGAAAGCATGCAATTCTACACTATACATGCTAAAGAAAATACTACATTTGTATTACCAGACCAGCTGGGAAAGTCATTTTAAAGAAAGGAACTTCAGGGATGGACACTAAATTAAATTATCATAAATAAATTCTTGCTAATCCAGTAAAAGAAATACAAATATGCAAACCTGCTATGACTGAACAAGGTGTAATAATCAAGTAACAACACTTGTCAGTGACACTTCAGCATGCAGAACTGGCTCAGCCAGTTCAGGAAAACTGTGGGAAACACTGAGGTATGAGCAGTTGCAGTTACTGTGGACAGTAGATGGTAAACAGCTGGTAATCTCCTAAAAACAGGTGCTAGGAACCACTAAGTTAGCTCTGGTGGCCAAATTCCTATTAATTTAAGAAATATTTTAACTATATAAATGTACACATTAAAATTAAGAATGTATTAGAAATAACATCACATACTTAGTATATACTTTCATTCCAGATACTTGACTGGAAGAACCACACCTAAATGTACACAGATTCCATTAGGGCATCTGCTACAAACAGTGCCCCTAGTAGGCCATCAGACAGGGAAATCAAATTCATTTCATGGTGTCCCAAACATTCCAACTGCAGGACGTGGTTTGTTTGTTTATTTTCGCAACTCGCACAAAGGAAATCCATGAAATTCTCTATTGAAGGGAAATCTTTCCCAAGATCTAGTTACAAAAAGAAACTCTCCAAGCTGTGTGTGGCCACATTCCCAGCTGTACCATTGTTCATTAGATGTAACTAAGGAGGAGGCTGAGGATGAGATCCATGAAAAACCAATGCATTTCTCCTATCCTGGGGGCAGTTTTTCACCAGCCCTGCCCTTCCATAGATGAAAGCAATCCCAGGGCTCTTCTAATCTATACCAGCTGCTTCACCAAGCCCCATGTTGGTCAGGACTTGCTGCAACACACCAAAGTCAGGTTCCCTTCTCCCTCTCCCCTGCTGCAACCTCCATGTGTAAGGTTGATATAAAGCATGAGGCAGGAAAACATCCAACATGGGAGGTGTGCAAAGAGAGCATCACTATGCCAGAGAAACCTGACTGCTTCCCCTACTCCTCTTAACACAGCAGCAGTGAAGAGGGGATGAAAGGGAGACCAGTCTCTAGTCTGTGCCTGTCAGATCTGTTTATTCTTACCCATGGCCCCAGCTCACAGTGGTCTTCAACACAAGTCTGCAGAAATGACCACCTCAAGACCAACAAGAACATGACCCATGAAAATTTACCATAAATCGTAGGCCACCACTGTCCCCAGGGAATTTTACTTTCTGAATATCTCAGGATTTATGAGAATCATGAGTTCATAGTATGTATTAAAAGCAAAATAAAAAAAGTGTGCTAACTTAACACAATTAAGCAAATGTAAATGGTGCAATGGTTGAAAGGCTGGTTTTGTTCTGCAGTTATGAGGTAATCAAATTCTGCAAACCAAAGTTCACCTTGGAAATAGGGGACAGGGTGGGATGGGCAAAGTCTCTCTGGTAGCCTGATGCCAAGATTTTGTAACCCCAGTGACAGTAAAGTCATTGCTGCCTGCTTAACAGATCAGAGCCTGCAAATCCACACAGCATGAAGCATTTTTAACTCTCTGTCCCTGCAATCTACAGCATCAACTCAGCAACATATTTGTTACAAGGGGGAGTAAAACAAGAAGAAAGAATAAAATTAGAATGCCACCAAAGGCACTGAACTTCTAGTGAGAAAAAAATATTTCTGTGCAGAAAGTTTCTGAAGATGAAAGAGTGGGAACAGAGCCCAGTGGACCCTTGAATGCCAGTAAATGATTTATCATCAAATGGTCACAACTGCTTCTTCTAAGACAGGATCAAAAGTTGTGGACATTACAAAGGCTTAGAAAAAGGCTTAGAGCTCATTGTGAGATCTTCTTTAGAGTACTCAACCATATAAAAGCCATCAGAAAAAGTTAGTACACGTGGTAAACAGACAGAACAGAAATTTTAAAAGGTGGGGAGAGTTAAGATTGAAGTAATTTTAAAACTGTACAGATTTACTTCCTTTTTTTTGCTTTCTGATGCTGTTTTGAATGCACTGTTGTCTCCAGTAAAGCCTGTATTCCTATCCTGAAGTATACAGTAGGGAAATGCTGTTTTTTTAAAAAGCAGGAAAATCACAAACACTGTGTGGTAGAAGAAAATAGTTCTCTCTCATATTTGGTCACTTATATCTGTGGGGGAACAAAACAAAAAATCCAGAGTGCTGAATTTATGCTTACACTAAATGCAGATTAAAAGAGAAATTACAACATTAAAATAAAAAAAAAAGCCACTGAAATGAAATATCTACAAAAAGTAATCTTTTGTATCAGCATTTTCTGTGTTTTGCTCAAAAAATCCCCAGACTCCCAAAATACACAAACACAAAAATTTTCATAAAGCTCTCTGGTGAAAAATTGTTGATTATCAAACCTTTGACAAAATGCTTTTAAAATTTAAGTTTTACATTTCTGATTTATTTAGCTTAGTTGTTAAAAAGCTTTTTCATAGAAAATTAATATATCCACTACTACTCTGTGTATGTAGCTGTTCCTTAGAGTAAAAACAGATTCTTATCAGATTCCTAGGCTGATAGAAATCTTATGGGTGTAAACCAGTGCTGGAGACTATATCATGGTCTACCTCAAAGGTTAGGCTCCACAGTGACATTTAGTCTAAAAGGTTTTGCTTAGAGGTAGAAGAGGCAAGCCCAGATTGCATATTTAAACACTGTTCATTCCATCAGAAGATCTCCTGTCAGTGTCCAAAAATAACTCAAAACCCAGTCTTTATTGGATGGAATGCAAGACACATCCCTTTATATCTCTATGAGAAAGCAAAAATGCTGCATGGCCAAACTCAAGTACCAAGCTCTCATTGTTCAAGAGCAGAAAGTACAGTCAAGTAGGGAGGTACTGGGAGTGTGATGAAATTTAATGAAATTTGGATGGGTTTTTTTCCTAAACGGCTGTGAACTACCATAATAAGTGAAAGTCAAAGTCAAAGTCACATCTTTGAAAAAGTGCCCAAGTGAATCCCATTTTATCCAAACTATGCTGAAAAGACACAGATGAAGACTGATTCTAAATACATGATGACTATTTTTCTAGTAGTTTTAATAAAGGAGAAAAATAAACTATTTCTTATTTCTACTGTTACCTGCAGTACCCTGAAGTGAATGAACACCATGGCTCCTGCCCAGGATCCCTGTTAATTCCATTTGTACATCTAAAAATCAGTACGAGGGGGAAGCATGACAAAGCCTGAAATGTGAAACATGGAACTTTCTGCTTTAACTATTCAGATCTGGCACGCATACATACAGCTTTTAAACCCCAGCTTGTCCCTGGAGTGCATCATAGCAGCCAAAAGATTGTTCCAATTAACACCTGCTACTATTGGTCCCAAAGGGTCACTCTGAGATCTGAGGATGTCAGAGCAAAGAACAGCCTCAGCAGCTGTAAAGAAAAGGGGACTGGACCTTACTACACAGTTCTTGCTGTGAAAGGGGAGAGATCATCCAGTGTTTGGAAGAACTGGGCTAAGGGAAGTCTTGAGACAAAGGAAAGTCACAAACTACATTTTGCAGCACTGGAAAAGTCAGGTCTGTGATATATGTTTTGTTGCACATAATCAAAATAATTGTAAAACCTTTCAGTTTTAGCCAGCTTCAAGTGATCCAGTCTTTGCAAGTGAAATTGCTTTTTGGAGAGAGGAAAAGAGCTATTTTTTCCCAAAAATTTCTAAGAAAAAAGATGAAAATCGATCAGCCCATCTGACACAAGATAGATGAATTTTGTTGTCCTCACAAGAGCAAAAAGCAACCTTTCCCATAGCAATCCAAGTCTCTGAAAGTTCCCTAAAGTGAGCCTTCTATCTTCAGATGCTATACAACCACCAACCTGTGGAGCAACATATTTCCATTTAACACGTCCAGTGCCCCCAGTCCTTCTCTCCCCTCGTAGCATTCACCCTCTGGACTTTTAGTCTCCCATGTCCCACTACTCAGTGCTTGGCAAGAAATAAGTGAGGGGCAAGGGAACAGCAGGACAGTCATGTGCCACCTGTCCACTGCATTATTTTTTTTTCCTATTGGTTAATGAGTCTCAGAGAAGTTCCCATCTACTGGCCTCCTTCAGCCTTGGTAATCCTACTTGGAGTACTTTTTTGAGAATTTTCAAGCATTTCTTTTATCTTAAGGAAAATCTAGAAAATTAAATGAAAAAAAAAAAGCCATCGTGAACGCACTGTTATGTTCTTGCAGACATTTATCTAATGACTAATGTTATCCATGTATATACAAAGTTATACAGAGGCATAAATGTTTCAAAATCTGATCCAAGTCTGGTAAACCACTTTCAAAATCAGGAAATTCCAATGGAAAGGTTAGCTACATTTGTATCTGTATTATTTTCTGCTCTTGCTTCCATTTTTGGTGAAAATTTTAATATAACCCTAGTCTCTTAGTCTAAAGTATAAAATAAACAGCAGATTTAAGCTGTCATGGACTCTAAGGCTAATGATGCCACTCAAGTGAGCGAGAGACCATGGAGAGGAATTTTGTTTGTTCATACTGAGAATATTTTTAAAAAGCTGAAGGAATAAAAAATGCTTTATAGCATAAGGAAATCAGACTCAAGTTTTACAGAACAGCTGTGGTTAAGACCTCAGATCTGGGAAATTTCTGACTAAGAACCTTTCATCTTAAAAGTCCGTTTATAACATTGGACAAGTCTCTCTCTTTGAGCCTGCCTCAGCAGAGATGAGCTTCAGTACAATAAAGGAAATAAACAAAAAACTCAGAGGAAAATCAGACTGTAATGAACTATTCTTCAAACATAACTAGTCCTCAGAGTACATCCAGGAACCTGTCAGAACTGAACACCAAACTCTGGCTTACACATTCAAGCAGGATGCCTTTACAGACATAATTCATAATTTTTAACATATTATCAGCACTGATATACATCAGAGTACTTACTGTACTTGAAATTTGGCTCAAATACTATACTACATATGCAAAAGGAAAAGAAGAAAAGGACAAAGGGGAAAGAGAAGGAACAAATACTACAGAGCAGTTTGTACTTAACTGCAGCTATTCTACATTTATTGCTCAGAGCCATTTTCCAGATGCACGTGTGCATGCAAGCAAGAGGAACTTATCTAGTACACATGAGTGCACCAGACTAGCTCCTTTTGCTGCTACAAATGCAGCAACAGCCAAACCATAAATGAGAACTAAGCAGATTAAAAAATTTACCCCATTCAGTATTCTTAAGCCACTTTTCATTTGAGTTACATACTAATGTTCTTTAAAGGCCTAGTAAAGACAAAGAAAAAAAAAAATTCCAGCAATTACTTGCATTTCATACCTTAGGTGGTACATGAATCAGCATCATCACAACTTCACATTTTTCTCAAGGATTAATTCTCTCAGCTAAGGAAAGAAAACTATTCTTTTCTTCCACTAGTGGTGTACTTGGCTAGTAATGAAGCATATGCAAAGCTAAGCAAGAAGAGTGTTAAATTAAAGACAATTTGAAAGATTAACAGCATTCAGCTGTGCTGCTGAAGGGGGGGATTATCTGCTTAGTGCCACACCCCAGCTATGCTAATTGAAGTGAAGATCAGGGGGGAAAGACCAAGCCTCAAAAGACAAGTCCAGGTTCTGTTTATAACACTACCCTTTAACATCATCTGTTCTACAGACCTTAAAAAAACCCAAAATCCAAACACCAGGACCAGTCTCAAATAAATTCACTTAATGAAAGTTGTCAGCCTAAGCAGGGGAAAATTTATTTATTCATAGAACTTGTACAGTGTAGGAAGCTGAACTGAAAGCTTACTCCATGCCTTCTTGCCAATGGGCCTGCTCCCTATCCTGGAAGAATGCTGGATATTTTCAGAAATAAGAACAAACATAATTAGAAATATGAGGCATACATACATTTTTAGCATATTTATTCACCACCACCTCTCAAAACTGAGCAAGAGTCATTAACAGACAGCCTGGATTGGTGTTTGCACCTTTTCCAAGCACTGGTACTGTTCACTCTCTGACATATCATTGCCAGGGGAAGGGGCAGTGGGCAGTGGGAGGGGTCGGGTAATGCCCCTTCCAGGCAATCTCACATCCATCCTTTGTCTACCTTTGTTATTAGTATTTTTGTTATTGGTATTGTTCACTTTCTTATCTCATTGCTGTTTCCAGTAAATTGTCCTTATCACAACCTGTAATCTTTACCTTTTGTGCCTCCAATCCTCCTCTCCAGCCTCCTGAAGAGGAGAGGAACAGGGGAAAGGGGGGGAGTGAGCAAGTGAGCGGCAGCTTGGTTTGGAGAATCTCTGTGGAAGCACTAAATGGGGAAGTACCATTCCTAAACCACAACAGACTTCTTTCATGGATTATGAATACAACAACCTGATACAGTTTACCATGATCTGATCTCAAAACTATTTTTTTTCTATTTATTGCATTGCTTTTGCCTTCTCCCAAATTGTACTGTGAAGTCTCTAGAGGAGGGACCACTATTTACATGTCTTTCCTTTTGTTTTTTAAATTATTAACAAACATGCACAGCTTTTCTGGAGACATCAGAACATGTCCTTTCCCTGTGGAGATTTCCTAGGCTTTGAACTTAATGCATGAAGGATATTAGTGCCTATATGCCCTCTGTGGTCTTTCAGGAGTGCAACAGCTTTATCTAACCAGTGATCAGGTGGCCTAGATCAGAATAAATTTTCCATCCAGAATTAATGAAGTTTGACGTGTTCCATCTCCACCACCCACTGCTAGAAAGAGGTGCAGCATCCCTTCACCACTGATGGCACCACTGTTTGTAGTATTTCATTGTAAACTGAAAAAGGGAAATGATCCTGCTTCAAAATAACCCATCGGAAAAGAAGGGTATTTTTTTCAGCCCTTGATCTAGTTTATTAAATGGTCTCAGAAAGATTTGTGCCAACAAACCTGAGAGGGAAGTGCCAATGACAGCAACAAAGTAGGGCAGTGGGTCCTTTGGTTTTGTCCCATAGGGCATGGCCTTCTAGAATGAACTACGCTTTTTAGAAACCGGTTTTAACATTTGGACATCACTCAAGTTTCAGTGAGAGCAACCACTGAGCTTTTTTAAGCACCTGGAAGCAGCAGACAAATGATGCAACACATTCTCCTGTTACATAGCTAAAGACAAGACTAAATATTAGATTGGGGTTGTTTTGGCTTTTTTTTTTTTTTTCTGTTGGGAGCTCATCCAAAAAGAAAGCAGCAAAATACTTTTAAACTCATGGCCTTTATGTTAGATGTTTTTTTCTATGTCTTGTCTCTTTTGTCACTTTTATTCCATTTAAAAATTTCTATGTTATAATAGGTCCATTGTCTATCTAATCCAAGAGGCTGATGTCCAGAGCTTTGAAGAAAAAAATAACATCCTGGTGTTGTCTGTCCATCAGAAGCAGCAAGCACCCTCAGAGAGTTTCAAAGCCACATAACTGTGCTTCTCCTGCTTCCAAGTCCCATATTGTCAGTGGTTTCAGAGTGCAAAATAGCACAGTCCATTAGAGGGGCTTGTGAAATGAGGAGAGGTATCTACTCCATTTATCTCAGGACATTATATCAGTTCCTGATACTATTTTCACTGGAAATTCATGACACAGGAAAGCCTTTACAGAGGTGAAAGGATTTCACACATGGCATGGGAAGCTTATCTTATCTCTGCTGCTCTTCCAAACTTTGTACTATATTCCAGGAAGTATTGATTTTTTATTTATTTTTACATTTCTGGAATAGATTCAAGCGAGCCCTATTCTGAACATTGAAAGAGGTGAATGTCCTATATTTTATCTGGGAAAACCTGGAAGGTCCCAGCATTTCACAGTATTCCCTTATCACTTTGTTCATGCCAGGGGCATATTTAACAAATGCTTCATGTTTAAAAATTTCAGGGTAAGAAAATTATGGAAGCTAAACTGAATACATTATGTTGCCAGGTACTGTAAAATTATTTTCTTTGCTTCTGATGGCTTGAAGATTGGCAATTTTTAAAGAGGATTGTAACTACAAATTCACTACACTAAATTTGGTAGCACGCAGAATGTCACATTAAATTTGCAAAAACAGGAATAAACTCATTTAAAAAAAGGTGCTTCTGAGATTTGAGTTGTAAAGAAAAAGAACTAGCTCAGCTGTCTTCAATACAAAATAAATGTTGTTTTACAACTGACTAATCATTTTCAAGTTATGGCAACAACTAAAAATGTTATTCGTATTTGTAGTGCAAAAGTGCCTATATTTAAATTACCTGAAGTACCTTCTTTTTTTCTCTTTCATCTTCCTTTCTCCTCTAAAGAGTCTCATGCAGAGGCAGAGATTGCACAAGCAGCAAGGGTTTAAAGACAATTCTGTCTGAGAGTTGTATCTAAACTTCCTATCCATTCCTACATTGTACTTCAGTGGGGCCCAAGGCAAGGTAGATCCAAAATTGAACAATGGGTATGAGGCATTTTTAAATGTTTTATGTTAAAACTAAATGTTTAATGTGTATAACTTCAAAACACTTATAATAGCATACAATTCGAAAGTCCTTTTTATAACTTTTAATTAAATGCTATTAAAAGAGAGCATACAACCCATAGTATTTAAGTCAGAATTAACAGAAATGTAAATACAAAATAGTAATTGGTAGATTTCCAGTTAGTGGGGAAATGAGCCACAAAAGTCAAAGTGGGTCCAGATAGCTTATCTTCATATAGACTTACCACTGAAAAAGAGGGAACTAAAAATCAACAACATATACCGATATCTGAACATGCTGAGGACTTATGACATCAATCATCATGTGCTTGTAAGATGGTTACAAGCACATACAGTAAAAATATCCCACGTTGTATTGTAAATTCCAATTATTTCTACAGCTGGGACATACAAATTATCATGCCAAAGGTTACAAACTAATCCGAGCCTGAAGCAGGAGCAGAGGTATCTATTTCTGCACCCCACCTTTTAATCAGCAGATAGCATAACCACAGGTAAGAACCATACATAGAACCATAGGTAAGAACAAATACATCTCCCAGTTAACATTTTTCATTAGTTGACTTTTTATAATGCTCCATAATTTCACATACAGAAATAGTGTTCTTAAATTCCATTAAAATAAAATTAATTCTTTAGGTGAGCATGTTGAGATTTTGTTCCCTTCATTCTACGTCTGTTTTTCTGTTACTTGCATCTAGCAAAATTAAATCCCCAGAATAAACAAAAATATTGACATGGGCCTTTTTTCTTGGACATTGTAAGCCAGCAAAATAAAGCACTTTTTCTTCCCCACATATTTCCACACATTTTTTCAGTTTTCTTTCTCAAGGGAAGCTGTACACATCCCAGTTGCATCTCTTATACTTCCCCTATTTAATCCTCTTTTCCCACAACTGCCACTTGAAGCAAATGTTTAAGTCAAATGTTTAAGCATGCTCCTTGAAAGCCACCGATCCTGATCTCTCTCTTTTTATTTTCCTTTCTTTATAGTTAATTTGTAATATTATTCAAGCCACTGTTCTAGTGAAAATGTTGGCTAATAGGACTAAGATCATCCCAGAAATGGCACTTATTAAAAGAGCAGGAGAGATCCATCTGGTGCTTTGGCTGTGTGACAGTCCTGGACCTTAAAGATCTGAGTTCAATTTTCTACTCTACAGTAAACATCCTGTATGCCTTTTAGCAATATCATGAGTCTATCCAAACTCCATTGCTGGAGCACAGGTAACATTTTCCTGCTGTCCTATAGAGCCACATCAAGATGCTTTGTCACTAGAAATATATTCCCTTCCTCTTCACTGCTTCTTTCTTTTTACTTTGTTCTGTTCTACAGCCACTCCTCCTATCAGCAGCTTCTAACCACAGCTTGGAATAGCCAACATTTATTGGATTCTCAGGACAAAGCTTTACTGCACATAAAGTCTCAGAAAGTGCCAGAAGAAAGCAGAATAAAATCAGCTTTTAAAGTGTGAAAGCACCCCTTCAGAAAATTTCAGTGGCAGCATGCTAAGTGAAAAAATAGCACAGTAAAGCGAGTCAAAAACAAGAAGAAAAAAAATCATGGTGAGAAACTTGCAAAAGACTTAAGAAATTAATTATAAGCTGTCATCAACTTCTGTTCACCCTAAAGCACTAAGGTGACTCAAGATGAAGATGGGAGGCACTAATTGTGGTACATTGCATCTTGTACCTAAAACTGCTTTGGTACTAGAGGATGGTCAACATGACACTGATTCTTCTTCAGAAGTGTCAGACACCCAAGGAGGACCTCACCAATGAGCCTCCCAGCCCTCTGAAATGTTAGTGGCATTTATCCTACATATTGAAATTAATGGACATGTGGATGAATATGAATAGAGAAGAGTCAACACTATTTGTTTCTTGTGGGTTTTTTTACAGAAAATTTGTGCCTCGCAAATTTATTTAATTTCTCTGAAGAAGCAATTAAGAATGTGGACAAGGAGTATCCCTTTGATATGGTCTACTCGTATTTTTAAAAGGCATTCAGTAATGTTCCTCACCCAAAGACTCTTAAATAATCTAAACAACATGGGAATGACTTAGGATGGATAAAGAACTGTTTAGGAGATCAGAAACAGAGCCAAAGAACAAAAAGACAGTGGAGTCCCACAGGGTTTTGTGCTGGGACCTGAGGTCCTCAGTGTATTCATAAATGAATTAAAGGGGGAAGAATACTGAGGTGACAAAGAATGGTGCTGACACTAAACTATTCAAGGCAATAAAGACAAAAGACAGTGTCAGAAAAGCCTCATGATAATGAGTGGCTTGGCAAAGAAATGACAGTTGAAATTCAGCTTAGATAAATGCATATGAGGAAAAACAACCTGAACTTCACATATAAACTCTTGCTCCAGGCTGACTAATTCAAGGCAGGATGAAAATGTTGAGGATTTACTAAATAGTTTGATGAAAACATAATCTGAATAATTTGTAACAGTCAGGAAAAGACTGTAGAACACCAGCAGTCATAAGAAGAGGATTATTCCACTGTATAATTCCTTGACTCAGTGGTACTGGGAAAATTGTGAGTAGGTCTGACCTCTCCTCCCCAAAAGAAGGAGAATTGGAGGAGATATCAAAAAAGGACATGTAGTAGTATTGTAGGGAGCCCAAACCAGAAAAACACTAATTAAGGTTCCACAGTCTGAAACTGAGAACATTTAATCTGAATTATAGTAGCGGTTTAAAAGAAAAATAGTAAAATGTGGAAGAATTTTTAGTAAACTTTTCAATTTAATAACTAGAGAACAGCAAGATGATAAGGGCTAGATTCAAAAGTATCAGAAGGAGGTACTTCTTGATTACTGTGCTGTTTAACCTGTGGCCATAGTAGACAAAGGTTATGCAGGTTCAAAAAGGGAATGTACAACCCACAGAAAAAAAATTTATCAAAATCTTAAAGGGATGTTCTCCTGGTTGCTGGGAGAATATTCTCAGGAAATATCAGTATGGAATTGCCTGTACTTACCTTCTCTTGTCATTGTCTACATGTACTGTTTCTGGTTTGGTTTGAAGGCATTCATTGGTGCAGTCATGCTACAAATTTAGAACTGCAAATTCTGGGATAAATGCTTGTTATTACATTTCCTTCAAATTTTAGGATGTCCAGCTTCATACTTGGCATCACAAATTGACAACAGTGTTATACAAGGGAGCATCAACATAACAGGGGTGGGCATAAGGTTGTTGTGGTTATAAAGCTTAATAGAATACTTCATCTGGAACTTTCTCTACCTTCTCCTCCCCATTGCAGCTGCTTGCTTCCCTGAGTAGCAATCAATACTTGTCATCTTGGAGTCTATGCTCTGCACTAATTGTGGTCCTGTGCAGGGAGCAGCAGGTGGTTTCTGAACATCCCTGTCTCAGAGATCCTGGTGCAATAAGGTTCAAGACTTATGAGGGAACCACTTCTCTGATGACCATTCACATTTTGACTCTTGCATAACTTCTGATTCTTTTCCTGATATGAATTCAAGCAGGAAATGTGTAAAGTAGCTGAAGAAAGTTGAGTAAAAGTGGGATGATGGTGAACAAGGGTATTTCCCAGCCTACTGTCTAGGCAGCAGCAGCATAATTGTGACTTTCTAGCTCTTTCCAAAGAGATAGAAAGAATTAGAATCCTGTTTTTTCATTATTCCACTTTGACAGCTTCTTCTGTTTAGAGTATCAATTCTTCACATGGTACTCTCTCTCAGAAGCCTGTACCACTGCTAGCACAAAGGGGCCTTGACACTTGCAAGTGATATTGCAATGCATGAAGTCTGGTAGTCATGGGTGCTCTTGGTATCTTGATCTGTCCCTCTGCAAATGGGATCTGGATAGGATCCTCCAGATCCTGTTCTGCTGCTCTTCATAGCTTTCCAGGCTAGGGAAGTAAAATGGGTGATCTGGCAGAAGGTTTTAATGCAAAAAAAACAAGGAACCACTTTTCACTCGACAAATCATTATGATGGGGAATCCATTACAATATGAATTGAACACTAAATAAACAAATGAAAAGGGTTCGGGAATCAGAATAATGGAAAGCATTATCACTGCTAGAAGTGTCCTGGATGCAGTTTCTAAACCCCTGCTTAAGGGAAACTGAATACAGAGTTCACTCAATACATTCTTCTCCAGGCCTTTTCTGCTGGGCACTGTCACGGATAGGCTGATGAATTACACAGATCACGGCTCAGACAAGGAATGGCTGTTCACATGTTCTTACACTGTAATTTCTGTAATTGATTGATGTCTTTAACTCCTTGTCAGGTGTTAAAGGAGATGAAGGACAGATTGACTAGTAAAGTTATCTTTGGCAGAAGACAGTTTGAAATCCTTGGATGCCATTAAAAATGTCAGTCATTAACATTTTATCAGACTGGGCACTACTAATACACGGAAGTTAAGCTGACAGATTGATACTGAACCTAATAATATCTGCAGGGTAAAAGTGAAAGCAAGGAAGATAAGATTACTTCATCAAACAGTCTGACTGCATTAGTAAGAAAAGGTGTTTCCTACTTAAAAGAGGTAAATGTTTCAAATATAGACATATCTGTATTTCTTCACCTAAATTTGAAATAATACACAAAACTTTTTGTTCCTTTATGAACAAATTTAGGTTAAATAGCAGGGGAAAAATATTCCTAGGTATGAACATATTCTTATATTAGTATTTAGTATATGGACATAACATCCTTCTGAGGTCTCTGCCTGTACCAGGACTGACTGTATTCACAATGTGACACACATCTTTCCTAAGGCAGTATTGCACTACAAAAGTTTTAGCCTAAGAAAGCAGGTACTGCACAGAAGATGAGAAGACAGAGAAGCAGCCAGACAAAATATTTTTGTGAACTTCATATTTAAAGTCAATTACTCCCACTGGGGCAGCTGTGCACTATTGCTCCCTGTGAATATTCAGGAAGAAATGAATAGTGATATTCAAAAATGAACTGTGATCAGTCATGTCAAGGTCTGGATAAATATCAATAGCGGCTGCAGGTACGTGATGTTAAAGGCATGTGCTAAATCTGAGATATTTAGCATAAGTTCTTCTTCCCTCAACAGAAATTCATCAGTGAGCACAATCAGATCCCTTCCTACAGCATATATAATTATGTTTGTGGAACTCGTGTGTTGCTGGACACCCTACATCATGCCTTAAATGAGAGTGAAAACTTCAAAACAGAGACATGCTGAAGATTTTTGTTAGCATCAGAAAACAGTTATCCATTAGGGAAGCCAAGGGAAACCCAGAAAAAAAAGAACCCAAAGGAAATTGGCATCTTGCCTTTCAGATGGAAGGCATTCAAAAATAAACTTCAGACAATGGCTCTAACACCTCCCTACTGATTTTTACCAGCCAAGTAACAATTTGCAGTCACAGCTCAAAACTGTGCCTGAAGCTCTGAAATGTCATTATGGAGAACTGTTTAATACTAAAGCAAAGATGACAACTGCATTTGTCTCCACAGGACTGAATTCTACAACAATGGAAGCAGACACTGTGGTCCAGATTCCAGGATCTTATGGACTCCTTTCCGTTACAGGGCATGAAACAATGCAAATTAAACACAATGCTCATAAGCAGGATGTGTTCTACCAGCTACACAGTAAAAGCTATTTTCAGCTTCAGAGTTTCAACTATTGTTTCTGCCTTGAGCTTAGGTAGTATATAAGGCAATGGAGGTTGGCCTGCAAGTTACAGAAAGCAGGCTGTAATTTCATTTAAAGCTTCTCCACTCAAAGAAAATTAAGAGGAGAGACTGGTCTCCAGACTCTTGTTCATTAGAAATACATTTGGATAGCAAAAGCTGTAATACCAAGTTCTTCTGCAGAATGCAAACAAAACTCTCTAGATTCTGCCATACTTATATTAGTCTCCTTGACTCTGAGTTTGCACTTTTTCTGTTACAAAATTACTGAAGTAGTTTCTTCTGATCTTGAAAGCAGATTGTACTAGAAAAAAGTAGAAAAGTACTACTTAAATTACTTAGGACATGTTCTGCATGGAATGTAAAACAACAAATATCTCTGCATCCTACCAATATCTCTTCATCTTAGTTGAGAGTTATCAGCGATGATTTTCATTTTATCTAATTGTCCTATTCAGCCTACAATCTTGACTGTGGCAGAATCAGTCAAATATCACATTTTTAAGTAGCTCTATTGATGTAAACCTCAGGATGTTGAGTATAACTTGCTCAGGCAGGGCCATTGGCCATGATGACACCTCTAGTTCCCAAACTTATGCTGAAAAGTACACATGCACAGAGGAGACATGCCTTTAATCAGAGCTAGTTAGAAGCTGTAACAGTTCCATAAACTTTCTGGTGAAGAAAGTAAATGCAATTTATAAAAAAGGTACACACACTAGAAGGTAAATGTCCCATATTTTTAGATTATAACCAATAAGAAATTATAACAATAGGAAAGTAACATTTGCTTCTTAATTTACAACCTTTTCATGTTGAGTGTTGAGTTCATAATGTTCAGAAGGTAGCCTGATTTTTACAGCAATCCATACCAGTGATTTTGATGACAAAGCTAGTAAAATACTCAAGCTTTCAAAGGTGGTCTGGGAATAGAAATCAGAAGTGCTCACCAGTTATTTTTTCAAGGTTAAAGAAATATTTGAAGTCCTTATTTTCTGTATCTATAGCTTGAAGCAAAGCTCTTTCTTTCCTATAAATATGGAGTTGCATCACTTATGAACTGTAAAAGACAGATCAGCTCTTTGAAAGAAGTGTCAGTTGCTGCCTCAACAGTAACAACTGATCATGTTTGCAAGGGCCAGCTCTAGACTTGAGTAGACTCCATCTATACGGAATGGATATCACATTTCTGACTCTGGTCCTATGTTTGGACATACAATCCACAAATGGTTAATGGGGGAGCGATTAAAGATCCCACAACAGAAGATGCCCTTCAGTTGTTGCAGAGTAGTGCTCAGAACCACATTTAAAATCTTTGTAATTAAAGAATTGTAGCATCAGCCTTAACATGCTTAGATTCAGTATCCATGAAGCAGAAAAAAAAACCACCAAAGAAAACACAAGAAAATAAATTCAAAAAATCTACACAATTGCATTCTCTTTCAAAAGTAAAAAACACCAAATACCAAGAATTTTTCTTTTAAAAACAGCTGGAAGGAACATCTAAGAGAGGTAGAACCTTTCAAGCAGTATGGTGTCTACCCAAATGTGCCTAAAGAGGCACGAGGTGAATGCACACTATTAGGAAGCCTTATGACAAAGTAAAATTATACCAACATGGCCAAGTAGAAAGTTAATACACATAATTAATAAATTCAGAAAAATAAAATGTTATCCAAAATCCTGAACTGACCCAAGCAAAATCATCAACTCATATAAGTTAAAAAATACCATGAAAACTGCCATGCTGAAGACGTCAATGTTGGAAACAATTTTCAAAAAAACAAAAAAACTTGGATCAAAATAGGTACATATGTCATGTAGCCTCTTGTTTAATATGAGCTTTGTCCCTAAGAATGGGAAAGTGACATGCTTTATGCCAATTTTAAATAATATTGCAGTGGAGACTCCCCACCTTGTGGAAGTGCCAGCTGTCTGAAAGGCTGCTTGGCTGTTCAGTGCAGACATGTATTGTTTACCCCATTCAACCATGTTCCAGGGAGCCAAACTTCTTGGAACACTACTTAAATTTGATTCCTGCCCCAAGGGACCTTGGTTTGCTCTCCAAAAGAACTAGGACTGGCAGAATCCTCCATTAAAAATCTGTCTCATAAAGAGTTAATATCTCACTAACACACAGTTGCTAACCTGAGATCATTTAAGGAAGAGAATGGATCTGAAAACATTCCAGTTTCACAGAGAAAAGCTCTCAATTTTCACTCTGAAGCCTCTAGTGTTCTGTTCCAATATCTAACCTGTTCTGTTTCTCATCAAAACCAGCAAAACTAGATTTACCAGACTTTTTTTTTAATCTAGATGGTCTCAGTTTTAAGAAGATTGAAAATTTTTTTTGCATTCAAGTGCAATTCAGACCATGAAAGACCAGGTATCCTCAGCTGGCATGGTCTGAGTACACGCAGGATCCTCTCACCATCTGTCAGGCTTTGAATGTCATACTCATTTCCCAGATGCTTTGGGGCACTTCTGTGCCAAAGATTTAGCAGGAATTATATTCTGTTGTTTAGCTGGCTGGCTGATTTGCTTATTACTTCTCCCTTCAGATGGCTGTTTCTGATTCAAACCATATGCAGCCATTTTTTCAACCACCTTCAGCGTCCTTCTCAAAAATAACTACTCCATGAGGCAAAAAACCCCTGCCATTTATACTGCAGTCCAAACATAAAGCAGAACTGATAACAATATTCAGAATACCTCAAGCCATGAATAATGAATTAAAGTTTTGCTAATATTATGTGAAGGCATCTAAAGTCAGCTACTCCAATTCTGCAAACTGAATCACTCATCCTAAAGGATTGACTGTTCCACTATAGATATTAGTTACTTAGAGCTGTGAATTTTTTTACAGTGCTTTTTAAAAAACATAAACCCAAGATGTAAATTAATATTATAGAGTGATCAGCAAGAATGGAACTGGGATGGTATGTCTGAATTTTAGAAGGTTTCAGGGTAAATAATAGCAAAGATTTTAAGATAGCCAAAATGTGAAAAGAAGAAAATCTCATAATTTGACAATAGCTTCTAGGTTGCAGCATCAAAATCTGAATTTAATATTACTGTTGTGAGACTTCCAAAATCCTGCCTGTATGGTCAAAGATGGAACCTGGTGCACTAGATCCTGCACACGAGAACTGTCAGGGTTCCATTCTCATTGACTTAAACAAATCAAAAACTGAGATTGAAAGGCTCCTCAATGGCTCAAGTAGGTATAGACAAGAGAAAAGAGAAAAAGAATCCTAGTTGCCTTTCCTTCCTGAAATTGATGCTAATTTTGGAATGCACTTTAGTGATGAGATTTCACTCTAATGTGATATCCAGAAAATGAACTTTGATGCCTATCTTGCTTTCTTTTTGATTGCAAGAGTGTTTAAGTTTCTAACTCATTTAATTTCTAATTCTGTTGAAGAGTGGAAGTGCTACTTCCTACCTAGATTTCCTAGACTTCTCTCCCTTCTTTTCAAATGTCAATTATTATCCAGCATCTCAGAAACAAACTAGTGGGTATTTAAAACATTTGCCAGCAGAAACACCTTGATAAAGTTACACAAAGTACAAGCTCAAGCATTGCCTAATCAGTTTGGATTAAGCACATCAAGTTTTATTCACTCAGCTGGAAAACTAACATTTGTTCAGCTTGGAAATTCTAATTCTTTGTGCTTGCTGGTGCTAAAAATGTGCAGTTATCTCTAGCACAGTGTTTATTCAGTACCTGTGCAAGCATCCACTGCTTGGTTAGATTAAGCTGACAAAATTCCAAAGTTATTTGGAATTCCCAAAGATAATGTTTAAACAAAAAAATCTTTAATGCTTGGAAGGATACTGTTTTCTTCTCTTCCACATTCTCTGCTGTGAAAATTGGTATGCTTCTACTGTCAGTAAAGTTTTGACCCAGTCCTATTTTTTCCCTAAAGGATGCCATCGAAAATGAACAATTCAGTTAATAAATGCTGCTCTCTTTTACCAGCAACACAACAGCTTTGGGCAAGGCTGTTCTACTCAGAAAGGAAACTAAGACAAGCTTTGAGTTACCTTGCTTGGGAGGAAGTCCTGCTGCAGAAGTACAGAATATATATACCCTGGATAAGTTGAAAATCCTGTCATTCTGGCTAGCAAAGCATTGTCCTCCATTAAGAGTGTTTCTGAAGAAGGTTGGCTTGCTCAGGAGTATGAGAGAAGGTATTTTAGTATGTAAAACAGTTAGGTTCTCATTCCCATGACAACTCTGGTTGTTGTTTCTCACAAAGCTTTCCATAAACAGCAAACTGTTTTGATCTCTTAGTCATAGTCTTGCATTAACACTTACCTGTTTGCCAGTAAACAAAATCATTTTTACAGTGGTTTTTTAATATCTCAGTGTACTTGACTTTTCAGTCTTTTAGGAAGATAATAAACAATGTAATTGTTCTTTTTGCTCTTCCTAATAAAATCAATATTTCTTCCTCAAGTAATCTCTTTGATTCCAGCATGGACTGTTTGGTTTTTGACTGAGATACTGTACTGGGACATGTATTATATTAGATCTTAAATCTCTTCCTTCTTTTTTCTCTGCATCTTACTCAACTTCAATTTTCATTCATATTTTTTTAGCTCTGTTACTCTTACTCCTTTTTCTATCACTGATGATGTGAATCTTTTCTACCTGTTGTCTCAGAAGTATTTTCTTGGCATTAGCAAGGACTTCTCACTTTGGTGTCATTGTTTTCATCTCTAAATTTCTCTCCTAGAACTCCCAATCATCTCCAACTTTCTTAGCAAGAAGCACAGCTTCTGGAACTACTGCACAAACACAAGACGATGGATGTATGCAGAGCAGACATTCTTAGGTGTTCAAGATGAATTTCTGTCCTCACAAATCCTCTGCCTTCTCTCATTTAGCATCATATTCTCACTTTGCATTTGATTAATTATTTCACTGTCTCTTCAACTAGCCTTTGGCAGCCATCTTGCCAACAGTTCTGCAGTTCACAAGTCTCTGACCCTCCTAATTCTTTCTGCTCTGTTTCATGCAGATTCCTATATGCATTCCTCAGTGTTTGATAGCTTTATTCTGCTTCCTCGATGTCCGTCCATCCATCCATCCATCCATCCATCCATCCATCCATCCATCCATCCATCCATCCATCCATCCATCCTTTGTCAATTTTTGCTCATGCTTTACTAGCAATGGCTTCAGGATGGCAGAGTGCCATGATTTTGACTGCATTCCTCTACTCTCTTCATACAGAGAGAGTAAAGCAGATTAGACTGACTGTATTGAATAAGGCAGGATGAGAACCCATTCCAGTCCAAATCAGTGAGTGTTCTGCTTAAGAACCTGGCTCTTTACCAGTTTCTTTTTTGCCTCAACTGAACTACAAGGCAGAAATCACAGAGATGGTACTAACCTTTTTTTCTTCTGTATGTTTTATAATCTATCATAGATTCAAATCATACTGTCTTAAACTGCAGAATAATCTGAAATTTTAATGGAAAATACTAGGCATAATGCTAGCTGTGATAATGGAAATGCAGCATGAATCTTCAGTACAATAAAAGTAGTGTGTCTACAGAATTGCAGCAAGCAGATACGGGATATAGTAACTGACTTGTATTACGGTCTCTACATACACAGTGTCAAACTTCTGAAGCTTATTATTTTATCAGAATCACAGAATCACTGAATATTCTGAGTTAGAAGTGACGCATATGTGTCTTTGAGGAAAACTCCTGGTCCAGCACAGCACCAGTCCCAAGAATCACATCACATGCCCAAGAGTACTGTCCAAATGTCTCTTGAGCTCTTTCAGGTTTGGTGCTGTGATCACTTCCTTACAGAGCCTCTTCCATTGCCCAACCACCCTCTGGGTGAAGAGCGTTTTCCTAATATTGAACCTAAACCTCCCTCAGCACAGCTTCAGGCCATTTCCTTGAGTCTTGTCACTGTTTACCCCAGAGAGGAGATCAGTGCCTGCCCCTCCTCTTCCCCTTGTGAGCAAGTTGTAACTGCAATGAGGTCTTCCCTCAGTCTCCTCCAGGCTGAACAGATCAAGTACCTCAGTCACTCCTCATACAGCTTCCTCTCCAGGCCCTTCACCATTGTCACACTCTTTTGGATGCTCCCTAATAGTTGAATGTCTTTCTTATATTGTGGTGCCCAAAACTGCCCCCAGCACTTGAGGTGAGGCTGCCCCAGTGCAGAGCAGAGCAGGACAATCCCCTCCCTTGCCTGGCTGGCCACACTGTACCTGATGTACCCCAGGACAACACTGGCCCTCCTGGCTGCCAGGGCACTGCTGGATGAGGTTCACCTTGCCAGTGACCAGGATCCATGGTGCTGCTCTCCAGTCTCTTATTCCCCAGTCTGTCCGTACATCCACGGTTGCCCCATCCCAGATGCAGAATCCATCACTTTCCCTTGATGAACTCCATTTAATTTTGGTGACTGCCCAGCCCTCTAATTTGTCAAGGTCTCTCTGCAGAGCCTCCTTGCCTTCTAGGGAGTCAACAACTCCTCCCTGTTTTGTATCATCTACGAACTTGCTTAGTATCTCCTCCAGTTGTGCATCCAAGTCATTTACGAAGATGTTGAAGAGCACAGGGCCGAGGATGGAGCCCTGTGGAACACCACTAGTGACCAGTCACCAGTCTGATGTCACCCCATTCACTGTGGCCCTTTGTGCCCAACCTGTGATCCAGCTGCTCACACATCATAGGATGTGTTTATCCAGCTATTTTCCTTCAGAGAGTTTGTAGGTACCTGTGGAGGTGAAAGTGATATTCAAGAAAACAGTAAATACTGCCAACTGCTTTAAACAAAGTGCTCACAGAATGCTGAAACTTCACAGAGTCACAAAGGCTGTCTGCATTAGCAAACAATACAAGTGGATCTGTAGATCAATGCAGGGTGTTCTGAAGCTCCCACATCTCAGCCGTCTGCTTTTTATGGAATTTCATGTCAGACTAGGTTCATTTTGGTCACTTAGAATGAAAGTGGTCATGAATACAGTTTGAAGTTGTCTCAAGGCTCATTCCTTCTGCTGGTGTCTCTCAGAGGCTGCTTTGCATTTGGCATGCGGAATGAAACTTCTAATTTAATTTCGATTGAATGGAGCCTTGTTCTTCTGCACCAGAACTGATAACTGAATTAATATTTAACAAATTTATTTTAATCTCTAGAAAACTCTATTCATTTTACTTTGACTGGCGGATTTTTGATGTAAGTTGTGGTCAGGTTCAATTATCTTAAAAGAAACCATCAATCTCTCCAGTTCAGTATCTAGACAAGCACCTGGAAAATACTAAGAGAACCATTTGCAACTCTGACAGCTGAAATTAGGGAGGGGTGGGGTGGTAGTATTTGTTTTATTTGAAAGATTGGTGTAAATTAGTTGACTCTGCATTCAAGAAGTTTGTAAATGTCTAAAACTTATTTCACTTTAAAAACCCACAGAAAATTAAAGGAAGTAGTAACGCTAGCTAGCATCTTGTTAAATCCTCATGTCTGAACTCTGATGCTGTTTGTTTTTCATGCACTCCAAAGTCTCTGAGTAGATATTTATTCTCCTTCATTCACAGATGATAGTCCACTTTGAGACACATGAGGTAATTTATAAATGAATATAGAAAAACTCAAAATGACACTTAACAGCAATAGCTCCACTTACAAAGTCCCTGCAGCAAAAAAACTTGGAAGCAGCATGGGAAAGCCAATGCAATCATTGTGGTATTTTAAATTATTCACAATGTTGTGCAACACAAGCATGTTACTCTATATTGGAAAATAAATGGTTTTATAAAGCAGACAAAGGTGGATAAAAAAGGTCTTATGCAAGATCAAGATTACAACTGGAACTATCAGTTATTCCCTGGTTTTGTGTTTTTGAACCAGCAGAAATTGTATTTCTTCTCGCAGCCTTCTTTTTTTTTTTCCTTTGGCGAGGCTATGTACCAATGGAAAGTCTGATCAACTTTAAAAAACAAATAGTTTTGTGTGGCTTCTAGTGATATTCACTGGCCAATTTTTAAGAGAGGTTAGTGAAATTTTGGGAGCCAAAAGGTAATCATTATTTTTTAAAAGTTCTAATTAAGATGTCAGACTGGGCAGTGGAATGTATTTAGAATCCCATGTAATTTGACTGTGTTGGCCTATTTAGGTAAATTGCTTTGGAAAGACAAATAAACCAGCTACTTAAAATGTCCAAGAGGGCCAGGCTTCAATCCAGTGTTTCAAACAATGACTGAAGCAACAGCCTTTTGTAACTATCAGGCAGTCCAACAATAGACATACAAATGTCAAACTCTGATAGAAAGAATGATACAAGCACGTGGATCACTATCACTAATAGAATAAACAGTACAAAGTGTTATTTAACTGCAAATGCCCAGCTTTTTTTTGCCTTTGAACTGCAGACCTTTGGAGACCATATTAAAGGAAATGAACCCCTAGAGTTTGAAACATCTGAAGCTGAGACATCATCCCACATAAACCCATGGGATTATTTGGGTTTGTTTAGTTCCTTTCACTAGATGTGCTAAATCTGTATAACCAACCCAAGATTTAGAACATATTAATACTGAGCTATCAGTAACTTGAAGCTCTAAACCTATACTACAATACTTGAAAGCTACATAGAGTCTGACATAGTAATGTAGCCTTTTAATTAATTTGCACCACAAAGAACATTACACACACTCAGTTGCCTTTTCCTTTCAGCAATAGGGAGAGGCAAGGGTAGAAAGGGTTAGAAAAGGGTTTTGTTTTCCAGAGGCAGTAGCTTTGTAGTTTCTTGTCCTTGCCTGCATCAGTGTAGGGTAGGTTTAGGCATGGACAGCTTTCCCAGGAGGAGGCCAATGGACCTCTTGGTAGTTTATCCCAATGGCACACTTTTGGTGTTCTTGGAGCAGCTTTTCTGTTCTGACGGCTGATTTTCATCTGCTGCACGTACGCAAAGGCCAGGATTTTTTCCAATCTTCATGATCCTGTGATTTAAATGCTTTGTAGTGCTTTAGATTCACTTGTGTTTTCAGATTTTTGTGCTGTTGATCCCAACCCAGTTTCTCCTGCCCTTTGCATCTCATGTGACACAACCACAGCTCAGTTTCAGGAGCTTACAAAGGAAACTGTGAAGTTGCCAGAACACATGAAACAAAACTTCCTCTCTGAGCTGGGGGCATAGCAAACACAGTAGTGCTCTGTAGCACTTTGGCATAGCAGCAGGGGTGTGCTGCCTCCCCAAGCACCCTTCCTGTTCTCAGGCTGTAGCAGGGAAGCGGGACACTCAATTACTGCCATGCCAGGCAGCCCCAAGGAGGACAGGAAAGGTATTTGCTCTTACTTGGGCAGACCTTGATCATTCCCTTGATTTTTTTGTTTGTATTTTTTTGCTGCTGCTGTTGTTAAGTGGGAAGCGAACGTTTTCCTAGCTGGAAGGTGAAAAAAAGAGAAGCAATTTTGCATGTCTTTGCAGCTGAAGTACCTGTTCCAACATTGCCTGGAAATTTTTTTGGGAGGCATAAATTACACTCAATTTCTGTCCCCTCACTGGCATCTGAATTTCCACAGCTTAATGAAACAGTTATATTGAATTTTAACCTACTGTTCTTCTCTGCCTTTCTTTAAAGACAACAGGGAGAATAAAGCAATATTTACTGAAAGAAAAAAAACCCTCAACAAGTTTCTGCAACCATTAATTTTATGCTGGAACCTGAAGTACTAAATCAACTCAACTTCCAATTCATTAATCAGGTTTAAAGCAATAGCAGCAGAGTGCTATGGCACAAACCTGAATAATTCCAAAGCCTTGGGGAACTGCAGTTCACATGACACACAGGTATAGCAGCTCTGAGCCAGGACAGCAAGCAAATTATGTAAAATATTAGATACAGAGTAAGCCCTGGCATGGCCTACTTCCTTGGCATGTTATTTTACATAATTAAAATTAAATTCTTCATATTTCTTCTCTTTCCATAAATAGCAAAGAAGATTGGGAGCAGTATCGATGTTTCCTGACAGCTGTAAATAATCACAGGCTCCCGCCTTTTGAAGGGTTTTTTTTTTTTCCTTCCATAACTGATGCATTTGCTTTCAAGGTCTTCCTGTGTTGATTTATTCCCTCAACTGATATCTAATTCTACTCTGTTCTTGACATGGCTATTACTCCCAATTGTTCACTTACACAAACTGAGCAAAGCAAAATCTACAGACACAATTCAAGGCTCCTGACAGTTTCAAAAAATTCAGAACTGGAGAGCAGAATGATATCTTACATTTTGTGATGAAAAAAGCGCCACTGTGCTCTTTTCCTGTTTAGCCTACTAACAAAGTCAACTAGTTAGATTATTTAATGTCCTTTTTAGTGCAGATAAAGACCTTTGCCCATAAATACCTAAATAGATTACTGCAGAGTCTTTCAGATAATGCAATTTTCTGAAAGATAACTGGGGACCTGGACTCTTTCTGGTTTAGCCACAAGTTCTGGTTTAGCTACAAGCTGTGGCCAAGACATTCTTCATACCTGGAAATGAAAATGAAATTTCAAAGTAGATATAACTCCTTATCTACCATAAGAAAAAAGAGGGAAGGTTTATTTACAGACTTGGCACACAGGAAGAAAAGGTACAGAATAACTATGAATAGTAAAACATTTTGCAGAAGTAACAGCTCATTCATGCCATTCACTGTGCAAGTGGCCATTATTCTTGAGCATAATACTAATTATTTTATTTACCAACCACCTCCATTGCATTCCCAGTGTTTGGCACGTAGCATTAACAATATAATAAATAATAATTAAAAGTTCATCAAATACACAATAGAGAAGGCAAGCAAACACTAAATAGAGTAATGGAGCATTGAAAAGTAGGCTTTTACATCTCATCCCCCATGTAGCTTCCAGCATCCTGCTGTGACATTGTTTCAGTACCGAAACAAATGGAACAACCCCTGTTGAGTCACCCACATCAGTCCTTCTGGCACCGTGGCAGACACCGCTGTCAGCAAAGGCTTCACTGAAGAACAGCCCTCCCTGCCATAACCTCTCTGCTGCCTGTAGCACACGCCTGGCTAGAAGTAGGTCAAGACTCCAGTGGTCATAGGAATTGTTAAGGAGAAACCCTCCTCTATTCCACAAAACAATGGACTTCCCCAGAACCATTAAGTTTGAAAAAACATGGAACCTTCCAGAAAACACTTCCAGATAGGCAGAGATGAGAACAGATTTAAGAGCCTGGTTGTGTGCAGCAGTGGCTGCTGTTCTGCAGATTAAATTTGGTGTGTGCCTGAAAAAAAATTTAGGTTTGTGTGCACTCTGTACTATCTCACAAAAGCTAATTGCTTTCACACATCTAAAAGGGAAGAAGTTTCCTTCCTAGCTGCAAAAAAGCAGCAGCCTCCCCACACATGTCTAACCAGAAAAACAGAACAAAATTGCAAGTTTCCTTTTAGGAGGTTTCTGAGATACAGTTTGCCAGAAGCTGGGAGAATAGTTTGAGGAGGCAGTGCCAGATACTTGCCTAAACTCTTGCCTAGCAATTTATTCCTCACCCATGTTGGAGACAGGACACTGAGCTAGATGGCCCTTTGCTATAGAGCAATATGGAGTAACACACACTTGTTCCCAGCTTTAAAATTAGCAAATTAGCTCTGAAAAGCTGTGAATTAAACTTTCTTTCTTAAATCACAGTAAATATGAGATTTACTGTCTAGGAGACTGCAGAAACACTTGATAACATGGTACATGCTGACTAGGATTGAACAAGGTTGGACTTGATGATCTTGGAGATCTTTTCCAACTTCAATAATTCTATGACTCTTAATGATTCTGTGTTAGAGCAGTCTGCTGAGATCCAACAAAAGATTACATGGGCTTTGAATTTCAGTATAAAAAACCAATCCAATATAAAACAATAATCCTCTACTGTGAGATAAAAAAGACACAGTTATAGTTATTAGTCTATACCTGATTAATCTAGGCTATGTGAGGGAACATCGATTCTTCCCAATTTCATTCAGAAACTCCACTTTGAAGAAAGCAGTTTTGCTATGCCCCAGATATGTTCTGTCCATCCATCCCCTTTGACCAACAAAATGAGCTAGTCTCATTTATTTTATTAGCCAGTCTTATCTGTTCAACAGAACAGCCTTGGTTTCTCAGAAAAAACGGTGTTCTCTTCTCTTGAAACTAGGTTGTGCCTGAGGGACATACCCTCCATCAAAGTTCAGAGAATCTGTTTCATATGTTCTTTTCAAAATGCTGTAGAATAAAACCAGAAAATTCCAACCTCTGTTGAGTAGCTAACCACTCCAACAGAACTTTCTTCCTTGTTAAAAAATTCCCATCCAGATGGGATCCTTGCTGCTAAAGCACTTGCAACATACCAGGCAGCCACAGCAGAAACTGATGACAAAAGAAACAACTTAAATCTCTAATTTTCTACATTATTTTTGAAGAGCACATTTCATGATAAAAGAAGGGTCTTCAGAAGACAATTTTCTTATTGCACTAAGAATTAGGTCACTCGAATTGGAAATTTGCAGGAGGCATATTCAGAAAGCTAACCACATCCACACTGCATGATTATGTCACAGAACTCTGCTAAAGAATCTTACAGATGATAAAACTCATACAAGTTCTAAAAGCATCAGAACAAATTCATGGCAGCAAAAAGAAACCTCAAGGCTATCATTAACTAGGAGACTATCACCACAGGTTCAGGAATTCCATGAAACGAAAATTGTTACATGATGGAAATATACGCTTAAAAACCCACATCATATATTATGAAAATTCTCAATACTTTCTTGATATCAGGAGACAGAATTCTAGATTAGATGAAATTTTGTTTGAAATGGTAGCACTCTAACTGGGTTTACACAGCCCAAAAAACTATTGCCTTTATTTGCACTCAGGTACTTTTCCTTTTCAACAGAGTATTCACATGTTAGGCAGTCTCCTCTGAGCTCTGCATGGGGAAAGTTGGCTAAATCAGGGGTTACTGCCAGCCAGTGACATCTGCAGCCATAGCCTCAAAATACTTCAACTTGGCAGTAATGGGATATGTGGAACGGCTGGAAATGAGCAAGAAAGGTTTCCTTCGTGAGTCTTAACTGGAAAGATCCCAAAGGAGATGGAAGATATCATTTGCCCTAGGAAGGACTAGGAAGAAACTTCCTTACTGGACAGTTATGTGCATGTTAAGTAAGGACGTGATACCAAGAAGAAAAATCTCCAGCCAACTTGTGACTAATTAACAGCCTTCTGGTAGAAGACCAGAGTAGCTGCTTCCTCCAAGGACAGAGGCTGGAGCTAGGAGCAGGAAACAGGAAGGAGAATTAGGGGACAAACTAGAATAGCTGCCAGGGAATGAACAGGAACAAAAAAATAAGTGGACAGGTGCACGTAAATAGTCCTGCTGAGCAGAAGGCTTCTGTCATTGTGAGAGAAATGTTAAAGGTTAAATGACTTAAACCACTGGAGGTTTGCAAAAGCAGCAGGTGCTTTGCTAAGGCCAAGTTTGCACCCCCCACCAAATGTGAGGGGAGTTTTTGTGTGTTATGGCAAAACCTCAGATCTGCAAAGGAACAGCCCAGGTGCAGAGAGGGTGCACTCCCACCACCAGAGGATGATCACAACAAACGTCAACCTTTGTTTAGCAACAAGATGGGATTTGAGCAGGTAAGTGGAAAGGCTGATAAGCAGCAGATCCTACAAGGTGGGAAAATGTTTTTTATCATGTCAATGCCCTCCTTCCTCATGAGGCTCAGGTGCAAAACTTCCCTCCCCGTGGGACTCTGGTGTAAAATTTCCCTTCCCCTGCTACAGGGAGGTACTGGGACATCTACAAAGAAGTCTGAAGGTGTTCATCCCTTCTGATGAGGCACAACAGGCTCAACTATGCAGGTGTGAGAAAAGCCATCATGTCTCAGAAGAGATCAAAGACTCCTCAAGTGCCCCCAACTCATTTCTGGGGCTTTCCACCAAAGAATTAAGTATGATCCATTGTGCTGCATCAGACAGTATAAAATCCCTACCAAGGCAGGTATCTTGGTGTTCCTACCTGAACCTGAATGTACTGAATGTTTAAATCCATTGAACTACTTCTTTTACAGGCTCCCCCCACTCCCAAAGGGTCAAGACAGTGACCATCACTTCGACCTACAGACATCTAAATTGCATCAATCAAGTATTTTGTGGACCCAGGGGTTCCTCTCACTCTTGTCCTTTCTTTCTTACTTTCCTTTTTCCTTATGTGCTATCTTTATACTTTTGTATTGTTATAGTAGTATAGACAAAAACCAAAATGGCTACATACCTCCTTTCCACTGAAACCAAATTGCCCCAAAATACAGAGATACAGAATTAAGGATATAGATATAGATACACACACACACATACACACACAAGTCATTCAGTGTCATTTCACTCTAATGCAGCCCAATGGATCTATTAACAAAAAACTGTTACCCTGCCTCAGGGGTGGGTCCTAACAAATGCTTAGGCAAAAAAGTGGAAGATTAAAAGTATCTGTAAAAAAATTTTCTCCTGATTACAAATGAGCCTTTCTTTCAGGCTTGGTCTTATATCAACAACATGATGATTTTCTAAGATGCAGACAATGATTCACAGTGCGTCCTAGGTCCCCAGGAATTTCAATCACTGCTCAGGTATGGATTTGTTTTCTGTTCTCCTCTGCAATGTCCTATTTTCACCTAATGCTTAGTTCTTCCTGTTCAAGTGCCCCATCTCACAAATTGAAAATTTTTCTGCCTAAGCACATTCAGTTACTCCTCAGGAAAAGTCATCTTCTTGCCTTTTTTCAAAAGTTCCTGACCCCATCAGCCTCAAACAAATAAAGCAAATGTGACTCATTGAATGGGGATTACAAGACAAAATGGAAGGTTGCATATGCCCTGAGGGCAAGATCAACAGAAGGTATGTCAAGAGAACAACTCTCAGGAGCTCAGATAAAATTACTAAAATCCTGGCTGCAAAATCTGAAAATACATTCTTCTAGCCTACATTATGCTAACAAATTTTGCTATTTTGGTGTATATCTATCCACCTGTATTTGATGCATGTCTTAAAAGTTGAGTTTATTCTATTTCTACCACAAAACAGAGTTTACAATAAACTAAGAGAAATAACACTGCATTTCCATATTCTGGAGAATTTTTGGGACCATCTCTTAGTAATGTCATAGTATAGTTTTTTCCAAGGGACTGTAAGGAAATCATAAGCTACCCTCTATCACTGTTGTTGGTTGCAGGTCTATGCTAGATTCAGTTTTAGATCACTGCCTGTTTGGAAGTTTTGTCACAAAACTGACGATTGAAAATTACTATATAAAATTGACTGCGCTTGCACTTTGCTATACACAGACTGTTTCAAAATTCTCAGCTCCTGAGATAAAATCCAAATTGTGATTTTCAGCATTGTCTGTTGCTCTTATTCACCAGTTTTGGGGAATCTTTTGTAGACCCAATCTTGTACTCTAGTTTAGTTCCTATCAGAATTTGAGTCACCAGGAGGTACACAGGGTCAGGTCAGGAAGACAATCACTTGATAGTTCAGTGGGTTCCTGGCTTATAAAACAAGCATAAGTTAAGGTCCACGCTAACTGAGGGCCAGCTGGGACTTTTATTTGAGGTCACAGAATTTTTCTGAGACTACAACTAAAATTCATATGAAGCCAATTTGTCCACTCTTTTTATCAACCTACTTTCCTTACCTATTGAGAAGTGTTGCTTGAGCTGTAGTGGTGTCCATTGCCAAGAGCGTTAGAGATGTTGACTGACCTGTCCTCATAGGCATCCTGTCTCCTGTAGAACCACTGATGCTTCCAGCAGTAGTTCTCAGGCAGTTTTCCAGACAGTAGTATGTACTGCTTTTAAAATTCTACTTAAGGATCACGTTCAGAAGGTATCCACACGGGAAACTAGAATAAACTACTTGTTTTCACTTGTAAAGGAGCCTGTAGGGTATTTATCTACATCACAAGAGCTCAATTGTAGGGGCCAAGGCAATGGTGGTAGAGCCTCTGGGACAGCAGATTTAAGAAGGAGGCAAAAGTGTTGTGCAACGTGTGAAAGAAACAACTCTGTTATCAGTGAAAACAATGGTCCAAAGAAAACTAAGTTTGTCATAAAACAATTGCAGATCAGAAAACTATGTAAAATACATGCAAAACCTCTTAATTTCAAAAGGCAAGGGAATATGTAATTGAGGAAAATGAAATTAGTAAAATAATTACAGGTTTTCAATAACTGATTTCTCAGTATATAAAGAAACTATATTTTGGCCAGTTTGTTGAGAGAAACCAGAATAAGAAAACTTCATTATATGCAATTATGCAATACGTTTTGGTTTGGTTTGGTTTCACTTTGTATTTTAAAATACAACACAAAGCTTTGTTTTCCATTAAATGCTTCCATAGAATTTTAGCTGTGTCAACTTCCCAGCAACAATGATTTTTGTTTCATTAAATACTGTCATGGCTCAATCTCTTTGCTTGTTTAACTGCATCCCACTTCACTGCCTCCAGGGGTGTCTTTTATTTAAGGTAATAAAGAATTTACCCTGGAATCCAGATAAAGCACACATGGATAGACCCCACTCTGTGGGTGGACATGGTGCCTATACTGCAAGCAATAAGCATCTAAGGCAGATGCCTGATTCTCCTTTTTACTAAATGGAGATTTAAATTATATAGTTAGAGCAGTTCACTGCAATTTGATCAAACCCTGACTGCTTACTTTGGGCTGAGATGAAGGATGCTGCAGATCCCATTGACTACAAAGCAGGTTCATTTAGATGGAGGCATGTGTTCTGTCCACACTCAATCTCAATCAGATGAATCTTGTTCATACTCCCTAAGACACTATAGGCACAACAGCCTCTCCTAATTAAGGGCACCTCTGGAAACACTGTCAGAAATGGCCAGTGTAAAGACCCACTCCTGCTGTAACACCATAATACATTGCCAGATGTTTGGGTCCTTAATGACACACAAATCTTTGACCTAAAGAAGTATTTTGAATACAAACTTCTGAAGAAAGTTTCATTATAAGTAGTTATCACCTTAGTTTTTAAACAAATATTACAGTAGGAGAAAGAAAACTAAATAAAAAATCCACTTGTTCCTAGAGACAAGAAGAAAACTGGGCAACATAATTCCATATCACACATCTATATTTCACAAGACTAAAAAAGATCAATTACATAAAACAGGCCTTTACATAAGTTTGGCAATGTTAGGTAAATGAATACAGATGCTAGGCATTGCTTGGAAAAATAATTTATTATGTTAGCTTACAAAAATGACAAGTTTTTATGTTACACTTTAAAAATTACAAGTACAGCTAGCAACTTTGATCCTGCAAAGGTACCAACTGTCTCCTGAGATGCAATGAAGACTTGCAACCCTGCCTTCAGGAACTGCTTGGAGTAAGTCCCAAGTCAGCAAAAGCGCAATGTAGTTTGATATTTTTGTTACTGCCACATTGGCTAACATTTTACAGTCTAATTGCAGAAAGTAGGTACAAATGTTGGTGTTAAATTAACATATGAACTTTCCTAGTAGAGCCTTAACCAAACTTAAACATACCTGCAGACTGTGCCAAGCTTTCAGCTTGCAGCAACATACTCAGAGCACAAAAGACAGCTTTCATATACTTCATACTGCAATCACTCGAGAAGATCTCAGCACTTAGTACTTTGATTGGTACTTAGGCTTTACGCATGAGATTTCATTCTGGCTTCATATTGGTATAAATCAGGCTCAGGCATTCTGAAGTCAGAGCAGCAACTCAACAATAAAATTGGTGTTCTGGTGTGACATGAGTCACAGCTCGCGTGCAACCAAGGATCTCCAATTTCACAGGTTGGTAAGGACATGTGCATTAAACCAACATGGTAACAGTTCTTCCTTCTATACTTCTACAATGCACTGTTCCTAAACCTGCACGAGGTGTTCTGAAAATGCAACCTGCAGACTTACTTTTATGTGTATCCATGTGATTTACAGGAAGTAACAGTCAAGCAGTAGTTCGGCTGAACTTGATCTAAAGGGTCCTTTCCAACCTAAATGATTCTAAGATTCTAGATATATTTTTTTTTATTCATTACATACTTCTCAAGATAGTAAAGTTGAACTTTTTTCCTCCTCAAAGATGGCAGATAATGGAAAAAGTGGACTGCAAATACCTCGTGAAGTTATCCTGGAACTAAAATATCATACGACAAAAAAGCCAAAATTGGTTTTATTTTGTGAGTCTTTTGTTAAGAAAGAATACCAACAGTACTGGAATTTAGATGTAAGACATAATTAGCTTCTCCCTACACACATAAAAATCCCCATTTTGGGTACTCATTGATTTACTAGTGGAAAAACTGACATGAAACAAAACATTTAGTCACGAGTGTGAAATACAATTCATATTAACATATGAACCATCTCTCCTTGGAGATGGCTTAATTACTTTGAAAAAGATGTAGTAGACCACATAAAGGTGGAACAAAGAGCTGCTTCAGAATTTTTCAAATTTCATAAGCTTGGATTGATATTATTCAGAAGTACTATGGTTTTCATTATATAACTAACTTTGATTTAGTCTTCTTGAAAAAAATACAGGAACCTAAATGAACTCAAAATCTCATTTCTTAGATTCTGAAAAAATTAAAATATAAAAATGAGATAGTGTCAAATCATTCCAAGTGTTTTGCAGTTTGTTACCATATGATTCTTATAAGATCATGTATTTTTCGGCAAGCATTTGTTGTTCATCAAACCAACATATATTGCAGACCTTCAGAATGCAATGAAAAAATAGACAAAGAAAATATTTCTCTCCCGTTTTCTAAAACTCTGTACAAAATCGTAACTCCACTGATACTACAGACAAGGCCTCTGCTAGCTTTACTGCAGTCAGGATTTCCAAGCAGAAAAGGTAATCTTTCTTTTTGAGCAATAAAATTTTACACTGCATGAACACATTTCTATATGTCAATGTCTATAAGAAAGAGACATAATTATGTGGACAGGATATACCTCATGCCTACACAGCTATGAGAAGTCTGAACACACCTTTACATTTCAGAAATCAAGTCTGAAGGAAACTGCAATAGTTCTGGTTACTACACTAAGGTGAACCTCAACACGTACGAAGAGCTGGACTCCTTGCTTTCCTGAGATAAAGTCCCTCAAGGACTTTATCTCAGGAAATAATTCAATGTTGAGGAATTTCATTCCACTATGCCTATTTCTATCACATTAACCAATACAATAAGTTTTAGAAGTATTCAACAGACCTTTCTGACTTCATACCAGCACAGAAACATTCCATGTCCATATTATTTGTTGAAATTCTGCAGATTCTTTGCTGCTACTTTATTCTATACTGCAGGGACAATAGTTGACTGGGAAATATGATGTAATATATTCAGTGTCACATGTATGAATTGCCTTGGCAATCTTAGTTTTGGAATATCCCAACCAAAATGCTAGTTCACAAGAATAATTGTGCTCCAGTTTTAAAACACTAACTGCAAAAAAAACACTGTATTTCATTCAAATGAAATTAAAATAAAAGATCTGGAGGAAAGTGACTCATGTATCAACTAACTTAATTAGGAGTGCTTGTAATGAAGTATCAGAATTAGATGGTTAGGTTTTTTTTGCTGTGGTTAAAACCCAAATTAAACAGAAACTGGCAGCATGAAATGGCAAAAGACATTCCAGAAATCAAAACCAAATAACATATTTTCTTCTCATATGCCCCAAGGGAAAAGAAAATAAAAATATAATATCAGCATTTGCTAATAAGAACATATAGAAATGTCAACCTTAAAAGTGATACACCTCCAAAACCTCAGTAATACACTGTTACTGTATTGACACCCTCACCTACAATTCAAGTATTTTTCTATTTGTTGCTTTCTTCTGGTAATGCAATACCACAGCAGAAATTTGAACACTTGAGCTATTTGTTAAAATACACTGCAAGAGCCAGTATTCCTTCTGTAACACATCAGCTGCCTCCAGTGGAATTATTTAAACTTTGCTACTCAGTGCATAGCACACGTAACAGACTTACCCTAAGTATGGAACTTAGTTAAGTCTAAATCAAAGTGAGCAAGTCTCCCATGTTAGGAGAGGATAAGAAGTGGGTTGATGTCTGTTCATTAACATATTCAGGAGCTTTATTTTAGTCTGTCACTCTACTGAAATTTAAGCAATTACTCACATTCTGGAAAAAATAAGTGTTTCTTGACTTTGGTACTTCATTTTTTCATATTTGCAGAGATTTTTTGACTACCATATAAGAATAATTTGTCTCACTTTTAAAAACTTTTTAGATTAGTTTTTCCTTAATTTGTAGACCTCTAATTGATCAATGGACAACATACTAACAGATTCACATTCCATGGCTAGTGAGCCTCCCTGTTGATGTAGCTCACACTAAACAAAGGTTTCTGCATCTTCCAGCTTTACCACTGCACTGGAGACTGCCCCAGTGAAGACAAAACAAACAACTCCAAGGTTTCTGATAGACTTGTTGACATTCTGTTAGTCAAAACATGTAACAAAAGTTCTGCCAGCTCCATGATGTCTTCATGGTTGCAGCTGTTTGAGTGAAATGGTGCTGTCAGTGCTGCACCCGTGAAAGCCTCAAAAAAGCTGCATGTGAGCTCCCTACACCAAACAGCCAGAGATGCAAACTGTTCTCTTGGCCACCGCAAAACACAGTTCATCTTCATCATTTTCCACACTAAGTAAAAAACTGTGTCACTCCTGGTTTCTGTCAAGAGCCTCATGCCAGAAACATAAATTGGGCTGTTTCCCAGTTCAATGCTTGTTTCTGTGTGAGCGACACAGAAATCCTTTTGATCACATTTAGCAAATTTCAGTAGTAAAATATTTTTCAAAAATACTTTAGGTGTCAACAACTGTTTATAAGGAAGATGATTTGATACTATCACACTGAAGAAATACACTTTTTAATATGAATATTTTAGGTTCTAGACTAAGCACTTAGACAGATATCCTGAATTTGTTGTAGTCTCATTTTTTGCCTCGAATCAATATTATTTCAGTGTTATTGCCTCAAAGTCTATCCTTTACCATTTCCTTCTACAAACCAATAGTAAAATCAGTGCTGGCAACCAGAAAATCTAGATGAATGTAGTAAGAGATATTTACTTTGGCCTGTGGAATAACCTTTAAAATTAGACAGCATGTGACCTGATGTTAGTCCATTTACTATGTAGCTTTTATTTTAGTAAACTTAAAGTAAGAGTGTCAGAGTCCATATGAAAAGAGCTTGCAAGAAAAAACTGCCATCAACACTAATGTAATTCCTTGGAAACATAAACTACCAAAATTATTGACAGTGGGTAGGTGAAGAAATGATGATATGTCTTCTGACACAGTAGTGTTCTGTAGATGGCAGATGAGAAATGCAGTCTAACATCAAAACAATTCTGGTGTGAAGAGAGATGAAAATAACAGACTACTCAAGAACAACTGTTATACTTACTCACACAAAACACCTATCAAGGAGCCATGTCCCTAAAAACAGACAGCAAAATTATCCTTAGAGATATCTCTGTGAAGTTCGTGTTTTCAAATGTAAAAATTTAAAAAAAACATGTTAACAACTGTGTACCAAAAATATTTAGCTGCAAATAGCACCTGGTAGATTCTCAAATAAAAAGACTAGAAATTTAAAAACATCATATTCTCACACTACAGATTTTGTCATTATTAGAAGAAAAGAAAAAAAAAATCTCCCTATTTCAGCCAGAAAAATGACAGAAGTGCAACTTTAGCTTTAGAAACAGGAGAGCTCTTGTTGCTAGCACAAATGATAAAAGTTGGATATTGCTGGATTTTAAAAACAGCAATGTCCTTCATTTTTGCTGTAAACATTTCCAGAAGCATTGCAGATTTTTGAATGACTTGGTTATTGGCTTCTGCCATGTTGTACTCTTGTACAGAGCTCTAAAATATTGTTCAGATTTAAAATCTAATTTAGTTATTTACATAGAAAAGTAAGTAAGTTCATATTCACAGCAGCCCAGACATGCTTACAGTAAAGAGTTGAGTTGTGCTAGAGTAGAAAGTACTCTAGCATGAAAAAAAAAATTATCCAAGATGGAATTTGATTTAGGGATCACTTTCATTCAGATGTAAATACTAGCTATAAGGTACTTTTTAAGCTAAGGCAACAAGAATATAAGTATTCTGAAACTTTAATTTAATCATGAATTGCTTTCCATCCCTTCTACTGTTAGTTTTCCTCTACAACTGCTTCTAAATTCTACAATTACATCAAAATCACAGGACTTTGCGTGATGTCCTCCTGCACATCCATTTTTGACAAGGCTGAGTTGTCAGATATTGACCTGCAGCTCACATGAACTTCAGTATCAATTACATCTGTGGGGTGACAAGGGCTACGAGAGAGATAAATTTGTTACTAACACACTGCAGACACAAGGAGTTTAACATGGGTACTGTAAAATTCTACTGTAACAAGTAGTGCCACAAAAATTTATGAAAAAATTTTTCTGCATGTTATAGATGTGAGAGCACATCCAGGCTGCAGACTTCTAATATTCAGCCATAAAAATTATAATTCCTACTGATTTCCCTTCAGAGTAATACTGGCATTTTCATTCATGAAAAACCATTCAGTGCTACCCAGTGCAGAGACTATGCCTTGCAAGCCAGAGATGAACTGCTATGTAGATTCCTTAGCTCAGAAATGGATTTTAGAATCGTAGTTTCTTTGTTCTATGGGTTTTTAATATATTTTCTTTATTTACTTTGCTGCCATAGTTAGTACAAATGTGGCTGAGCTTTGAATATCCAAGGAGTACTTTCACCATCACTGAAGACCGGTTTCCATCAAAAATTTGGGAAGTAAATGTAAGAAAATTGCTTTGTTTTGCACTGTCAAATTTTATTTTTTATTTTTATTTTGACATTTCTTCTTAGGATGACATAATTACACAATAAAAGTAAATTATTTTGTCTATTTAGTAAATATAATCTCAAAAGTAATTAAGTACTCTCAAGTCTGCTGTAAAACATTAGGAACTGAAGGGCATAAAATTTATAGCTTATTCATGTGACAGCTATTTGAGGCTAATATAGAGGGCCAATGCATTTTTGAAAGCACAGTATTGAAAACACTGTATTTCAGTAGAGCATTAAAAAAACAAAAAGCCTGATACTAGCTCATAAAATCTGTATGTACTTAGTACATACATAAAAATTTACCTGATTTACTAAATGCTAAACAGAACAAAAATTTAAACCATCATTTTTTGTGTGTGCAATACCACATTTTTGATTATTGAAAATTACTGTTTTGGGTAAGAATTGAGTAACAGGTCATTAAAGGGTTAAAGTATTAAAAAATCTGGCTACCAGAAGGGACAGCAATTTTTAAGATGTGAAATATACAAAAGGTTATATTTAAAAGTTTTCTGCTTTTTTACTTTAAAAACTGAAAGGGTGCAGAAGAGTATTATTTCAGACTAACATGGAAAAAATATTATTTCTTAAACCACAAAGGGACAGTTTCACATAATGTCATGAACGGAACTTTAGCCTTCAGTAAAGAGGAAACAAAATTCACTTTGTAATATGAACCTCTATCAAAGGTGGAAGAGAGACAAATATTGCATGCTATCGAGACTGCCATGCCAAGAGGGTGAATTCAAGAAAGAATTTCCTGGCTTTGGAGTCCCTAAGTCTAGTCAGTAAGAATTTTTTTTTGTGTGTGTGTGTATATGTGTGTGCATGGTTTGACATCTCTTCTGTTCTTCCACCCCTTCTAGAAAATTTTATAAAAGGATAGAAAACTGATGAAAACCCAGTCACACAGGCAAAGGCAAATTACTAAGCACTGAACATACTTAAAGTTTTAAAGCCAAAATTGTTCACCCAGTAGTAATTTCTGTCCTATATAACACAGAAGTCAATTCAATACTTGATGTAATAGTGAGGGAGATCAGACTGCTTATCCTTAGTTTTCTAACAATATGAAGCAGTAGTGATCCTGTTTTAAGAATACATATTTCAGATTTCTAAGTTACAAGTCAGGAAAAAATGTATAAACACATAAAATAGTATGATTATCACAAATTCCTTAGGAAAAAGAGAGGACATAATATTTCTGGTATTACTTCTCAGCTAAGACTCTCAAAGGCCCATTTATTTACCTACTTTCATGTCACAAAAACATTTAAACTTTGGTAAAACAGTTTGGGTATATCCATCAGTAATCCATGCACCAGACCTCACTACCACATAAGGTGTTTTGAGAACATGATTTACTGTCTATGTTTTGGCCATAATTTGTAGGTACCATACAGTCTGCAAGCTGGTAACATTTTGTTTTGTAATTTTTTAAGTTTCAGCAGTCCAAACCAGTTAAAGTATTTTAAATGCCACCTTTCCAACTCTGCTCTGATCTAATAAAAAAAAATAAATTACAAATGTTGGATCCACTTAAAGTAAGTTTAGTTTATAGTAGCTGTGGCCTGAACTAAACACTGTTTCATGACAGCCACACTCTTTGTAGAGAGCAGAAGTTTATTTGTTGATTTTTGTTCTTGTTCCTGTCATGGCCATTGAGATCAGAATAGATGGATGTGCCTGTTTTGTTTTCTTGACCCTCTGAATGAGGAGATGTGCCAGAAGTCTGCAAAAAGCCAATGCCAGCACTACCATGCACAGCACAATACACTACAAAAGGTAAAGAAAACTTTTTAACCAAGTCAGATTTTTTTTTTAAGCAGTTTAAGTTCATGGAAAATGAACAGAGAATAAACTCAGTATTTTTCACATTTCTGTGTCTGATTTTGATGTTCTTGGCATGTTGCTCTGTTTGAAACAGGTTCAGCACAAGGTGATTGTCAAGAATTGCACTGTCCAGAGCACCCACTGGGACTACAGAACACTTCATCAGAGTATTGGGGAAAAAAAAGAGTCCTCTTTTGAGATGGCACATCATGACCTGTGAATTACACCTGAGACACCCACAGTGCTAAAAAATAACAGTGTTTCAGAGAAGAAATAGGCTTCTTAAATATGACAGAAGTCTGCAAAACAAAATTGTTTGAATGGTGTTAATGTTGCTACAGTACCCTGGTAGCTTTGGCAAATCTTTTAAGGCACACTAGCAGTGATCTAGCCAGAAGGAGCTGAGAGGAGAATGAAACAAGAATCATAAGAAACACTTGCATTTCTTTAGACAGCAGAATTCTTAGACAGAAAATTCTTCTTCGATTTGCTCTTTGAGACTACTGTAAAGCAAAATTGTGTTTGATTTGTTTAGAATAGTGATATCTGAACAAATACAAATGTGCAATATTGTATTTCCATAGTATTTGACAATCGATATAACACATCTTCTCTAATAGAGAACACTATAGAATAAATAAATGAACATTAAACATTGCTTTTAAAATTTTCACAGAAACAAAGAAGTGCCTTTCAACACTATTGATACAGATGGGTGAGATTCAGATTCTTTAAAGTGCCTAATTGGGGCCATCTAATAAAACTGTTCTGGCCAAATGAATAATTCTAGACAACTTATAATACATATATGCTGAACCTGAAACCAAGATGTGAATTTTTAATTGCTTTGAGAAAATTTTTTTATCACTTCTTTCTTAAATGATTTTTTCAAACTGAGGGACCTAAAATCACAAATGTGTCTGTACAACACTGTATAATTACTCTCTATCATAGTAGTAGGCAATTTCTGAATTTTTTTTCATTATTTATAATGTTATTAAACATAATAAAAAAACAAGTGTCAGAACAATTCCTGTATAGGGGTAAATAAGCTCATAGCAAAGATTAATGTCACAGGTAGTTCACAGTACTTCAGGAATACAACAAATTTAGTCTAAGAGGACAGCAGAAACAAATACAATAGAACAGCAAAATCTCAGAAAGCCTTTGGTGTGCAAGTCACCTAAATTACCAAAAGAGTTCCTTAGAATTAGTCTTGGTGCTCTTTCATTTGAGTGTTTGGCAATTGTTGAATCATTAAGGGGGCACTCCTACAGCAGATGGAATTACTACTGTTCAAAACCAAAAAAAAAAGTGGAATGGAATTTACCACAGAGAAAACTGGTGTGGTTTCGTAAAATATTCTACTGCTTTCCTCCTTCTGCTTGCAGCTTCATATCACTAAGAGCAACTTTAGCAGAATCTTCCTTGATGCCACTTGTATCCAAAGGAACCATCCCTTTCATAAGTGCTAGAAATAAGTCACAAAAAAAGGTGATTAAGCATCTTCAGAATCATACATTAAGTCAGTTAGACTCAATGAGCTTAGAGGCCTTTTCAAACCTATGATTCTTGGATTTGTTTGACTGGCTATTAGTTTTCATTTAAAACATGTGTTTCATTATATGATATTATAATTTATTCAGCAAGTAATAAATATTCAATATTCATAATTGAGAAGAGAATATTTTCTCTGTTTTCTAGAGAAATAGACTTTAATACTCTATAATAAAGGTATAGCCATGAGCTTTCTCATACACAAGAAATGTAGATTCTGTTTAAAAAGATTGATTCTTTCACTAAGATATATTTTCCATTTATTTTTCCAGAATTTTTGTTTAAATAAGATAAGACAAACCTCTCAAAAACTTTGTGAAGGAATATGTTTACCAACAGAGTGGACTTAAGTCACCAAGTGACACTGAACAGGTGCTCATACAATGTCATACTGTGTATATACCTTCACAGCAGGGTACACATATAGTGCTTATTTCTAAATATATTAACTCAAAATCCAAACAATACGAATTGACAAAACATCTTATCATAAAATGCTGAAGAAAAAAGTCAAAAATCGAAACATTTAGCAAAAGGTAGAAATTAAGGGAAGGAAAGTGCCTAGCAGCTTATACAACATACCCTTCTCCTAATGGCCTTCTTTATAGCACAAGCATGCAAGAAAAGTGGCCCAACTGAATATCCAGGATGAAATTTTTAACAACCTAGTAAAATTGTAGCAGTACATAACCAAAAGTTATTTAACAAGGAGCAAGGCTTCCCAGTTTGGTTAGGAGGGGTGAGATGTTTTCACTTTCAGAAGAATGAAATCACTGTGTTTGGAACATTGGTATAACAGTGAGTTCTAAGTATTCAGCATAAAGTTTTCAGAATTGGTTCAAAGCTCTGCTGATGTATGCTATGTCAGTGGTACCTCCTGTGGACAGTATTCAAAGTAAGGCAAAAAAATCTTAAAGCAAGTTCATTGCTTAACTAATTCAATTTGCATTTTTCTAAGTGATGATGTCAAGTTTCCAGTCATTCCAAGTTCTTATGCTTAAGCAGCCCTAGGTTTTGTTCTAGAAGGGTGCCCATAGCATAGTGATGTTGCAATGTCTTTTTACTTGTAAGTACATTACATTATTTATAAATGCTAATAAAAATAGCCTTAAGAACTTATGAAAAAGAGTACATAGAGGGATAAAGACAGGCAGCAGCAATACAGTGCAAAAGTTAATTGTTCTGACAATAAAGGCTACATTCAGGACAACTTGGTTTTATTCAGCTGTGGTATCAGTCCTACTACATACCATGTTGACACAAGAGTGTTGTCCATCTCAACTTATGAAGCCCTGGAACATAAATTCCCAACAACAATAGAAAGCCTCTAAGACATATGGTTTCTGGGAAACCATCCAGGTTAAAACCTCAAAGTGATGAAAAGTGCAAAGAAAAAGGCAGGACTCAATTCACAAGGCTAATGCAAAGCATGTGTAACTCAAGGGACTTTTGTACCCAAAATTTCAGGAAAATACAGTGGCCAAAACCAGTTTCTGAGGATTATTCTTTAGATAACAACTAGTAGTGACTGTCTGGACCAGCCATTTTGGTCTGATAATAATAAGGACTGCAAACCACATCTAGTGAATGTTTCATTGAACAAATTATTTTCTCATTTCAACTTCTTAATTTCTAAGAAAATGGGTACAGAAATAAAAGTGTGTCCCCTCTCGACATATTTTAAAATATCTTTGTAATGGAAAAATTGTTATAATTGCAGAAATTTTACCAAAAACAAAACACAATATTGATGTTAATTACTTGTAAATTACTTTCCTTTTAACTGCTTGCTGCATTGGCAAATTTTTAGTGTGTATATATATATATATATATATATATATATATATATATATATACACACATACACACAAATATATATGGAAACAGATTGTTGTTCCCTTATTTATTTTCCCATACTATTTGTCCTTCTTTCATCAACCAATTTTAAACTTAAGTCCCATGATCTCCCTCACAAATAAGTTAAATTACATCAAATGAATCTGCTCTCCTTCTGGGTGTTCTCCACAAGTGACAGGAGACCCACATTGGGAAGGAAGCTTCTAGTACTAGTTATTGAATCTATAGTCTGTAAGGCTTCATGAGTTGAAGAGAGATGGAATGGGGAAATATAAATCAAGAAGCCTTGCAAACTGCTCCAAAAGGCAAATGAAAGAAAAAAAATTCCATCCTTCTGTTTCTGAAGAAGGAGACAATTAATCACAGAAAATAGATGATGACATGTATAGGAAGATTTATTAAAAGCTACAGCAGCTTTGGGAGCAAAGATGTCAAATTATATTTCACTGTCAAAGTCTCAAATGAAAATTAATTAATATAATTACTGAAATTTAAAGTTCATTATATTTTTGTGACTATCATGACTGAAGTAGCTGTCTTTTCATTTGCCACTCCCTGAAAAATGTCCTTAATGCTAATACCACAGCAGAATTTTCACTGTCCTCAAGAACTATACCAACAACCTCAAAATACACATTTGACTGGTGGAAATCAGTTTCAGCATGAAATGACAGTCAGTCAAAAACCAAAGTCTGTGGAGTAATCCACATATTTCAGTGCCATAAGCACTAAGTAGTGAATTGAATCACCACAGTCTTTTGTTAATAATTTATTTTTTGATTTCCAGAAAATTAGGTACTTAGTGCTGGAAAAAAACAGTTGAATCAGAGAATAAATATGCACAACTGTTTCATCAGATTGGTATTCAGATCACATGGATCCTACTTCTCTTAAAACTGCCTAAAATTTATTAAAAAGTTTTAAAGCAACAAAGTCCTAGCTTGTTTAATTCAGGTTAAGCAGTATAAAGACATTGTAATATTTTAGGAACATTTATGCTGCATTTTTAAATTTCAGTAAATTTTTGCAGTGACCACTTCTGGAATTCTTGGGACTGGAAGGGACTGCTGGAAGCCATTTATCTGAACATTCTGTGAGGCATTGGTTACTTCTCTATAGCCAAAACAGGTTCAGCTGTACTTTGATTTGCAAGACTTTGACAGGGATGAGGTTTGGGAAAACAGAAAAATCAACTCTGAGTCAAGGTAAAGTGTTCCTGTAGTACAGATGATACAGAGGTACTAGCTCCTATGCCTTATTCCTACTACTGTTATTCAATATGATTTGCAAAAAGATACTAACCCCAACCCATAGATTCTGAAAGGAAGAGAAACCAATTACCTTTAACCTCATCAAATCAGCTCAAGACTTACTAGTGAGCAGCAATGTACCACAGCACTCACAGAAAGATGCAACACTTTCAAAGTGCAATGAAGCCTAAAATAGTCTTCAATAGAATGCAACTTTCTAAATAGCTTCCCAGTACACAAACTGGCTATATTGAAAATAAATGGAAGATGATTACCTTCTAAAGAGAAGTATTTTGATATCCATGTACTGATATGCTGAAAAACCCCCTTAAAAACCTGGTTTTTAAGTTAGTTTTGACAGTCATGCAAAGGTGTGCCTATGTATCCAGTCAAGACCTAATACATTGTCTATGTTTTATTGAGCATTTCCCAGCTGTATCTGAGATCCCATGACTTCACATGAACACAAGTTGTATATGCACAAGAGGGTAGAGAAAAAACCTGTTAAAAACACTATTGAAATAGAATTAGTGAATTCAACTTTCACTGAGAAAATGCTACACAAGCATGGGACTAACCGGCACACATGAAAGATCTTGGAAAGAATCCATGTTTGAGGACATCTCTCTGGTCCCTCAGAAGACCAGAGGGTCTACACAGCTAACAGAGGATGACTCATTAAGCAGAGATTCAGAATTCAAGGGCAGCCCTTTTCTTTGCAATAGATAAACAAAATATATTGAATGTCCCAGTCAAAAAAACCCAAACTGTCAGTGGATGTAGTGAAGTACTTCCTGGTCAAAGACATCCATCCAGCATCTAAAACACAGAAGAATACTTAAGATAGTTCCAGCCCTTCTTTTTTTGAAAAGTAGCATCTCACTTATCCAGGAAAAAAATTTTAGAAGAAAAATTGTGTTACCAGAAGATTTTTTTCTGTGATATACTTACAACCTGAACTGGAAAGCGGTGAGCTGCACAAAAAGCTGTTTTGAGTTCGCCAGCTAGAATGAGCAGCCACTTCTACATCAGAAATTTCAGCATCCATTTTCACATCCTGTGGGAACCAAATAAAAATAATTTTATCTGTTCCTATCAAGCAGCTGCAAACTTTAACAAAAAGTAGTAGCACACATACAGGCACATGCTGTGATTTCAAACACTGGAAAAGACTGATTTGAATTCTCTGAATTCTCAGTATTGCACTTAGGTTCAAATTAATTTGCTTACAAGTTTTATCCCCCCTTCACCACTATAATATGTCTGCAAAAAACTGCTTTGCCTTGAGAAAAGCACTGGCAGCACTGCAAGTCTTTGCCACAACAGCACATTGTAAAAATGCTCTTTCCTATTCACATCACATCCACAATTCAGCACATACCATATCAGCAGGGCAGACATCAGTGAATAATGACTTCCTCATCAATGAATGGTTCATACTAATTCAATGAAGTTCCACAAGTAGTAATAAATACAAATCTATTTTCTCTGCCACTGAGGAAACTTAAAAGTTCATTGATTTCTCATATCAAAACACCTAAAGGTACCTTTGAATTTTTTTGTTAAACCATTAAATAAACCATAGTACAATGTTACTATTTATGGCTAAACCCATACAGCATAGCTTCTTGGTGAGGTAAGTCATTTGGTCTATAAGCTAAAAAGAGAAGATAAATTTAAAAAGGTAATTTAAACAAAAATGCCTGAAAAATCTCTATTAGCTCTGCAGCAAGTAGTCCCCAGTTACAATACCATCCAAAATAAAGATTAAAAGCTTGGCTTGGTATCCAAATTACTCAGTTTCTTGAAATGAGAAGTAATAATTCATCGATTCATAAAACACACAGTTTTACTGCTGAATTCTTATCATAAAAAGCCTCAGGGAATTTTGTTAAAACATCTTGCAATTTATCATTTATGCTGATACTTAATTTTATGTTGATACATAAGATTTGAAAACTAAACAAAAAAAATTTACATTAATTTAGAGATACAATAAGCTTTTGTTCCATCACTGAAGAAGGATTTACTCCTGTTAAGACTAATGGGAATTATACATATTAATCCCCTTATGTGCTGATGACAGACTTAATACCTAAAGTGTTCATAGCACAATAATAATTTTTAAAGAATAAAAAACGTTTTTGTCTTTCCATTCTGCTTCCAGAAATGCTTTAAAAGAAGAGCTTTTAAACAAGAAAGGTGCTTCTACCAGTACCTGCAACACAAAACGGCTTTCTTTTTACAGAAATATTAATGTATAGAATGTGCCTTTGTCATGTGCTTCATGGACAATTAAGTCTGTTGTGTTTGAGTAGATGGTCAATCATCTGTGGCAGGGAAAGTCTCCTAAAATATTTGTATCTCTACATCAAAATATTTATGTCTAGTTTTCCTCTGGCTTTCTGCTTTGATTTTGCTTCTGCTGCAATTTTCTTTCAATATGTTATATTTACGAGATTTTCACCCAATTTCATCTTTATCTAGCAGTCTATCTATTATTTGGCCAGTTCTTAGTTGAAAAATCAAGATTGTTGTACCTGATGATATTCTGCCAGCCTATGGCCTACTTTTATTGCTGGAAATCTTCCATTTTAAAATATACAAATAGAAATTATGATTTTTCTGGGCTTCTAAGCAACAGGTATTTTAAAGCCATCTGACAAGACTACAGAAGAGTAGGAAGATGGAGTGGGGAAAAAAGAAATCATAAGAAAGAAAGAAAAAGACCTGCTTTTAGAGGAGCATTCAACTTTAGTTTAATTTTTCCTCCTTAAAATGAAAAAAGATGGACACAAGATAAGATAATGCCTGTCTGAGATCAATGTTGGCAAGCAAGTGTATTATAAGAAAGGCTAGAAAAAAAAACATAACAGAGGAAAAAGATTAATTTCAGAAGTAATTTCACCTAAAATGATCAATGTAAAAATTTTATAAGAAACATGAATTTTCTTATCACCTATCAACTATTTGTCTACTTTGTATAGCAGGGGCACTGTGTATACAGCACAAACCAGAAATATCAGAAAGAATCAACTTTGGTGTCCTCAAATCTACACTCTTCCAGCAATCAATTTTAGAGACTCCCAACTGACAAAGAGTAAAATAAATAAATAAATAAATAAATAAATAAATAAATAAATAAATAAAAGCCATTTGAGTTGGTTTCAAAGGAGTGCAAGAAAGGCAAGCATTAAAAAGGTTTTTTTTTAGTCTAAGCTAGCCTGATCACTGAAATCAGATTAGCACCCGTCTGTTACTTGGTTTTGAACATTCTGTTCTATTTGCAACAGCCGTGACAGCAAAGAGTACTGAATGTCATGCAAAAACCCAATTAGGCCTGACTAAATGGAAACCATTAAATGCTCTCGGTTGTCTAAAGAAAGAGAATTGTTGTGGAATCAGCTTTGTACTGGATTCTGATTCAAATCACACAAGCTCAATAAGTTCAGTCAGCTTAGTGCAATGTTATGTTCTACTGTCAGCTGATTGCATTCCACTTAGCTTTTCAATGTTTTCCAAATTTCAATAGCTACTGATTTAGTAACGCTTGTGTGGAGGGAAGAGAAATTCAAGATTTTGAAGATTACCACCAGCAACACACTGATTGTGCCTGTTTCCTCCTTTCAATTCTTTCTTACAGAAGAGCAAGATAGCTTTTTCAAGTAACTTAGTATATTCTCACAACAGCAACTTACTAAGCTAAAATATTCTGTATTTATTTTACCTTTTCCAGTTTTAAAAAGGCATGCTCTAATGTCCTCATTTTACAGAAGGAAGACAGTTACATATAAGTTAGGGAACACAAAGATCATTTTCATAAGAGTGTGTGATCCTCAATTTAAGCTCAATTGCTTAGAGACAAAGGTATGCTGCATTGCCAAAGAAACTGATTTGATTGAGACATGTAGCAGAAATACCAGTATAATTCTTCAGGTCTGATGACTTATTTCAAACACCTGCATAAGAAATAGTAGTTCTGCTGAAGTAAGCTGCTATCACAATGACAGTGATATGACAATGAACAAGCTAGTAAGGGAAAGAAAGCATGTTAATAATTGGAAAATTGAACTCATTACAGGGAAAGTTTCTAAAGAAGAGCACTGTATTTGTATTGTAGGGAGTTAGTTATTCATGCTTAGCACTGCTGTAAGTCCAGTGAGTGACCTTTAGCAAACCACTTCCCTTCTGTTTGCCTGGATTTCATTTATGTATGAAAGAGACATCATACAGAATTGTTTCCAAAAAATGCAAATATTAACTACTGAAGAATTACTACATGTAATTTATAAATTAGTCAACCTTTCCATAGGGGAAACAGGTGTCTATCTATATCTTTTACTTGAAAGGACAAGAGAAAATTGAACAATTAAAAAATTGCTGTAGACAGCAATTTGACAAAGCAGGTAAACACTTCAGAGTAGTAAGATACAGTAAGATACCTTTCTGTAAAAGCTGAAAGATATTTGGAAAGTATCCATGACATGAATACAATGAAAGCAACCTTGAATTCATCAAATTTCCTGCCATATCAATATACCTGCCATGCCATCAGCCATGCCAGCTATATGAAGCAGAAACATTCATGCATGATTTCAGTCTGTGTTTGTACTAGGAGTTAATAAGGTAAGGTTATGTTGCTGATTGAAAGTAATTGGCACACAGAAGTGGAGTACACACACATACCTTGACTTGCCCAACTCTTTGCTTTGAATCTTCCAGCTGCTGCTGCAAAGAAGTTACTAAGTCTTTATACCTCATATACCTCTCCTCAATCATCTCTCTTCGGCAGTGGGACTCCTAGAAATACATTTAAAGATTTATATTATTTCATAATATAAAAAGTAGCTAGAAATTCTGACTATTGTAAACAAAGGTATCAGCAAGGATTTTCACCACAGCAAGAACGAATTAAGAACTAACTTTCAGAGGCTGAACTACAGGCACCATACAAAAGCATAATGTTCTGTACAGAAAAATATTGTTAAAATACATGCAGATCAAAATGAAAATGGCCTTATCCTTAACTGCTGAATGATTTCTTGTAACACTTTCCAAACTTCAGCAATATCATACCCTTCTAAGAAAAATTCTGTAATGGTGGAAAATTAATTTCAACACTATGGAAACAAGCACTTGAAGAAAAGATGGTTCTAACGATATGGACAAAACAGTATTTTCAACAAGAAAACATAATGCTTCTCACTGAACTAGCTAATGATTCACTTGAATTAACCAACCTCCTAGACAACCTGAGAGGTTTATCAAAATTTACTTCCTCTTGCTTTCTCCCTTCCTATGAAAACATTGAAGGAAGAACTTGCTAGCCACTGTACAAAAAAATCCAATATGGTATTTGGAAATAGAAACAGTAATGAAGCTCCAAACTGACACTGTTCTCAAAGCTAGGGCATAAAGCTTAGCCCTCTTGAATAATAAATTATTTCTTAAACAAAACACTGTGTTGATAGAGGCTCATCTTCAGAAAACCATATTAAAAAAATTAAGCATGATGGAGAAAGACAAAACCTGACTGAAACCAAAGATTTTGCATTCCAATCTCACAAATATTGGCTAAGTTATAACTAGAGCAAACCAGAAAATTACAGTGTAATTTCATAGCCGTGTTAAGTGAGAGAGGGCAAGTGTGAAGGAGATTGCAGATGCCTGCTGAGAACAAAATTTTTCTTTTAGTAGAAACAGAAGGTAAACATAAACCTCGGTCAGAGCAAAAAAAGCTCTTCTGGGGATACTTGGAATGTGAAATTAAAACTATACATCTCAACAATATTGTTCATAAAAAACCCAAACATTTTAACCAGTACTTGCATCACCAAATCTGTTGCTGATGACAGCAATAAAATGGTGCAGAATTATTAACTGATGACCTCATGCAGGAACACAAAATAAAAAATGCTCCGAACAAGTATGTTTTGAAATTTTTATGACAACCACAGATGAGAAATTTTACATATCAAATAAAATGCAAATCATTATGTATTTGTTGATATGTGGTTTAATATTGATTTAAAATTTATATTGTGAAGGAAGTTACAAATTATTTTCTATTAAACTGCCCATTTCATAAATGGAAAGTAACAATGGTACAGGGGTTTAGCCACTTAGCCACTGAAAATCTAATCTGAGTCTTATCACTCTTGACAGTACATCACCACTACTGTTAATATGTCCTACTGTGTCCAAACACATCTTGATTGGACAGTGGTACTCCAAAAATAAGAAACAAGTATTGTCATTATGTCAAAACAAAAAGTTGTAAAGAACATCTATCTTCACTCATTAAGTTAAAAAACTGAAAGAACTGGCATAATTCATTTAATTATAAAATTTTCAATTTTAACATGTAATATCAGAATTTACCACTCCATAAAAATATTCTGAAACAGTAATTAACACATGACCTGTTATGCCCAGTTATCAATGTTTGCCTGCATTATGGAGCAGTATTAATTATCAGAACTAAATTTATAACTTCAAAAAGATCCATAAAAACACGAAAATAAATTTCAGTATGTTTCTGTCTATATAATACATACATATGCAACTGCAAACATCTTATTAAGCAACTTATCTGTACATTCATAGAGATTATTAATAAACCAAAGTATTTCAGAAGTACTGAGAGAGTCAAATGAAATCTTTCTCACTCCAGTATCTCTGCAATCTTCTAACAGGCTCAGTTTCTCAGGCACAGACTCCAGGTGGTTTAAAGCCACTCGGGTACTCTAAAGAACAGAACACAAGTTAAAACATTAAAAATGAAACCATTCTTTCAGCCCTCTCACATATTACAAACCCCAGTCTTCTTAGTATACTAGTTCAAGCTTCCTCAGTTAGGGTGTTGACTTGCCCTAAAGCTCAATCAAAAGTAGCTGTGGGACTCACTGAAGCAGCCATGTCAGAGGCTCCAGCCAGCCAGCCAGACCTACTGATAGGAGATGGAGCTCTCCAGGTCAGAGGCTGCCATAAGTGACTCTTCATGAGGCTGGGGCTGACCATTCTCTTGCAGAAGGTGAGCTGTGCTTGAGGAGCTGGTCACCAGCTACAGGAGGAAGACAACAGGCTACAAAGTGTTTGAGCGAACAAGCAAAAGAGAGACTGATTATTTTCAGAGTCTCAAGACTCTGAGGAGTCAGGAACCTCCATTATAATGAAGAAGTAGATGGACTCAGAATGGTGCAGGGGAATTAGTCAAAGGACTGCTAGCCTAGGGTCTGTTAAAAGATGAAGACTGGAAGCAGGTCCCAGCATGTACAAGGAGGAAGGTTCCTCCACCTTCTCAGAATTCAACAGGCAGGACTGGCACCCTCTACAACACATGTGAGGCTCTGGAACCAGAAGTCTAGACTACTGATGAGGTGGGTGAAGGCCCTTCTGGGATAGTGTGGCCTCATAAAACAACACCACCTGTATTCTGCACCAAGACCTCTGTTAAGAGAAAAATGAAGGGTAGTTGTAAAAGGAAACACCCTTCTAAAGCGAATGGAGGGCCTCCTTACGCAGACTGGACCCAGGTCACAGGGAAGTCTGCTGTCTCCAGGGACTAGAATAAGAGACATTACTGATATGGGAAGAATACAGAGTCATTGTACAGCTTGTCACTGTAGGGAGAAAATTCATGAGGCCAAAGCCCTACTGGAGTTGAAGCTGGCCAGAAATGTGGAGGACAATAAAAAGAGTTTTTAAAAATATATTCATGGCAACAGGCAGTGCAAGAAAACCCTCATCCCTTTACAGGATGAGGATGGTCAAACATAGACAGAGACAAGGCAATGGCATTTAATGTATTCTTTGCCTCTGTCTTCAACATGGATTGACCAAGGGGATCACAGTGCCCTGAGCAAATGGACCATAACTGTGAGAATGATCAACCCCCAGCCGTCCCTGAACTTGTATGGGATTTGCTGCTTCAGTTGGATCCCTACAGGTCTATAGGGAGTGAAGGCATTCATTCAAGACTTCTCAAAGAGCCAGGTGATGTCATCACAAAACCTCTCTTCATATTTTTTGAGTGGTCCTGGGGATCTGGAGCAGTTCCAGATTACTGGAAGCCAGCGAACCTTGTCACAATTTAAAAGAAGGGCAAGAAAGAGGACCCCAGCAATTACAGGACTGTCAGTTTCACTTTAGTGCCTGGCAAAGCTATGGAAAAGATTATGCTAGGAGGTATTGAAAAACACCTGAAAGACAACACTGCCATTGCTCACAGCCATCTTGATTTCATGACAGGAAAGTCCTCTTATTATCAAATCTGATTTCCTTTTATGACCCCCTTGAGTCCTGTGTGAAGTTTTGGTCACCACACCATAAGAAATGTATTGAATTGCTAAAGAGCATCCTGAGGAGGGCAATGAAGATGGTGAAGGACCTTGAGGGGAAGCTGTGTGAGGAGTGACTGAGGTCACCTGCTCTGCTCAGCCTGGAGGAGATGGAGGGGAGACCACACTGCAGTTACAACTTCCTCATGAGAGGAAGAGTAGGTGCAGGCACTGATCTCTTCTCTCTGGTGGAGACAGTAACAGGACCTGAAGAAATGGCCTGAAGTTGTGTCAGGGAAGGTTCAAGTTGGATATAAGAAGAAGATTCTTCACCCAGAGGGTGGCTGGGCACTGTATCAGGCTCCCCAGGGAAAGTGATCACAGCACCAAGCCTGCCAGAATTCAAGAAGAGTTAGGACAATGCTCTTGGGCATATGGGGTGACTCTTGGGAATAGTGCTGTGCAGAGACAGGAGAGGAGTAAGACTCAATGATCCTTGTAGGTCCCTTCAAACTCAGTATAATTCTGTGAGTAGAGGTTTTTTTTAATGAAAGTGTATACAGTGAGCACTTAGCTAAATATAGAGCAATCAAATCTCCTATTTTCAGATTAGGCATATGGTATGTACTACTGAAAAATTAATTACCACTCTAGGAAGAGTTAGGGTTGGTGTCAACAACAAGATTTCACATTCACACTCATCACACAAAAAATGTAGTCTATTGCAAACTGCAAAGAACTGAAGAAAATAAATATAATGGTTTTGGTTTTTTGTCCAGATGAAGCTGGTTGATCATGCACAAAGAACAGTCATGTCCCACAGGTCAAATGCCTCTGCAGCTTCTGCAGCTTCTCAAAGGCTGCCCTTCTTGCCAAAGAGCAAGTAAAACCAGAACTGCTTGTACTTTCTGAACAACAGTTAGTATTTACTCCACAATTCTCAAAATCCCACTTCTTTGGATAAGGTTCTGCTAGTCTGGTATTGAATCTTCCTGTAATGGGCTTAATTAACCATATTAATGCCTTGGTACTTTAAAGCAAAATCTTAAATAAAATCCATCAATGCTGAAATCCAATATTATGTTGTAAAGCCTGTGCAAACCAAGTTAACTTGCTCTTAACTACAAAAGCTCTGTTACTAGTTCTGGAAAATCTCAATCTGACCACCATGAAAAACATTCCATTTAGATCCCAGAGACTAAAAGTTTCAGTCGCAACAGAAGAAGAAAAATTAATGGGAGCTTCTTTGCACAAGTGGCATCAACTTTAAAAAGATGGAGACCAGGAGTGAGGAGTGGACAATCAGAAATGAACAAAGTAACCTAAATGAAGACATACCATCTGTTTAAAAGCAGGGATGTCTGCCTTGTTGTTAGCTCCAAACATTCTGGTTTTAAGGTTTTAAGAAATATTCATAACAAACAAAGGTCAAATTTTATAAACAATGGGATTCATTTGTGGATTGAACTTGTAGTCAATATTCAGTACCAATAAACTAAATTAGATAGGGGATATGAGATTTGTTCTTCTTTTTCTGCAATTATATGTATGGAAAGATATTATGTATAGATAGCTATCTATCTATTTACCCACCTTGTTTTAATACAGATGACCTCTTATCTGTTCTCATAAAAAAAAGAACTCAGGCCCTAGGTGTAAGCCTATGCCTTAAGCCATTCATTTCTCAATTCCTTCTCTAATTTCAATGCCAAGACCTCATGTCAACACTGTCTATAAATGGATTTAAGGAAGATGTTAATCACCTGTTCTTCCAAAGTCTCTCCTAAATATATCCCCTCTATTTCCTGCACTTTTTGTAGTGGAAAAAAAAATTTTATGTTTCTCTGCTAATCTGTACTAGTTATGTTATTAAATATAATCCTGAAAGCAGAAGACCAGCCTTTGGGTTAGATGCATATTCAGTCTTTGGTTTTTTGGTTTTGTTGAGAATCATGTGGATAAAGACTGGTACAGGCTACTTGGATTTCTGAAAGGTGTTTTGGACTCCTAAAGTTTAAATCTAACTTCATGTTCAAAATAATGGGCTCTAAGGTAACCATTGCTGCTCAGGAAGCAGATCTTGGGGTTGTGATGCATATTACCAAGAATCTGCTAATGCAGTGCTCAGTATCAATCAGAAAACCAAAATCAACATTCAATATAATCAGGAAAGGATAAAAAAACCCAGAGAGCATAACTGTCCCAAATCATTAATCCAATTGCATCTTGACTGCTGAGTGCAGATGTGATTTTCATTTCAAAAGGGAAATAAGGAAAGGTCAGAGAAACTGAACAAGAATTTTCAAAGCCATGGTGTGCTGTTTCCAAGTGAGAAATGATAAACACAATACTCTAGAGAATAGGACTCTTCAGCTAGTTAGAGAGATGCCTGAGAAGACTAATTACCAATTTGTGTAAAATCAGAAGTCACATGAAGTTAGAAAATTTTATATGGCTTCAAGCAGAAAATTGGGCAAGTTCATGAATGAGGAAGACCATAGAATGGTTCCAAATTCACAGAAACTACATCTAAGTCTGGAAGCCTTTGAGCTTTGAACAGCTGAAATCAGAATGAATGAATGGGAAACAAAATACATGTCAGTCCTGTTCATACAGTCTTACCTAAGCATTTTACTTTGGCCATTGTTGCAGTGTCAATAGCTGGGCTAGATTGACCTTAGGTCTTGACCAGAAGGGTTCTTTTTATATTGTAAAATTCTCACAGTCCTCTGAGAAGTCTGAGGGACTTGAATAGAATAACTCACACACTAACACTTTCAAAAAATGTGTGTCTTTTCCATAAAACAAATGAAAAGAATGGTAGTGATGTGCAAACAGAAACAGAAAAAAAGAAAATTTTCTTGTTAAGAGAGGTTCAGTAAGGAAGGTGGCAATGAAGAAATACATTGAAGAATGTGAGAGAAAGATGATGAAAGAGCTATTAGCTGGTCCATAGAAGTGGTCTGGTAATTAATGAAAATCACAGCAACCTCCTCAAGATGGTTCAAATGCCATACTTGTATCATTAATGACTACACTCTACTCTATTAAAAAGATAGATTTAGCCACACAGATAAAATGTGGAAAAGGATGTTAGAAGCACCTGATATAGAGGCCAATTAAGTACTGTTAAATTTTTTCCCAGAAATCGGAAAGCCATATGCCATCATGCATAAAAATAATCCTAAAGACAGCAATCACATCTGTCTGCTTATGTATAACAAGCAACAGCAGGTACTGACCCAGAGCACTGATGGTACTGATAAGAGGAAAAAACACCCATTGTACTGTCTGAGGCAGTATTAATGGAATTTTACTTAACAGCAGTGCTCTTCAATAGACAGAGTGCCACTAATCTTTCTGTTTTTAAAAGAAAGACTATTTACTTTTAAAAGGGGTGTTCTATTTTTCACAGAGAATGACAAAACAAATTACTTATTTTCCATGACTTCATACAAACATTTTGATGTTTAAACTGCATGTGAACAGTTAATCCTCCTATACTGATGTGTTCTTGGTAATAGACGGTTTCACACTGTCTCAAGGGACAGATCTAAATCAAAATCAGACACATTTTATTTTTAGTCTCAAAGCTGCAATGCTAAATGCAAATAAATCAAAGCAGGTTTGTATATAGTACTCCTGAGGTTTGCCTTTATAGTCAATATATTGAAAAGACATAAACATAAACCAGAAACCAAACTTCATTGACTTTCAAGTATAGTGCTCCTTTCTTTTCTGAGGTAGGTAAAAACAAATGGCTATCTGTATTGCACAGATATTTTTTTTTTAATAAGAGTTGATTTAAGTACCAGTTAGCTAATCCTCAAAGAATAGCCATAAAAAGATTAAATGCAATGTCATTTTAACTGGCTGCAATGGATGCCAGCAGGCAGTTACAATTCAAACGGAAAATACAGCATTAGAGGTGACATAAAATGACTTATTTTTAAATGACCTTAGTGTACTGAATACCTAAATAGCAAGAACAGGATGCACACAGCATGATTAAAAGTATCTTTTGATTTCCCTGTTAAGATCTGTGAAACTATGAACTATCAGCTTCAATCTCTAGCTCTACACTGATAAATACTTTTCTTTTAAACAGGTGGCTCTGCTTGAGAGGTCTGAGGTGCTCTGCTGACTTTTATACACCAGGCAAACTCCACAATAGCTGGGACATTCTGTGAATAGTACATCATATGTAGAGAGGGAACTTCCAGAGAAAACAAAAAAATGTAGTTTATGTCTTTACATTCCACATATATCATGACTCCAATTATACCACTGTTTTGATGATTTCAGCACATCAAGAAGTGAAATTACCTATACAAAGGTAGGCAACACATGTAACTTTATCAAATTACAATTTGAATGCTCAATTGGCTTTTTTTTTTTCCTGTATTACATTGTTTCATGAGAGCTTTAACAAGTAAGATTTTTTTAAGCAAAAACTACACTAACGGAAAACAAATGACCTTTGCTAACAAAAGCATTGCCAATGTCAAACTACTTGAACATTCAATTTGGATTGCCGATGTTTTTGCATGGGGTGGACCACATTTTAATTAAAGGAACTTCATGAATGCTTCCTTTCCTGTTTGCAATGACATGGACTGTCTTTTCTCTCATCATGAGCACATGAGCTAACTAGGGGAATGTTTACATGGGAAAATATTAGGAAACTATTTTATGAATTTGCAGTTGTTTGATGCATACTAGCAGCTGGAAACATAGAGGAAACTGTTGTCTTTTGGCAAGCTAGCTTTCTGTGAATCATCAGTCAGTGCTCCAAGTACTCTGGGGGTCCACAGGAGTAGTTTTTGAGAATCCATTCTTTATCATTTGCTAAGATTTTGATCAGAGACATCCAGATATAATTCCTAGGAACTAAAAGAAATATAACACAAGAAGTAGAGAGTGTAAAGTATTGCAATGTTAGTGGGAACACATTCTCAGAAGGTGTAAAAACTTCCTTGTTTCTCATCTTTAACATTATGAAGCATTGCGGGCTAAAAATCTTTACATGTAATTTATGTTAAAGTTTTGTATGCTAACAGTATTTCATCAAGCCTTCCAGAAAGCATTGCAAAAAATTCAATTAACACAGCCTTCATGGGAAAGAAGAAATATCATTCAGTTTTTCAGGTGAGAAAAATTAAAATAGAAAGAGAAGTGATTTAAAGAAGGACTCACAGCAAATCAGTGTCAGAGTGGGAAAAGAATTAGGAGTTTTCCTTATGGATTTCCCTATTTTAATAAAAAGCTTCACAATAGTGAAAGAAAAAAAAACCTGTGGTGGCATCAATAAGGTGCAACTGATGCCTGTGCTCCTATGGTTATAACTAGATCAAATAGAAAGCATTTAAAACTAAAGTGAAGGGCCTAGCAGCACATTAGAAACATCTAGTCAATAGTCTGCTATCAAACAAAATTTAACTTATTTTGTGATATACAAACCACACCAAGAAAAATACAGCACAAATCTATGTCTTATCAAGTTACATTCTGTGGAAGAACTCAGATACATATTCCACAGATGAAAGGCTAACAATTCATATAAGAAGCAGTTGAGGGAGCTGGGTTGTTTATCATGGAGAAAAGGAGACTCGGGGGACATTATTTACTCTTTGCAACTGACTGAAAGGAGGCTGTAGCCAGGTGGGGGTTGGTCACTTTCCCCAGGCAAGTGACAGGACAAGAAGAAATGGTCTCCAGCTGCTCAAGCTGCTGTTCAAGTTGGATATTAAGAAGAATTTCTTCAATAAAAGGACATTAGAACGGGCTGCCAAGGGAGGGGGTGGAGCCACCATCCCTGGAAGTGTTTAAGAAAGGACTGGATGTGGCACTTGGTGCTATAATATGGTGGACAAGGTGGTGTTTAGTCAAAAGTTGGACATGAGGGTTTTGGAGGTCTTTTCCAACCTCAGTGATTCTATGATTCTCTGATTTCTCATGAGGATCTTGTGGAAGAACTCATAGGTTCTCTTTTTAAAATTACATTTACATGCATATATAGCTACGTTAAAAAAAAATTGAGAACACTGTATACTACTACTCCTAGTTCAACTGTAAAAAATAATTTTAGATAACTTAAGTCTTTTGCAATAAGCATTTTTCTTGAGATTTTTACTTTCTCTAATTAAAAACCGAAGGACTTCGGTTTATTAAACTTTGGCAAAAATGTTCAATATTTGCAACATGTGGAACATATTTTCCTAATTTTGAAAGGAACTTAGAGCATGTAGGGGTTCCACCAGGAGCATTGCCAGCAAGTCAAGTGAGGTGATCCCTCTCTTCTAGTCAGCCAACATTTGGAGTGCTGAGTCCAGTTCAGGGTTCTTCTGTACAAAAGAGACATACAAGAGCCAGTCCAGCAAAGGACAACAAATTTTTAAGGGATTGGAGCATCTCTCCTGTGAGGAAAAGCTGAGAAAGCTGGGATTGTTTAGTGTGGAGAAAAAAAGGCTCTGGGAGGTCTCATCAATGTGCACAAGGATATGAAGGAAAGGGGTAAAGAAAAGGGAGCCAGGCTCTTTTCAGTGCTGCCCAGAGACAAGCAGTAGGCACAAACTGAAACACAGGAGGTTCTGTCTGAAGACAGGAAATGCTTTTCACTCTGAGGGCTAGAAAACTAAAGGTGATTGCATTAGAAAAAACCTGAAAGAGCAAGTGAAACACCAAATAGTAGGGGGCAGAGGATGGACAAGTAGGTGGGTATTAAACAAGAGCAATAAATACGGAGGGTGAGAAGATAACATCAAGGAAGAAGGGAAGAGAAAACTGATCATTAGGAGGAAAGAAACAGTGGGCTGCCAGCCCACAGGACACAGAAGTTACTTGGTGGCAATGAGCAGAGGAAAGGTTCTGGGAAGCCCAGCAAAGGGAAGTGACACACTGGCTCCCCGATGAAAGGAAAGGAAAGGGCGAGGCAGGCAGGACAGAGGATCTCAAACTGCTCCTGGTCATTTTTTTAAGATCAAAGAATGGCTGTGTTCTGGGAGGACCAGAAAGCCTTTGATGTAATGGTAGTTTTGGCAAGACACTACAGAATCAAAGCAAGAGGAAAAGAAAGTATTAACCCTTCCATTCAGTGTTTCCTTAACATTCATACAAACAAAGTATGAAAACTATGAAATAGTCTCAAGAGCTAAAAGCAAGACTTACTTATTGATGGAAGGCACACAGAGAGAGACAGAAGGGGAGAACAAGCACAAAAATGCATGGTGTCAGGCAGTCGCATAATCTCTCTACAAAATGCATTTGGTATTGTTATCCTTCCAATTCTTTTAAATTGGATGATAAACCATAAAACTGATGCAAATTTGAGCCCGCTACTACAGGAGAATAATCTAATAGCTTTTACATTGCTGAGCGGATTCAAAGAGAAATCTGTTTTACTGGTATTCAAAACCTTACTTTCATGAACATAAAAATGCATTACAACAAAATGCATAAATGTTCACACTGAACCAAAAAATTCATATTAAATAACAATTTTGCTGAATACTTACAGCATTACTGACATTAACCTAGATTTATGGACATTGTAACAAAAAAGCTGAATTGTATCCAGGAAAGTCTGATCCAAGTATTCTAAGAAAGTGGTAACCTCACTCTGGGTTCTCTACTAAAAAAGCAACAAGCTGTTTTATTGATCATAGGATATAGCATGCATATGTTCACCGGAACAACTTCAGGATGTGGTTGATTTCAAAATAAATTTTGCAGTCTTCTATGTCAGACTAGTACTAGTAAGGCAGAGGAACATGACTTGCAGCTTATGCTCACGAAGAACAGTATATACTTTATAGAAACCCACTAAAATCCCAAATGTGTTTGGGACAGTAGCAGTGTGCACCTACAAAATGCATCCTGACATCTTTATGAGAAATAAATACGCTTTCCATTGTAGCCTCATCTGAGAATACAATGCAGATTGTTTTCCCCCAAAAAATCATACACCTTTCTCTATAAATAATAGAGAGCCAAATCACTAAAGTATACTCAAGAATAAAATAATTCATTTAATTGAAAGATGAATCAAATTCATTCTCTCAAAATGTCAAACTAAATAACTGATTACTAAAGTAATTAGGATATTTACTTGTTAATAGCTATTAAATAGCTATGAAATAATTAAATTCAGTTTAATTAACAGCATTAAACCAAATTAAAAAGCCAAACAAAACACAATCTCTAGATACTCAAAATCTCAGTTTTGCCTATACTTGTTACTCCTCCTGGCACTCTTCAAGAGTTGAAAGATTATTCCAGAAAACATCCATGTTCTTCAACTCCATTTATATCCACTAGTGAGTCTGTCTAACAAACCTTGTTCTTCCTTACCTTCCAGCTTCTGCTCCTGACCTGCACAACTTGCTGGAGCAAGAAGTGGTGTACCTATCTATCGACTCATACAGCAAAATTGATCTGATTGAAAAAAAGAGCCAAAATATCCAAAAGCTTCTTCTAAATGGGTATATTTGTTCTCAGGCTCCTTAAGGGAGTGATCAGATCATGTGTAATATCTTGAAGGAGATTCATAATAATGGCACTTTCCTCTGGAAACAGGAGCTGGCTAAGGAAATAGAAGACTCAAGAAGCTGCCAGGTACTGTAGACAGGAGGAGATGGAGCTTCCAGCTCAAACAGACTGCTGTGAGGAGAAGGAGCTGAAAGGGCTCAGAGAGAGGCAAGGGACCTCCTTGTTTGCTGCAACCCACAAAATCATTGGATTTTGGAGTTGGATTAAGCTGCACCTGGAAGGTTAATTCACCCAGAGCTGAGTGGAATCTGAAAGGTTCTTGTTACATTTCTTTCCCAATTTTTTTTTTTTTTTTTTAATTATCTAAGTTGGCAAGTTCATCTCATGGCCACTACAACAATTCTACTGGCAAGTGCAGGAGTTGGAAGTGCGTACATTGTAGAAAAAGGGAGAACAGTGGGATAGTATGATAAATAGGTCATCCTTTTCTTCTATTTGAACAATAACTTACAAATCTTCCTTTCTAAAGCTGGAGACACTGGAAGTATAGAAGGGAGAAAAGCTCCAGAAAAAATAGAAAGAAACATTTGTCACAAAAAAAGGACTGAATGTGCATGACATTGGGGTATTTGCAAGCAACTGTCCTCAGCCTGTGTCAAAACAGCTCTGGGAGCAAGAAGGACAAGAAATTTACAGGCAGCTTAACTCCTGGTTTGTGAGAAATGGATGTCAATGGATAAATGCCTGACTGGTTGCCATGTAAGCAAAGCATGAATAAGAGAAGGTCCTGAACAGAATTAATGTCCTGTCAACACCTGACACAGCACCATGTGAAGTGCCAGGACACTGAATGTCAGCGTTAGCTTCCTGTTTCCACAAGGCAGGTGTTGCAGCACAGCACTCTGATTTCCAAAGGGCCTTTCATGACTGAATGAAAGATTTTTTTAACAGATTGAATACATTTAAATATATGTTTGAAATCAGAAACTGTTTTCACAGATGCAGAGACTATCAGAAAGAATAAAGTAATAATTTGCACAAATAAATTTTAGAAGTTTATACTTGCAGCATTGATATTGTCTCAGAAGTGGTTTCTTTAGATGAAACTTTCTGGATTTCTCATGAAAAGAAACTATGGGCCTAATACATACAATTTGTGATATCTTATTTGACATTCCTACATGAAGGGAAAGAAGAATTGTTTCAAAATTATAGGGCAAACTGAAACTCATTCCAACTATTCCACCCGACAGACTTACTACCTTGGGACATCTGGAAAATGCATTCATGGCATGTACAGGCATAAAGTTTTGTTCTTCCAACTTAATGTCATATCAAATTATATTAATTAGTGGTTAAAAATACATTCCTTTACTCTTTTAGTTGCAGCATGGATATGGGCAGATGAACTGATTCTGTCCTGCACCCTTCTGACCAAACAAGTAAGCACACAGAGTAGTCACTGAAATAATTAGATCTATCACATTGACCTCAACCATTAGAAGTTAGAAAAATAACATCTTTTGTATGGATAAAATCTACAGCATTTCTCTTCCCAGGGATGGGATGAGGACTGAACTGTATAGAAAAGTGACAACACTGAAATACACTGTATTTCATATAATCAATACATGAATACTGTAGTAAAAATCTACATGGAGAGCTGCAGTGCAAAATTATCACATCTTCTCTTAAAAGTAAAATGACAGTTAAAAACCCAGAACTGCAACCTTTTTAAAAAAATATATAAATAATATTTTCATAATTTAGACAAATTATCATCAATGTAATTGGGATTGGTTTGGAAATTAATTTAAGAAACTTACCATTTCTAAGGCCATAATACGTTCCTAAAAGCAAAATACAAGATGCCATTAGAAAACAAAGAATATAAACACAGTGTAAGTCAAAAAATGATGAATAGGATTAATTTTGGGGTTTTGGTGGTCTCATACATACAGTTTTTTGTAAAAGACTCACTAAATAGGAACTTTTGTACTTCACTAGATGTCTTTACCATACCATCCCGCTTAGAAAATTGCCCCAAAAATAAGAAACCACCCAGAAACAAGGTGAGAAAGGATTTGACAAAAATTACTCCACAATATATTTTTTCAATTAGTGCATTAGGTTTTCAATATTGCTTATTTTACTCTTATATATCCCAAAAAATTATTTCTTTTTTTGATCATCTCTGACTGTAAATCTAGCATGATTTGAAATTCATATCATCTTATCACCAGGCTTAGTTTTCTTTTACGCATTTCCTTAGAAAACTAAAAAGTAAATTCTATATCATTATTCTTTCATCTAGAAATAGCTCTGAATAATGTTTTATTAATAACAGGATGACATTAGTCAAACAAATAAAACAAACCTGTGTCAGTTTTAATCCAGCACAAAGTACAGAGAACCCAGAATTAGCTAATTTACTGTATATATTTCAATGTTCTTTTCCGTTGTGAAGAATTTTTAAGAAAAATATGAAGTTAGTAAAATCAAGATAGTGTACTCTGGTACTATATCCTAAGTATGGTGTTTTAAGCTATTTGATGAAACATATATTCAAGTGTTTAGGTGAGTCCACATTTAGAGTACATGACCATTAAGATGTTACAGGAACTCTAATCTTAGTCAAATATTACTCAATTTTTTCTCAGGCAAGGTAGTATGCCACCTGCTAAAGTCTTTATTCTTCCTTAGAAGCAAGTCTGAGATACAGATTATTTCCATGCATCAGAACAAACTTATGACAAGAATTATTATATTGAAAACTCAGACATTTTTATTCTGTTTGCTCCTCCACAAAATTGCAGTGGCAAACACTCATATTTATTTAAAGATTCTGCAACAAAGTACATACTCATTACCATTAAAAAAATAGTATTTACATATCTCATAAATTTCTAGTGATAATGCACATCAATTCAAATAATTTTTTTTTTTAATTTAAAGAGGACTATTTTGAAAAAAAGGTATTGGAGTGAGGATGTTTCCAATGATAGGATAAAGAGTGTTTTCAAAATAACTCATGGGTTAAATAAAGTGCATGATATAGATGCCAAATTCTAAAAGTATAATAAACCTTACAATCTCGGCAGATAATTTTCTGGACTAGCATCTAATGTATTAGGAAATTTTCCGTGGATAATTTATACAGCACTTGACTGTGAAAGCATGGATTTCTGAAGGGAGAAAAAACTGCTATCAAGCATTTGAATATGAAAGAACAGGAGCCAGAGCACTACAATTCACACACTTAACCAGAACTGCTAGCTAGGGAAAGGAATAAAGCAGTTTAATCAAGAACATGACAGTCGGGCAGGCACATAGAGCTATGCAAGACACTACTATGATGCAACTTCCTGCAGTCTAAAATTACTCCCCATTCAATCAGAAGTAATATCATTAGAACAATTTGTCAACCATGAAACTTCACATGAAAGCAGATGCAGAATTGCTTCACATGAAAGGAGATCTTTTTACATTGATGTAATTAGATATGCACCTGTGTAAACTGCTTACGCAGACAAGCTCTCAGCCTTGTTGAACTCGAGCTGCCAGAAAGCCAGGCCAAGATTTTTGTTAGAACAGGAAACAGCTGGATTGGTGTGTTGTGCAACTTTTGGGTCTTGCAACTTGTCTCTTCTAACTGGATCAAACTGTTTGTACACTAACTTCTTTGATACCTCTAGCCCTCAAAATGCCTGCTATTTATTATATGAGAAGAGAAGGCTTATCTTCAAACAAACTCCTATGGTCAAAACTCAGGTCAATACATAATGTGATTTTCCTTATGAGCCTTATCTTCATCAATTTCCCTTACACATCAATTCCCCTTACACCCCCTTTCAGTACACTTACAGAACGCTGACTCATTGATACTCTTCATATTGCATGTAAACTTTTTTATGTTCAAATTGGGTATTGTTTGTAGCAATTTGTTGTTAAAATTTACTTTTTTTCTTTCTGTATCCCGAAGAATGCACACATTACCCTCCCTCACAGTCTCCTGACCCTCACAAGTCAGACATTCCAGCCTGTTTTTGCTTTCTTAGCCATTTCAAATTGAAAGAGTATTTTTTCTTTGACTGCAATGCTTAGCACAAACAGCTTTACTGCTAGATGACATACAATAAGGATTTATAATATTGTATCAGGTCCTAGAAAATACTGAGTGGTCCATTCTTCCTCAGAAAGGTGACTATGAACATTTAGTGCTTCAGAGGCTTTAAATACTTACTTGGAATACTTTATTTTCAGTTTCATTCAGTTTTACAATAGAAAGTAACACAGCCCAGAAAATTTAACCCAACCAATGAAAAAACTCAGCAGTGAGTATTACCAGCTATTGGGTCTGTATATTGTCTGCATATATTTCCAAATCTGAATTTAAGCTAGAAGGCAGTTCAGAAAATCATAATGCTGTAATACAATATGGTAGTTTAAAGAAATTTAACAAAACAATGTAGCTAGTTAATTGAGCAGAAAATATACCTGGAGAGCTCCCACTTCTTCTTCTCTTCTGTGTGTCTTCTCTAGTAGCTCTGCAAAATGAAAAATGGAACTTGTAAATTCAACTTCCTGTCTCATGGCCTGATAGAAAAAATATTGTGTAAAACAGTCATTGAGTTTTTTATTTTACAGATTTCACAACACCCCTCTTCAGCTGATCAAATAATAGATTAAAAGTGTCAGTGATATGATTGTTTCCAAGCATGGGCTGTTGAGGTAACTAAAAAAACAGCCTCAAGAACACAGTTTGACTGGGGGGAAAAGAGCTTTAAAATTCACAGATAAACTTTTCTATACTGAAATAAATCTTCTGGTGGATTTTTAGAACTGAATAAAAAAAAAAATCAAAGAGATTCTGCCTAAAAATTAACTAAAACTGGCTGTCAAAGCAATGCAATTATATATGAAAAGTTACTGTAGAATCCTGCAGACTATTTTGACTCACACTAATTACCTGCTCTCAGTAAAGTGGAACAATTTTGCTAAGGAAAATAATTCACTGTTACAAAATATTAGAAAAGTTTGTTACAGTCTTTACAAGATAAAATACTAATATCTTGTATAGTCATGTGTGACAATTATAGACATTGGCACATATATGCACATTAATTTTTTTTAATTCTGTGGCTTATGAGTTGCTTTTCCCTTTTACTTCATTCACCTAGTTTTATGATTAAAATAATGTTTTTGATAAATTGTAACATATTTAGAATTCTCGGACCTTGAAGTTATAACCTCATAAAGAGCAGGAAAAACAAAAAAAACATCCTGCAGGCTTGTGGCTATTTCAACTATGAGAAGTTCTCATGAGTTTTGCATGAGAAGAGCATTGCTTTATCTAAACCAGAGACTGACTTTGAATTCAGACATGCTCCAGTTTGCTAGCAATTAGGAGCATTAGGAGATTATGAAACTGCCTTGACAACGTCAGAGGACGGAATTCTGACTGTCAATTTCCTCAGCATCCTAGTACAGAACAGCTAACTGAAAGTACCTGTGTTTGCCTCCATAAGAAATAAACTTTATTGATACTTACACAGTCATAAAGATAAGCTTCAATGATTTCCAATAGCAACTACATAAAATATTCTACTGACATTAGTCATCTTTCCTTTAAATCTCTGATCTCTTCTCCTTCTCTGTGAGCACCCAAACCCTCTTTTTTCATAGCTTATTATTAATTTCTGACTGCATGTGGATTGAGACGTATTTCCAAGCACCAGTCCTTTAAGAGATGTAGATACCATGTAAAAAATTTTAGTTAATTGTTTCACAAGCTGAGAGATCGACTTGCTATTATTTCTTCTTAACTTCTATGCCATTTTTTCCAAATCCTTTCTTAAACTTAGTAAAATTACCATTTCTTCAGTTTGTTTTGGTGCATCTGTGTTTTTCTGGATTGTTCTTTGGTATGCTTTTTCAGTCCAGCGATCCAACTGCCACATAAATTACTGTAGCCAAATGCACTGCCATCAACATTAGTACAAGAATTTTGGGTTGAAAAGTAGCTGTCCTGTTTGCTTACTTTGGGTATATTCCAGTATTAGATGTAAGCTGATAAAAATTGGTATTGTAATACAAGCTTTAAAAAAATTTAGGAGCAAGGAATAAGTTATGAGGAAAGGGTGGGAAATGAAAAATTCATCCCCATGTCCCATCTGACCAAAACCCCTCAACTATTATTACTTGACTTTGGTGTATTTTCGTTCTAATGTAGTAATTAAGATTCTACTGTATAGACACAATTGTTCTAAGTGAAAAGGTCGCTATTACAAGGTTCCTTTCAAACATCTTCTACAAAGGCAAAATAAGTTGAACTGTTTTCTGCTAACAGTCTCTAGATTTGAAAGCTCTGCATCTCAAATTAGGGTTATCTAGAATTCATTTACTTTATTCTACCCCTGCCAAAATCAGCTGTCCTGCAGGATGCTTCACAAAACTCTGTCCCTGGAAGGGCAGGCAGGTGTTCAAGTTGTGTTAACTGACAAAATATACACCTGTACAGAGCCATCCTTTATGAACATATATCCAAAAATCAAGTTCTGCATTTCAACTGATGATTCCATTAAGTATTCTATGTGAAATAATGACATGTTTTCTCCAAAGCTGAAGTAAAAAAAAAAAAAAAAAAAGAAGCCATGTATACTAAACAGCTATACAAAAAGTCATATATAGCACATTATATCATTCCTCTGGACATCATTTACCATGACAGAATAACTTTGCTTACTTGATCTGAAAAGCTCTGTTGAGTTATTTTATCATTTGTACAATACTTTCCATATTTAAGTTCCTGTGCGAACTTAAATATATGTTTTATGCTTTAAGTCATGTGCCAGGAAATAATGTTGCAATAAAGTTAAGACAGAGAATGCATTGTGTCTGCAACAGTGCAAAGATGGTCACTGGCCCTAGTGGAAGCTCCTGTCATCCATCCCATGAAAAGCCTCTGAGTTTTTCCAGTTAAAATTCTGTTAGTAAAAGAAGTTGCACAGTGACAAGGGTTGCTACAACAATCCTGCTATCATCTTCTTTCAAGGTCTAATGTAACCACAGGGTACTTGCGGATTTTTCAAAGCAATACATCATTATTCTCATGGGGCACAGAACATCAATTTATAAATTTACTAGAAGAAATAGCATTATTGAAAAAGGCACCTTTAGGCATTGATGGCTCTTCTCAAAAGATGAATAATAGATGGAAAAAGACAAAAAGTGAAATGAGATGTAGAAACAAAGATATTCATCAATATATTCCCTTTTTATTTCTAGCTAAATATGAATCTTGCAATCCAATAAGGGACTATAAGCTAAAACTATTAAAAAATCAGATATATTTCAGATGTTTAAAACCTCACAAAATCAGCGGCAAGCTCAGGACATGGTCTGCAAAATTAGGGATCATACTTTTCTGCAGCCACACAAAAACAATTTATTTACAGTGCCTAAATTCCAAATCATGTAAAGGTTATATCTTGCTGAGCTCTGCATCAGTAAAGACCAACTGAGTGTCCTTGAAGTTACACTACAGTGACTTAGATGTGACTAATCAAACTTACAGGAAAAATATAGGTTATGATTTAAAACAGTCTGTCAGAATCATTATCTCTAGCAGTTTTCCTGACACTGAACCACCACAGTATGTTTCAAAACACTGCAAATACTAAGCTGGAGGTGAATATTATAAATTCCATCATACCACACAGACAAGTGAGGGGAAAAAAGGCTTATTTGAAAAGATTTTTCACACACAGACCCCCCAGTCATAATTTTTACTACTTTTACATGAAAAGTGTCAGAAAATAGATTTAAGAGCAGATATTTATTGATTGAAATGAGTAAAATGCAACAGTACTATCTTATTTATTCTAGCTGATCCATTAACATGCCAATAACTAACTAGAATGTTAAAACTCTTTTATGCACTAAAATATTCAACTCCTTTATCTTTGTGCTGAGTATAACAAAGGTGGCAAACAGGACATTGACTTTATATTAACTGGAGCATCAATTTCTTGATTTCAAACACTGCATGACCTCCCATTTTAGAAATTGAAGATAATGATAGACAACATTCCTCTTTACATTCTCAGAGAAGATTGACATGCCAGAGAAAAATCTGCAAATTGGACCAACAGCACATTTTTATGTGCATCTTGTTCTAGCCAAGGAGAAGGTGCAAATACGGAAGTGCACACAGAGTCAATTCTTATAGCCATAGATATCTACTCATACAGTGAAAAATCCTAAAATGTGATTCAGTGATGAGTACATTCACACAACAATTCAGTTTTGAATTCATAGGTAATATGCTGTAAACTAGCCTAGATATCTTCAGGCTATGGGTAGGTCTGACTGAATACTCTCACCTCTCCCTAGCAGTTACAGATCACACAGGAAAATAAAGAACAACTCACATAATACAAAAAATACAGCTACTATGTGGCACTAAAGCAAGAAATCCAGGTTACTACCAGAAAAGGATGGCAGTTTGGAAAAAAATTGTCAGCATAATTTTTGCATCACCAAGCTAAAAAAAGTTCTCCAAAATACAAGTCAGGGCTTTCAGTTATATATTTGCAAAACCACTTTGGATTTCCCAAAGTTTGTAACCCTAGACATTAAGGTTTTAAGTTATATAAGTGAATATCAAACTCTTGAGAAATCACTTAATTAGACACCCTGATCACATTACTTTTAAATATGCTTAGATCAAAAATTGTAAGGCTTTTTTATGTCAAGTATTTCCCATCATTCTCACTTCAAATATGCATCCTACAGCTTTCACTCACTGTTTGGATATGCTCCCCACAAAACTGCTGAACAGATACTACAGCATTCCTGCAGATGCATAAGGCAGCCAAGCAGGTTTCCATCAAGCATGAAGGAATTTTCAAGCAGCTGAATATATCAGTTTCTCTCAGCTAGAAATTACTTATCTTGCTCACATCTACACAGCCAAGTTTTATCACCTACCACTTACAATTTTTTCCCTTCACACAATCAATCTGACATGAAGGCCCTATTTTCAGAGTGAATCAAGAAGTTTCTAGCTGAACTAGTGTAACCAAAGTGTTTCACAAGATATATATATATATATATATATATATATATATATATATATATATATATATATATATATATATATAAATTCATGGCCAGTAAAGGCAGAACAACTGCAGTTTTGCCCTGTACCTGTGTTAAGTTGTGATGAATGACTTCACAGTACTGTGACAACTCTCACAATCCAGAAACACTCAATACTAAAGGATGCTTCAATGAGGCTGAAGCTTCCTATTGTCAGGCCCAACACCACAAATCACCCTGGCACTAAAGCAACTGAGATGTAAAATAGTAGCGGCACCTGCTTCACACTATTTTAATTGTAACAGTACTTGCAAGCCATTAAGGGAATTTCTACATAACCATATTATTATCATCTTGAAAGAGCTTTAGAGAAATAGGTATCTCTTAGAACATTAATTTTTGCTAGTGTGGAACAAGGTCCATACATTATTTGTATTTCAGAATGTGTTTAGGTAGTTCCAAGCAAAATTTAAAAAAAGAAAGGAAAAAAAAAAGTCTCAAGTGATTTTTACTATTGATTAGAGCTTTCCTAGTTCATTACCAAACTATTATATTAATATTGAGCACATTCCACTGTCTTCAAAGATTTTAGTTCAGTTCCCACCACTGCAAGTAATGCAATACTCATGATCACCAAGACCAAAACAGCTGTTTATCTGTATCTAAATCAAAAGTTCTCTCATCCACATTGAAAAAGAGCTTGAGACTTAAAAGAATACCATTTTTAAAAAGTAAGAATATTTTGAAATATTCTTTGCCTGTTAAGCTCCTAGCAATTTATTAGCTACTGTAGTTGTTAGCAAGTTACATAGTCAAGATTTCAAAATAATATACTTCATAGAAAACTTGAACTTTTTTAAAATTAATTCATTCTTTTGATAACTTTTAGGGATACACTTGTATTTTTACTGTGTAAATTCAAAGCAGATTCTTCAACCTACAGTGATACATTGGCTTACCCTAACATGAAGCAGCAACCTAATCATAACAGAAGAAGAAATGGAAGAAAAGCGTCAGAACTTAAAAGAGAAGGAAACAATTAACTGTTCAGATTCCCTAAGAGACTTACCACTATACTAGAAACAGAACTGTTTTCTTTCTATTCCCTGAGGTTTAGGCAGGCCTGATATTTTGTAGCAAAACTTTTAAAGGTTCACATCTCCAGTTTGGCCTTGTCTATATTTCTCTATTTGCACAGAAGTTAATTACTATTGGGGGGAAAAAAGAAAAAAGGATAGCTTATAGAAGGGAAATGTAATCATTTAAGAGCTGTGTGGGACATCAGAGAAGTGTGATTTAATATTCTCAGAGAATTTCTATTCAAGTTATACTCATGACTTTTAGAAGACTTCTAGGAATGAATGATACATTACTGGCTTATTTCCCTTTCACTTTGATTGGTAATTGATATAGATCATTCACTTATGAATATCTCCCACACTACTTTTAGAAAACCTCTTCCAACTTTTTACTTGTCCCAAGAATCAGTCCAAAATTCTCCTCATCGGTTTTATAACCTCTCTGTATCTGTTATTACCTGAACTGCTACAGTGTCTGCCTTACGGTGAATTCAGAAGTTCAAGAATGGATATATATATATATGTGTGTATATATATATGTACATATATATATATATATATTCAAATGCACAGCTTAAGTACACAAGATACTTGGCCAAGTTGCTGTAACCTCTTCTACAGTCCAAATATGATTGCACTGGAATAGTTTGTCTGAATATGAGATTAAATATATTCAAAAAACTAAACTAGAAGGTTACCAATTTAAAAATTATAGGTCCCAATGTGCTACTTTTTAAGAGGCCTTTATCAAAAGAATGAGAAGGTTTTTTTCCCAAAGCTTACATGAGATCTTTTAGTTCTATTCCTGGCTCCCCTCTATTCCTGGGAAATTTTCTGTGCTTCATTTGAACATGGCTAAAGAAAATATTTCTCTATCTTCTGACGTGAAGCTCTAACAAAGTGCACTGAAATCCACGCAAAATATTCCTATGAACTTCCTAATGAATACAAAAGGTGACGACAGCCCAAAACTTCACTACGTCTTAGCAAATGCCTAAGCTATGAGCTGGGAGAGAGAGCATGGCTATAATATTTGTTTAGGACCATACTGATTCCCAGTTGAAACTACTGTAGGAGGTTGTGAAAATAGATGAAGTTAACACATCATGAAGCAGCAATAAGCATTTTGTTGTTTTGCTTTGAATGACACTTATGTACCAGTGGACATGCTGTAGAGGATTCCAAAAGCTCCTGAGGGACCTTGAGGCTTCTAGTTAAAAACAAAAAAATCACTAAAGAACAACTTTCCAAAACAGGCATCACCTCCTAGATGCTTTAGTAAGTTGCAGTAAGTTTCAATAGGAAACAGTGATAGAGACAAATAAGAAGGCTAACCTTGAAGTGATAAATGTGGCAAAAAATTAGACCATTGATGTCACAGACACTGATATAGGAGATTTCATATTCCTGACAATGAAAAGCTGCTGCTTAAGTTTGAGACGAGTTGATTAATTAATGAGTCTACCTAAAACAGAAATCTGCATTTAAATCTCACAGGTCGTTAAAGATCCTGTGACGAGTGTCCTTGCACTACGGACCTTAACCTGCTTCACTGCTGTAGGATGATACCACAATGGCTTTTCTTACTGAAAGCCTTTACTAAGCCATGATTCTACTGACAGAAAAAAAACTACAGCAGGCTAGAATTTTCTTTAAACCTCTCTTTAACAATTTCTTTAAAAATGCATTTAAATACACATATTTCACAGTAAATTAATAATTCAGAAATAAGAACTTTCTTGTCTGAAAACAAGAACTTCAGATATCAAGAACGATACAACCGAAAAAAAAAAACCTCCAAACATGAATAAAATCATGGAAAATTGATCCAGTAAAGCAAAAAGTTTATCTAAAAGGCATGGCTTCTGCCATGAAAATTAAAATGGGACACACACCAAATACCAAAAATGCAGTTGACAATTTTTTTCCGATTATTTTTAATTAATGGCTTGGATAGCTGGTTTGGAAATGGCTTAGGAGTATTGAGTAATATATGATTAGAGAGGGGTACAACTAGGAGACATGGAACAAGGGATGGAAAAGTAGCACTGATGGGAGTGAGAGAAACAGAAGTAAGAATTCTACCTTTTATCTGCAGTGATATTAAATGTCTCCATGAATGGGAAACTGCAATTTGACCCAGTAACTCATGATTAGCTCGGATTTGTGTGTGTGAGCTATCATCACACCTGCTGGTAGCACAGATCTATGCAAGGAAACTGACAATGGCTTTTTCTTCCATAGTTTTGATTAGAAAACCTATTAAATAAGCTGGAAAGAAAAAAAACCAGCATTATATAAAAGAAAAATAAAAAAAAAGAAATGTCTCAAAGCAAGGTCCTCATAATAGCTGACACTTTAAACAGAAAATGCAGCTGAACACCTATCACTGCATATAATACATAATTGTTACAACTCTCTCCTGAATGGAGAAACATTTCCTTTCTGATAATGAATAACATTTTCCAGGAGCACACAGAAAGAAATTGAAACTTAATTTGTTTTCATTTACCAACTGCAAGCTAGAAAGATAATTTGTCATTTCTTGTTTTAGAAAATTATGTTGATATGTTTATGGGCATGGTAGCTATATAAAAATTATGGGATGACATATGTAAATGACAAAGCAGGAAATTGAATGCCACTTGCTCCAGTGAGCTTTCTCTTAATATCCTAGGATTTTCTTGTTTTGATGTTTATCATCCCAACAATATATATGCATATCAGCAAATTTCCTTTTGGCTACATCTGAAAGGCAGCTGCAGATCTTAATGCAAATGCACACAGAACTGATCTTGGACCTATCAGCTAAGGAATGGTCAATGATTAAGGGTACCCATGCTTTTGAAGCAGCTAGTGCAGCTCATTTGAATTGAAGTAACTGGGCCATCCAAAAGAGGCCAACAGCTGCAAGACAGAAAGCATTTCTAGCCAAGGTCACTTGTTACTTGAGATGAGTAATTCTCCCAAGCCTAGAAGTGCATTTCTTAATTGGGCTGTTTGAAGATCAGAACTAAATCCATTTGCAATATTCACAGTATAGGAGAACAGATAATATGGAAAGCTCAGAGATAATGGTCCAGAAATGAAGTTTCTCTACCAACCTCAGGAAAAAAGGGATCTTTTAAGCAGCTTGGATATTTTGTCAGAAGAGTAAAGCACACAAAAAGAGTCCTATCTCCATGGGATTCACTGCTTGCTAAATGCTACTAGATGGCCCTATGTATCACTAGGACCCAAACAGCTTCTGAGAAAACACTTACTTCAACCAAACAAACATACATGCAGAGGTCATTATGTCTCATTGACATCCAACATAATGCAATTAGAAATCATATAACTGTCTATTACACATGCTACAGACGAAGATGCAATAAACTGAGCTGGCAACTATGAAGAAAGCTATAATAGCAATGTTTACTTGTAATTTTTTCAGATGCAGATAGGCTTTAAGTTTATTCCTTGGTGGGACAATCCTGTTTTTCTACTATCCCATGGTAACTGATGATATACAACTGAGACTTACCAGACTTCTATACTTTCACCCCTTTTTCTAGTATAATCTTCCTTTGCTGCAACAACATTTGCTGCCGGCATATTTTTTTGAAAACACCTTAATTGACATAAGGATTGGATTTTTTTCTGTATGACAACCTACTGTTTTAATAATGACAATAAAATACAAACCATAGACAACCTTCAGTATCAAAGTAATATTTAAAATTATTCATGCTGGGTTTCTCTACTCTGTCAAGCTTTCTGACAGCATCTTTTCCAGACCAACACTTTACACACAGTATAATGTCGCAGTGCAACACACAACTGCACTTCTCCTCTACACACTTGATCCTCAAAGTACATTTGTCCCAAAGCACTAGCATGATCAGTAACAGATATTTTCCCATTTAATAAAAACTTGGTTTACTGTAAATGTGTGTCCTTCTGCTGTCTTGATGTGTATTTTCAACACTCGCAAAAAAGTTTACTTGAGCTGAAATAAATTAGTATTACAACTTCTTCTGGAATAAACTCTCTCTCTTGGATCTTGTTTGCTCTGCTAAGGCAGTGCAAACAAAGTCTTTAGAGCAAATGAAAAAAACAGTCATCTCTTACAGGACACAGATTAAAAGCACTGCTCAGAAAAAAGAATAAATTTAGATAATCAGCTTGGAACCACAGTACATATGCAACTTGCACACTATACTTCAGGGCGCACATCAGATGAGAACAGTACCTATGCAACAAATCTTAAGGTACAAGACACCTGATACTACTTTTTCTTGACCTGGTGTTATAAAATATTATTCATATTGGTGATTCAGGCAGAGAAAGAAGCTACCCAGCTTCCAATGACCACACACAATTACAGAGCTTATATAGCTCTGTAAAAATGCCCTGATTACAGCTGATCCTAGTGACACTATGGGCACTGACACTTCCTCCTAACCAGATGCAGCGTGGTTCCTGGATCTGTCCAATACTGTTACACTACTACTCAAGTAAATTAGATTATTACAAGATAGTGAATCATCATCAAAAAAATTTCCAATGAACAAAAAGAAATTAATTACAAAAACCTCATGAGTAGCAACAAATAGAATGCTCAAATTCAATCACACTATATTTGTACATTACCACTTCAGGAAATATGAAACTCTAATTTTGTGAACTAAAAGCATTTTATGTTGCCATTCTTATAGTAAGAACAGGTTAACAAATGAAAAATGTGCAATCATGCAGCTGAATGGCCCACATAATCATACCATTGATTCTCAATTACAGTAAGGATGGAAATTTTCATAATTTAGTAGTAATAACACTGTCTTTATTGTAAATAAGTCTTTGGAAGTCAAAATTCCTTCCAGATAACATTACAGCAAGACTACAAAATACTTAGAGTAATTTTAGAAGTCACACACTGAAGTGTTTTAAAATCAGATCAAAATAGGAGCGGCAGTGTACTATAAAAACCTTAGATTTCAAAATAAAATCATTCCTGAAACAGCCAAAAAAGAAATCTTAGAAAGCTTTCAGTTTTTATTCCCCTCATCATGCAATCTTCCCACAATATCAGAAGCCAGCCTGAAGATGTTATACTATATACATATTGTATATAACTTACATATATCAGAAAGAACAGAGTATTTTTGTATTTTGTATTTTCAAATTTGAGATGTTTTTGCAACAGGTTAGAAATACTTCAATCTTAAATTTCAGATCTTATCCTACTGTTGCTTATTTTCTCTCTTTCACTGTAATACATGAATAGCCCATGGTACTCATTAAACCAGTCTGTGTAGATAAGTCTCATTGACCAAGGATGAAGTATTAATATTTCTCCAGCTTTTAAGAAAATAAGCATGTATATAGTAGAATATTCGCATTCCACTTGCACGTAAGAAGTCACATCAATAAAACATAGCCCAACATATTTATAATCCCTTTAATACACTTGAGAAACACCAGCTCAACATTCCAACAGCTTGGAGAGGAAAGTCCCTTCTTCCTCAGACAAGAGGATGACACGAAGCTATGCAAAACAAACTTACTCCCAAATTCCATGACTCATGGCTCATGTCTTGACAGAAGCAAGGCATCTGAAAAACTAAGTTCTCTGCCAATTTAAATAGGCTTCTGCTAAAAAATAAGCTGGTTTGTAACAGGCATTAAGAACTTGATTGGGAAAACTGTGGAGTGCCAAACAGCTATTAAAGGTCATTGTATTATATTCAATAGCGTCCTAACTTAATTCTGCCCTTTGAGCTCTTCCTTAAAAAAATGTGCTCCATGGATTTTAAGCATGTTGCATTAGAACAAAATTACTTCACTAGGATTTTTTCATTTTATATAGTGTCTTGTAAGAAACGGTATACTGTCTGATCATTTGATTTTGCAAGTAGAAGCAGTTTCCCATACAGACAACATTCCAGCCTTACTTTCAGAAAATTCTGCTCCTAGAATTTCAATTCAATCAAGAAAGTAATGTTCTACAGCTGAGGCATCAAATATAATTAAAATCAGGAAGACAAAGTTTTTGTCCTGCCAGCTGAAGTACATGCCATGTTGATGCAGTATGTACATATGCATGAAGTACATAAATATATATTTCAATGAATCTGTTTTCTTGGGTTTGCACTTGGTTTCTTTTTTTAGTGGTAGGCACCTCAATTCACCAGGTGTACCAAAACAAAAAAAAAAAATCCACAACAAAATCATAAGTGTTAGAATTGTGAAACAAAAGGTGATAAATTTTACATTTAAATGGTTTCCACTAAACACAGATTTACATACTAGCAATATATAATGTTGTACAAAGGTACTGCTCAAATACTCAAAAATAAGTAGTGCAATATGAACATGTGTACTTTAAAAAATAATTCTTAGAGTAGAAAGGTGGTGTAGAATTAAGAAATCCAGCTGAAGAATAGGAGACCAAGCTTTACCCTCACCTGTCTCTTTTTTTTTATACATAACCATGAGCAAGCACATTCTCTCTGACTCAGATACTGTACCTGTTTAAGCAAATAAATAAAACTTTACAGCAACAATATTTACTGTTTAATGACCTGCAACTCAAGTCCTTTAAAATAGGCAGAAGCATCCGAAATCATGCCCTTTACTATGTTATGACTTTATCCTAGAGACATAATAGATGCAGACAAGTAAAATACTGTGAGACTCTCTGTCCACCCCTTTTAAAGAAGATTCAGATATATGTGCCCATTATTAGGTGCCTACAATTTTTTAAAAACTACATAGAGGAACCTGTTATTTAGGAAAAACAATTAGTAGCTTATTGTTCTAATCACTCATACTGTATGAACTGTATAGTTAATTTGCTTGTCTTGCTTGGTTCTAAAACATTTTAAGGATTTTCCCCTTTAACTGCAAAATATTTAAAATATTTAAATGTACCAATCATGGTTCCCATTTTCTTAAAAAAAAAACAAGAAGGAAAAAAAAGATGTTAGATATAGACAGTTATTACCTTGAACATGCTGATCAGAGTAAATATTCAACCTAGGAATTTGTCATATTTAACCCACTAGAAGGAAAAAATGGGTAAACAGATTAAATATCACTTATGTAATTTAATCTTTATATAGAAAAATCCAAAACCAGATAGACTTTCTTTTTTTTAAGAATTAATTTAAAATGTATATACTGTAACTAAAATGATTTTGTTGTATACAGTCAACAATAAGAATTGGTTTTACTGATGACCAATTCTTCTCAAAGTGAGGAATTTTTTGGTACTGACATGGCACTTAAACTTCAATTTTCCAAATACACTATATCATTAGGACTCACTTTAGGAAAAAAAAAGATCTTAGGTCAGCTGAAAGGATATAAAAACTTTTAACATAGCAATGAGCTACACTGAAAATCATATTCTACTACAGCCTAAAAAATTATAGGCAAAACCATTACAACAAGCACTGATTTTGAAAGACATTGAATCTTTGCAAGAGCAAGAGCCAAGATTTTGAATACTTCTTTAAGTTCAAAAATTTTGCTATACTAAATCTTATATAGCATTTTTTTCATTTCTGTTCAAATTTCCAACGTGATTCATTTGTATTTTAAACTAAGATGGCTTTGACCAAGGGAATAGGCACAACAGGAGAGGAACACAGAGCCCTTGGTTCAGTTTATATCCTATAAGACAGCATATTATTTAAATAAACTGACATCTTCTCAGATATTGAAGAGTTTCTTCAGGATGTCATTGTTACCTAAAGAAGAATAAATGACAGATAGCATGCTCCTGTTACATACTTCTCAGAAAAATACTGAATTTAAGACAAGTGTGGAAGTGCCTGGGTTGCTTGGGGTAGGATTTTTTTGGTTGGGTTTTTAAAATTTAATAGCTGTAAAATGGTGATATCAGTTTGGTATAGAAACATATTACATAGCCTGAAAGCATGACAGCACCTTTGATATTAATTCAAGGAGTCCTGATAAAGTTGTACAGTTGATTACAAGATTCTCTTAATTATACAGTGTTAAATCACTGTTAAGCTGCAATTGTGCTTATAAAGAGTCCAATGCCATCATTTCAACAGCTGTAAAAAAACCCCCAGTTCATAGAACATCATCTCTTTTAGCTTGGTTTAAAGAAAAAAGATAATTTTAATAATACATTTTAATTATTTAATATACACTGAATCCCCATCCCCCAGGTCACTTCTGTTAATTTTGGTTTAGTTTCTGGTATGTGCAGGTAAACCAAGAAATAAATCTAATAAATATAAACTCTTACTGTTAATGAGCAGTACAAACTCACTAACTTAACGGACTCATCATGCTTTCCACACCAAAAAACTGTACATAAGTTTCAGATAATCATCTAAAGTATGTGATTCAGAAGGAAAAAAAAAAACAAAGGAAGTCTTAAAAGCATCTTAGCTACAGTTTGATCCCATCTCTTACCTTCTCTTTTTTACAATGGCAGCCATATTTTTATGAGTGCATAAAAAGATAATGTCAAATGAAAATGGTTCCACAAAACAAATAAATAATTACAGCAATGCATGTCCAGTTAGATATTTCCAGTTTTCCGATTAAAAAAATTCCACAGGGCAGGATTTCTAAATGATTTGGGTTTATTTCCATTCTTCTAAGGCTCTGAACGCAGGTTCATTTTGGCAAAGTTTAAAATAACTTAGAAGTCCTCCCTCCTCCTTCCCCCATCACATTAAAAAAACTAAGCATTATTTAAAGGGCAAGAACACTATTAAGAAGAAATAAATTATTTCAATAGTAATCATATTTCAACTTAATCCATTTTGAAGCTCACTATGAAAACCAAGTACTATAAAAAGCTTCTCTGAAATCCTTGAGATTCCTTCCTGTATGTATGCTTAAAAGAGTGCTCTCTCTAGTTGATGCTCCCATTCACTGTTCAATAAAAGATGACTTGAAAATACCTTGTGATGTTTCTTGTTGCCACAGAAAGGACTCTTTTTCATACAAAGGAATATCATGCAATATATGAGAAAAAGAAATTTAACAAAAAAGAAATAATCAAAGCTGAAAGGGCAGAATCAGGCTTAAAGCTGTCTTCAAAACAGCATATGTACTTTACTATTTAATGAAACATAATAGGTCATACTAGAAAGATTTTACACTGTTTTGATTTTCACTGGTTTCCAATCTCATTCTTTTCCTCAGTTTAATAGCAGATATTGCTCTGGGTCACTATATTTACATTCAATGTACTATACTGTTTCTTATTTTAAATTTCTTACTCTTTCTGCTTTAGTGCTCCTGACTCAAACAAAAATTGGACTTCCTGACTTTAAAATAGAAAAAAAAAAAAGAAATATAATTTGAAAGATTAGGTTTTGTCAAAGCAAAGTTTTACCTACATTTTAATCTACTTTAATATACCAGGCTCTTTTGAGTTTACGTTATCCACAGCAGTTGAATAACAGATATCATTACTGAACCTAACAGAAAAAAAAATTAAAATAAACTGATGTCTTGTTTCAGGAATCACTCCCCAAAATCTTTGTAAATTTTACTTGTTTAATGTGATGAAACTAGAGGTAACTGTATGATTCATAGAGCTGACAACACCACAAAAACCAGCTAAAATGCAAGTATTTCAAAATTTGACTTTTGTATCCTCAAATATAAGACAATGAACAATGATAAATGCATGAGTGATAAACTTAATACATAAAGAAAAACACCACACATTTACCCAGAACAGTTTTGTGCTTGTGACAAAAGCATCTAACATTAGTCCATCACAGCTCAGGACCACAGCTGTTACCTTCCCAAGATTTACTTAGCAGTATATATATATATATATATATATATATATATATATATATATATATATATATATATATATAGCAGTATAGTTATAAATGTTATACCTATATAACAGATTCTGAATATGCAATAATTCAAATGTGATTGTGGAGCATTATTTCAGTAGACACTGAGAATTGATACAGAATATATCCTGCATCACCTGGGACTTAGTGTAAAACAGTTCTCACAGAGTATTTTGAGATAAATTAAATTAGTCATATAAATACAAGCAATGCACCTTCTCTTCTTACATCACTACAGCCATACTAATGCTGTTTCACTAACAAAAAGAACAGATATGGTCTTGCCAAATGTTAGGTCTTATTTTGCTAAACATTTATTTGTTGACTATCAGTATCTTCTCTGAATTAGCAGTATATTATCCTGAAACAAAAGAACTGTGCAGACTTCACATCCACCACTATATAACATAGTATGTCTAGCTTATATACATGTCAGTATATTCCAAGATTTTCTTGTAAAGGCAATTAAAGTAAATCTGGGTTTATAAAACCATTGGGTCCACCCAGGATCAAATATAGACTATCACTGATTTGAATGATGAGCTTTTCAGAGTACACCGTCTGGCTGGATCATATAGAAATAATTAAATGAAGGAAATTTATGCCAGGTCTTGGGTACAATTGCTGACAATGGCATTAAAAAATAATAAAAAATCCTGTTACCTAAACTAATTTTTAAATTGTTCTTAAGAACACCATGGCATGCTCAGTGATTCCAGAATGAAAATTAAATTCTTAGTTAAAAAATGGGAACTTATGCATTTTATTTCCTCAGACCTTTGTCTATTTTCTTAACATATTGAATACCTAGTGCAGTAAATTTAATTCTAAGACCAAAATCACTCCAAGATGAAACACAAAATCCAAGCTGTTACTGAAATATCCCATTGTGTAGCATGCTAGATAAATACCTTGTTAAGCAGTGAACTGCATCCAAAGTACCAATCTGCAAACCTGAAATCAGAAGTCACATCCTCTTCAGTTCTTCTGTATTTCTAAATATTGCTAGACTTCTGAATTTCTAAACTCTCCATCATGATACTCTTACCAAGAATGGAAGACAAATGTAGCTGATCTTGAAGCATTACCAGATAACTATGAAATTTCTGCTACTCTGTAAACAATCCTGAAACTCTGTGCTTCACAACTGTATTTTGTTTCATTCGCTCTTCTCTCATGGATGATTCTCTAGGTTAGCTTACTTGTATTTGTCAGGATTATACCACATGGACAGCCAGTTTATACTACCACAGGTACCACTGTGATAAAGTTAACACTTCTACAGAGATTTGTAAGGAGGTTTCAAAAGCGTACAATACCCCAGGTATTTACAAATGCCTTGGTGAAGGGAAAATACAGAAAAATACATAGTTAAAAGTTTTAGTAGACCTATTTAGCTAATAAAACTTCCTTAAACACAATCATCAACAAAGCAATTTAAATATTTATGCCACCTACTTTTGCTATGTCCACCATAAATCTCTATTTTTATTCCCTCTCCCCAAAAAACCCATGAGTAAATTACATTATCAGATCCACAGAAAGGAAATTAACAACCAATTTCTTGAGAATATGATTTCTCTGTCTGATTTTCATAAGTTTTGATTTAAGTGAACTTAAATTAATGGACTATTTTCAGACCATATCAGGTACTCAGACAAGTGGTTTGTGTCAGTGGCGACAGTCAATCACAACCATGGATATTCATGGTTATTCACAGAATCTGATAAAATGCTCCATCTAAAATCTGCATCATTGCAACAGAAAATATTTTCATTCATTTGATCAAATTTGATTGCATATCTATTTAATTTAGCAATACCTTAAAGGATACTTTGGTGTTTAAAAAAAAAAAGTGAAGGGCTTTTTGATCAATTAAATACATTCTGCCTTCATTTGCTTTATTCCTGTACCTGGGATTTGCCCATAATTTCATTACTGGGTGCCTTAGTATTGTGTAAATACTCCCATTTTTTATGCTTAAGTAAGAAAAGCCAACCAGCATTCTGTATCCTTAATTTAATTTTTTTATCATTTTGATGGATTGCTTTCTCCTTTTGGCTTAACACCTTTTTTATGCTTTTAGCTGTGTTTTCTTTTTCCCCTCTGGGAAAGTAGCTTTTCCAATTTTCATGTTCAAGTCATTTATCCATTAAACTATTTACATGTTTACATTCTTGTATTACTTGCTTCATAATCAAGGCTGGGCTTTTCATTCAGTATGTAAGAGTATTTGTTCGAGATATAAAAACAGTCAGACTCAGTCTTGCACCCTTTTTTTAAATAAAAACTCCTTTTAAACATTTAAATGTATCCCTTGGTGAACAACAGTACTCAAAACTCAGATTAACAGATATACATTCTACTATTTCTCTACCTTCTACAACTTCTAAAAAATAACTGATTTGGTATAATGAAGATCATAATTTCAAATTAAAAAGAAAAATCTAAGCTGACAAGACTGTAAAACAAACCAATTAAATTCACATGGAGATTGTAAATCCATTATTCTTGCATGCACTGTCACATGCACTGTCATGACATGCACATGTCAAAAGAGATAGAAATAAAATTTAAAAACCCCAAGTGATATACAGTATCACTGCTCACCACCAAGCAATGTCCAGCCCCTTCTCCAGCTGTGACTGGCTCCTCCCAGACAACTCTCCTGTGTTTGTACACTGGGAATAAAATTCTAATACATGGAATACACCTCTGACAGTTCCCCCGGCCTGATAATATTCCCTTGCAGCTATTTGTGCACCATCTCACTATTAGAGCATGGAAAACTGAAAAGTCCTTGACTTGGAGTGTAACTAAATCATCAGTGTGTTTTCAACATTACTATCCATATTAAATCCAGAACAGAGCACGTTTCAGCTACTAGGAAGAGAATTAACTTGGTTCTTGCCAAAACCAAGCAGTTTTGTTCTTTGTTGCAATTCACAAAACATTTTCAATAAGTGAACTACTAGAAGCTGTAACTACACTGACTAAAAGTTTACTCTTATCTGAATCTGCATCAATCAGCACAAAGTGACACCGAACAAAATAATGAAAGAGAATAATTATTCTGCCCAGTTATATCAGTATGGAGTCCTGAATAAAGGCCGGAACGAGATTTCGGAAGAAAATCTAAAAGGTGACACATTTCTACCAAAACTGAGGGAACAGAATACAATGAAAGATCGTACCACAACACAGTGAGCTATGCAATAGCAGTCTACAGACTGCCTCAGACTTTTGTATAATCCCTTTTTGCCCAGGTCGTGCAATGTTCCAGATGGTACAGCTGGGAAATAATTTCTATGTCCACTGTGCATGATGTAAGCTCCTGTGTTACTCAGCCACTGTATTGGTTTGAAACGTGGCTGACTGCATTTGCCTTTTTTGTCAGCAAGGGAAAACAAAGCCATAAACGAAACATTATTCTTGGTTAGCACTAGCCCATTGCAATTTGAAATAACTAGTTGATAAAATGACTGTGCCACAGAAATTATAATTAATAGAATTTTAAATTCTTTATCACTTTTATTAGCAAAAATGGAATCTGTAACATACCTCTTTTTTCTCTGTGAACTTCTTCCAAAAGTTTTTCCTGGCTTTTTATCTGTTTAAAGAGAGACTGATGTTCAGTCTCCTTTATCTGTGTAAAGTGCTTGAGCTGTTCTCGGCTCTGCAGCAAGTAGCATCGCAGCTTTTTTTCCTTACTTTCTCTTTCCTTTACCTCCTCACACAGCCACTGAAGCTTAGTCTACATTTAAAACAAAAGGTACAATAAAAAGCAAAGAATTCTAATAAAAATAAGAGGACATAAATGTTCACTGACCAAATTATGTTTGGAATCACAGATTACTCAATTGTAGCTATCCGACCAATAATAATAGGGGGCATTCAGATATATTAAGAGAACATAACTTGATTTTCAAGAGAGCCAAAAGACATATTTTGGTTGATAATTATATGTGCAAAGTGATTTTCTTTTATATTGCTTTATTTCTTTTAAAACGGAAGTATGAATTTGCTAGGGTGATATGGAAATTCACATTGAATTAGTTTACACATAGACACCAAGAGATAGGCCTTCCTTTCAGAGTACCTTTTTCTATTTTATATTGGCAGAATTTAAAAATATTTCCCCTTTCTGAAAAAGTGACATCAAGCCTTTCTAGTCAGCTAAAAGTCAATATTTAAGGTTCACTCAGAGGAGAAAAAGATCTCGTTGATAAGGCTGTGATCAATTTAATAAATCTAGAAGTGATGAAATGGAGTACAATATGGAAACTTCCACACAGTCTATTTAAAAATAAAAGAAAATAAAAGTGGCATTTTAAGCAGCCATTCATTCTAAACTTCCCTCTAGCAGCTAAATAAACTTAGGTTTTCAAAGTATTATTAGGTGGTCTTTGAAAGTTCATTTTAATAATATGTCAGTGTCACTTTTTCAAATGAAGAAAACACTTCCTCCATAACATTTCTCCTTTGATTCCAATCTTATTTCTGTCATCTATAGTGGAAGTCTTCCTTGGTCTACAAGTCTCACACAGACCAGATGCCATAAATAACCTTCTCTTACATGCAAACATTTGCAATTTGTTTGCTTAAGTCAATTTTCCTGTGGCTTTAACCTTTCTATATGAAGCAAAACCACTAGTTGTCTTCCACAGTTTGTGATCTATTTTAAAAATGAGAAATTTACTTCTTTTAAAAGACAGAGGGTAAGAAGCATGCTATGTGTGTGAGCTGAGGGAAAGCTGCAAAATCAAAGGCAAGATTTATGAGTTACAGTCATCACCTTGAAGATGTTCTCAAGCATGTGTGCCCCCATATTATAGGATTTGAAAGCTTCAACGGGGAGAGAAAAATCATTCATTTTCTGAGAATCCAATCTAATACATTTTAGATTGAATAAATACCAGCCTTATTTAAAATAATTTCTAGCCTTGTGATAATGCTGTAAGAGAAACTTAACCTGCTGGCTACATTCTCATGCTTTACTTGTCTAAAAAAATTCGAACCAAATCTAAAGGCTATCACTGCTCTTACCTCAATGCCTTTTTTTTTTGGTGAAAACAATATTGCTATTTATTTTGCTATAGAGATGGCTATTTCTTGTTGATAGAAACATTTGGAAAAATATTCTATCAGCTGAAATAACAGTCTGGATATATCAGAATAATTGCCAAAGGAATGCTTTTGTATTTTTCCTTTTACCCTTGAAGTGCCATTTTAAATGGACTTTCAACTAAATCAGATCCATCCATTCACAGACTCATCCCCTCACTCAACTGTAATATAGGGTTAGGGCTGGAAAGGCTCAAAAGGACCTGAAGGATCATCCAGTTCCAACCCCCTGACACACGTAGGGACACCTCCCACTGCACCATCAAATGCTGGATATTAGCTTACTCAGTAAAATTTCAGGAGGTTTGACTATTACCTTTGTTTCTGCTAACCAGCGATGAGGATCGTTCAGTACTGTTGGTGTAAGGGATATTGCCTATGAAAAAGCAGGTGACAAAGAAATAGACATAAAATGGGAATTAGGCATAGAAGGAAGAAAGTCTTTTCTGCTTACTGGAAATTCATCAAAGAAATACATTTCTTATCAAGGAAGATTAAGCCTAGTGCTTAACTTCTCTCAATACAAATATTTATCCATCAAATTCCTCCTGCTTACCCAAGCTGCAGTGGCGACTTCAAGTAAAGGGTGAAACTTTTCAGAAATCTTAACAATACCTGAAGCACTGGGCAGAGGAACAATATTATAAAGGAATATGCTTACCTTTAAGAAAGAAAAAAATTCATACCAGGACCACAAAACTAACTTTTTTTTTCACATTAACTGTCTAGTCAAAAACTCGCATTCAGAACTGGTTTAAGTTGGCCAGTGATAAAAAACCAAGGAGAATTGTATAAACAGGGATCTGCAAAACCTTATCCAGAAACCAAAAAATCTTCATAAGGTGAGGAACAAGTCCAAGAAGGCATGGTTCAATGATCGAAAATCTGGCAACAACAGCAGATTATAAAACTTATTAAAAAAAAAAAGACCTATCTGTAAGGATACAGAGGAGAAAGCTTGTTTGTCAAATACATTTTCTTAGAATTCTCATCTAGTTTTGTGCTGCAATACCCCAACTCCATGTGTAAGTGGAGAAATGCTGTCAATCATGAAAAAAAAAAATCTATTTCAAAAGCAGCCCAGCTCAGTCAAATGACCAAAAGCAACAAAGTACTTTCTGTTTAAACAGCAAGACAAAAAAAAGATGTAATCTGAGTGTACTCTAGGTTGTAGCTAAGGCTAAAAAGCCACTAGGTCAAGCACTTTTAAGTGCGGCGACAAGCTGAGTCAGACTGTCTGTTCTCTTTATTCTCAGAAATGTACAATGTTGATTTAAGAGGATCAGTCATGTAGAATCATATGGAGGCAGCAAGAGTGGTTTCTGTACCTGAGGAACAAATGAGAATGCTCAGAAGAAAAGCTACAGAGAGACAGGGGTTGCAGAAGAGGTAAAATAGCAAAAAAAGTTCCAGCAAGCTACCAGTTTCCTGAAAATTTGAGTCTCAGTTTTCTGGATACAAGGGCCTGCCCCTCAAAAGAGGGGGGTATAAACTCTTCCCATTTTCAGTATTCAGTTCTCTACATAAAAAACAAAGCATCCAAGTGATTTTTTAACAAAAAATTTCTTTCATTTTCTCCCAGTTTTAAAAGCATTTTAGGTCCTTCCTAAGGATTTCCCGATTCTAGGAACATCGCCTAAGAAAACCTACCTCAAAATTTTGGCTAATAAAAGGTCCTTTCATACAAACAAAAGGAGAACTATTCCTCAAAAAAAGAAAAAAGAAAAAAAGATAGTACCAATTAATGCATGGACAGTCCTTCATAGTATCCTATTCTAATACATAGCAACGTCCCTTTGTACCAGCTAAATGTCCATAATTCTATTAGAATGATTATCTATGCAACAGTGAAAACAATGCATACAAATTCCACTACAAATTTTCATCAAGAAAAAAACCTGCAGCATACTTAAAACTTAAAATTACTTTGAATTTCTCCATGGAGTCCCGAGAAAAGATTTCACAAGCAGCATCAATTTCACTTCCTATCATGGAGAGAATGGATTGCTGTTCCATTTCTAATTGACGCAACTGATCTTTAAACTGCAGTCTGGCCTCACTCATCTTTCTCAAATGATCTTCTTCATTGCTGATCTGTTTTTCCTGGAGTGAAAAAGGAAAAACAAAACAAAGATAAATAATTGCATTAATAATATAACCTATGTCATCAGCCTTGTAACATTCAATCTCATAATCAGACCATACTCAGTCATGCTAAGTTCAGCTCCTTGCCATGGAAAAATAATACCTTCTAAGAGCACTTCTAAGTTCCTCCCTTGGCTCTCCTCATTATCCTGTAAATCAGTTATGAGGAAACTGCTACCAAATCCAAACCCAACAATCATAAAGCCTATTTTCAAACTCAAAATAGATGTTCTAATACAAATCTCCTCATGAGTAGAAAAAAAGCGCAGAGTAAATACTCCCATTATTATCTTTTGCCTTGAATCTGTTGTAGGTATATAATCTCTATGATCAGAAAAGAGATCCCAGAAGGAAAATTTTATTGGCAGTCAGTGTGCTAAAACTACTCAAAGAATATCTCATAAGAGAGTGAGTGGCACTGAGGAAAGTATTTTAGGTTATCAGCTAATGTCAGAAAGTTTATCAAATATATTTCTAAAATTCATATTCTCTTCTTTTATATTTGATAGAACCACCATAAAACCAAACAAAACTGCTGCTAGATTACACAAAATATTGAATTATGCATTATAAATAGTACAGGAAAACCTATCCTGTGAGAATAAGTGAAATTGAAACACACCTATCTGCTGCTGAGATCAGGAGGATGTAATGCAGCAACGGGCAAACACTTTAACAGGCACATTCCAATGTCTCTGAGTTGCACCAAGAATGGTGAGAACAGCAAGGATTTTAAAAATGTATTAACTGTGGACCTCCACAATGACAAGGTACAACTGTTTCAAGTCTATTTGTTGAAAATCTTCATAAACTGCTCTTATGAGACACCAATGCAGAGTTAGGTAATGTCTAACACCCAAGTTCCATAAATGGGATATATATGGAATCATAGAATAATTTATGTTGGAACACAGTTATCATAAAGTCCAACTAAAAACACCATACTGCCAAGTCCACCACTAAACCATATCCCTGAACATCACATGTACACAGCCTGTTCCAATGCCTGAATAAATTTTTCCTAATATCCAATCTCAATCTCCCCTGACACAGCTTAAGGCTATTTGCTCTTGTCCTATCACTTGCTGCTAACTGGGAGACAAGACCAACATCCACCTTGCTATCTTCTTTCAGGATATATATGTATATATAGGTGTTTATTTCTACTAGCAAAACAGGTGTTTTTAATGTAGGTGGCCTACAACTGGAAACACCAGTACTTGACAAGCAGTCTGATTTTTTCACTTAATTAATACAAAAATATTTGGGACAGTAGTTATTTCAAACTGATGAAATCATAAGATTTTTTTAAGATAGACAAGTTTCAGTATTTATGTACTATAAAGATGGAAGTTGAAAGATGGGAGTTGAAATAATAGTTTTGACCTAGACTAGTATTCTGAAAGCAATAAGATTGCACTGTATATATTTCCAGTATCTGTATTCTGTTACCTCACTATTCACTGAATGCATTCCAACACATGTCAAAGTTCATTCCCAAAGACCATGACTAAAACACAACACATAACTTTATTTTTTTTTCTTCTCTGTTTGATTTTCTGAATGTGCCAACATTCCTTATCATTCTACATCCAGAGCCTACAGGAGAAAAAAGTCATTAATGACTCAGAAGTGCACAGAGGGAAAATGAAAGAAACCAACCATTATGCTCTACGCCTTCACCTTTCATGAAAAAAATAAATCTGAGCTAGCTATAATACCTATGCCCCTTTGAATTAGCATTTGCATTAAGAACAGAATATTAAAAGTAAAAAATGCATGGAAAAGAAATAAAATACTCTGTAACAAAATAAGCTTCTGCTGTGTCGCCACAATTGTAAGCTAGCATGAGATTTCTCAAGAAGTAATATTATTTCCCCCATCCTAACATCCCTTTTGACAATCCACAAAACCAAAATAGCAACTCTTCTCTTAAGTTAACCATTAATGCAAGCTAATAGATGTCTCCATCTGCCTTTACCTTCAACAGTTGAGACCACAGGATTGCATGCTTAAAACCTTCTCTGATCTTTTTCAATTTTTTTTTCAGTGTCTTCCCAATATTAGGTAAGGTTGGAGCTAATATAAAACAGACTACAGAAGCCCATGTACATTCCTATAAACACATTTTCTTAATGATAGATGTTATACAACTAAAATGCCAACAGAGGAAAAACACATTTTTGAATTTTCATTTTAAGTACTTTTTACTAGTCTGACAAGTTGAGCTTTTAAACCACTTCCTGATAGTTTACCAAGCTAAATAAATGCCAGATTTAACATTTTTCTAACTCTGTACTATAAAAGAAAACCCCAAAAAACCAAAAATCCTCCACCCCAACATTAGTTAGAATTTCTTTTACTATGCATACATTGCATATCTACTTCACATTGCCTCTAAATTATTCATAGCTCCACTGCATCTTGAAGAAAAATATGAAGAAAACTAGAAGTAGCTGATTAAACATTTGTTAGTTGTCTACATCAGACATCAGGCAAGCAACAGAAATTATATTTCTAGTCCTAAATAATATTAGCAAGTCTTGGGAGGGATACAGTTCATAATCCAGCCAAAGCATTTTTGTCTTCTTTCATTCATAAAGAAACCATGTATTATGGCACAACTGGGTGTACTTTTTAATACGTAAATGCTGGGATTTTTTAGGTTTACCATTTCTATAATCCATCATTTATTTTAGGTATTTATCAGCAGAGAAACAAATCATGGTTAATATCAGTTAATTTTACCTTTTTCTCCAGTTCTTGTTTTACAAAATCACATTTCCGTTTCAGTTTTATATTTTCTTCCTTATTTTGGGTTAATTCTTGTGTCAATTTATCACACTCAACTTTTATTTTTTCCAGTTGTCGACACTGAGCCTTGACTATGTTTTTCTCTTCTAAAAGTTCCATCTGATGGTAAAGGGAAAAAAGATTACAAAGTCACTGTATGGGTTATTTTAAAACACACCCAAACTCTAAAGTTTTGCATCAGTGGAACGCTATTGCCAAATGATAACTGTAAAAAATTCAATTAAGCTCTAAGTGCAATTATTTATCTGAACATGGAAAACATGCACCACAGAGTTGCAGAACCATACAGTGTTTTAAAAGCAGAAAACAGAAGTCTCAGGTTCTTCATTTCAGCTCTGCTACACTCATCAGCTTACATCATCCTGAGAAGCCTAGTATTTATGCAGCTTTTCCATTACTTAAATAATTTGGAATCAGAAAATCTAAAACTCATTTAATTTCAGGAACCAATGCTAAATTTATAACTGCAAGGAAACAACAGCACAGATTTTGTATTTTTAAGTTCTAGATTTATGTGGGTCTGTGCTATAACTTTGTACATTAATGCTACTCACGAAACTTTGCAGAGAAAAATGAAGACAACATGTAAGGATCTAGAAAGCCCCAAAACAATGAGTAAATAATGTATATTTCTTTCCAGTGAAAAAAATAATTGACTAAAAATGAAAGATTGGAGAAATGCTCTACAATATCTAGAAATTTTTTAAAAATACAACAAAGAAGCAAATTAACACACACATTCCTCAAAAGCAGTTTCATATTAGATGAATTGCGGGATGCAGTTAAACACAAAAATAAACTTGCCAAGTAAATTTCTTTCTGAGGAAAAGCAAAAATTCTATTCCACAATTACAAGTTTTATGAATTAATTTAGACACTAGATCTAGACACTAATTTAGACACTAAGCAGATCATAAAAACTCTTCCAAAGGACAACTTGAGAAAGAACTTCGGCATTCACAGTCTACAAAGACTTAAGACTACAAGACAGGCCTGCAATGCCCAAAACATTTTCTGTGAATATGCTTATAAAAATCAGCTTTTCAGTTCCTACTAAAGGTAACTGCATTATAATATCTATGCAGATGAAGACAATCCAAGAAAAACTCCTCACCAATATTACCCCTGAGACACAGAAGAGAAAGTTAATAATTTCCAGTACGGACAAGTAGATATGACTATAATTTAATTGATCTTTATTGAACCCAATTTCAACATTTAATAATCTTCAGGAAAAAATGGATGGCACAATGGGAAAATGTATAGAAAATAATTTAAAGAGAAATATACACACATACACAATTTTATATGTACAGATACATATCTCTATATAAGTTTAGATTAAAAATTAGTACTTCAAATACTTCCATACTGTCAGGCAGCAGGAAATTTTGTGTGTCATCATTCTAAGAAAACAAGCATGTTTTTAAAGCAAATGAGGATATATATTAAAATTAGGTGACAGATTCGGAGCTTCTGAGCACAAAGCCAAATGGGGATCACCAAGCCAACTACTTGAATTCCTATGCCTAGTGTATCAATCCTCTTAAATACAATAAGACATTGTAGAGGCATTGGTTGGGAATCCTTTAGGATGTTCTAGCAGAAACCAAATTAAAAGTTCAAACATCAGAACCTCAGTAATGAAACAGTAAGATCCTTCTTAACGCTGGTATCTTAAAAAACTATGTTCTCCTCCAGTTCTCTTGCATCATACAATATTTTTATGGTACCTTCCCTATTACCCCAAAAAATCCCTAACTACTTAATAATTTTTCAATCCAATGCTGCACTACAGAAAAACAGGCAAAAGTGGGGCAGAAAGTACCATACAGAATAGGCAAGAGAGGAAAGAACTAAAATCGAAAGCCACTTCTTTTTACAATCGATGCAGAAGTTAAACACAGGACTCTCTACCCTCAATTTCCTGGAAGTAACTAATAATGCATCCTCTTTATGTTTAAGGCTTTGGATTCTACAAATATATTAAATTTCCCTTCACTTCTCAAGTCTCTCTCAACCGACCTTTATTTTTAAAGCTTTAACTACTTTTGGACAGGATACGTTATATTCCTTTCCAAAAACAGTTACAAAGGTTGGACACAGCTGAGGCATAAATAAGGTCAATTATTACTGTAACAGTAAAAGACAGCTGGTTGCTAGACAAAAAATCTTAGCAGCTTGAAAAAAAATAATAGGTTAAAAAAACCCCAGCTTTTTCTGTTGGATTTCCCTAAACACTACTCTAACAACAAAATACTTTTTTAAAAAAAGAGTAAAAAAAAAATATAAAATGTATGTTAAGTTTACCTTACTTTGGAAGAAAACTATGTCCATAAAATTGAAATCCAAATGCAATGTAATGATGAGTTCAGACAAAAAGTAACCAAATCACCTGCAGGATGACATGTTCCCATCAGATCTTCCTAGAGATGCATATGATTTTCTATTTTGTTTCATTTTCAGTCTCTTAATCAAGAGAATATTGTGCATTATCATTTTGAATAATTCTAAAAAATTTGCCTACTCTAATATCTTAGAAAATTCATCTCCCTCAAACCTTCTGCTCTTAAAAAATAAATGTCAATTTAGGATTCTGGGGAAGGCATGGAACTGTAAATGAAATATGGAACTGAATTTTTTTAATACTCTGTTTAGGTTCACAATCAGTAAAAATAAAAAGGTCCTAACTGTAGGATTTGCTGTTTCATAGAAAAACACAGTCACAATCAACTTATTTTTTCTTATGAGCATCCAGAATACACTTTCCTTCTTTCCACTTGATATCAAATGTACACTCTTAATTTCAATGTCATTGCCACAGAAAAAACCACTTTTGGACAGACTACTTAAATAATGATATAGACACTAAAAATTAGGTCTCCAATGTTAAGCACTGCTGTCAAAATATTTGATTTTAATTATCCTTCTACTAAAAACCACCTAGAGGTTTTTTTATTGCTTTCTTCACTTAAAGGTTTCTATGTTACCAATTGCTTAAGAATTATTATCAAGTCATGAATGATACGTTACATAACTAAACACTAGCCCCAACAGAGATCCCTGAGGGACATCACTCATCACTGCTGTACATCAGGACTCCATCTGAACTCAGCCACTGACCACAATCCTCTGAATGTGACCATTCAGCCAATTTATTATCTCTCTAACAGTCCACCCATCAAATCCATCTCACTCCAATTTAGAGAAGGATGTCGTGGGGCACTGTGTCAAACACTTTACAAAAGTCCAGATAAATGACAACTGTAGCCCTTCCCTTGCCCCCTGATGTAGTCACTCCATCAGAGAAGGCCACTGGGTTGGTCAGACAGGACCTGCCCTTGGTGAAGCTGTGCTGTCTGAAATCATCTCCCTGATCTCCTTGTAGCTTAAGCATAGCTTCTAAAAGGTTTTTTTCCATGATCTTCCCAGGACAAGAGAAAAGGCTGACAGGTCAGTAGCTCACACAATCCTCCTTTCTACTCTTTTAAAAGATGGTGTCCTGGGGTGACAGTATGGTACAATGCTTCCCCCTTTCCAGTCACTTGGGACTTCACCTACCTGCCTTATTAAAACATTACAGCATCGTATATTTCCTTTTATTTTGATCATATCTATTTTACTATTTTTGAACTAAGATTTTGACCTAAAACTGGCACTGTAATACTTTTACCCTGAACTTTACACTTTTACAATGGCTTGCAACAACATGTGTGTTAAGTGCTTTAAAGCCCACGCTTTATTACCTTCATCATTCAATGGCAGGGGCTGTGTGTGGGGTGTGTGGGAGGAGGGGGAAAGTCTGACATTGGAATTCTTCACAATAAATACCTTTAGCATTCTAATCTGAGCCTCTGCATCATCTTTTTCTTGTTTAAGGAGTTTCGTGAGTTCTTGAACATTTTGTTCATGTTTGATTTTCACATTTTGTAACTCTGATCTAAGATCTGCCAACTCCTGTTGGTGAATTTCTCTTTCCATCTTCAGCTGCCTGTTAGCTGAAATCATCTCTTCATGACTAGATTCCTGCTGTTTCTGGAGGTCTGAGAGGCTCTTAAGTAATTCCTTTTTGGCTTTCTCCTCTTCTGCAATTCTGTTTGTCAGTTCCACACGTACGGCGCTTAAATGTTTTACATCTGCTTGCATTTCTAGGAGTCGTTCTTGGTCTTTTTTATGAAACAAGTTAATAGCTGCAAGTTCTGTCTTCAAGTGTTCCTTCTCAGCTTGCATTTGATTTTGTAGAAAGACTTGCTTTTTCAACTCATTGTCCAATTTTTTTACAGTACCTTGAACTTCTTTGATCTCTTCTTCAAGAGCTACCTGGTGTGACTCCATTTCATTCAGTTTTACCTCTTTACAGTGGAGGAGTTCTTCCTGCTGGGCTCTCTTTGTAAGCACATCATTCAGCTCCTTCCGCAGGTTTTCTATTTGGTTTATAGCTGAGAGAAGCTGACTTTTGAGATCATCTTTTTCTTTAAGGGCCTAGGAAAGAAAAAAAAAAACATTCTAATCTGAAGTAATTAAAGACAATTGTTGGAAGGATGTCCTTAGACATCAGGAATGTCTATGGAACAATTAACATATGTATGCAAAAATATAAAATTTTTGCTTGCTATGAACTCAGTTCCAATGTATTTACTTTTTCTTTAAATTTACACACAGATCATGTGCAATCTCAAACTTGGACTTGTCCTTAAATTATATAGCCTTCTAAATAGGGATAGTTCTGGTTAATTCTCTGCTTCTCATACTCTCTCTTTGCAGACTGAGAAGCGTTTCCTTATTGGTTCCTCCAAATAGCAAGATGGAGAAAATGAGGTAATAGAGTAATGCAGCAGCATACAGGGATGACTACTGGACATAACACTGTGCCTACAGTCCTTTCCATATGGTGACTTATTTTGTTTATTTTCTAAAATATTACATAGAAAATATATCAACATTAACTTACTTTTGAAATTATGCCCAGTAGATTAATTAATAGCAGTTAAAAGCTTGGCTCACTTATGCATCAAAGCCAAGAAATAACAACATCATCTCCCAAACAGAAATCAATCAAATGTAATAAAATAATAAAAATTCCAGTGTTTTCCTGGATCTTCAGGGCTTGGGTTTTTTTTCCAACATTGATATATTTCATGTTAAAATTAGCACAGAATCACAGAATGCATAAGCTTGAAAGGACCACAGTGGGTCATCTGGTGAAACCTCCCTGCTCAAGCACACTTGTCCTAGAACACAGACACAGGATGGCATCCAGACGATTCTTGAATATCTTCAGTAAGGGAGACTATGCAACCCATTTGGGCAATCTGTTCCAATATATCAGATTCTTTAAACTGACTTAATAAATTTTATACTAAATTTTACTGAGCATTTTCATCAATTCCACAAGCAGTGCACATTTCTTACAGATACAGCAAAATTACTCGAAACAATCCAGAACAAAAAGGCAATTAGGGTTAAAAGTGTGCAGTTAAAAATAATAAACCAATTTGCAATTACATCAAGAATAAGCAACACAAAGCAAAATACAAATGTGATAAATTGAGGACATGGACTGATGACCATCATGGGTTTTTCCAGAAAAAAAAACCTACCAGACAAAAAGACACTCCTAAACCTATCTTATAATGCTACTGGAAGAATTTGGCTTAAAAAACCCAAAACACCACCAAAAACCAAACAAAATCAAAACTAAAGTAAAATTTCAAACTACAACCTATAAGTTACTTGCTTTGAGTATGCTTGCTACATTACATACTTTAAAGAACATATTTTTCACAAGATGTCAGAAACTCCACTGTCAAACTATATTAAGGACAACCACATGGGCAAAACTTCAACCAAACTATCCCAGAAACTCCAAAAGAATGAAACCTAAACAATCTTTCTATAGCACATCAGTTGTCTGCCAATATTTCAAAAATCTCAAAATTGCAAGCTATGATTGCAACCCAATTTTGAAATTTTTCCATCAACCCTTTGAAGTCTTCTAACAGAAATCAAAGACAACAAACGGCCATTTCTTCCTTTATTGTTTTTACAGATTTTTGTCTCAGACGTTAATTGTCTGTATTTCAAAGCTAGTTAAATTATGTTCATCTAGTTACCTCAAGTTTATACTAAATGCTGCATCTAGACTGATTATATCCCTATAAGTAAACTACTTCCCACTTTATATTGAGAACATAAGAACAATAAGAACAAATACTGACAGCTTTTCTTAAATGGAGCTTAAGCCAAAGTTTAACCACTGCATTTAGCATGTGAATATACCTGCCACATAAAAAGAGGTAAAATCCATATCAAGGAATCTTACATAACAAAGAAAATTTCAATGTGGACAGTATTATCAAGTGCCTCTACAAAGACCAGCCTATGTGTTTACACGAACAGTGATTCCAGAACCTTTTTGGGAGCTATTGCTTCTTATTCACAATTTGTCTCTACTTTTTCCTTCTTATTTGTCCATTTGATAGACACCCATGATTTTGAAATGATTCAGGTTTTCTTCCTCTGCTTACAACCTCTATTTTCTTAGGCAAGAGTGACCAACTTCTTAAATCTTTGAGAATCTTACTTTCCCAGACAAGCACTAGGACTAACAAATTAAGATTACTATAGAATGAATTGTTGGAGCATGGAAAGAGGAAATATTAATAAAAAGTAAGAAATATGACAGGCAATAGGAAAGAAATAGCAACACCAGGAATCAAAGTTTAGATTTGCTAGAGTTTATTAATTTCAACTCAGTAATAGCCCCAGTTGTGACTTCTCCTGTGCTTTGACCATGCTTGTATTCATGTACCAATCTCAGAACACACCACTGGATCAGAAACCACACAGAACTAATAGACATCCTATACTGCACCCCATTTAGCTCTTGAAAACCCCAATCTTTGAGCAAGACAAAGCAGAGGATGGAGCCAGCTCAAGACCATCACATTCAGTAACTTAAACTGGATGGATGCCATGAGATGAAAAGACGATACAGCACTGTAAAGAAAAGCCATACAATATCACAGACTGCATCAGCAGAGCATGTAAGTTAAGATAAAAGCTCACAGCATAGAGTTAAGCACTATATGAGCCACTATAGAAACATGCAACTTTTGACCCAGCCACTGGAAAGTACAGACCCACAGACTCATTGCAACAGAATGGTGGTTTCTACCATTATTCCGACTGAGGATGATAAACATTAATATGGATGTGAGTGCTCATCTTTAAAACAGTGTCAGCAGCTGAACACAGAAAGGAATTCTTCTAAGTCAAAAACCAAAAAACCTGTTTTTTCCTGAGAAACTTTAGAGGAAAAAGAGAGGAATAAGTGGTCTATCATACTGAACAAAGACAAATGAAAAACCCAGAAATGTTACACAATTATTTTCAAATTGATTTTTCAAAGAAAAAGTTCTGAAAATTATACAGAAGAGGAGGTCCAGAACCTAATGCGGAAAGCAGTTTAAGTCACAGTTTGCAAGTAAACTCCTTCTCTTCTTTTTTAAAACAAAGGGAAAGGGTACCAAAGCAAATCAACAAATCTTACCTGACTATTCTTGTCCATCAGTTCACTTATAGTTTGATTTTGCTTTTCTACCTCACGATCCAGTTTCTTACACTTCAATTTCCATTGGCGGATGGTTTCCTGGGCTCTCACCTTCAAATCTTCTTTTTTTTTCTCGATCTCCAGCCTGAGTGCCTCTGAGTGCTTGAATTCACTGAGATACCGTTCTGCTTCCTTGGTACTCTCTTCAACCTGTTGAACTAACTCAGCAGACTGGAGTTCCGTTTGTCTACGTCCACTCTCACAAGCCTTGTAGCAATTCTGTATCTCCTTTAGCTGGTCCAGCATTTTTTCCTGCTGCTTCTCCCTGTTTTCCAGGTCAGATGTTAAAACCTGGATTCATCATAGCAAAATACAAATATTCTGTAAAGATATGCAGTATGAAACTTTATCAAACAATATACTGCCACATTAAATCACATTTTTATTAAATATGAACAGCATAAAAGATCTTCTTGACTATCAAGGAAAGTCCTGTTAGCCCAGAGAATCTCTCCCTCTGCAACGGTAAAGAATTCCAACACAAGACATAAAATACATACTACTCAATTCTTTCTGCATTTGTTCCTCTTCTGGTTGTTCTTGTTATTTTTCTGTATTTTAAGTTTGAGATCAATCATTGGCCATATATTATACACTACACAAATAAGAAATAAACCAAACAGTAAGATATAAGGAGATTAATGTAAAGAGATGAGAGGAAAAGGAGAACTGGAAAGGACAGAACAGCATTCACCACAACCACTGGAATTTATAGTTTATGAGCTAATTGTTACCCAGTTTTATGCTGGTTGTCTTTATGAAAGCAATGTGCTAAATAAAGGTATATTTAAAAGTACTGAATACAAAGAGAATACAGTAGCTTGGTAAATGCTTCTAGAACAAAGTGCAAAGACATTTGAAAATGTAGGAGGCATATATAAGCCTTTCAAATATGAATTAAATTTAAGACACACCTCTTAAAAATAAGATTGTTCAGAGAAATATGATTTGAGAAATGAAGCGACTCATAAGAAACTCAGGAATAATAGCGTCCATACATCTTCTGGAAGGACATGCTCAGAAAACAGTTTTTGAAAGTACACTAGCAAAATTGTATTTTACTGAGATCATCACATAGAAATTCACATTAGTATTCTGAATTTTGGACCTATTTAGACTGCTTTCATACCATTCAGCTTTTTCATGAATGAAAGATAAATTTGATAGACCTGATCTATAGCCAGTGAAACATATTATCAAGCCTCAGAGGATTGAAATACTTTAACGTGGGTTAGATTTCAGAATGACTGAAAAAAACTGGCAGATGTAGCCTGAAATAAACAGACCACAATTCAAAATGGACAAGGGGAAAGTATTTTATCTGTGAAAGAATGGGCAACTTTACTGATGGATATAGAATGACTATTTAGACAAAGATACTTCCACAAGGTTGGGGGAAGGAGGGAGACTTGGGTTTGTTGGTAAGAGCTCTCTCCTCGTCAGTTTGTTAGTTTGGGGGGGTTTTCTTCCATCCAAACTAGGCCAACACCTCCTAGGAGGCAGTAAATTGTACCAATCTCTTTGAGATAGCATTTGCTGTTCTAAAAAGATAACCAAAACAAGCTCATAAGCTACAGCTAGCAAAATTTTAATCAAAACAAGCTTAATTTCCAATGAAAACAGATTACAATACTTCTTTAAAGACAAAGATTTAAATTGAGTATAGCAGAAGTTAAAAATAGCCTCATAAAATACAATCAGATATTACATTTACTGTTCCACAGATTTTCTAAAATGGGTCATCATTTTTTCAGTCATGTGATTACACATGCTATTATCACTTCCTATTTCATGTCTTTCTGGAGACACCATAGAGGATGTCAGACTAAATTAATGGTACTCAACGCTGCACCATTAAAAACTAGTTATTTATATATAATTTCCCCAGAGTTTTGTTAACTTCATTAACAAAACTTCTGCTCCCACAAACTTTTTAATGAAATATGAGTCTAATCTTAAACACATAAAATAACGTTCAACTAACCGTAAACATTCCTCTTATCGTGTCAAAGTAAATCAACCTCCAATTTATTGATTTACAGTACAATAAAAAAGAGGAACATTTGTTTTAGATATTACCTTGCAACTAATTTATCAACCAAACTATTTGCACGAGGAGGAAAATTGGATTTTGACATGGATGTACCAATATAAAGTGACTTTTAATGTTTTATTTTTACAATATGTGTAAATAAGATAAACCTTAGCAAAGAGTTTGCACTTGGCTTAAAAGAGCTAAGCCAGCACAGATCCAACAGTTGAAATCAGGTAGAAAACAGCATCATAGCCAGTCAATATTTCATAAAACCAACTCTGTAAAGCAAGAGGATAGAGAAAGTATCTCCACACTCTGTTTCTATATCAAACAGGAATCCCAAATAGACTGATCTGTACTTCTGAATTCCTAGTTACGTACGATAAATGTGTATTTCTGTGTTAACACGGGTACAGTTGCCAAAATTCTTTCTGATCTACAGGGCTTGTGCTACTGGCCTTTAACTGGCTAAGAGCTTCATTTGTAGTAGAAAAAGTAAAAGTAAATTTTAGTGAGGATATGAATCAATATTTATAAAACTGAAAGATTTATATTACTTAAGAATTCTAACATTAATTAAACATATCAATAATTTCCCCGAGAAAAACTGATATATTTTAACAAACTGACTGCTGTAATGGACAATACTATAAGAATACTAACATCAAATCCAAATGAAGAGTAATTAGTAAATCAAACAAGTTCCCAGGCTAAAAGAGTCTAAAAGACTCTAAAGAATCTAAAAACACTTATGGAGAAAGCAGGGTATTGCATCTTTGCAATTTGTGCACTTATTTCTTAGTCATAATAGTTAAATCTTAATAGTTAGCCACAATGGTCCTGTATTTATTTGGCTTCATGCAGAAAAATGTATTTAAGATAGTTGTAAACATTTGGAAAAATCTCACAATCGCTCCCTCACATAAACTAGAGTAGCTGAAATAAATATTCTATTTAAAAGCTAATTTAAGATTGAACTCACTTCTAAACATGAGCTTAAGAATATGTTTTAACCTTTTTCATCCTCTGTATTTTACATCACACTGAGATTTTATAGCAACTGTTGGAGGCTAAACAATGCACACAACTCAAATTGTTGCAAACAATGACATTTTAATAAATCAAAAGAAATTTCTAGTATCACATGTACATCAGAGGCAAGTTAGATTCTCCCACTAAACAAAATCACACCCAAGTCAAACACGACTGGTCACTTCCAACTGGGAATCAGACTATCTGATAGGAGCAGCTGTCAGAACAGGCTTGACAAAATGCTTTGTTAGTACACAAGTTTAGAAATTCACATCCTTGCATTCCTTGATGTCTCATTAAAAGAAAAACACACTAGCTATTTTCCTGTTACTGCCCCTGTAGGAGAAAGGCAGTGGGAAGCAGATAAGAAGTACAAAGTATTTTCTGTTGAGAAAATGAGGGAAGTCAAAGATTTCCAACTCAGAGAAATGACAATGACCCCAACTGAGCACGATTGCATGAGTATTTTCAGGGCAGGAAATTAGTATTATAAAATCATTCTGACCCTTAAGAAAGCATGTTCTACAAGCAGAAGTTTAAAATAATTGGTTTTATGTGGGTTCTTACCCCATTAATTCCTGTCACCAAAATAATTCGTTTCTAAGGCACAACAAAACAAAAAATCAGAATGTTTTCACTTAGTCATGGGTTTTATTGACCAGCTAGAATACAAATGCTGATGGACACCAGGAAATGAGTTCTGCTCATCTTACCCTCCACAAAAACACTTTAGGTCTTTTTAAACCTATTCAATGACCAAATTTCATAAAGCATGTAGGAACTTATTTTGAGAAGGCCATTTTTTTCCAAATGTAATTTGATGTATTAGTTTGATTTAAATCAGCAGAGAAGCAGACAAGGTAAAGGAGCAAGAGAAGTAAACCAAAGAGTATATTCCTGCAAATTTATGAAGACAAAAAAATAAATTCCTACATTTGAATTGCCAAAGTGATGTGATATCATTTCACAGATAAGTACCTTCATTAGGAAAATATATACAAAATCCCTTGCTTACAGAATGCCAAAATACAAGCTGAACAAAAAGTGAAGTCCTTGACTACTGAAATAATACACATGGTTTTGCAAACAGTCTTTTCCCCTGACAGTCACAGAAGACAGAAGAAAATTGTTACTGTTCAGGCATTCTACTACCAATGACAAATCTAAACAAGAGCAAGAAATACAGAAATTTTCCATCTTAAACAAGAAGGTTACTGCCTACTTTGATCTCATTTTATGGTCAAAGTCTTCTAACTAAAATTCCAGTACAAAAGGCTGCTCTTAGCCTTCTCATAGAGAATCACATTAAACATTATGATATGCTTACCATAAAGAAGACTACTAATACGTATGATTATATTACTATATTGCATTTGTTACTAAAAAAAGCGAAATTGTGACCTACTTTTGTTACTCTACTACACTCTCTCATAGAACAAGGTATCTCCATTTTTAAAGTTGAACTTCAGCTCTGAGGAATGATGGAATGGGGAATAAGTGAGTAAGTACTACCTTATAAAAGCAGTTCCAAAAACCATTATTAACGGTAAGTGCTGATAAAATCAGATCAACTTTTCTTTGCACATGGCAAAGAGAAGAAATCCAAACCATGAAATCATGGGCAATGGCAAATATCTTTTTTGGTATTACATGGGAGAGAAAAAATCACTTTTCAAACTTCTTTACACAATAAATAAGGAGCATGACAGTTACTCTTAGTTTAAAGTTTTAAAGGTTAATCCCTGATCTGATACATCACCTAATGTTAAACAGATGAGAAATTATTTAAAAACCAAAAATGCCACCAAGCAAAAAGCAGCAAAACCCAACTTACCTGTATGTGCATTACAAGCTGTGCTTTCTCCTTGTCCTTGCGCTCTATACATCTCTTCAGTTCTTCTACCTCTGACATTACAGCATTATGACTCAGCTTTGCTTTAAGTTCCAAAATATGTTTCTCTAGATCTTGCTTCTCTCTCTCATATCTTTCAGCTACTGTAAAACAGCAAAAACAGAGCAACACATTCAGCAGAAATACCAACTCATGGTAAATTAATTTAATCTCAATTAATTTTTGGCAATTTGTTTCTCCACTTGAGACTATTCTACAACTACTGATTTTCACCAAAATATCTGTGAAAAATGGTATACCTGTATCATAAGCTAATAACATTTTAATAACAGAATAAAACAGTACTTTTCCATCATTTTATAGGGGTTTCCACTCTTCCCCCTGCACACAGCTGCTCCCCTCAAATAAAAAACCAACCAAAACAACCAAAGCCGCAGGAAAACTGAATAAAATAAAATAGGATGGGAGAAACAATGGGGAAGTTCTGGAGAAAATGAAATTTGGCCAGCAGCTTCAAGGCCAAGGTTTTATCTCACCAGAGTAACACCTCCCAATTTGAAAGTCACATTATCTGCAAATTTTATGTCTGAATCCTGAAACTACAACCAAAGATTTTGATAAGAGTAAGCTATAAATTCTCTCAATCAGAAATCCAAAGGTCTTAAGTCATAAATAACTACTGGAGGCAAACGGAAAAAAATCCTCTCCTTGTCTTCTTCCCATATATCTTTGACAAAACAGGAATAACACAGCAAGGTGAAACACAACTGCAAAAATTATATAAATGTATGCATGTATTTTAAGAGTTACAGTACATTTTTATTTTCTTCGTATTTTTACATCTGTTTTGATTTATAAGATCAATAGGAAAGTTAAAATATGCTTTTATTAATATTAAAGGCATATTGTTTCAAATAAACTAACATTCAAATAGATACACTACCATGATTGGAGGAAAAAACTATTGAAATTATTATTTTGCTTTACAGTTCTGAAGCTAAGCCCATTTCCAGTGCTCTTTATGAGGTTTGTAAAATATGGAGTCAGAGTCCTATTTTAAAAACCAAGAGAATTCAGAAGCTGAAGCACAAAAATACAAAAATATGTCATTATCCAAACCAATTTAACAGTCCCATAGACACTGGACTCTAGAATAGAGTCACTATTTCTTTATTACTTTGAGTAATAGATTGCTACGGTAATAAGGAGAAAGACAAAGACTTTCTCTATTGCCTATTTGATTATGTTTGAAAAGTTTAAATACAGATAGATAACTAGTAATTAATTGAAGACCTTGCTAAAGTGGTAATTTAATATGCAATTATATTTTGAAATTGTTTAAAGTATTTGTCTTCTAAATAAAACTATTCCAACTCTAAAACTCTAACATAGTGCAAGCAGAAGCCCTGACTGTATCATATGGAAAAATTTTCTTAACCACTCAGGAACATGTTGCTTAGAAATTCTACCAGAAAGTCATCAGCCTCATTAACTACTTAATCAATGACTCTTGTTATGATTTTCAAGATGGCAGAATGCAAACTGCAACTGGACTGAAATGCAAGTTTCTGGAAAATTATTACTTAGAAATAATACACATTTTTCTTCTGTAAAAACACTATTCAGTTTGCTAAAATTATCTCAAAAGCAATGTTTTGATTTTGCAAATCAAAATATTTTATAATAAATTAACTGACATTGCTATTTGTCTGTTAATATTTAGGTGTGCCAATACATATTAACTTAAATCTGAGGAATTAATTGGCTGGTTTTGACAAAACAACAGAAGAATTAGATTGCAACTCTAAGATAAAATTCATGTCCGTGCCTACTAAGTAGCTCGCAGCTCTCCAGTGCAAAATATTAGTTGTACCTGCTCTAATTCTCCTGTCATCATCTTGTGCATCCTGATAGCTCTGGCGATGGTGCATAGCAGCATATGAGATTTGATGTTGCAATTCTGCACGGTCTTCTTCTGCTCTCAAAAGCTCAGAACGAAGATCCTCAATCTAAAATGTATGCATAAAAGTGTGTGTGTGTATATATATATATATTAATATATATATTAATATATATATATTAATATATATATTAAAGTATATATATACATCAAAAGTTTAATGAAAAATAGAACAAAAACCATAAATACCATACTTCTATTAAACACTATAAAGAAAAATATGATACACAAAAAATATTTATCAATACATCTTGAGAGTACTGCAGATGGTAAACAAAAAGACAAACTATTTGCTTACAGGCCACAAATTGATTATTCAAAATTAAAGGAGACCTTTTATGTTGACCACAGATGAGCAATAATTTCCCTAGACCAAAAAAAATGCTACCATTTTATATGTTGCAATTATCTTTTTTCATAGCTAGTGAAAATGTCTATCCAAATTTAATAAATAGTATGTTTTATTTAAACTGTGCTCCTTAAAAATACAATGTATTTATTCATAAGAAACACAGCGGTCTTCACATTTTTCCTTTCTATCATATATAGTAGAGCACTTACAAGGATGACAACATGTAGGAAAATAGAGAAAATCCAACATGCTAAAGTTCAGTTGAAGAAATATACCTCTAATTCCTATTACTCTATATGCCATTCACAATGATGTAAATACAAAACAGTAATATAGCTAACTCAAACTTCTGTTAGATACACAAGACAAACAACTAATGCTAAAAGATGAGAATGCCAATTGCCCCCTGCCTAGTTATTTCAGTCTTTTAATCCAGCCCCTCTAAAGAAAAGATGTTTAGGAGAAAGGACTTTTTTCTAAAGTTATAATCCAAATTCCTACAAATTTTAATAATACATGCACTAATAGCTATTATTTAAAGCACACTTTAAATACTTTTTCAGGTATTTATTTACTTTTATTGCATGTTACAGTGTAGCAAATACTTCTAGGTCATTGATTTATCTCATTTCACCAATTATAGCACATGCTTTGCAGAAAAATGGTACTAATATAGGAATAGTTCTAAAGCATATCATGAAAGGAAATTTCACAAAATGTGCTTATGTACTGAAAACATACCATTACTATCACTACTATAATTAATGCATATAAACATATACACATAAAAGTTTGGAAAGCAGAAAAAAAGTATAACGAGCTCAGTCCACACACACACTTAAACCTGTCTCCCTATACCTCATGTTTTCCTTCATAAAACAATTTTATCAGAGTATGAGATAAGAATATTCAACAAAAAGACTCCGACACAACATAATATGAAAACCTTAGGATTTTTACCACACTAAAGCAGTTACCTGATGCAAAAGAGCTTCTCTACTGCCTTCAGATTCACTCAACTTTTTCCGGGACTGCTCCAATTCCTGCTCAAGCTTTCATTTCAGAGGATGATGAAGAAAGAAAAGCAATGTAGGCATCATAATATAAAAGTGTATTTTAACATTTAATTTTGACACAAAATCATCCATATGAGCATTTATTTGAAATCTGGTATAATATACACAGTATTTTTTTTTGTCCAAAATTTTAAGCAAACCTTCATTTATACTAAATCCCTGCTATATTTATTTAAATTACATAAAGAGAATGTTACTTACAGTCTATAATTTTTGTGCAATGGTCTATATCACATAAAGATACAAAATAATTTATATTATCCAAAGCAAAATCACAAAAGCAAATTTTTACTGGGTTAAAAGTAAAAAAATGGAAGGCAAGTTTTAACAAAGTTTCAAAAACATTTTTCTGGATCTGAAACATACTTTCAAACTCAAAATTAAAAACAACTTAGTATTTTAAGTGACCTATGGTAAATAACTTATTCCTAGAAGTGTTAAAGATGACACACATTGGTAGAACTGTAATTGGTAAAATCTGTGGGGTTTCTGTGTTGTGCATGATGATGTATATGAATTATTCTGGAAACAAGATGACAAAAAATTGAAGTGCCCTAAATTTCATAAAACTGAAAGTTTTCCTAAAACCATAATATTCAAAATGTGTAATCAGAAATAGTCATCAAACCGATGACGATGAAAAAAAAAAATAAAGCAAAACCTTCAAAATATTTTTTGACTTCTTCCATAAATAGTTCAAAGATCCACTTGGAAATAAATAGAGGTTTTGACAGTAGAAATTGTTATTGTTGAGATAGCAATCTCAAGGAGGATGTTGAAAGCCTGGCAAATGGGCAAAGTAAACAGGACCAACATTAAGGGAATGAAGAGAACAACATAAGGTAAAACACTACATAAAACACTACAGTTCATAAAGGCTTAGCGTAAAGGGGTATATCTTTGAAAGATGCTAAACTTGATGCAAGAGGAAAAAACAAACAGGGAAAGTGTAATGCAGCCCTCGCATCCTGCTAGAACAGAAATACAAGAAACTTTGTTTTCTATGAAAAGAAAGAGTGAAATATGGCAACAGTTCAGTGAGAGTAATTAATAACAACTATGGTGCAAAAAAACCAGCATAAGTTAGTTGTAGGGATGAAGAAAAGCTGCTTTGAGCTGCTGCAAATAAGCAACAGTAGACTACATACAAATTCAGAGACAAAATAGAGAAAGAAATCAAGGATTACGCACAAGTTATAAATCTGTCTGCCTGGCAGGATGGAAGAGTCATTAGAAGTAACGTACTGTAGCTGAAGAGCTTTGAAGGAGAGACACAAGCTGAGCATAGCTATATTCACAGAGCCTCTGATGCAGAAAAAAATCCCACACCTTGAATTCTTAAAGAGTAAAGAAAGTTTTGCTCTGCTGATTTCTCAGAAAAAGGAAGCATATACTGTAGCAGATGACACTATACTCTCATTTAAAACCAAACAAAAAGGAAAAAAATTACATCTTACCTGGTACTTTTCGCTTTCATATTTCACAAGTTTATTTCTCATGAGCTCTTCTGCTTCATCTGCTTTAACATCTTGCTTCCTTAAAACCTTTGGAGGAAAAAAATATATTGCAAACTTCATCACAAAATTTACAGAAGCTATCATTCCAAGGTTTTTAAAATAAAGAATGTGCTGATACATTTAAGAAAGAAGATCTAGACAAATGCTTTCTGCCTGCATCTAATATTTCCATGTAAAGCCAATGTATATTGTTATGTAAAGATAAATATAAGTTCATGCATACATAAACACACCCATGCAGAGAACAGGGACAAACACAAAGTCTAAAGCAGCACTAACATCCTTCCGATGTATAGAGCTCCAGACTCTCAAGTTGACCCCAAACACCTTTGGATTAAGGTCTAAAAGGCTCAAGAGATCCCCTACAGATTAGCTGTGCACATATCAGAGAAAAAGAATATATTCTCTAATATAAAGTGTGCGTGTTATGAAATTCAATGCACAGTAGTCAAGAAAACACTACCATAAGGTTGTGTGAGAAGTCAAAAGAAAAAAAAATTAAAAGGTTATTTTTTTTTCTGAATCTGGACAGATGCTTAAAGCCACAGAACTACAACTGAATCAACTGAAACTTTCCTGATCAAAAATTTTCAACATTGATGTGCCCTCCCTTGACAACAATAACAAAAAATTAAACAAATCCATGGGGACTTTTCCCATTCCCTCTCAGAATGAGGTATCTAAAATCACATGTGGACACTTTCTAAACCATCTTAGAGAAATAAAAGTGCATTAAATATTAATTTCAAAACCTTAGTCCCTCTGCAAACCAACACTACTTGCAAACACAGCCAATCACTGCAAAGAAAGTATGAGACATGAAAGATATTAGTGACATGTAATATTTGCCACATAAACAACCCAAGTTTAGATATCTCAAGCCATGGTAAAATCATCGAATCATTTTAAATATCACTTAGAAACATCGGCTGAAAGAGATCAGTAGCCATATACTGATAATTTGCCATGAATTTCTGTAACTGTTTATAAATCACAGTTTTTATCTGTGCAACATGATCAATGATTTTTCATACTAGTCACAGATCAATTAATTAGGTACCTGAGCACAAATCTTTTACTTTCATCCCATATCTTGAAGCACAAGTACGTCTATTCCTTTCATAATTACTTGCTAAAACAACAACAGAACAACAACAAAAATTCATAGCCTTTCTAGAAAGAAATTTCTTTTTCCCAGTCTGTCATTCCCAAGCAGCATTTTCATTTTACATTTATAGGAAAATCTCCTCCTATCTTCCTTGAAATCTGTCCCTATAAATTGTGTCATTTCATTCAGTTTTTGAACATTGTCTCTTCACTGTGCACAGAAGACCAATTTCAGTGTGTGAAAACAGAATACAAGATATTAATCAACTGCAGTGAAGCCAAGCATTCAGCTTTAGAAATTTTGGCTTTAAAAGCAGCTTTCTGAAGAAAATAAATGACTTTATATACTTACCTTCCTCTTACAACCTCACTTCAGAAAACCTAAGGGTTTCAGTACAGTTTGGATTACTCTTCTGCCTGAACAGCTTACATTAAATCTGAGACCATGGAAGACATTAATCATAATTATGCCACTGAAAATATTATGCCACATAAAGAGTTATACTTTTAGTCATACTGATCCCTAATCAGATAATAGAAGAATGTTAGACATTTAAGGTGCTTTCCTAAGTATTCAAGAGAGATTTAAATCTATCCTTCCAGTCAACTATAAAACTCAACACTGCACATATTTTACTCAAAAAGGCTCCTGAGAGAAGTCCCAAAAAGCAACATGAACAAAAGTCTAAGATCATCTCTTCAGCTAATACTGGTTTTGCATTACCCAAGTTCATTGAGGTTTTGTTTTGGTTTGCGTTTTTTTGTTTACTTTTAATGACCAGAAGTATTGGTCCAGAACAACCTACTTGAAATATATGATGTCTATTAACTGCAATCAACCATCAGCAAAATTTACTAGCAAAATTAGAAACTTTGCTCTACACAGTCAACTTCAGGCCAACTTCATTTTTGGCACTAAGTTAATAATTAACATAGTACCAAATGTGCACATTTTCATTTGGCTAGATTTGGCTAGAGAGGTCAGAATCATAAAGAAAATATTACAGCTGGGCTGGATTCAGGAATACTAGTAAAATTTTCAAAGATTATTCCTGCTGAAAGCAAAAAATACCTCTGCATCAGTATCACGTCCTAATTCCCAAAAGAAACCATGGAGATAAATATGCCATTTCAACTTCACTGACCGATATTCAGGCTATTAAATAGAAATAATTTCAAACAGAAATACATCCTTTACTGTAACTGATACTATAAATATAACCTTCCGTTTTATTTTCTGCATACTGTAAAAACAGCCCATAGCCATTTCATTTTAAGGAAAATAACAGCTCATATATAGAGAGAGATATAGATAGATACCCCAGAGTTAAAATACGGCAAAAAAAGAGCAATGTTACAATAAATGAAACATACTACATGTGCACTGCTTGGACTGTGAAACATGCATTGTACCAGTAGGTGCCAGGTAAGCAGTTAATCAAAATGTTACAAGGAAATGGAAACATCTCATCATCCACAGCCAGACAAACGTCAGCTGTTACTAACAATTCAGAAATTGTACAGGTAGAAGTTAATTCTGTGTTTTGCCTCCTTTCTGTACTCTTTTTAAAATAATCCTCTCTTGCTGTTTTGGGCCATATTTGATTTTTCCTCCACTACAGATCACTATACAAGCTTCCTCAGGGGAGGGGTAAAAGAAAAAAAAACAAAAAAACATGTAAAGATCCAACTGATTCTTTGATTTCATTTGTTGTCCCCAAAGAAGGGGTTGAGGAAGTCACATGTCAAAAATGGGAACTAGGAAAAGGATGCTAAGGACAGCAGTTCAAGCACACATTCCTCCCTGATGGCTCCCAAACAGCAGGCAGACACTGCCCAGAGTAGCTGAAGCACCAAGGAATGGGAACAGGCCTACAGTCAACAGGATTCTCCTACCAAGATCCTCCTCTGAAAGCATGAGTGTCCAGGTTGGTCTGAAAGAGACTGACAAGGTTGATGAGGCCTTGAAGGAGGCCACAAGGAGACAGAGAACTTCCCTGTACAGAGGTCTTCCCAGCATGGCTTTGGGAAGGACCAGCTCCATGTTCCACTGCCTGCTAGGTGGTCAGGCTAGATGAACTTCTGATTTGACCAAGGAAGGTAATTCTTACAGGTCTTTATAAAGAGCTCGCTAGCACAAGACAGCATTAGAATACAAATGTAACTGGTATACCCCAACTGAGCATACCTCTTCCATATACACAGAGCATCTATTGAACCCCAAAACTTCACAATCATAACTTATTGCTTCATATTGCTTTTCTTATACATGAGGAAAACTATGGGATGATTGTGAAACAACTCAAGTCCTCAATCCTTCCAACATATGATAACCTTTCAAGAGCAAATAATAATTTTTACAGCAATTTAAGCCTACTTTTCTTAGGGTTTGGGTTTTGGTCTCAGTTTGGTTTTGCTGTATTGTTTTTTCTTTTCAAATAAATCCAGACTTTTTGAAAGCTGTGTACAGACCACAAACTGAAACTTGCTCTTTCAAAGTGACACTGATCAGTGAGTTTTTCCTACTATCACAAACATACAAGTAGAACAGCCGCAAGCTATAACTTAAAGCAAGGCAAAAATGTACCACATCCTAATCTGAATGAAAATACTTTCTCTAACTTGCTACATTAGTGATCAGCATGACTCCAAGTATGCACCCTAAACATACCAGCCAGGCAATTAAAAAGGGAATACCTAGCTATTTCAGTGACAGATATGTATGAGACTTGCTCATGCTCCAAGCAAGAGTCAGATTCAAACTACAGTCAAAACAGAAACTATTGGCCACAGGTGGCATAGCACAGAGCCAAAGAGCAAGTATCAACAATGCACTAAAATATCCAGGTGGCTCAGAGCACAGATCAAGTTTATGTTTGTCTAAAAAGATCAGTGATAAAAATACGCAAAAAACAATGTTCAATAACATTTCTAACCATCAGTTTACACCACACTCTGTCCATCAGCTTCTTGCAGGTTATGGTATTTGTAGTGGGAGGCAAACAACATCTAAGTATACAGTTGCACTAGGAGAAAGTTAAAAAATGCTTCCTGACCTAGCCAAGTTGCTAGCTTAAGACATAACTGCAGGCACTGCCTTACTACAGTCAGTGGATCCAAAAGGTTCAATAATGATGATTCTGTTGACCTAAAGCATGCCAAGCATGAACACATGGACACATTTCACCAAAATCCAGGAAGCCAAGCAGAAAATTTTGTAAAGCCATCCCGGACACCCAATGCACAGAAAAGAATGCAAAGAAAACATTTTTAAGAATGATACTTGATCTTGTTTTAGAAAATAAATGTAAAAATGCAAGCAAAAAGTAAGAGGTGATGGTGTCTTTATATTCAAAAAAAAAAAAAAAAGTCATCCTGGGGAATCTCAAGATAGTTTTCATTTACACAACAAATGCAGTTGTTAAAGCAATTCATGTATACAGGTCGATACCCCTGGCAAGAAAAGAGTATTTGTTCTTCTTTCTAATCAGAAACATGCTTATATCAGGAATATAGAACAAACTAAGATATATGATTTGCATGAATTTCTTTGCTAATTGCTGTTTTCTAATTTGCCGTAATTGCTGATTAAATGTACCGATACACACTAAGGTGAAAGAGACATAAAATGTGCAGAAAATAGTTTTTCTACAACTACACACAGCACAGACAGGTTAAAGATTCAAAACAAAAATGCAAATTTAAAACTTAAAGATACAAAATTTTATACATCAAGCTTTCTTAATGGTCAGTATATACATAGATACCTTCCTGGTTCGTAATCAGTCTATGATTATGATGTAATATGTAATACTACAATACAAACAAGAAGTTTGCACATTATACAAAAAACTGAGAGAAAGAAAAGACAGAAAAGAGAAAGGCCAAAATAAACACAATCATCATGTTGTGTTAGATCCTGAAAATATATAATTTAATAATGGCACTTTAGGAAGGTGACTCTCTTAAGATGGTAAAACACTGACAAGTAGTGGTCAGTTACAGGCACTGCACCTCACTGAAAAAAAAAATAGCATTTAATCCTCACAAGTGTCACACAATTTCTTAATTAGAGCAACTACTGATCACATGCAAAAGTAAAATTTGATTTGGTCTGAAATGTGTAACAGGCAAACTAATGAAAAAATTATATCATTAAACAGACACAAACACTTTAAACAGTACTTCTCTGTAAATCATCCAGGCCATATTAAATGACAGGATTTCAAAATTCAGCCCAAACACTACCCTCCTTTCCAGTAATGTTACTTGGGAAGCATCTTGGAGAAATAAGTGAAAACAGAGGTAGACTTCAATAGAACATTTTGTCTGTGCAATGATTACCACAAGGCTGAAGCCACTGTCAGTGTTTAGAGTCTATCTAACTCACAATTCAAATTACAAGGGATAAGAAACAGAATAACAAAATAACAAGCTCAAAATTATGCATAAATATGTTTCATCCAAATAACACTTGTAGCAAAATACATACTTACTTTATTCTCACTAGGCTATGAAAAAGTCAACAGGGCAGTTCAAGCACATTCTTTCTAAAATACAGCAACTTAAACTGTATCTTAGAAAGGGGCTCCTCCGGAAAAATAACTTACAAAAATTAAGTAGAATTTACAGAAGAAACTATTAAACCATCTTAATTCACAGCTGGACATCTTTGGGGAATAGAAGGTCTAGGACGTACTTACTATTTCTTTTTGTATGGAATTCAAACGACGAGCTACCAAGAATAAAAGCACCCAGCCTGGAGGCTCATGATCACATAAACTATGATCCTTCCTATGATCTATGAAAGATCATATGGAAATTCTCTGAACTACATTTGAACCCACTCACTTGAGTTCAAGTTTTCTTTCTAAGGAAACTATGGCAGTGTCAATATATCTTTAGAGAATACAAGACATCATCTTGTAAAGGATAAAATAAGAATGTTCCACTCTGCAGATAACACTATCAAATCACACCAATACACTGCATTAGGCATCCCTTCCCCAGCCTGAAGGCACAACTGAAGAACCTAGAAGTGGACATAGGCATATTAAAGAGCAGTGAAAACTGAAATTCAGTACTCTAGTTCTTTTCACCAACTAGGACATGAACTGGAAGGAAAATGAAACAATAAGTCTTTCTGAAATACTGGCAGAAGAATTCCAAGCCTTTTGATAAACGTTACTTTTTTATCTATATTTTAAAAAATCAAATAATCCTGCAAAATATGACATCTTTGAACAATCTCTAGCTTTACATGAAATACATAGCATCATGAGCAAGGTTTCTCAGTATCACTTCATAGTATAAAGCCTTCCAAAAACCTATGTTGCATACACTAAGAGTGAAAACCAAGGAATTGCATATTTCTTCTCAATTATAGTATCCTATTGCATAGACAGAGATAACATTGCAAATTTTATCTTAAGCGGAGTGAAATAAAAAGCACACTATGTTAAGACACAGATTTTCCGAACAGAAGTAAAATCAAAAAGAAGTATTTTTCATATGTTTTCTAAAACAAGAAGGAAAAAAGCTAATAGCTGTCTCAAATTTTAACTTATATTCTAAATATTTCTATTTGTCTTCTAAACAGTATTTTCTATTTCATCAGGTATTGCTGAATAAAACTGAAAAGCAGTAAAAAGTTCTTTGGCCACTACAGTGCTTTAGATTGCTTGTTCAAATAAATTAAAGTGTTCGTTTACATGAGCAAGCAAAGTTTACCTTTTAGAAAATAAAACCTTTTAACTGAAAAAGCCCAGCTAATGACTTGCTTTTGTTTGCTTAGGTTTTCAGGAAGGGCATAGGGGATAGGTTGTTAGAAGATCTGTGGCAGTTACCAAAAAGGTCTAAATATAGTAAAGACAATATAATGAAGGACTGAGACTATGCTTGGTATTATCTGGTCATCAAAACTATGTGAGCTGGACTGAGAGTAAAAACATGTGCCCAAGATATGAGCACTTCTGCCAATTTGACAGGTAAAGGCTCACAAATGCAAGACATTCCTAACTAAATCCTAAATCAAAGGGAAGCTTTTGTTTGTATACCTCCTGTAATTGAAGGGACACATGGCCCAGCTGGTCCTGGCGCCTTTCTACGAGCTGTCTTTCAGCACGCATCTCTTCTTCTATCTCCTGAAGTCTCCTCTCTACTCGTTCTGATACCTTCAAAAGGAAAAAACACATGCTGTAGGAAATTAGTGTGCCTTTTAATACATGTGAAAATATCAATGGCAAAAAAGATTATGGGGCAAAATGAAAAGAGAACATTATTCGTATTTTATTAAAGCAGATTTAGAATGGTAGAGAAAATAATTAGTTATAGCAGTCAGTACTCCAGAAGTACTCAGGCAGGGAACCAAACAGTTATCTTGTTGGCAGTATTCTCCTTTATGTGTATGCATATTTTTCTCTACAGTGGTAGCTCTACTTAAGGGTTAAATATCTCATTATCAAGGTCAGAGCAGCCTAATGTGAAGTTGCAATACAAAAGTCATAGCTTCTCTGTCACAAGCCTGATTAACCTCTGGAAGGACATTTCTTTCATATCGCCAGCCTGCAAAACAGGCCAATGTTTGCCTCTTTCATCATCCAAAATCTGCGAGTAAAAAGTAGTAAACAAGAACTAAATACATGAGAATGACTGTAACAACACAAAATGATTACATCACTTTAAGCTTTTTTCCCAGAATTTTGTGAATCCATGTAGAAACTAATACAAACAACAACAGGTGTTTAATAAAGCAACTTGGATTATGAACATAAAAGTTCAATCAGACTAGAATGCCAGAATTACTTCACTTTTGCAATTCAAGCTGCTAGCAGACAGCACCCTCTCGAGGCAGCAAATTAAATTTATTTTGTAAAAGATTAGCAAGAAAAATATTTATGTATAATTTCCTCCCTACCTTAAAACTAATTATCTTAAAACACTAGAAAGCAATATATTCACTACCAAATTATAATTAGATAAAAAGAGAGAGATAAAAAAAGATTAAAAATAAAGGATCATTCGACTATTAGCTTTTGATGTATGTGGAGGTAAGTTATCTTTCTCTGCTAAGCACACTTCTATTAGCACTAGGCATATGCATGCATAGATAATTTTACCATGAGCAACACAACTTATGTAGTAACAGAAACAAAATCGAGGCTACACTTATGATCTGAGCTTCACAAGACTTAATGAACAAAACATTCTTTTTCTTTACAACAGAATACATCTCTCAGAAAACATTTCTTGTTTGTGCAGCCAAATGAACAGTCAGCTTACAGTCTGGAATATTGTATTTTTTCCTAAAACCATCAGGAGATGCCTGGTACTGCATCAAACCACACATTTTCATGAAGCTATGAAAGCTCTGCAGCCATACTCAGAAAAATTACTTACCAAAACCTAATATATAAAAAATTATGAAGACCACACTGCAATGTTTGTTTTGACAAGTACCACTTAGCGTTACTTCTCAGAATTCATAAAATACTCCACCTACCAGAAACAACGATACTATGTAGTAGGAACAGAAAATAACACTGTCACTAAACTTGTTATGTCTTTGCTGAAACCAAGGAAATAAACTGTCATATTTTTCCCCATACATATCTAACATGAAGAAATGAAACAGCAATGTTTTAACATTTCTTGAAAAAAGTTTTGACTATGTGCTTCTGAAGACAGAAGCTTTCTCGGCTCTCTCATGAATCTTTTTCAATGAAGCACTTTCTTAATAGCTTTAGTGCTATTAAGCACTAATTTAGTGTACTAATTATAGTGCACTATTAAGAAAGAAAACATACAATTTTGACTTGACAGAAGATTCAAAAGTAGCATCACCCCCAAAGATGACATTCCAAAGGAGAGTTCAGTAGCTTCTTCACTGTCACGGGTCTAGCATGCACAGCAGATAACATGACACAAGGCAGCACTAGACAGGCTTTAGATTCCTCCGAAGTTCAGATTTCATTATAAATTATCACTAACTCAGAACAAGTAAGACAGTAACTTTGTGAGGTGATTTGCCTTGCCTCTGACTTCCTTCAGCTCACTCCAGGATACAACTGTATTATTTCTAACAAGGTACTAAAACAGATGGATTATATATCATAATATTTGTCAAGGAAATTTCAGCTACAGACATAATCCTCTTTAACCAAAAAAAAAACCAAAAAACAAAAAACCCCACAACCAACACAAACCACCAAACATTTTTATGCTACTTATAACTCCTATTTGTTTCCCATATTTTGTATATTGGTATAGTATTGGTAACACCTTTGCACTTCAGCAAGGCTTTAATGTCCCTCAAGAATTAGGTTCCCTCTTTTTGTAGCCTCTCTGACTTTCCTAAGATTGTCACAGAGCCTGTGGCATACAACAGCAGGGATTTAAAAAAAATAATTAGAAACAGGTAATTTATTAAATAGTACATGCAGAATAAACTTAAAAACATACTTGTCTTCCTTTGCCCCAAATGACCCAACTCAGAACAACACTTCTACCATTTAAGTATGTATCTTGATCTCTGAATGTTATCAAAAATCTTAGTGTAGACAAGTGCTTCACCAAAGGACAGTACAAAGAATATGGAGGCTCTACACAATGACATTTAATACTAGCACTAAATTACTGCATTCAGAACATATTAGAATGTGATTTCAAGCATGCATTTTTAGCAACAGACTATCTGAATAACAATGATACTAGAGCTGTCTCCACACACAGCTTTAAGGCAGCTTAACCTGTTTTCATAGATTTTGCTTCTATCAAAAAGTTTCTCCCCTCCCCCACAATTAAACACAAAGAACAGACTGTCCTTTTTAAAGCTAGGGTGACATTTAAGTCATGCAGCTAAATATAATCTCGTGGAAGATGCTGGATGCTTACTGTACAAAAAGCACCATCCTACTTATTGAATTTCTGACCTGTTTTTCAGCTTTCCACTGTTATTTCTAGTGCAAAAGCCCTGCTAATGGAAATGTATTATTTCAACAGATTTTTGCTGCTGTTCTTGTTCCGACTCATTTTTTCATCAATGCATACTTGAAATGGGAGTATTACAATCACAAAAGAGCAAACTTTTTTCAGAGATATAACTTAAAATATTGTTAAACTTTTCCCTCATGGCAAATGATAATATGCGTTCTAACTTTTACAAGTCACCGGTGCAGTACCAAAAATCCTTTTACCAGATCTCCTGAGGGACAGTTCATTATCTGACAATAATCCTGGCTCTATGAGGTATCATAACCACAGTAACTCCATGTAAGACCCATTTCACTTGACATTGTTGTCCTCTGCCAGAGACAGTCTACCATCACTTTATAACAGCACCATCTCAATTAAGCATCTATTTAATTTTAACTAAACTGTGCTCTGATGAAGTTGCTTTCTGTAAAAGATGCATAAAGATCAGCATCTTGTGCTATTTGAGATGTGCTTCTATCCAAGCAATTGCAACAAAATATCCAAGAGGGCTATGTTATATAACCATAAAGTAAATATTCTTTTGATTGCTTATATGCCTGTCTAGCAAACATCCAAACCCTTTTCAAGAACAAAGGAATCTCACTCACAAAATGCCTAGCTAAGAAAGAGATTCTGATATAGAGAGTTGCAGAACCAGAAAGGCTTTTTAGCAAAACTGCACATAAATTCTCAAGTACAAGGCCACGAAGAGTGCTTGACTTGAAGCAGGCATCCAGCTATGCTCGAGTCACCACCTTCAATGTCATCTGTTTTTTATATTGGCATGGAAAAGCTCACTTTACAGGTAAAATATTGTGCTTTGATTGCAATGTTTGAATCCTAAAGTACTCAAATGCAGCATCAAAAAGGCTCTAAGAATCATAAACCTTATAAAAAATAAATTCTGAACTAGTGATTCAGAAGAACTGTAGTGACTTGGACCTTTATCATCACATATCTACATTCAGGCAATTTTCAAACAGCCCCACAGTAAGAATTTCAATATATGTCTCTAAAAAATAAAGGACTTAAGGACACTGAACTGAAAAGAATGTTTCTACCATGAGCTCATCCTGTGAAATTATCAAGATTTCACGTTGACAATTTATTGCCAAGAATCATACAGCAGAATATAAATACAAGGATGGCAATCCTTGAGGTGATAAACACTCCCAAGCCTAAAGGCACGAAGGACAAAAGTTCCTGAACAACTTTGCATAAGGAAGTTTTGAGAAAAAAGGTATTATGTCTTACCCAACTCACTTTCACCAATGCCAATCAATTCTGAATTAAGCAATCTCATTAGAAAAATTCCTACACATACTAAAGGATGTCAAATAACTACAATAACAGACCCTAGTTTCTACATGCACTCTAATCTCATGTTTTGCTATGCATACCATCAGAGTTATTTTTATTCTTAATATCCATACTAAATTCCTCTTTTTTGCATTTACTTTATCTCACTGATTCTGTCAGCCTCATCAGGTAATAGGAGATCACTAGGCTTTGAACAAGGGCAAGGGATCCACACCTAGGATTGGGGAGCCCTGGTAAAGCACAATGTTGCTACCACTAGGGTTTTTTAAGTGGTGGGGAATTGGCTGAACACAATAGTGCACTAAGTCAGAATTTTTTTGGCTCGAAAAGTAACACTCTGAAAAGCCTCTGAAGAAACTGAACAACCTCCCAAGTTAAAATTAGGGATGAAAAATTAGATTTAAAACCCAAACAGATAAACACCCTACAACAACTAACAAAAAAACCAAAGACAAAACACATCAACCAAATCACACATAAAAAAAAAAAAACCAAAAAAAACCCAAGAAACCAGATCAGCAAAAAAGCAGCAGCTCCTCACACAATATATATAATCTATTTTCAGAACCCCTTGCTATAAGACAAGATCATAATATATGCAAGTTATAACAAAGACTGGACAAGCTCCAAAAAAGAAATCCACAGAGGGATTATTTCTCAGTACAGAAAGCAGACAGATCACTTCCAGGCCAAGAAGCTCCTAACTCACAGGTGAGTGGACTTCTATTGTACAAAATTATCATTACATGACTTTCTGTTCTTATATTGTACAGTAAACTTCCACTTTTTGGCCATTCATCATACATGGCTAGATCCTTCCAAATGACCTGTTTCTTCTGCAAACTGAACCCCAGCTATTCTTCTATCTTTTCCAGGAAGTCTTTGAATTAGTGGTCTTTTTTATTTTTCCCCTTTTTCTTTTTTCCCCCTCTCCTCTTTCCAGTCTTCTTTCCATCTGGCTTTATGATGTTCTTCATAAAGTCAGTCATCATCAATAAGCAGAATAGTCCAGGTGAATTCTTACTAGTCCTACACAAAAAAATCATCTCACCGCAGCTTACTGCAACATTTGTGTCTTCACTGAAAGAATATCAGTAAATATTTCAGTTTTCATAGCTTTATTGCATTATAATGTTCCCTCCTAACTAAGAGGCTTATTCTTCTGATATTGCCCTTACCATTAACATTCTACAGAAGACTTCCTTGTTATACCTCACCTCTCTCATTTTTTGCTTCTCTCAGGTCAAAAGTTGTAACCTTCAATTTCATATCTTGAAACCCTACTGTAGGAGGTCAAAGAGCCAGTTATTTCTTTCATTAATGAACAGACAGTGGATGCCTCCATTCCAGAGGATTGAGGAAGGTTTGTTTCTCTCACACAATGGCACTGAACAGTTGTAATGTAGACAGCTGTAGCAGCTATTTTCTTGAGAATCACCATGGTTAAAACTGAGTTTGCTAATTTCCTGGTACATGAAAGAGAAAAAAAAATAAGTATACTGAGAAGTCTGCTACAAGAAAAACACAGCATTTTCCAAGTACCGAGAATTCTTTATCAGATAAACTTACTTTATCCTACCAGGCTACTAGGAGAAATCAAAATTAACAAACTAACAAAGACAATCCCATCATATTTTGATGGGCTTTGTCAGACTACAAAGGCTGACAAGGCAAGTCTTCTTTCCCTGATGGACCCTATCATATCAAGAACATGACTTGTACAGATAGTGTATCTTGAATCAATGTCCAATTTAATCTAGAAACATGAATTTACACAAGTATATTTATTAAGTCTGCTGGTACCAACAAGTGGTCCATGCCAACTTTATTGCTATCAGTGACAAACACATCATTACAGCCCTTGACAGAGCATTTAGTTCCAATTCATGCAATTTTAGAGCAAGATGAATCACCTACAGGAAAATATGCACATATAACACTTGCTCTGAAAAGTCAGCTTTGCTACTAGTATCACAGTAAATGCTTACATAAAGCATACACTCAAGAACTACCTACAGATTCTCACCTACTAATTACTGGGGTGATTCTCAACTTCTCTTGTTCCTACAGCAATATGCTGTTTGACTTTGATCTCAATAGCAGATCTCTCTCAGATTTAAGTAACAGAGTGCAGTTAGTCTGCTTCCAGCAGATACAGGAGACAAAAAAGAAAAGACTGTCATTGCTGTCCTGCCTCCTTTGCTACATTTTGTTAGGAAGCATTTAGAGAAGAGTACAGCACAAAGAGACTCCTTCCATTTTGCTACACAGATGATAAGGATTGAAAAGAACAGGGAGGGAGGGATGGAGGAAGAAGAAACAATAGTATTTATCATCATAACATGGGAAAGCTTGTATCTTTCCAAAGGTACCTCCAACAACTATAACAGATTTCAAACCAATGTTCAAAGTTAAAAAGCAGCTTTCTCCAAGGCTGTGAATTTTGAAACAGAAAAATTCACAATACACACACCTGTAAAACACTTGTAGTTAAAACAAGCACCTGAAATATAAAACTTGTCTTGCTGATTTCATTATCGAAGGGTATCATTTCAACAACCTATAGCAGCCAAAATAAGATCATGTTCAGATATACATATCAGTATGTCATACCAATTACCAACAGATACATTAAACTAGAAGCCCAAATCTTGTTTAGAATACGAGATTTAAATAATCCTTTTCACGTTAGTCACACTCACCGTTTCTTGTCTTTGGGACTCAGTGAGCTTTTCAGACAATTCTTCTAGAGTCTTTCTTAATTCAGCATCAGTCCTTCATAGAAAAATATAAGTAAGACAATATTCTACAGTGCAAAAGCTAAGCAACACCCACGATAATTTTAAGCAGCAACAACCCCCCCAAAATTTTTTGCTATCTCGATTTGCTCTACAGCCCATTCATAATAATTTACAGCATAATGAGAAACAAGCCTCAAGTGGAAAATTCATGATAGAAAGCATTCCCATTCCTCAAGTGTAGAAACAGAGCATCTAAGTATCAGCCAGGTATCAGGTTAACAAGTAAAAAATTATGAACACATCTACACATCCTTTTGAACAGTCCTTTCCTCCCAGGAATTAACAGTCTAACTCCTGTTATTGCTATTGAACAAAGCACCACATGTTGAGAAAGTAATATATATTATGGCCTGCAGGAGAGCTTGCCCGAAGGGACTCAGTAACAAGAACAAACTAGGAGCACAGCTATAATAAAAGAAATCTCCTAGATCTTGTCATTTTGTGCATATATTTGAAAAAGCTGAGGAAAGCCCCATATATTATACAGACTGGAATTGGTAGGTGTTATTTACATTTGTAAATACTGCAGAAGATGACATAAAACAAGCAGTTCATAATCCTTCTTTCATCTACATGTTGCACAATCACTCATTCTCCCCAAAATTATTTTTTGAAACAAAGGAGTTTAAGAATTTTTTTTCCACACTGTTCTCCACACAGAGTTATATTCTGTTTATACCGATTTCTTCTTGAAAGCTCGCGACTGATGTCATCTCCCAGGCGAACTTGTTCACTGCTGAGATCTCGAAGAGACTGGTGGAAAGAATGCAGCTGTAAATGAAAGTACAGAAATTATGCCAAGGCTTAGGAATGCTTTTTTCTGTGATATTCCAAAAATACATATCTACACATATACACAATTTTTAAAATAAAGCAGATAAAATAACAACAAAAAAACCCCCAAAAAAACTCCATGAACTGTAGTTGAGACTGGATGACTGGATGAGGCTTAAGCACTTCTATTTCCATCACAATACTTGCTCATTGTAGTTTAACTTTCAGTACTTTATTTGCTAAACCAAGTTTCCTAACTATGTTTTTTTTCCTGTGGTTTAGAGCTTAGACACTATACCACCTCTTTAACTAAATGCAAAGCAAATTGAAATATCTGAACAAGTAATGTTCAGGAGAGACATATTTCATATTAATAGATACTAGTATTGATAAAACAAAGTTCTGCCCAGCTATCTATGCCACCATAAATAGATTACATAGGAACTTGAAATGAAACAAGCAGAACAGTATAATGTATTCAGGAACTACCAAGAATAGCTGTTTTACCTTGCCCGAGACTTTATACTCTTTTTTCAGACCTTGGGAAAAAAAAATAAAAAAAAAAAACCCGCACATGTTCTTTCTGAAAAGTGCTTTCTGAAAAACCTCCTATTTTCCCCATTCAGCAGGCTCCTAATTTATCATCAAAGTTTTAGAGAGCAAATAAAAAAATGAATAGGTCATTCATTCTTCATGGAACAGAAAGTGACAGTTAATCCATCCTAATGCTATCAACATCCTAAACCTATTGCTGTCAACAATTCCATGGCCAGGACTATCATTATAAAAAACCCTAATTTATAATATTCCTTTGTTCTGTGTCCTAGATTTAAACCTGGATCTTCCACAACCAAGCTGACTGCCCTCATTCAGACACAGGCACTACTACCCACCCTGTGTGATTAACCATAAATTCCCACCTGACCTGAGAGACTTTGAAATAACACGTTGTATTTTCAAAATGTACGCGCTAAGAAGCAGAGGGACTTAAATGTGTTAAAAGACCGTTTAGATGAAAAATTACTTCAGCCAGAAAAAGTCAGAATGGGAATAAAGAGACAGTGGCTGCAGAAAAAAGAAAAAGCCACAACTTTACTTAATCAGTACAGCTTTATCTCAGGTGTAATTTCTACCTATAATCGTGATCAATGGCTACTTCTAGTTCATCATTCCTCAGAGCACTATACTCTTCTTACAAAACAGTTAATGAAAAGAAAAAGGCCACACTCACTCACTGAAAAGCAAGAATAAGGAATAAACCAGCAGTTATCATAAAACCAGAAAAAAAAAATGCTATTTGCCTACATAGTTACGTAATATGAAGTATTCAAGGGAGTTCCTGCATTGCAGGAATTCCCTTGAATAAAGTTTCCAAGATATTTGTAGAATATGTAGAAATAATCTAAATTAGTCCTAAGGATTTTGGATGGTTGGGAGGAAAGATTTCCATACAATATTATTTCCGTCCAAGGATTATTACCTTGGGAGAGGAAAGAATGGGGGAAGAACTAGATCGAAAAGACAATGAAGTAGGGTTAAATAAAAATCTAAAATTTCTATCATTTCCCAAAAAGTAAACTGAGAAAACTTGTTGTAGTTAAGTTTAAACTATATGGAAGCTGAGACGGATTTAATAAAGTGAATATGAATACCTTACAATCAGCTTCTTTAATATTAGTCTACACAGATTCACTCAAGCAAGTTTAGCCACCCTGTCTGAAAAAATCAAAAACAGGTACTGAAATCTCTTTTCTACCTGTAGGATAACACTATAGAAACACTATAATAGAAACACTATAATCTTATCCATTAAGGTAATTAATTTATTTTTTCTGAAGTCTGCAACCAGATACAGGTTAAGGAATATGAAAATTACCTGTGCCACACACATCTTCTCCTCTCATCATCTCCCTGAAATACAGGCTCAAATTATCCCACTCACAGGTCAGACCAAGAACTAAGATGAAGAACTACCTGGTTCAAAATCAAGTCAAGCAACACTGGACTAAAAGCAAAAGCACTAAGACCCTACTCCATTAACTGAGGCAGAATAACCCCCTTCCACAGCCTCACTGAACTTCAGCACGAAGGTGAATGTTAACTGGCTGGAAGGGACCTCTGGAGGTCACACCATCCAAGCCCCCTGCTCTGGATACTGACAACCTAGTCAGACAGAGAAAGTCAGATAAACTTACCCAAGAACTGTTCTGGGGAGTTTTGAGAAGGCTGAGAGAAAGAATTAAAGCAATCTTGCAGCTGGTGTTTCGAACAGTTGTTTTCCCACAAGATGTTTACCAAAGCGTGTCTCCTTAATTAGCCAATCATGTGAGGTGTGTTGATTAAAGGACCAGTCAGGTCCACCTGTGTCTGAGCAGTGCATAAAAAGGAATGGGTTCCTAATAAAATTATTATTAGCCTCCTGAAGAGATCTGGAGTTTGTCACTCATTCATCCATTCCTGACTCAATGGTGACACCCTTCCTTCAAGGGAGCATCACTGAGCAAAGGTGACAGAGGAACTTGTCTAGGTGGGTTCTGAATGTCTCCAGACAGGGAGACTCCATAACCTCCCTGGGCAGCCTGTGTCAGTGCTCTGCCATACTCACTGTAAAGCTCTCCCTCACACTGAGGTGGAATTCTTGTGTTTTAGTTTATGGCCATTTCTCCCTGTCCTGTGACTGGGCACTACTGAACAGACTGGCACCATCCTTCTTGACGTTCACGTTAGATATTAATATGCATAACTGAAATGCCCTCTCAGTCTTCTCCAGACTAAACAGGCTATTCAGAGATTATTTTTCTTTGTCATTAGACAGCCTAAAAAGTAGGAAGATTATTTTCATATTTTACTTTTGATATCACTACCATCTGCATCTTTTTCTCTACAATGATTTGCATGAAACTTCATGACAGATACAAGAGGTGACTGCCTAATGAAAAAAGCAGGTAACGCTGAAAGCACAAATCATAACTGAAACATTCTTAGCTGCATCCTCAGAATCACCGCATTTAATGTAAAAGCAAAGAGTCTTTGAGACTCTGACTCTCAAAGAGTAACCATACTGCCTGTTTGGAACAGCAGCTCCCTTTAGTGCTCTGTACCTGCTCCACATTATCTGCCTCACTGACAAACCGAACGCTTGCAGATCTAGACCTTCGGTGTTTATTGCCCTGTGAGTCTCCGTAATCCCTGAGAGGAGAAGTGGGCAGGAAGTGGCGGTTGCCTGCAGGAGATATGATACAAAAAAAAAAGCAGGAAAACAAAATTTTGTATGGGAAATTTTTCGTTTTGCTTCACAAAAAAAGGCTTATTTCATGTTGACAATATCCTTCTAGGGCACATGACAGACAAAACAACTACTGAATTACATTTCATGCATATGACTCTTAGCTCTTCCCAGGATCTTCTTGACTTGAAACATTTCTTACCCATGACATACAAGTATTCTAGAAAAAGGAATTGTTTCTCCAAGGAGTAGTTTTTCCTAAAATTTTATTTGCCCAACCAACCACTTTTTCCTCCAGGTGAATCTATCAGAGCTTCAAACTATTATATTTCATAGCTTTTACATAGGAATTAAATTTTTAGAGCTTTCTACTAAAATACATCAAATACTGCCTCTCAAAGGAATACTCCTCCCAAACATACCTTTTCCCAAAATATAATGAATTTTGTGAGACATACAAGGAAAAAAAACTATTGTTTAGTGTGTCATAAATAATTTCTGATTTTTTCTTTTCCACTGTTTCCAAACATCCATAATCTCATGCATTTAAAATTTAAATTCCCTTTTTGCTGTGAAGCAAGCTTCAGAAGCTGCAATATCTTTTGGATTTAGCTTTAACTTGTATGTACCTACAACTCATGCAGTGGAAAATTAATTTCCTCAGCTGAAAGAATTAACATTTCATTTAGATCTCCTGGGATATCAGCAGAAAATAGAGAAACAGAAAGCTGGAAAAAATTACCACACAAACAACCGCTTAACTTAAGGCAGGTCTCCCAAATTTCTAAACTCAGTTTCTTTGAAGTAATCAATGATGACTTTCTATAAGACTACCTCTACACATTTTTCTTGATTTCCTCTTTGCATAACACAGCCGTACGACATAATTCAAGCATACCCAAGCCCTTCAAGTATTTTACCTGATGTTCCTTCTCCATCCAGGTCACTGGGATATAAGCTTGAGAGAGATGCACTTCTCATTCCAGAGTTTCGTGCTAGTCGCTGGCTCCTCAATTGACCTATAGATTGTTCCAGTGTTTCTTTTAACTGCATTAAAGTTATAATTTATTGAAATATGAACACAAACTTGTTTTTTAAAAAGCATGGAAAATATTATTTATTTAAAAGTTCTTAAGAGAATAAGAGCTATTTTTAAGCCAAGTACAGCTATGAATTAATAACAGCTTTTCCTCAATATCTATCACATTCCTGTAATTATAGCAAAACACGCTTCCAACATTGGCAGCTTCAAATATCAAGTTTCTTAAAAAAGTGGAGCACCACATGGTGCACCACCGTGAAAACTCAAAAGTTTATCTCTTACAACCCAAATAAGACCTATTTGCCAGCAATGCTCATTAACAGTTCTGCAAAATTCAGAAAATAACGTCAAAGACATTATTTTTTACTGGAATTCTTCCACCAGCCCTACCTGGAATCAATTTTACATGGTTATCAAATATCCCTATGCAGCTTTACAGAAACCCCTATTTTTAGAAGTTTTACTTTCAGGAAAAGAAAGCCATTCCCAATTTAAGAGTACAGAACTAGCTATATTCAAAAATTAGTTCTTCATTTTTCAAACTTACATCTCATTTTTTTACAATTGCATTTGTTAACCTTGGTTCTTAGCCACTTGCCTTGTTTCACCTTTATTTGACAATCCACAAAACATCAGTTTCTAAGGGTTCTCCTTTTTCTAAGAGAAGCTTGTAAACAATGGTTAAATAGATGCTTTACTCCTGCAGAATTATATAGTGTTGGATCTCTTTGAAGAAAAAAAGCTTTCTTTTCTACACATTTGCTTCTTCACTTTCTCTACCTTCACATGTAAAATACTCTACATTTCATATGTTTTAAGGCAGCACATGCTGCAGCTTGTTTGTAACCAAATTGTAAACCTCTCTTGCCCTAGCAGCACTAATTTGTTCTGTTTTCTCCAAGACACCTGTTTTCAAGCTTGGAGAAGGCTGAGTTTTGAGTTTCTAAAACAAGAAGACTAATTTTAGAATTTTCATCCTTTCTGCAATTTAGAGCAAGCTGGTCAACAGATCCAGAAACTGTTGTAGAATGACAGGAAAAAAAGCTACACCAGTATGATCACAATCTCATTCCCTGCTGTAATTCAGCTTTTATCTTACCACTTCTTCCTGAAAAAGAAACATGTTCCCTAATACTCTATTTCAGCTACGTATCTTGTACTTGCATAGTACCATAACATCATCTACTGGGTGCTTAAAAACCAGAGAAGTAATGAGCCTACAAAACCTGTCAGAGTTTCGTTACACAACATATTACTATATTATGATTTAGTTTGCTCAAATAAATATTAAAAGATTCTGTTTACAGCTACTTAACTCCTTATATATTCTGTCCATTAATACCAAGTTTGTTTGTTTTTACCAATACCAAGCAATGAATTCTACTAATGGAAAAGACCAAAAAAGTTAAGATAAACTGAAAGTTGCTCACAGTTGTTATTGCTTTGGTTTGTTCCTTGTTGTATTCTCTGTATTGTCCTAGCAAATGGTCAACGTGTCTTAGATTTCTGTTGGTATCCTTAAATAAAAAAGTTTTAGAAAAAAGTCAAAATAGAAACCTCCTCTAATCAAACATTACTGTTGTCTTTATTCTTATTGATTTCTAAGATTAAATTGAAACACAAATGCTTTCTAAAGGGTCTAAGCATTCAAAATCCTATTCGAGTAACCAGAATCTGAAGGGATACAGCTTGGCTAAAGGGAGGAAAATGAAGAAGGAAAAAAAAGCCAACCAAATTCTATAATTTCAACAGTACAACAGTAAGGACTCAGCATCAAATAAAAAGTTTTTTCAAGTTTCAGCCATTCTGGAGAAACATCTTTTTAATCCAAAAATCTTAACATTATCTGCTTGTAGAACAGAATAGTTATCTGAGAAATAACAAGTTTTTGAAGGTGAACACACTAGGTAAGGTCAGTGCATGAGTATTTTCTGACCAGATAAACACCTGGATCAGATGGAAGATCTGCTGAAAAGCAGTCCACAAAAAGCAATTTGCTTAAAATCAGAATTTCAGAAGAGCAGCTAGAAAGAGGTTTGACAGAACCAGAATACCAAAGAATGCCTTTTAAAAAGTAGTCAGACTGTACTCTTATTATTATTTCTAGATTGATGTTTATTTTCCAGATAAGAAGTTCTGAATTTTAAATTTACCATTCTATATTGATTTTTTTCTCTTCTCATATATTAAAAGGAAAGAAAAAATATTGCTAGCCAAACAATAAGTAATAAAACATACACCCACCCACTCTAGGTATTCAGAACTGTCAACTAGAGAAGAATGGGAATAAATTCTCCAACAATAATGGTGTCAGGATAACTAAATGTCGCCTCCCATTTGCAAAACAGATATTCCCTCTGCACTATCCACTTTTTATTGCTCTCTTACTAGTTTAGAAACAATACTTCTCAGAGTGCTTTTTCACATCTAGAAAATATTTTAAATGTAAGCTCTCTCCTGAAGGAACTGACCACTTACATACTTAACAGAAATCTGGAAATTTTTCACAGTACAATGACAACCGAGACAAGGCTGAAACTTTCTGCTGGAAAATTTCATGTCTTTTGTGAGAATTTAACAAAGCTGATTTGCCCTTACTCAGTTTGTTAACTTTATAAATAGTATTCCCCAATACATCATTGTTTCTAACAACATTCTACTACTGTCTGATATAGCATCTGTATAAAAGTGTGACAAACCACACACTTTCAACTCAAAAGCAGTATAAATTATTTCCCAAAACCATCTTTGGTTGGCAGAGAAAGCAATGTTTCCTATCTACAGTACACTCCATGACTTTAGAAATTAAAATTTGACCCTGTGTTACAGAAATGCAGGCACTATAAATACTTTAAAGCTGTATTTTGTAAACAACCTGCAAAGTGCTTGCTAAAGTATGGATCTTCTCTGTAACTTCTTCAGCACCATAGTTCTGACCTCTGCTGTGGGATGCTCTCAAAGGCCGCCTTCCAACCCGACCTGTAAATAAGTTGTCTGAATCACTGGATGACTCTGCCATCAGTGTCTTGAAGCCTAGGCAGGAAGACCAGAAAAAAGTAATGTATGTTAATTCCTGTCTGTATCTGAAGTCTTGCACTTCAATATTCCCAAAACAACTTCATAAACTCAGATTACATTTGCCTTTCGGGTTTGGGTCAGCAGGATGTACTTTTCAAGCAGATCTTCCAACTGCTCCTCAGTTACTACCTTTGTTCACGCTATGCAGAAGGCAGAGCCTCTTAGGAGCAAATTAAATCAAAACGTGCAATCTCACTGCTTCCAAATGTTCAGTACCCATGATCAAACCACAGCCCAAAGCAAAATCTCCCTCCCAAACACAGAGTGGAGACATCAATGTTTTAGCAATCTTCCTGGTCTGCAGGACCGCTCTCCTTTACCTCCCACTACTCACTAAGCTGTCTTCAGAATGGGGATTGCTAAATCTCAAGGATGGCAAGATAGGTCAACAATCATCAGATGGGTGAAATGATTAAAAACTACAGACAGCTGTGCCTTGTATGGTAAAATCACATAGCAACTGATTAAAACAACAATCCTCAAAAGGTAGGTTAGATTGAAATTTTTTCTTAAACTATTACACACTGCAACAGTTTTCCTTAAGGCCATGGAATGACATGGTGAAAGAAGAAGAAATAGACTGGCAAACTCTTGAACCCCTGTAGTCAACAACAACAACAACAACAACAACAAAAAAAAAAAAAAAAAAAAAAAGTGACAGTAAAGATGACATTCTCCTAGCCATGAGAGCTGAAATTTCCAAAAGAAAATATGGATGGATTCAAATCTTACATTATATTTTATAGAGAGGCAACTTGATGTTTTTCCAAGTCTTATTTAATTTTCAAAAGGTTGCAAATTTGTGTCCCCCAGACTTGGATAAAAACCTTTCAAACATGTTCTTTCAAACATGAAAGAACAGCAAATCAATGTGCTCAGTCTGTGCTCAAATAAATCAGTAATCCTTATGTTTTCTGAACCTCATCTTTCTTCTTATCTCACCTCATTAAGACACATTTTACTAACAGTATCAGATTATATTATTCCAGTGCCTCACTCTAGTCAGCTGCAATGAAGACTCAATGAGACTGAAAAAGAATAAACACTAAACACTAGGAAACAGAAATTATGGGATATTTTCAAAGACAAAGAATAATAAAATAAATAAAACATTGGTACAAATAATAACATGGAATAATACTGGTGTTACTGTAATTTTGTAAAAAAAAAAAAAAAAAATCAACAAAACCCACTAAAGAAGTAGACCTAACCAAAAGAGCCCCAACTACTGAAAAGCAATGAGTGAGGGAAAAAAGGGAAAAAAAGATTTACAGCAGGAAAGATTAATGGGTTTATTTTCGGCTGTCCAAAAATAGGCTCATTAAGATATATACTAGCCAAAGCACAGAAGAAAGGTCACTAATCAGGGTAAAAACAAACGAAAGCACAGGATAAGGAGGACATCTTGTCTGAAGAAAACTTACTATTTATGGTTAAGCATTCCTCTTTGTTCTTATGAACAACCTAAAAGGAACCACAAGTACTTTTAAGGTGAAGAAGTTGTTTCACATAAGGCAATATCCTCATTTTTAAAGGAACCGTGCAAGTTTCACTTTAGATTTAAAAAATAAAAATCACAAAGAAGTAGAAATTTGTAGAAATGTTCCATATGCACATCTGCCTATCAAATGAAACAAACAAAAAAAAGCTTACCACTTTTTCCAAAAAGCTACACTAATTTCAGCACATATGACCTACTGGACAGTAAGAATCATGTGGCTGTTCCTGGTTTTTAGTTCCACCCAAGCAGATCATAACCTTTGCTGAACTGATGAAAAGCATCCATACTCAGTATCTTCCTTTCCCAGAGGAAGCAGAGCATTTCAGCTTCACTGAGGACTTCTTAAGAAATCTGCCAGGTAAGAAGTAGAGCTGACAATCTCAACGTCAAACTCTTCAGCTCAAGTAAACAAAAGATAAAGTCAGTGTACACAACCTGATTATTCCTCAAGTGTTTTATTTGTTCAGCTCCACGCAGACTAATCTATCACTAGGTAACTAACCTAGTGTTAAAGTAATGGTTGAAGCCTTATAGCTAAGACTGAGCACAACAAAAAAGAAAATTATAATCATTTCGGAAAGGAACAACATGACACCTGAAAGGCCCTTTCCTTCAGTGTTTGTATTTGAGTCAGGAAAAAGACAGAAAGGTGATCCTATATGGTGATATTTCACCATGGTGCCATGAGGCATCAGTACCCCATTTTAATATCTATTTGTCACACCGCGCTCCCAGCACTCTTCAGGAGCACAACACAGAAAACGGTTCCTTCGAACTCTTCATAAGCAAGTAACGCCCTCGGGAAATCCTCCTCCTGCCGGGCACGCAGGGAACTTCACTAACGCCCGACCCCAACTCTGAGAGTCTCCTGGTTCTTCCGCCCAGACAGGAGCACAGAACAGAGCCGGGCACGCTGCCGGCCGGGCCTCCGGAGCGTCCCGAGGCACCCCGCGGCCGCCGCTCCCATCCGCGCCCACCCTCCCGCCCGCGGCGCTCCAAGCCGGACAGCCGCCTCCCGCACACCGCCCTGGCCGCGGCCCTTCCCGCATCCCCAGCCCGCACCGCACAGCGCTCGGAGGCGAGGCCACCCCGTCCCCAGGCACCTTCCGCCCGCCTCACCTCGCCGCTATGGCAACTTGAACTAGCCGCCCTGCCGCCAGCTGCCGGGGCCGCGGGCCGGGCGCCGGGCCCCCCGCAGCGCTCCATGGGACACAGAGTCCACAAGTCGCGGGCCCGCCATGGAAAAGGCAGTGTGCGGGACTTCAACTCCCGAGAGGCTTTGCGGCGGCAGCAGGCGAGGGCCGGGCGGGTCCCGCCTTGCTGGGAGGCCGCTGGGCCTGGGGAGAGCGCCGGTGGGAGGTTCCGCAAGTGACCTGGTGTTTATGAACGTTGTTTTGTGAAACGCTAAGTTTTTACAAAATACACATTGGTGTTTACAAACATGTCAGCTAAATGACTGCGAAGAGCAGAAACAAAAGCTGTTGTACTGGTAAAGCCGGCGAGCCTGTTCCGCTTCCGAGCAGACGGCTGATAGGCTGGGGAAAGGAGTGTGAGCTGCAGAGAGCAGCTGTTTCTTACAAGGAGGCATCTCCCTTCCTGGTTCTTGACTTCTTGTTTCCTTATGCCACGAATTTCCCTGCTCCCAAATGTTGTATCCATTACCCTTGTGTGCAGTAAAAATGACCAAGTATTACACACTGCTACTCTGACTGGCCTTGAAAAGGGAAAAGGGATAAAGAGTGTTGTGACCGATTACAGGAAGTGTCTCCTGGGCCTCTGAAACTTGGGCAGAGCTTGCAGTAGGCTCACAGTCACTGGAATATTTGATCACCTATAGGTGAGAACTCCAACCAGAGGTAAACACAGTGAGCTTGGGTTTTTAATACATATTATATCTGATGCCTCTGGAATCTACTCCAGGCAGTGACCACTGGCCTTTGAGCACAGTAATAAGGCATGGCTGGCAATCCGTAGTGTCTACCTTCATTCCTGTCCTACAGGACTGTTTCACGAGCTCACAATACAGCAGGCATGCTTGAATGCCATATGATTACAACACACTTCATGTGTAAGCCAGGTCTCCCACACTGGCAGCTTTCACCAGCAGTCCAGGCAGTGGCTGCTGGCCCCGTGTTTTTGTGGTCATGCTTAAGAGGTATTAACATCATCTGAGCTGAAAGCAGGTGAGACACAGAACAGGAATGTAAGGATATAATTTATTTCACTGCCAGCTGAAGCATTAATGAATAAGTAGTAAAGAAATAAGTCTTCCATAGCTTCAATATATGGGCACAGTCCTGGCCTTTCCTTTGCAAACTGCAGCTTAGTAATGTCTAAATGCAGGGTGAGAGTCAGGACTTCGGGTCAGGCTTCTGCTTATGGAGGTCTCTGGGAGACAGGCCCTAAATTTTACTGAGTTCTCTGAGGATTTTTCTCTCAGTTTTGTACCTGGCAGTGGTCTTACTACTCCATAGACTCAACAGAATTTATCTATGAGCAAATTTCTTTTCCTGCCCTAGTGCTGTCTCTCAGGCCATCACAGAGAGGATGAAGGGGTAAGTAACGTGTCCTGGATGTGACTGGTACATACATGAGAAGTGTATTTACATCTGTGCTGAGTGGAAGCTGATGCCAGTGCCTGAGACCGACACACCAGACACAGCCACATGTTCTAAAGACCAGGCTAACCATACATGTGCCAACTGAGAAAGAAGCTAGTCAGCAAAAGCACTTGGTAGTTTGTAACAGAAGAAGCAGATACTTCAAAAAGCTGCCTGTATACAGCTACATTGTCAGCTGCAGCATTGCACAAATACTCTCACATATGCCTATGAAATAAAGCTTATGCCAATGATTAAGACATAGGTTTTTCATCCCCATCAAGTTAAGGCTTGCTTGGTATAAAAATTGAGATACTAAAAACTGTCACAGAAAACATGTAAGCGGGCATATATGCCAAGATTTCTGTCATAGTTTAGGAATGGTATTCCTCAATTTAGTATTCCCACTGAAAAACCCCAAACCTGCTCCCTTACTTTCCACCATCCCCCTCCACTTCCCCCACCCCACCCCAGTGGGCTGCAGAGGAGAATTGGAGACATAAAAGATAAAGATCACAGGTTCATGAGAACAATTTACTGAAAACAGCAAAAATATTATATAAAAAAAAATTATATAAAAAAAGGAAACTGTGGAAAATAACCCTGCAATAATAGACAATACCAGATGGCTTCCTCCACCACATTTCCTCAGCTGGAAAGAGCTCCTTCCCAGAGGAGATTCCCTTTCCCCTGCACCCAACAAACAAACGGCTTAGGTGGTACAAAATAACCTTCGGGTCCTGACCGTGCCCCCTTCTGGCTACAACTAGAGTAAACCCTGTCCTCGCTGGAACCAGGACATCCTGGATTTTGTGTATCTTTGCTGAGAAAGATTCAAAGCATCCAGATCCCACCACTCTCAGCAGTGAAGAATGCAGCATTTCACTGATGTTTTCACACTCAGTTGATTCAGTGAACATCAGTATAAAGTAACAAACTGCTTGAAATGCTCTGTGGGTTTTGTACAACATATTTGGTGCCAACTTCTGGTGTCTTCTGTTCTCTTCAAAATTTGAGGAATGAAAGAAAGAACAGATAAGTGTGATAGGGTTGTTCATGAGGGTTGTAATTTACCAGTGCAAACTGTCAGCTCAGTAAGTCTGTTGCTTGTACCTGTGGATTTTGATTTACAGAGGAGATGGATGTAATAGAGGGTTTTTACTACACCGTTCTGTAGAGCAGGGGCAGGCCTAAGATTTGTGTGCTTGTATTTGTCTCTGTGTCCACTGCCCTGGTGGTCCATTTGGCCCAGCAGACTGTGTTCATCAGTGACAGCAGGAGGTTATATTGAGTGAGAGGCTACGTACAGGTTAACCCTCTGTAATTTCTTCTGATATCTCCATTTGTCTTGTCAGAGCTCATTTGTAAGAAGGCTGTTTCCTTTGGTGTCTGTTTACAGGCCTGTAGACCCTAACTTTGTATAATCCTCTGTGCCTTCCCTATCTCCTTGCAGTGATTTCTGGAAGCTTACTTTGAGTGTGTGAAAAAGTGCTTTATTACTACTCTATGGTTTTGCATAATTTAAGGGCCTTTGCTGAAGACTGTGCTAAAGGCAGATTGAAAATCTAAATAAACTGTATCTAGAGTTCTGTTGACAGCTTCAGAAGACTTTCAAAACATATAAGGAACATCTGTCCTTCAAAAAAGCTTTTCTGATTCTTCCTTCAAAGAGAATGCATACATTAGTTTTATTCTTCCTAGTAGTTTATACTGATATACCTGCTACAGTTGTCAGAGTCATATTTTTGGAATTCTCTTTTTGAATCTAAATAGTATTGTGATTTTTTTTGTTTGTTTGTTTGTTTACTTTTGTCATAAGGATGTGAAATATGTGCATAAGATTGCTACAGTACATCTTCAGTTTGGAATGAGGATGATGAGAAATGATTTAACTGTGTACAACAAACCACTATAGTAGACATAATTATAAAGTAGTTGTTAAACTTTATAAGAACAGAACCCTTTGATTTTATTAGATGAATTTGAATACATATATACCAGCATTCTGTTATCTGAAGTGCTGTGTTAGACAGTAACATGATGGTGCTTGAATTTAGAGAGGCCAGCATGGTCTTTCTACTTCAGGTTAGAAGTGCTGCTTGATTAATGCTGTTGTGCCCCTTGATTAATACAAATATATAATACAAATACAGATCTTGGTTAAACTTAAAAAAAAAAAAAAGGAAATATTATTCTGAGCCATTACATTACTGCATATGTATAAATAAATGTGTATTGAGTCTGAGGACAGAGACCTTAAGGGTCGAAAATCCAGAAGGACTATAACTTTTTTTTTAAGCTTAAATTTAATTTTAAAAATTTTTGTGTTTGTCACCAATGATACCTTTTCATGGTATATTACTTGTCCTCCATGACTAGTCATTAGTCATGTAGCTTTCAGGAGATTGTTTCGCTATTTCCATCACAAGACTATAAAAAAAAAAAAAAGACAACACAAAATAAATAACTGTCCTACAGATTAATCTTTCATGGTACTCAGAAAATGAGTTCTTTTATGAACAGCTATCATAAATGCATAAAAGAGGAGAAGCACCATGTGGTAGATGAATTGTCACCTAAGTCAGTGAGCTTGAAAGCCATTTTTTATTTATGATTGTTGTAATAAACAGTCAAACTCTTCTATTAAACATGCTGGTCTCCTTATTAAAGCAAGTATGTGCCATGACCCAAGTCAAAGAAAAGTGCAAGATCTGTCTGAAGTCTGAAATATGAGGGCAAATTCATTTTTGCTAGAGGTTATTTCTAAGCCTGGATGCCCATGCAAGAGATGCAGACAGAGCAGAATGAAGTCAAAGATGGCTAGAAAGCTGACTTTAGATGAAGAAGCACAGGGAATGTAAGCCTGAGGGGAAAAACTATACAAAGAGAGACAGAAGTCCATAGGCCCTGGGATGCACCCATGGCTGCTGAGGTAGCTACTGATGAGGGATAATTAATCTTTTCATTGAGGAAAAGCTGAGAATCTGGGCTGTCTAGCCTGGAGAAGAGAAGGTTTGGAGGATCTAACGATTGTGTGTAAATACTTGAAGAGAGAGTGTCCAGTGAGAAGGCAAGAGGCAATGGGCACAAATAGAACAGGACTTTCTGTCATCATCAGAAAACTCTTCAGTTTTGAGGGTGACCAAACACTGGCACAGGGTGCATGAAGAGGCTGTGGATCTACATCCTTGGAATGATCAAAAGCTGTCTGAACACAGTTCTGGGCAACTAGCTCTAGGTGACCCTGCTTGATCAGGGGCTTGGGCAGATGGCTTCCAGGGTGCCTTCCAATCTCAATGTTTCTGTGACTCAGTGATAGACAAATATACTGCCTGAAAACAGCTCTCATCATTCTTACCTAAACTAATTGCTTAAGGCCAAGAAATAGTTTCATCTTGCTTTTCTGTCTGAGCACTCTTAGAATTGACAGCCTCAGGCTTTATAAGGCTTTACACAGCAGTGCCTTCTCTTTATCTGCAGCCTACTGGGTATTTCGATTTTCACAGATTTTCATGGATTTTTCTTACAGTAAGGAAAAGCACAAGAGTTCCTCAATATCCCATAACCATGAAACTCCAAAACAACCTTAAAATAGGAGACAATTTTTTTTATACAAACATGAATCTTCAAGAACCTAGTATAAAATTATTTCATATAGCTGTTCAAACACTTGATGAATGATGCTGTGTCAAAGCAGTGTGTCTAATGTATTTTTTTCTTAGAGGCCAGAAATTATTTGCTATACTGAAATAGAAACAGGTAGGAATTGGCATATCTTCCAAGCATCTAGTATGGCAAAACACATGGATTAGTCATAAAAAAAAAAAACCCATCAAGTCTTTTAATCTACTCTTTACTGATTTGTTTTCCCAATTTAAACATTTCCTCATGCTGATATTCCTAGATGTGGTTGCTGATACCTGGTGATCTATGTGGAATATCAATTAGACCTAATTGCTTCTTTGTTAGAACCTGTTGTAGTTTACCTGATTTGTGTATAAACCATATAAGCAGTGAAAGGATAAGTGAGAAACCACATCAAATCTGGCAGATGATAATAATGTTATTTTTTTCAGAAAGCACCACAAAAATGATGGAATTTGGAGCCTTGCAGTGCTTGAGATGATATGTACTAAATGAGAAACTGTGGCTGTCACTAGAGGGAGTGCCTGTACCAGTGGAAAAAGATTCCTGCCAATCCTTGCTGTGTTTAAATTAATAGGAACATGCAGAGGTCTGTGAAAAAGAACAAGGAAAAAAATCTGCAATATACAGTGATTTTAAAGTGACTTTCTTTTCTATATGTTTATTTGAATCAGAGCACAAGACATTCTAATTGATAAAAATTATTCAGTTGCTCTAGCCTCAGGGCATACAGGATTTTGCATGTCTGTTCTTAGGATTGTATTTATAGTTGTGGATGTACACTTGTTGGTGATACTTTTAATACATTAACTGGTTTTAGTATATAAAAGAGAAACATTTATTAATATTCTACAGGGTTGAAAAGTTGCCAGTCACTCTAAGCTGCTAGATGCCATCACTTTTCAAAACAGATGTGATCAGAACTATTGATTATTGTTCTTTTTTACAGCTTAAAACACTTGCAGACTTGACTAAGCTAAGCAACTGTGTTCTATCATTCCTTCAGTATAGGTCATGTTTCTAAACCTACTATTTTCTAAACCTTACTCTCCTGTCAATAATCCTGTTTATCTCCTTCTTGATGATAAAGTATTCCAGACAACACTATAAATGCAAAATTAAATTGAATAATTGCAACATATTTCCATATTTATGCCTTGCAGGGTGTGTCTTATTGCATGTAGCTACCTGTGTTTTTCTATTCAGAATTTACATTCTAATCTAGAGTTCAGACACCTCCCTAGCCTGGGGTTGTCTGTAGACTTACAAATATACTCTTCTCTCCCCCATCATTGGGCCTGTCGTTGAAAAAGTTGAACAGAAGGACTGGGAACTGACTAGAAGAAGCCAGAGCATGGCAATGCAAGGCTAGCAGCTCCCTCAGGGCCAGGCACCAGGAGCTACAGAGGATCCTCCTAGAGCTGCAGACAGGCCCTGGCAGCCCATCCCCTCCCACCAGCCCTGCTAGGGGCTGGGCAGCTGGTGGCTTTTGGGGCAGCTACAACCGCAGGTACTGTCACCTCCTTGGGGAATTGGGACAGGCTGAGGCTGGGCTAGGATGGCAGCCAGGGTGTCAGGGCTGGCATAGCAGGGCCCATGAACAGGCAGCCCCAGTGTGGTGGTGCTGGGGCTGATAGCCCTGAAGGCTGACACAGTCCTGAGTTTTGTGCAGGCTGGAGAAAGGTCCCAGTGGAGGCAGCGAGGTCCATCAGTGCTCTCAGCTCCGACAGGCTGCTGTAGGAAGGGACTGCAGCGTGGCCACAGCACAGTGAGTGGCCTTGTCAACAGGACACAGTCCTGCAGCATCTCAGCAAGACTGGGTTGGTGATACTGACAGTCACAGCAAGGCAAGGAATGAAAATAGATCCAGCGTCCAGATATGAGGAGCAAGAGACACCTGGAGACAAGACTACAATGTAGGTCCAAGGTCTGCCAAAGAGACAGGACTGGAGAGAAGAAGAGACAATGCTACCTTCCACATAGGTCCGCAGTAAATGTAGGAAAACCATTCAGCAAGACAAGGCTGTGGGAGTCAGGCTGGGAATGAGTTCATTGTTTGAATATCTCAGGTCTGAGCTGACCCAGAGTCCCAGAGGTGTCAGAGAGAGTACGTGGTGCTGGGGTGGTTAGGTTGGCCAGGGCAGAGCCCTGACAGAGGGAAACAACTGAACAGTGATTGCAGACTTGTAACCAGAAAATTCCTTAAACATGCTAGAAACTATAATGCAAACATCATTTTACTTAGAACATAACTTTTCCGAGAGAAAACAGTGCCCACAGAAACACCATGTGGTTTGCAACAGCCATTTTTCTCCCCAAACTCTGTTAATGTTCCTGGCTCAGAATGTGCAAGCCAAGTCTTGAAGCACAGAAGGAGGTGCATCCAGACCTGGAGCCCTTCCCAGGCTGAAGGTGCATGTTCTGTCCTGCTTCCTTCAAAGCTATTTGGCCTTCAATGACAGGAGTCCCTTGCTTCTCTCATTTATGGTTCAAACCCAGAAATTATGTATTAAGCAGTTCTTATTTATTTTAGAGTTTATTTTGAACATCTTGGTGTCAGCTTTGCCATTTTTTTAGTATGGAAATTTTTATCATTTCCATTTTTGATCCCTTAGAAATAGCTGGGAAGATACTTTTCCTTCCATTCACACTTTCTGGACTATCACCACTGCCACAGAGCTGTTGCCATGCCAAAGCTTCTGATGCCAGTATTTATGTGCCTGTTCCTTTTCCCTAATAAATGAAAGGTAATCTAAAATACTTTGCTCTCAGTGAAAGAGCAATGAAGCAAGTTACCCTTCCTCTTGTTTAGGAATCTGAAACACAATTATGATGGCGTAGCTAATGCAGGTTACCCTATTAGTAATGGTAAGTACACTAGACGAGTGAGTATTTAGTTTATGATCATCTACTGAAATTATTCCAATCTTGGGACTACTTATCTTCCCACCAGTAAACCTGTTTTTCCTTTGCTTTGTCCATACACAGTGAAACAAAAGTAACTATGAAGTTGGAATAAAAGAGGGAGAGAGGCAGGTTGCCAGAGAGTACACACAAGATACTGCAACAAATCACTCCAGCAGTAGTGTAATTAGAGACAGGATACACATCTCTGGTCTTTTCTGGCAAACTAGGTCATGTTGTGAGAAGTAAGAACTCCTCTGTTGTGCTCAGAGTCGTTCTAGGTCATCAAAATTGGTTGTGAGAAAACAGAGATTAAGCTGGAAAAGAATTTTATGCTACTTGAAGCTGACAAGCTGCCTCTGGACAGTGCCAGGCAATATTGTTTGCTGGATGAAACAAATATAACTTGTACCCACTGCATCTGGAACTCAGGTGTAGAATAGGCTCATGACAGCTAAGAAATAGGTCCAAAAGACAACAGAAATACCTTTGATGATACATTTGTTTTGCTAGATGGTTTTGTATGCTTTGTTGTTAGCCTGTGTCAACCAAAATATATCTTTGCCAAAGCCAAAAGGTACAGAGAGTTTAATTTCTCATTTTTAATAAGGTATACAGTGTCCCTGGGACAAGCTGTTACTTTTGCAGTAAGAAGCAGAAAACCAGAGGAGAATGTAGGCAGGTATAGCACTGTATGATTTTTGTAACATGTAACACATAGGTGAAACTTAAGTGGCTGATTACGCCCATTGGGTGGAGGATCCAAGGCAAGCCTAAATCCACTAAACTTTTATGTTTGTTTGATCTCTGATATATCTGCATTTAATTTTTAAAAATTATGGCCATGGAAACCACAACAACTTGAGAAGAAAAAAGAAGGCAAGTCCCACAGATCCTGGCAAAAGCCTTAATATAGTACAGGTGGGCACTGAGGTGGTGTTTCCAGATCTGGGAAAAATCAGCAGTGTTGAATGGAGCACGCAGTACAGAACCCTGAGCTTGCCCCACTACCCCATTCTGGTGATTTACCCTCAGAGATCAATAAGGCCTCAAATTATTATGAAATAATACAATTGTGTCCCACAATTGATATCATAGTGGATGAGAATTTTTATCTTGTCTATGGTTAAAGATACGGACAGGAAGACGGTATGCCTCATGGATGCCAGGCAATATTACCCTGAGCATGTTGGACAAGTGTAGGTTTTGCAGATTGTAGCAACTGTGGTAATGTTGTACTTGCTTACTCTCAGCTATGCCAAACAGTATATGGTGCATCTAGTTTCCACAGAGGACAAGATGGCTGGGACAGGAGCAGATGGGGTAGCAGCACAGAAGTAGGTGTGTTTCCACTCTCAGAACCTGTACTTCTTTTTGGCTTTCTTTTTCATGAAATGTGTCATTAGGTCTTGGCTGAGAAAGAACATGATCCCTCTGCTGAGAGATGGCAAGCTTGAACACCTTGGTAGCAGCCTCGAGCAAGCCAGTCTGGCTTACACCATGCTGGAGTTGTCTCCCTTAGCACTGACCAAAGTGGTGAACAGTTACAGAGCCCCATGTCTGACTTGGCAAGACTGAGTTGCAATTTTGTCTCATCTGTGCCTCTGTGGACTGTGTATCTCCCTTGTTCATTTACCTTGAAATTCAGTGATCTGCTAGTGGCTTTGTTGTTATTTAGTCAGGTTGGTACAGACACCAGAATGTGGTGGTGAGTGGTGGCTTCTAGGGCTGCAGGTGTGTTACAGATGTGAGCAGTGTGTCAGAAGGACATGACTGAACAGGGTAGAGGACAGCCAGTGTTTCTAAGGGAATTCATGCAATGCAGTGTGAAATTCTCTAGGACACTCTTGTGGGTGCTTCAGCTCCACACCTCTCTGGGACACTCTGAAGGATATCCCATCCTAAATGGGATAAGTGTAGCTGATGGGATTCCTCACTTACACAAGCTCTAACTGCTTAACAAAAACCCATAAGATCAGGATTTATATTAAAATTTCTTTATGGTCATAGTATCATTTGCTTACCTTAAAAAGATGTATTGAGGGGATTCATTACATTTAGGAAATTCACATATTGGTGAACTGACTTAAAGTACTTTTAAAGAGTACTTATATCAAAATAGTATCTGATGTATTGTACTCAAAATGTTTGAATAACTCCAGTGTAGCTGGAGGGGGACTAATTATCCAAGAATATTGTAATCTAATTTATACTGTACATAGGTTACATTTTCAAGTTTCCTCCTCTGAAGACTACAAACATTTATGTTGACGTTTTTCTTGTTGTGTACCTACTTAAGGTGACAATAATTCCACTTTATTTCTGTCAAAGTCATTTTTTTCTTTGGTGAATGGATTTTATCTTGTCTGATAATGTGGGAGATGCTACTCTCTCCTATTTTTCTCTGTCCTGTCATTTTCAAAATCACTCTTTTGAACTTTTGAACTTGAAGGGACATCTACTTTTTTCCCAACCTTGCAGAGGTCTGCTTTAACTTCACTGCTTTCACAGGTGAGTTAGTATGGCTCTTACTCAGCCCCTTCCTCCCGTTCCTTTATGCAAAGATTCCAGGAGGAATGGTGAGAGTCCGACGTTTCACTGCTGCCTTTGAAAACGGCTCGACGGGCCGGTCCCGCTGCCGGCGCGGGTGTCGCCCCGGCCGGGCAGAGCAGGGCTGGGCAGGGCTGGGCTGGGTAGGGCAGAGAGCCCGCTGGCCCCGCGCAGTCCCGGCCGCCCGCGGCAGGCGGCCCCGGAGCCCCAGGGCTGCGGACGGAGCGCAGGCAGCGGCGGGGTCCCGGGAGCGGCCGCGGTGGGAGCGGGGAACGGGCGCTGCCGGGAGCTCGCCCCGGGCAACCCCGCTGGAGGGGTGCGGAGGAGCAGGGCGCCAGGTCCAGGATGGCCGGCGGGATGGGCGCGGGGCCGGGGCCAGGAGAGGGACCCTGCCCGATGGTGAGGGCGCTCAGGGCTTGCTGAGACCTTTCCTGATCCCGCTTAGTGAGGAGGCGGCGTTGTCCAGCACAGGTGCCGCCTTTCCCCGGCAGCTTCTCCCGGCGGGCAGCGTGGTCTGCCCGTGCGGCTCTGGGATCTCCTCGTCTCCTCGGAGAAGCGAGGGGCAGAGCGGGAGCGGACGGCGGAAGATGCTGTGCCTCACGGTAGCCTTCCTTCACCAGTTGCTGCTGGTGCTGGTGCTGTGCAGCCGGGGTGCAGGGAGGTGTCCTTCAGCCTTCTGCGAGTGCTCTGACTGGGAGGACTACAAAATCACTTGCAGGGACATCTACTTTATTCCCAGCCTTCCGGAGGACACCCAGACCCTGTGAGTACATTGGGACGGTTTAGGGAAGCCAGCTGTGAGTGTTCATACTTTGCAGGCAGGAGATGCTCTGAGCTGATGTCCTATGAGATGAGGAAGTGGTGAGAGGGGAGAGGTGCTGCAGATTACCTGGGCGGTACAGGATGGCGGAACGGCAGTGTGCAGACTCTGCGTGTGGCAGGAGAAGGTAGGAAAAGTGACTCTCAAACCTTAAAGAGCTGTGAAGAGATGGTTCATTGGATCTTAAGACTTCTGTGAAAAATGTGGGAAAATAAGTAACTGGGCTGTTTGTGGGCAAAGTGAGCAGTAGGCTGGATTCTGTGTGGCAAGTACTTAGGGGATGAGAGGAAGGAAAGGTAGATCAAACACAATTTTGTGATTAAAAACCAATAGGAACTGGATATGTCACCTCACAAAGACTCCCACAAAATCCTCTCTGCATTTTCAGCTTCTTTGTCAAAGCTGGAAAAGAAAAATAATCTGTGAGAATTGAGAATCCAACTATACTGTCTGGGAGACAGGGTACTTCAGATGAAAGTGTGGAGTATGGGATAAAGCAGCAAGTTTAGAGCTTGCCAAAGGGATAGAGTAACTCAGGTAGCTCAGCCTAAGTGTTTGCTAAGTGTTTGGTACATTACGGGCACACTGGGTTCCTGCTGCCAGTCCAGATGAGCATCTTGTGTCGTATCTGTCAAAGACTGTAATGAGACTGAAAGGGCACCTGCCAGCTACAACTGAGCAGATGAATCACTCCTGGCTTTTACTTTGTTTCTTGAGGTACAAAAGTTTTATAGTCTTTATGGAAAGGTTCACTTGTAAATATAGATTACTTTCTGATAAAGTAAATGAACTCAAACTCAGTTGATTTAATTGCAAGGTGACCAGTAACAGATTGATTCCTTTATGTCTTGAAAATGATTCTCAGGACTTTATATAAATAAGATCCATTAAATTATTTGCACTTATTTGAGTGCTTCTCAGATTTTTTAACATTGAAAGTAAAAGCTTAAATTGGTGACTTTCCTAGAAAGAAAGAAAAAAATATTTATGTTATTTCCATTATTTTTGCTTGCCTTTAATTTTTTGGATGGTTAGACTGCAGTATTTCAGTTAAGATTTTAAATTATACAAATTTTTTTGTTATTATACTTTTATACACACAGTTTATTTAGGTTGAAATTGCAGTAATGCTACAACATGCACCAAGTAGGATGTTCTTTGAAATCTACCACAATAAGTTAGAAAATATAGCTCTTTCAGTTTATAGGAGAAAATGCCTTTGTACAGGCATTTAAAATAGTTAATAGAAACAATGAGATCACATAATGAAATCTGATACTTTTCTTGAAATATGCTGCTTTGATGGCTGAGAAGTACCTCTCTGCATACAGCTCCACAAATAAAGCACTTTGGCCACTGGAATTCTAGTGTTTTAAACACCAGTAGTAATGGGGGCTGTAAAATAATAAGCCATTGTTTTGAAAAGACAAAAACACCCTGTGAAGATCTGATTTCCATGGGAAAAGCAACTAATGAAAACAACAGAGAAATATTTTTCTGTTTATTTGGGAGGAAATATAATCATGTGCACGTATTGGAGTGACCATTGCAAACTTCTCAAGATGTGTACTCCCTGCCATGTCAAGAAAATATTCCAGGTAATGACAATTGTGGTTTTATAGCATATGGTAGAAGTGGTAGAATGTGTGCTGCAGAGTCTTTTATTTGAAAGAAAATGGGAGAATTATCTGAGGAAATAAGGAAAACAGAATTTTCACACACAACCTCCCCAAACAAACAAACAAGCAAACAAAACACAACCCAATCAAACACCAAAAAAAACCACCACATTTTTTTACTTCAGTTTGAAATTTTCTCTTTGGATAAAGTGTTTTTATTTTCCTTCTCTTCTCTTATTTGAATTGCTGAAGTCTAGTGGACTGTACCTGATTCTGTAGTCCCTTGCTCTCTGCAAATGTCCTAATATTTCCTTCCCTCCAAATGTTAAATGGGAGTCATAACATTTACTAAATGTGGTTTTTGTTCAGAGTGCTTTCAGATGCTTCAGACTGGATTGTTTGCAAGTGGCAGTTAAAACAGCACACAGAATTTTGTGAGATTGTAAAGTGTGTGCCCCTGATTCCGTCATGTTTTCATCCTTTTGCCATACAATAGGCAGCAGTTCTGAATCAAAGACAAAAGACTCCAAAATAATTGAAGTTTCTGTTAACCGTAAGAACAAATAAACACTTCTTTGAGGTGAGATATGTAGCTGTACTTATTGCACATTTTATGTTAAAACTCTCTACCATTTTCCCTAAATGCAGCAAGTTTGTTACTTTAGGCAAAGTAATTCTGCTTCTTGGTGGTAATGAGTGAACCTTAAGGTTGCCAATTTAAAAATGGTTTTGTGTGGCTATTCAGTTTTGTAGGGTTTGTAGGACTAAGAGACTGGTGAGTCTAGGAATGCTTTGCCAGCTTTTGGAGATGATGAGCCCTTTTCAATGCACAGGATCTTGAAACTCCAATTAAAGTTTCATTCTGATTATTCAATCAGAGCTGTTCTCATTTCTCTTTTACTACTTTAAAAGAATGGGGTGAACCATTTTTTAAGAAATACTTACAGGGAATTCCAATAAAAGTTTTTTTCTAACTCTTTTAGTAGAAAAGTGATAAACTGTTATTTATCCAAATATAGTTAATGCAGGTGCTTATCCAGAATTCCTGAATGAACAGATATTGATTTAGGAGATGACCTTTTTTCAGTATAAGATTTTTTTTTTTTGTTTACTTACACATCACCAAAACCCCACTGAACATTTTTCCAAAGATATAATTGCATCATAATTCTTGAATTATTGTAATATGCTTCTTAGCATCATGATGATGACATATTCAGGTGATATCACTATCCCAGCATCACCTCAATGTACTTAGCAATTATTTTCATTTTATAAATCTATTTCTAGTTGGTTTTAATTTTTTTTCTTTGACAATAAAACTATTTGCTTCTTATTCAGTGTGCATTACATCTCCTGCATTCACTTACTAAAATAACTTAAACTCTTTCTTTTCCCTTCCCTTCCCTTCCCTTCCCTTCCCTTCCCTTCCCTTCCCTTCCCTTCCCTTCCCTTCCCTTCCCTTCCCTTCCCTTCCCTTCCCTTCCCTTCCCTTCCCTTCCCTTCCCTTCCCTTCCCTTCCCTTCCCTTCCCTTCCCTTCCCTTCCCTTCCCTTCCCTTCCCTTCCCTTCCCTTCCCTTCCCTTCCCTTCCCTTCCCTTCCCTTCCCTTCCCTTCCCTTCCCTTCCCTTCCCTTCCCTTCCCTTCCCTTCCCTTCCCTTCCCTTCCCTTCCCTTCCCTTCCCTTCCCTTCCCTTCCCTTCCCTTCCCTTCCCTTCCCTTCCCTTCCCTTCCCTTCCCTTCCCTTCCCATCCTGTACCCAGGTGCTATTTTCATATCAACACAATCAAATTTGATTGAAATTGAACAAGAGGATGTTTGGCAAGGACAGAGGAACTGGTATATAAATAGATGCAACCAGTACAGTCTTCAAAAATATGCTCTTTACATTAGGTACAAAGTTACAGCTGTGCATTTGCTCCAGTAAATTTGCCATAGATAGGGTATTGCCTTTTGATTAATGCCCAAATATTCTGTATATTCTGTAGGTAATATAGAATGGCTGCACATTTTGAAATAATGTTTTAGTTGCAATTAATTCATTTTCAAAAAAATATGTGGTTATTTTAATTTGTAAAAGTATTTGACAATTCTGAAGACAAAGCCAGATTCAAACCTTCTTAAAATAATTAATTTTTTTTTTTTACCAAACACCGTTATACTTACCAAATCCATGAAATTGTTTTATCAATTGCCTGTCAGGTAATGATAGAAATAATTCTATGTACATGGCTGCAACATAAAATGTTTCCTAAATACTGTATTTTACATAAAGCTATACTTTCTTGTCAATTCTGATGATTTTTATTGTATTTACCTACACATTATGCTTAGAAAGACATCGTATTGCTTCTATAATCCTGCTATTAACACATCACAATCCTGAATTTGATATACAGTAGGTCCAATACACTAGGTTGAAAAATTAGTTTGTATTATTGTCTCAGTTAAATTGAAATGTTACAGTAAAAGGATTTGTTCATAATCCCAGTGGTAAATTGAAACACTGTTCTAAGGGTTCTTGAAGTAACTTATGAACTGTCCACTGCTTTACTGTACATACACAGGCCAACTCAAAGTGAGCAGATGAAGAACAGGAATACAGAAACTGCTAAAGACCAAAATAATATCTTGAGAACATTGAATACAATATTTTCTTTCATACCTTATCAGCCATTGTATCAGTAACATTTCTTGGACATTTGGAACATTTAAATTTCCTGTGTCATGGCACAGAAACTTATCAAATGCTAGGAACTGTACAAGCACAAACCAAAAAGACATAGAAACAGGCATTACTTCAGCATTTTTGAACTACACACATAGTTTGCTCAACAGAAAGCAGGAGGACTGCAAGTAGTTCTTTTTTAAATACTGTGAAAAGATGAACCTCAATAAGAATATCAGACATTTTTACAGAAGACACTGGTAATAAGGCAGTAGAAATTAATTTGTATAATTTCCTTGTTTGTTAAGATGACGAGTTTTGATCATCATAGTAGCAAAAGACTAGTTTATACCAGACTTAAAAAACTTTTATTTTTGGAGTTGATTTCAACAGTGATTTAAGAGACTGATTCTCTAAGTGTTACACTACACTGAATCTTGAATTGCTATTATAATCAGTTTTCATTACAGTGTTTTCTTTTGACATAACATTTCCAACCCATTACACTTCAGAAGCAAACAACAGCCTTCTCTTGAATAGGGAAACAGAGCTTATTGATACATCTGTAGAAGGAAAGGAAAAAGCTTAAATTTTACAAAAAAAAAAAAAATCCATGTGACTACTGAGGAATATTTTTCAGATTTTTTGTAAATAGCTAATATCAGTGGAGAGGGCAACTTTTAATGAATCTGACTCATACAGTCTGTTTATATATTTGCAAAATCAAGAAATTTTTGATGTTTTCCTTAACATGGGTTTACAGAACCTCCAAACGGTCTATAAAAGGTGATTATATTTTGAAAACTGGACTGTCTCAGGAAGAGTTTTAAAAATGTCTAAATGATCTGCCTTCATCACCAAGTGTGACTGAACCTTCCCACATGAAGTTCAGAGAGACGACTATGAAATGCTAATTTTCCAAAACAGGAATAGGGAAAATGAGATACTGTCTCAGTTCCACAAAAACTCAACTTTAAACATGCTTTTGTGTTATGCTGGACTCAGCCCTTACATATTCTTATGTTCACAGAATACACATTAAAGAGTCTCAAAAAAATTAACAATATATATTGTGAAGCTGCTAATGGCATAACAGCTTCTTAACCACACTTAGGTGGCTACTTCGTGGTAGCCACATTTTAGAGAGTAGAAAAAGTAGCTTGTTTTACTCAAAAATGAGAAGTGAGCCATCTGCAAAAGGCCATTTTATGTCAACACCTTCTGTTCTATTCAAGTTTGTACAAACCAGCCAGTGCCCTGGTACCTTACCCCAGCCAATGGAAAGCGATACTCAAGATTTTGCAAAGTGCAGTGCTATGGACTCAAGTTGAAGCAGTGAGGCCAGCCATAGTAAGCACTACAATTTAAGCCTAAATGTAGGCAATGAGCTGCTAACATATACTAAAAGAAGATTAGTTATCTCTTGAACTCCAGCCAGTGAGTGTCATCTGATGAATGCAAAGAAATAGGCATTTTAAATGGCACTCTACAAAGAAAGGCTGAACAACACAACATGAAAAGATTGAGCTAGTTTTTTCTCACAAATAAGTAGATACATAAATATAAAATTGAATAATCGAATTGAATTGAAACCTAATACTATAATTTAGCATAGAATAATACAGTAGTTTGGGTTGGAATGCACCTTTGAAGATCATCTAGTCCAACCACCTCTTGAATGAGCAGGGACATCTTCAACTAGATCAGGTCAGAGTACCATCCAGCCTGACCTTCCAGAGATGATTTATCTACCACCTTTATGAGCAATCTGTGCCTGGATTTCACCACAATCATTGTAAAAATGTCTTCTTTACATCTAGTCTGAATTGACTATCTTTTAGTTTAAAATCGTAACTCCCTGCCTTATTGCAGCAGGCTCTACTAAAAAGTGTGTCCCCAACTTTGTTAGAAGCCCTCTTTAAGTACTGGGAGGCTGCAATAAAGTGTCACTGGAGCCTTCTCTTCTGCAAGCTGAAAAAGCCCAGCAGAAGAAAAGTTCATCCTTTCCTCACACAGAGGGGTTCCAGCTCAACCTTTCCACACAGAGGGATTCCAGCTCAACCTTTCCACACAGAGGGATTCCAGCTCAACCTTTCCTTACTGAGAAGGGTTCCAGCTCAACCTTTCCTCACACAGAGGGGTTCCAGCTCTGATCATTTTCATGGCCCTCCACTGAGCCCACACCAGCAGGGGCACATCTTTCCTGTGCCTAGTATTCCAGAGCTGGATGCAGTACTCCAGGTGGGGACTCTCTAGAGCCGAGGGGCAGAATCCCCTCCCTTGCCCTGTGCACTTGGAGCCTTGGATAAATGACATCTGCAGCCCTTCCCTTGCCCCTGATGTAGTCACTCCATCAGAGAAGGCCACTGGGTTGGTCAGACTGGACTTGCCCTTGGTGAAGCTGTGCTGACTGTCTCACATCACCTCTGTTTTCCATGTGCCTTAGCATAGCTTCTGGGAGGATCTTCCCAGGAACAGAGATGAGATTGACAGGTCTGTAGTTATCCCACTCCTCTTTTCCACCCTTTTAAAAGATGGGTACAATGTTTCATCCCTTCCAGTCACCTGGGACTTCACCCGATTGCCATATTAAAACCCTACTACCTCATATATTTTCTTGTATTGTGATCACAGACATGCCTATTTCATTACTTTTGAACTAAATTTTGAGTTTGACCTAAACCCAGCACTGCTACCTTTTTTACCCTGAACTTTAAACTTTTATGATGGCCTGCTATGAAACGTGCTCTAACTACAAAAGAGAAGAGCTGAGTTTCTGAAATATTGAACTAAAAGCCTATAAATTGCTGCAAAGGAAGTTCAAACAGGATCATGAAATTTCAGAAAAGAGCAGTCAGAAGAGGCTCACTTCCTAAGGGAAAGAGAGTAAGATTAGGCTGTAATTGCTGGCTACTATTGCTTTTAATCAGAGAACCACTAAGTGCCTATAATTGCTGCCAGCTGCTCAGCAGAGGTCAAAAAGTCAAACTGAATGTTAGGAATTATTAAGATTAAATATAGATGAAAATAAAGGATATTTTTTGCCTCTGATTATGTACATAGTGTCTGCAAAAGGACATTCAAATGTATGAAATTACTTGCACACAAAAAATAACTACATAGCAGCCACTAGCCTGTGTTCCCTCAGATCCTCCATTTTGCCTCACTAGAAGATGTGCATGGTGCTTTTCTTTTTCAGACATAACCTCCCTTGATCACCATGATATTTCAAAGATGATAGGGTAGCCTTAGAATGATATCAGCCAGCACCCTCATTGCCCTTAGGTGCAACATGTCAGGTCCCATGGATTGCTGTATGTCCAGTACACTTCAGTGCTTCTTTGGTCTATCCTCTACTCCAGGTAATGCTCCATTTCCTCAGGCTGCACTGCCAGGCAAAGGCCTGGAGCAAATGAAAAGAAAAAAAAGTTGCAGAGAAGTGGCCTGATTTTGGCTGGAATAGAGTTAATTTTCTTCATAGTACCATGTATGGTGCTATGTATTGGATTGGATTTGTATTTGTGCTGGAAAAAAAGTTGATTATTCAGGGATGTGTAAGTTATTGTTGGGCAGTGCTTAGAGAGTCACAGCCTTTTATGCTTCTCATACTACCCCACCAGGCTGGAGGTGCACAAGGAGCTGGGAGGGGACACAGCAAGCTGGCACTTTGCTTTGTTGAAACTCATACAGTTGCCTTGGCCCATCATTCCAGCCTGTAGAGGACCCTCTACAGAGCCTTCCTACCCTCCAGCAGATCAACATTCCTGCCCATCTTGGTGTCATCTGAAAACTGACTGAGGATGGGATCATTCCTTCCTGCAAAGACTTTTTTTACTCAAATCCAGTCAGAAGCACTGGGTGATAACAAATTGAGCATGGATAAGCTCCAACATTGTGGATTGGTGTTTTCTATTTGCTATAAATTCACAAGTAACCAACCTAAATTCTTGCCTGTCAGTCTGAGAGTGTCCATATGTACCTCAGTTTGTATGAAGAGGATACATTAGCAGTAAGAGCTTACTTTCAGTACCTACTTGTCCCAAACACTGACCTGTACAATTTCATTTTGAAGGAATCTAGTATTTCTTTAATTTCTTAGGGCTGAGCCAGTTTTGAGGGATACTTTATGTTATTCTGTGGGACTGCTAGTTGTATGAAAGCAGCTATGTCGTCTTGCATGTTCAGAAGTCATTCCCTACTTGCAGAGTTCCTTTGCTGTGTGAATCATTCCCTCATTCCTACTCTGTTGGTAATACTAGCACTGGACACTAGGTGGTAATCATCTTCTGGTAAGCTTAGCACAAATGTCACCATGTGAAATGCCTTTTTATAACTATTTTTGCACCACTGAAAGACTACAATGCATTTATTTCAGAATAATTTAAAAATATATTTTTGTTTGTGTTGGATTTAATTTGATATAAAAAAACTAGAAACGAATGTGTCAATAGCTGCTTACCTAGCCACTACTTTGTTATGTTTATTTCTGCTTTATTAAAGCTAGAAGGTCACTGTTTCTTATAATTTTCTCAGAAAAATGAATTTTGAATGTAAAATTTTTTACTTTGTTTTAAATTGACAAACTCTGTTTCATTTTGACATAGGGTAAATTTTCCCCCCTGTATTGGTGGAGAATAGTTCATTAAAATACATAAAGGTTTTGTTGAGATGATTCAAATTATAAATCATATAATTTCAATCTGAAATTCTTTGGGTGGTGTTTATTTACTTATTGTGTTTTGTAGATGTGCATTCTTTTAAAATGAAGAGACAACTATGTAAAATTATATATTTACTTCCCTAATGTATCTTACTGAAGTAATATCACTGATACTGCTGTGGATGTTAAAATAATGTCTATATGGACATAACCTCTGGATCAATTGACATTCCCATGGTTGGGAGCTTGTTTGGAGCCAGGTGTATTGAGGTCAGGAGAAATATCAACCCACTGTTGGAAGAGTAGAAGTCTTTACTCATTCTTGTAACAAATATATGGAGTAGAGAAGGTAGACTGAGGAAGTAGATTCTTCCCTTGGGATTATAGCAATGTACATTCTCTTAATTTATAGTTTAATTCAAGACAAAACCTTGGAGATTTTCTACATATATTTTTATTATTAAACTCTGTTTCTGCAGTTTTATTTCTTGTATGCAAGTTCCAGAAGTTTGATAAATCTCAAGATAATAATATATTTGGCTATGTAAATCAAATATAATTGTAGTAATCAGGTACTTGGCATTATGAAACAAAACAGAAACAGGAAATCATTCTAATTTGTTTATTTCTTTTTCCTTTAACTGTTGTTAAATAGCAGTTAGGGGAAAAGTTTATCATTTGTTCTTGATTATTCTTCAAACTAATCATTGACTAGATGCTCTGTAAGTGTATTCCCAAACTGTATTGGAAAACCAAAGATTAACAACAACAGGTTGTAACTGTAAGTTTAACAGCTATCATAGGCTGATTTTCAGAAGTATTTCTTATTTAGAGGAATGAGTCTGCTGGAGATTCATGCTGTTAAGAGCTTGGCTGCTCGTAAGTATCTCCCTTAAATATTGTGGGTTTTTCTGAAATCTCCTGCAGATGGGTAAGGTACACTCCACCCCCGCGTCAGATGTTTGAGGAGAAAGAATGTTCTATTTATTACAAAGAAAATGCAGAATTCTGGGGAGGTAGTTGCAATTGCTCTAATTCAATATTGGCTGACATGCCTGAATTTCTTGCTCAGAATGAGGGATGGGATTTCGTTGTGGAGCTTGAAATGATTAAAAGAATTCTCTTAATACTTCATTAATTTCAATGGCCAAATATGTTTTGCTGATCATGCTCTGGAGTTTTGGAAGGTCCATTATCACCACTGACTGTTGAATTCTTGGGAGGGATGATGCAGAAAGCTGCAATTTAGATTGATGGAGCACAGCAAACAAAACAAGCCACATAATGAAACAAGAATAGAAATGAGGCAAAGATGGCAACACGGAGAAAAGGCAAGATAAGAACAAAAATATTGGAGCAGAGCTGAAGCTGTGTAGGACTTTTTAATCTTAAATTGTAGCTACCAAAGGATATTAACTGCCAAATTTTTTGTTTCTCTAGGAGGTTTTTGGAGACTCATCTAAGAAAAATTCCAAGTGATGCTTTTTCCAATCTCCCCAACATCTCTAGGATGTAAGTTCTGTTCAGTTTCTGATACTATTCTTTTAAATTTTTGTTAAAAATTACTCTTCTTCTCCAAAATTCTGTCTTTGTGTATAAAGATTTATGAAATGAAAATATTAGTGTACCTTTGCTACCTCACCACTTACATTTTAGAACTGAAAGTAATAATTCTATTGTTTATAACCTGAACCAGTCATAGGAAGGCATTCTGTGCATTTGTGAACAAGACCACTCCTCCTTTATTGATGTTGATGTGATAAATAAAGCTATTAAACATTTTTTTAGTTTGCAAATTACAGGAACTCATTTCACTTATAACAAATTAAGGTATTCAATTGCTGGTCCTGGCTAAAAATTTAAATTTGTCCCATAAAGGCGGCTATGTTAAGGAAACTCGCCTGTCCGACCATCCAGGAGCCACTCTGAGAGTCATGTTCACACCATTGCCAGCTCGACCCCACATTTCCCATAGCAAAGTCTCAGATGTCCAGATCTTTGAATGGTTTCATCCTGATTCAATAACTAAATAAGAAAATAGCCCGAGTTTGGTGCCTCCAAGGAGGGACTCCGAACAAAGGAATCCCTGGGGTTTTACACCCTCACAATTGAAGTGCCCCAGTGTCGTGGTCCTTGGCTCCTGCTGTGTCTCTGAGTGTGCCCCTCACCTGGCTGGGCCAAAGGACTTTGTTATGTAAAAGGTCAGCAGTTCATGGCCTCGGGCTCCTCCCACCCAGAGCTCACCTGCAGCTCACACTGCAGCTGCAGACCGAGCTACCTGTGCTGGATGGATTCCTCAGCGGCTGCCCTGGCACTGTACTGCTCTTTGATGTCAGCAGTCTGGATAAAAAGGTGTCCCACATTTGTTTGTTCTTTGTTGCTGGCCCATAGTCTGTGATCCTGTGCATGTCTGTTTGATGCAGTGAATTTCTGTCACCCCACAATTCCCGCCCCAGAATCAGAGCTGTGTAACTTAGAAAGGACCTCAGGAGGGCTTTAGTCCACAATCTGCTCACATGATCCAACCAGAATGGATAGGGCTCTAACTCAGTCTGCTGCTCAGTTTATCTGTGGCCACTATTAACTGACTAAGCCACCTCATTAAGCAATAGGCCCACTTTTTTCTTGTTCAGCTTTTTATTACTAATGTAGCAATAGGAATTCTTCTTGCCCTTGATGTTTCATGCAAGTCTCAATTCTAGATGAACTTTGAATAGCTGAGGATTACCATTTAAGAATTCATGGAAAAGGACTTTTGGGGGAACATGGTCTGCCTATTATACTTTATTACTTCATCCTGATATATTGAAATAAAGACTTCCTAAAATCCTTTTAAGTAATGGTTCTTGGATATCTGCAGCTTCATTTACCATCTGAGTTTAAACAGATAGATGGGGTCTTGTTTAGGGGTTTTTCGAGAGGGAGGGATATCCCTCACATGATATATAGTATTATATATAAAAAGGATAAATTTAGTTTAGAACAGAGTTTGATTCAATATAAAAGGGTGTCAGCCCTCCTTTAGCTCCAAAAGGTCCCCTGGAAATTTAAGTTTTAATAGTTTCAATGCCCATCTGGATATTTCTTATAGCATTACTACTACCCCAAAACATGAATTCCCACCCCCTTGATATAAACTTCAGGTTGGGGAAGCAGTACCTGTGTTTTAACTACAACTTTTACGTGTATGTCTTGGCCTCTAATGTACCATGTCTCATTTGCCTCTCCCAGCCCATAATTTCCGTGCAATGAAAATTACCAGATCGTTCCTGGTTTTGCAAATTCATCTAGAAAATGTTCTGAAGTTTCAACAGGGCAATATATACTGTGTTTATTATTCAAAATACAGCAGTTAGCAACTCATTTTGGTATATGGTGTCTACTATATGATTTCCACAAATAAACATGTTTTTTTATCTGTACTGAATAGAAAATTTAGTTGTCCTCTTTTTGAACCTTGTATAAACAAAAATTTTAGAGCTACAATTTCTCTTAAATGAAAGCATGGCTATGTACTCTTGATAGCCAGAAGTAGAGAATTTTTTCCCCTGTGCTGCTTTTCCACATGAATGAAAGAAAAAACATTTTAGTTATGTGCTTAATTGGAAAGCTAATTCCTGTCAGAAAGGCATCACTGAGTAAAAGAAGTTCTATAGGATATTCAAATGCAATTGAAATTTCTGGTTTACACCGTTAATAAAGCAAATACACAAAATCTTGGTAAAAGGGATTCACCTGGTACTTTCTGCTGACTTAAGAACATGTTGGACACTAAGTATTTTTAAGGTCAAGGATAAGGAACATTTTTTCTGGGTTTTGGATGATGCTTTGGGGTCACATTCACGAGTACCTCAGAAACACCCAGTCTGTAGCTCCTCAATGTGTTTTCTCCACAGCTTCTCCCCACAAAGGAGCATCCCCCAGTACTCCCTGCCAGCAGCCCCATGCAAAGCACGATTCCCCTGTGCATCCTTCCCCACCCTGTGCACACTGCTGCCCCACAGCCAATGCCACCACACAGCTCCCCACACCTCACATGTACCTGCGCCTCCTGTGCTCCCCAGTGCCAGCTGATACAGCACAGCCTCCACTCAGTCTCCGTTGCCTTACCTGCTCCTGGTTGTCCTCTCCTGAAGTGCCCCACGTGTCACCAAGCTGCTCTCCATCAGCAGCAGAGGACAACAGGGGCAGCAATAACAGGGGATGCTGAGGTTGGAAAAAAGCAAAGAAAGGTGGAGAGAGGGAGAAGGAAGAAAATAAGGGCTGCAAGAAGGCCTTGTGGCTGCTGCCAAGTGTTGATCTGATTTAAATCCTGCTCTCTTTCTGAGTGTCATCATAGCTGGATGAGAAAAATAATGAGACGACAAATGAAGCGGCATGATGGGCACTAGCTGTGGCTTCCCAGTGTCTGAGACTTGTTTATTTTTCTGTTTGCTGGTGTTTAGTTACATCTCTATAGATGAAACACTTCAGAGTCTGGAGGCCCATTCCTTCTACAGTTTAAGCAAAGTCACTCACATGTAAGTATTGTAAATAAATAAATGAATACAGTGATGAGATAAATTTGGAATGTGTGGAAATAACATACATGGTGATGTTCATCATTCCTGTCTCCTATGTAGTAAATATTCCTTTTTTCATTTCCTTTCTCCATAATGTGGAGTGAGTCAATCTCTTTTTTGAGCTTATTTCATTGTGCTTGCTTTCCATACATCTTTTTGGTTCCCTTCTGTACCTTCCCATAGAAATGCAGATAAATGTACTGAGAAACTAGTGGGGGTGCATAATGAACTTGATGTCAACTTGAAATAAAATGGTAACTAAGAATTATTTCTGTCAATTTACTGCAGGTAAGTATAAAACAGCAATATAAGCATAAGAAATAAAATCAGAAGGAGCAAAGCACAGACCAAAATGGCACTACCTGGAGACATGAAGAATAAGTAATCATTCTGAAAGTGCACTAGTAAAATGAAGAGTGTTTATATGGTTATTAAATGGAACAAGAATAATATGGGAAAAGGCTTCTGGGAAGTGTTTTTGCACCTTTTTGTTCTCCTCTTCTGACCAACCAACACCAAGTGACACTCTAAGGGCAGCTACAGAATTGCTGGGACTCATCCAGAGAATTCTTGTTATCCATCAGGACCCTGTCAAAATGAGAATGTAATGTATTGAATGGAGAGCTCCATAGGACCCCTCCAGTATCTGGTACTCTTCCATGTTTCCATTACTGATTCAAAAGAGGGATTGGAAAGTGTGCCACTGTTTTAAAGCACAGCTGAATTACAGTTTGGCATATTTCAGAGATTTTTGTTTGCAGAGGTTCCATGGGAGAGCATTGTTGGTCACCATGGATCCAGAAAACATGGTCAGAGAGAAAAGTCTTTTGTGTCCAGAAAGAAAACATGCCAGAGGCAGATTGATTTTAAGGTTGTTGCAAGAAGTGAAAGCTACCACCCATTTTCACACTAATGTTTGAAAAAAGTGATAATAATGTTAAAGTAGATTAGATGAGACTCATGGCAACCTCTAGGAAATGTATACCTATGGATGGTATTTATTCCTATGGTAATAAAAACTAGAATTGTTTTCCTGGAGACACTGTCTCTACCACTGCAGGCCTTTAAGCCTGTATAGTCTGAAATTCTATAGATCTATTTAATCTTCACTCAGAGAAAGAGACTGAATTAGATGATGATTTAACACTGCTCTATTTTCTATGATTTTTTTTCCCTTTTACTTTACACAGTATGAATCAGAAAGGCTAACAAAGTTACAGGAGAAAAATATAATTATTGTTAATGAAGATAAAGAGAGAAACTAATGCTGGAAAGTGTAAGTGACTCCTCTAAGAGAACATGAACCTGACTGGCATACCTAGAAGCAGAGTGCGAGGATCTTGAGATCTACTTCAGGCCAACAACATGCTCCACTAGTACTCCTGAGTTTCACAGCAAGGCTTTGGTGTGATATCAGTACTTACCTTTGGTTAGAATACCATTTCCTGTTATGTTGATATTTTTTTCTAAGCCTGTCGTGTCCATGTTCTCTCTTCCTCTTTCATAGTTGTTGTGTCTTTAAAATTTCTTGTTTAATACAAATGAACATTAAATGAAACATTTACTGGCAGCCCATTTAATCAGCAATGAATAAAGCATCTGCCACTATGTACTACAAATTCCTCATATGGTACTTCTTTTGTGGTTCACCTCATTAGAAATTAAAGATAAAATGCTCCAGAAAGTTCCAAAACCACACCCACTCCAGCCCCTAGACCTGGATGTGTTGTCCATGACCAGGAAGCTGCAGGTCTGTGCAGGAGTCAGCAGAGTTCACAGGCACCTACTCTCATGTCACCCCTGGCACAGGCTTGTGGGGAAGGCATGGAGGGAATGTTTCCTGCTCCACTATACAAGGGTATGGTAAAGTGGGACCCCTTGTATTTCTCACAAAGCACTGCCAAGAGAAACTGCAGACAGACATACAAGATTTTTTTTTTTTTTACTGCACAAGAGCCAAAAATATTAGCCAGGACAAGACATCAGAACTCTGCTCACAAAAGTTATAGGAAAACCCCAAGACTTTGCAGATAGTCCACAAAGAAGCGCCACCTCTACCATTTATAAGTGCTCACCAGGTTTATAAAATATTTTTGGAAGTAAGGCACATGTATAATTTAATCAGGGAATATCCAAGCACCTGGAAAATTAAACAGTTGCATATAAGCTGTGAAAGAAAGCAATTTATAGATTTGATAATTTTTATGAATTGTTTCTATAACTCCTGATTTGTTAAAACCTATCACTGTTGAGTTTGACTTACTTTCCAAACAACAGGATAATAGAGACATAAATTTGTAACTTGTGCTATGTGTTAATTTAATGTTGTCCATTTACATAGTATTTTTAAAGTATTATTGCTAAAATAATACTAGGTTAAGATTATCACAAAGTATTTTAAAGGAGGTTGAGATTAACAGTTTTGAAAAGTCATTTCACAGAGTTTTATTTTTATAACTTGTTTTCCTTTGAACTTTCATAAAGTGCAGCTTTATGTAAATAATCTTTTTACCCTAACTGAAACTTATACACACAGTTTCATTCTCAAAACATTTGTTTTTAAACATAAGAACTTTTCAAGAGAAAATTCAGTGTTTGCAGAAGGGAGAAACGAATGCTTTGCTTTGAGCCAAGTGTTATGTGAATAAGCATCCTGTGTTCATCATGATCTGTCTGCCAAGCTTAGTTAGTGCACTTCAGCCTTGATCTTCAGCAACCCATTTTCTCAGTCCTTAGTTGGTTCACATACCTCTGTCCTGACTTTCTGTTCCTTCCAGACCTCAGCTCTTTAGGCATAGGTCATATTTTTATGCATCCATGCCTTTCAAGTACTGAGCAACTTCTGCAAACTAAGGATACTGATCACCTGCTCTATTTTAATGGCAAAATTTCCACTCCATGAAGATGTAAATAAGGAACAAACTTCTGGTTTTTCTTCTCCCCAGTTGTGCTAAATTGGTCTCACAATGGTTTCTTGTTTCTTCTTTTTGTATTTACCTTTTTTAAGCATGTCTGTTTACGAATTCAGATCTGTCTCTCTCATACAATTACATGAGTATGCATTTTTTGTAAGTGCAATTGTGAAAGGGTCTGATTAGCAATCAGTGGTGTCTCGGTGTAGTTGCCTTACGAGTAGAACTGAAACCTGGTAACATTACACTAAATAAAAACCTGATGTAATTAGGTCTCTGTTTCTCAGGGAAACATTCCTGCAAACAGAACCTCAGAGCCTCATTCTTTTTTTCTCCTTTCTTTCTTTTCTTTTCTTTCTCCTGTGTCCTGGCTCACCTTCCTCTGGTCTCTCCCTGCTCTCTTCTCCTAACTCATAAAGGATTCTCCCCTTATACAACCACATGAAAAGCCCTCTCAGCATTTGGGAACAAGGCCAAAGGTTATGGTTCAAGTGGCTTGCCCTCATAGATGTGACATCATTTGGAGAGCTGGTGGGGGAGCACTCTGCAGGGAGATGGAGCCAAGGGCAGAGCAGCCCCACCATCCTCTGGGCAAGGGCTGCCCTTCTCCTGGACAGCTCGTGATGCCAGGCCAGGGGATATGGCACTGCAGGAAGAAGAGAGAAGCACCTGGAGAGATTTGTGGGGGAATGCTGTGTACCTGCAGTGAACTTCAGAGCTGGGATAAGTGCTGTGCAAAACAATCTTGTTAAAATCTGCAGTCTGGAGGTAGGGAGAAGACTGCTGGGAGCCTAAGCCAGTTTTCTGGTGCCGGCAGTGCAAAGGCTTAAACAGGTGCATGCAGATGAAATAACATGGATGGTTTGGCTGCAGGGGGAGAATGAAACATGGAAGCAGTGTACAAGTGAGAGACGCTAAGGGAGCTACTAATTTAGGTTATTACAATACAATAAAACAAAGCTTATTTAAAACATTTCACAACTGCTGACCTGGATACCCTTAGTCTTTGTAGGTATCACAGCACAACATGGTTATATTGCTACTCTAAAGCCAGATTTGCAATTTCTGAATCCTGGGCTTAAACAGACTCAAAAATGTATCAATATTGCAAGGCAGGTATGAAAAACATGTCTGGTGAATGACATTTAGATTCCACTTAAATATGTAAATTGTTTGTGCTTCTTTTAATGTTACCAAATTCAGATAAAATTTTAAGTAGCATATTAACATTTCTGAAAAGTTAGCTGGAAAACATATGTCTTAATTAATTAATTAGCCTAGTATTTGAATAGTTCTTACTATTAGTTTCATTTTTAGATACATTTGGATTTGCAAGAAGTTATAGCTTTGCAACTAAACATAAATTCACAGTTATTTGTAAGTCTTGACACATATCTTTATAAAATCAAGTGACTTTCACTGCACATCCTTTCTTGATGAGATAAAGTTTTTTGTGTATTTTCATTAAAAAGGAAAAGTGAATTGCAGTTCTTGGACAGTCAGGTGGTGATTTGATTGTGAACCTAGTACATTTTTAATTCCTAGTCTGAGTGCCAGAACTAAAATGTCAAACATCAAGTATCTTTAAAGCACAAATAAGACAGTTTTAAAATGGTTTCTGTACTTCCAAGAATGGAGTAGAGTTTGTAAAGCAACTTTGAATACTTTTGTAAATACTCCATTAATAATTCTATTAGCTTGTAGGTAAGTAGCAGCATCCTTTTTTTTTTTTAATGAGCATTTCTAAGTAATTTCAGTTAGGACTGCAAAGTTTATTGTTTATAGGACTGAAATGTTTGTTCAGGGCACCTTTTGCCTTTTTGCATCAATGGTCAACAAAAGTGCCAACTAAGTGTCTCAGGTTTTCTTATACCTTAAAAGCACTTAATGCCTAGAAGGACTCCGAATTGTAACACTGCTGTATGCCATGATTTTTCTATTTTCTAAAGCTGCATCTCAAAAGTAATTTAAAATCAGCTCTCACAGACACAGAGATATTTTGGAACTAGCTTACTAGGCATTTTAAGTATAGTCTTTGGCTTTATCTGCATTTTAGGCAGCTTAAACAACTAATAGTTTTCCTAGAGCTGCTTTTCAAAGAACCGTAACTTTTTAAGTTCATAAGTTTCAATATTTTCAACTCACCAATTCATAGAAGATAAATGATAAAAGTGCAAACCCTGCTTAATGAATTTACTGATAATCAACTTCCTCTTCTATCTTTATGGACCTTTTTGGGATTAATCTTTACACCACAGCAGTCTTTTGATTACAGCTTGAGAATTAGGATCATACATTTATGTGTCTTTGAGTATACTACTCATGCCTGATTACTGTAAAAGAAATTGTGAAATGCAGTTTGTCCTGCTAATTGATAAGATCAGAATTATTCAAATGTCCTTCCTCCTTAAGGGCTTAACTTCATAGGGTCCAATATTAATGGAGCAGTAGATATCCTTGAAATCTGTGATTTTTAGGGAGAAATTCCTTCCAGTACTCTAAGACTAGTCGTGTTTGAATATTTAAAACAAGGACAACAGCACAGTTCATGAATGGAAATTAAGAACTCTGGGGAGGAAAGGGTTGGAAAAGAGAATATTGGCAAGAAGAGAGAAAAATAAATTGGATTAGAATTGTTTTCATTCAGAGACCAATCGTGCACCGAGGAGATGTTAGAAAACAGCGTCAGAGAATTCATGTATCTGTGTTGGTTTTGGTTATTTTTTGTCTACTGAAGAAGTGACATTTTCTCACAAGATAACAGAAAATTTTGAAAGACTTAAAAGCATTCTTCTCATAGACTTGGAACCTCTTTGTAAGCAGGGAAAAGAGATAAGAAATGTGGAGATGGCAGAACACAGCCCGGTGAAGATTTGCACATGTTCCAGGCGCCCTTTGATATGCAAGGCAGCACTCAGGCCTCACTGTGTTTTGCCCCTGCTAATACGAGCCCAGCAGTCTGTGTGTCTCTACCTGATTTTTTTTTTTGAATCCTCCAGCCAGCAAGATGATGGAATAAATCTACTCTTTGCACTTCAGCTGTGTGTCGTGGTCACCTTGGTGTTACCTACACTTATCCACAGCACACAAGATCTTTCTCTTTTTCACCCAGATAAAATGAGAGGCCACACATTCAGGCCAGTCAAATGCAGAAGGCACATTTGACTGGACTAGAAGTAGAGAAAATTGGATTTCTGTCCTCATTTTTTCTTAAGTGTAACACTCACTTCTGTCAAATCACCTTTTATTTTTATACCTCTCTCATCTGTTTTGACTAGACACTTCTGAGCCTGGCTGTCTGCTCCACAGTGACCCTTTTCTTCCTTTTGGGCTTTAAGGCACCTCTGCAATACAAAGAGTAGGATGAATTGCAAGTATAAATACAGTATATATTAAAGCATACTTCTTTTTGAATCCAAACATTACCAGTTCAAGAAAATTGAACAGCAGGCATATAAACCTTTTCCCAATGTTTAGTTGAATCATATTGATTCCCTCACTCACATTAAGATTAACTCTCATTACTGTGCTGTCTCATCTGGCTGTTTAAAATATTTTATTCCCAGATTAAATAGCTTTTCATTTGCCTTTTTAAATCAGCAAATGCCCTCTCATGGCCCAATTACTTAATAAATCAAAATTGTATCTCATTACATTATTTTGTTCTTTTAATTTTAGTACCATCTGCTGATTTTGAATTCTTATTTCCAGTACCCTCATCCAAATAATTTAGGCAGAATACTATGAATAGCAACAAAACAAAACCTGATGACTCTTTGATACTCCAATGCATTATCCATTTCCAGGCTAAAGGCTGCACTGAAGACTCTCCTTCCCTGGAATATGCTTAGTCCACAGAGGATTATCAGGCCAGGAAGCTCACAAGTCCAACATTTTGAAAGCAGTCAGTGATGGAAAAAACATGTCAGTTAATGTTTATGAGTTTATGAAGTAAATTCCACTGTTGGGAATGTGATAGCTGCATAACTAATAAAATAATTGGAGAGAAGCAAGAAACTGCCACTGAGAGGATTTCTTTTAAATACAGAAACACAGCTACAGTTCAAAGTAGCTAACAGATGTGACGAATAGTTGAATGCAGCACTACAGTAGCAGTACTAGAGCAGTTAATGACATCAATTTAACATTCAAGTGAAAGGGTAATCCTCATTTCCCTGCAGTGTTTTAGTACACAGAGAGAAAACCGATGACTTGAAAGGTGAAGCAGAACTGTTTCATCAGTACAAAAATATATGGAAAGGTTGAAGTCTTTGTACCAGTGTCTTCATAGTGATTTATCCATAATTTCTGTCTCTTTTCCCACTTCTATTTCTTAGACAACTTGTCTGGGTTGATTTTATCCTATTAAAACAATTCCAGCGTCAGAGACAGTTTTAAATACCAATTTTCTGATTCTTATATTATATAGGTTACGTGGCACAGTTAGGCCATGGTAAATTGAATGCTACTGGTATTTGCCCATTGGGTCTCTGTCCAGTAGCAGCTCTACTCTGACTGACTTAAGGCTGGAAGATCACCCACATAACCTGCACCGCCATGCCATCTAAATCTGTCATCTTTGTCAAATTTCTCTATATAAGTAGCTTGAAATGTTTTCTTCAGACCCATTGCTCCACTGCTAGTGTCAGAAGGAAGCCTGGCACCATTCTTTCTATATGGTTTCTATATTGAGAAAGACTGAGGGTTGTTTCAGCAGTGTTATGAGACCAGTGTCTAGAGCTGATTTAAGGTAAACAAATAGAAGCAAACATGCAAAACCATCCATGCAAAAATTCTGGAATCAGTAAAGAGTCCAAGAAATTAAAAGTCTGCATGTGATGGGGGAGGGCTTTTTTAATAAAAGATGAAAATCGGTAGGTCTATCGAATCTACCTCAATACTGAGAATTTTGGCAGAGTCTGCTTGGTGCAGACAGACTGCTGACTGTTGTTATAGATAGAAAAGAAAGAAATCTGCTAGAAAATAGAGGAATTAGAAATATTAAGGGAAATTGTACTAAGGGAAGAGACAAACGTTTCAGAAAAATGAGGAAGAGTAATGACTCCAGGCAATGATGGTGGTGACACCCTCACGGCCATAGCTGTGATTAGTGTCAGGCTGGTTTTTCAACATGTGCAGACTAAAAAGCCATTTGCAGACCAAGCTTTCTCTTGGGTAGAAGTATTTAAAGATTTAACTGTGGACAGAAGATATAAGGAATGAAGTCTATGTTATGTCTTGCCTTGTTATATAGCAAAGAGATATGCTATCCTCTGTACTGCTGGGCATGGTTATGTAGTGAATATTGTGGCCATTTCAAGTCTCAGAACAAAGATGATTTAAGTGACTGAGCCATCACTTGATGGCCTCTTAAAAGACAGGAAAAAAATAATACAAAATACTGTCAGACCCACACAGAAAATAAGCAGAAAAATTGTACATAAAATTATAAGTTGCATAGATGGTTGTAATTTGATAGGATTATTATATACAAATAACAAAGGTTTTACTTTTCTTCTTTTTACTCAATGTTGTAGAAACAAAACCCTCACCATGTTCAAAGTAACAGCCATTACCACAGGGTATTTGTTTTGATTTTAGGACCATGCAGACAAGGATCAATAATCAAATCTTAGGTACTTCTTATCCCCTTGCTTCAAAAGGCCAGTCCCCAGGATAGCACCTATCCAGATGATAATGCATCATTGTAAGATCACTCTGATTTGAGCTAGTGCTGTCCAGAACAAAAAGCTTATTGCAGGAATTAGGTCCCTGAAATTTAACTTTAACATTGCTGATCTCTGTTGTCATACGTTATTAAATATTAATTGTCAATGTTCCTCCCTTTTTACAGTGAAATTCGAAATCTTAGAAACTTGGATTACATAGATCCAGATGCTTTTAAGAACCTCCCACTTCTGAAATACCTGTAAGTACTTGGTACCTGCAACAAACTGGTACTTAAATCTCACAGATGACTCTTTACATTATAGCAGTTTTGCTGGTTTACATTTGATTTTGGAGTTGACTGCCATGTTTCTCCCTGTTACTTTATTCTAATGACAGAAAGCCAGCAAGGGTAGGGGTTGGAACTCTTACTACTTTTGTGAGAAAGGAAAACACGTTCACAAATTCATCAGTAGTTTTCCCATTTGTCTTATCCATTAAATATCTAGAATACACTAATATTTCTTAGCAAAATTCCACAGCTAGCTCTTTGCTTATGATAAGTGCTGTCTTACTCTATTTTTGTAGGAAATAGTTGGAAGAAGGGACACAACAAATATATACACGTCTTTAGTGTTTACTACACATTTACACAGGGTTTTAAAGCATACCTGTCAGCCAAATGGGAAAAGCTCACCTACAGACACCTGATTTCATATGACCTCTAAGGCAGAAAGAAATCCTGAACCTTTCCCATGATTTTCTAAAGAAACTTCTGTGATTTTGAGTAATATTTGGAAGAAAAGCCTCCATGTGTATGTGGTGGGGGCAGTGGCAAGGAGGAAAGACTTCTCCAGGTTTTTCCTATAGATGTGAAAGCAATAAAAAAAGAAAGTAGTAAAAAATTCCATTTCAGGATAATAGTTTTAGAAATTGAGAATTGCAGTTGTTTTCATTCTATAGGAGTTCATAAAGAAGGGGCTTTAAGCATTTCACATTTTAGACAGTTTCCGTTTTTAGAGCCATATGAACAACTCTTAGCCTCACTGAAAGATAGGGGATTCTGGGGTCCAGACCATTAACTGAAGCAGCCTTAATGTCTCAAGTTAAAATAAACCAGAGATTTAATTATTTTCTTCCTATCAACCTCACAAGTTTCTTCCCTCTGCAGATCTGCCTGGCTGTCTTATTACTATGTGTTCTCATTTTTTTGATTCTATAATTTATCAGTAGTCTGGCATTTTGAATTCTTTTATGCTGTTCTTGCATCCTTCTGTTTTGGACAGTTGATTATAAATGGATTGATTGACAACAGAGAGGATGCAATAACCATCCTGCTCTGTTGAACACTTTAAATACATTGTTTGTTGTTGTTCCGTGATGCAGTCATTCTTTCTGTTTCTCCTCTCTTTCAGTGGTATTTTTAATACTGGACTCAAAGTATTTCCAGACCTCAACAAAATCTATTCATTTGATGTGAATTTTTTACTGTAAGTATCTGTCCTTACAGCTGGTTAGAATATTGCCATCCTCAGACCACATGAAAATGTATAATGAAGGTTTCTGGTTTTGAGAAAAAAATCATTTAAGTCTGACAAAGTGGTTTTCTTCAAGCAGTATTTCAATGATCCTTAGCACCAAATCTAGAAAATGCCAGCTCACCTAGCACTACACATTTGCCCTGAATTAGAGACAGGGACACGCAGCACATTCATGATACACAACTTCTACAGGCCCTGCGCTTTTGTTTCGGTTTTGGTTTTGCAATACCTGAATTAATATGAAGTCAGAATAGTGTGACACATGGGACCTGAGCTGGCATACATCCTTCTAACATCAAGCCATCCTGTCAAAATTATACTAACAAATTTGTGCTGGCACGGTGAAGCAAACTGCAGAACAATTTCTTGAAGAAAGAGAATGGGAATGCAAATGGGGACAAGGAGGTCTCCCACTATTATCTTTAAAGGTATTATAGAAACAAAGGGTTCTGCTTTGAACCCTAAAATAAGCAGGAGTTTCTTGGTATTTAAAAAGCACAGACAATATCCACCTGTATCAATCTAAGTCAGAATTTTGAGTTGTAATCAAGCTGAGGAGGAAGAGTAGTGCAGATGAAGACTTGCAGGCTGACACAAGGTAAAAGTATCTTGGTCACTTCTTGGTCTCAGAGAGGAGTTGGAAATCTTATATTGTAGCAGTTTTCAGCTGGAAGAGAAAGCTGGATGGGCTAGGCAAAAGGCAACTGAAAATGAGAATTACGTCAGAAAGTGATTTGCAAAGATGTGATTGATGATCTACCACAGGCCTTGTTTTTTCAGTGCTGCTAAGAGGTGTTTTTGGTCAGGAAGGGTCAGTTCCCACTGCATTCATGGTCTGCCACCGACAAGATGAACCTCAGAGCAATAGAGAAATGCTGCTTGTTTTGCTAAAAAGTGTAGACCTGTAGGAAGTAATGAGATCTTCCCTTCCAAGGATCTTCTGAGACCAGAAATAAACTTGGTTCTAAAACACATTCACCTTGGCTGTAGGCCTCCAAGATTGAAACCTGAGGCAGTCAGAGCTCTGAGTGAGATGCAACTATGTCTTTAAAACTCTTAGGGAGTTTCTCAAAGACTAGAAAGGCTTCAGCTTAGATTGAAAACTCTGCTAGATCTACTTCTACATAGTAGAGAGAACCAGGAATTGAACAGGCTAGATGAAACAAAGCAGTTTATACAACCATCTGTGTTCTTACTTCCAACTAAGTCAGTGCCTTTCTAAGTGGCAGAAAGCCAAACATTGTTTTACTTCTGCCTTGATATTTTTTACAGTGATAACTAACAAAAGATAAATACAGGTCTTATATGCTGCACAGAGTTTTTAAAGAATCAACCTGTACTTTCAAGGAAGATAGTTCTATGATATATATTTCTAAATATTGTTATTTAATGAAAGACTTTTTGTTTCTTCCATCAAGAAAAAAAATGCTCTTGAAAAATCATAGGTTTCTAAATAATGAATAAGGTATAGCTTGGGGGAAACCCATTCATTATATTACTATTTGCCTTTCAGGTCAAGCAACTTACAAGTAAACATTTATTTAGAAAAAATGAACCAATCTGCGAAATGTCAAACCCAAATAACTTGTGGTGGTGGAAACCACCTATCAGGGAAAATTACTTGGAATGAAAATGGTTGTAGCACTGTTCAGTGTCAGCACATATATATACACAAATGTAGCACATTTGTGCTACAGAAAAGGAATGAAGTTATTTCTGGCACATGGGTAATTGTTAGGACTTCTCAGCCCATGGACTTTATGCATGGGCCTTATTAGGCTGTACCTAATCCACAAGATGAAGAAAAATATTTTCATTTCCAGACTATAGTATTATTCAGGAAAAAATCAGAAAAATGGCAGTCAAAGACTTTGCTCTGCCCTTTGTTTCTACCAGCTTTTTCCTCTCCTTTCTCCAATTTAGTAATAGCAAATCTCTTTAGTTTTCCTTTCTCCCTTTTGTTACAACAGAATTTTGGTCTGAAGATACATAGTACTTATTAAGAATGCAGAGTAGGAATTAAAAAAAGGTATATAAGAAATGAGTAGTGAAACACTCCTTTGGACAAGAGGTGAGAAGAATCAATAAGTTATTTCACTTACTAGTGAAAGAGATGTGCTAGATGCACTTCTGTAAAATGCCTCTGTCCTGAATAATGTATTATCTGATATCTTATCTGAATTTAGAGAGCAGGATTTCAGCTCTAAAGCCACATGGGTTGTTCAATTGACACTGCAGCTAATGCTGACTCACTCTGCTAATCCTCTGGCTCATGAGACCAGGGACCTGTCTGTGCCATTAGCCACTATTATCACACAGGCTGGCACACCTCATCAGAACTACAAAAACCATTTACCTCATGAGCTATCTTCCTGGGTGCTCAGTTCTTCATCCTACATGTTTCTTCTGGCCTTAGATATAACTTAACAGGTTATTATTTAAAACTTATTTATTTGAATAAATAAATTTAAATTTCTAATATAATAAATATGGTGATGTTGTTTATGCTATATAGTATTAAAATACATTTAAATTAATTTATTTAAATAATTATGTTTTAAACTTCTATTTATTATCAAGGCAGATAACAATTAATAACAAAGCTGTTCTCCAGATGCTCTATTGGGCAGATGTTTGATTGTGATATTTTGTCTCCTTTTTCAGTGAAATTGCAGATAATCCTTATATGACTTCAGTGCCTGCAAATGCTTTCCATGGGCTTTGTAATGAATCTCTAACCCTGTAAGTTCTTCCAGTTTAAGTCACAAGGCAATCACCTCTCTGATAATTGCCTATGGCAAAATGTTTAAAAATAAAATTACTCCTGTCCTACTCTCTAGCAGTTTGCAACAGAGAAACATCACAGACATCATCTATATTCTAGTTTCCATAAATTCTGTTCTTTGACAGCTATTTGAATCAGTCCTGCTCTTTTCTTTAAACTGGCTTGACTAAAGTAGTTTTTCTATGACCGTAGTGCCAGTGAATGTTTACATTTGAAATAAAAAAGGAGAAAGTCTGCAAGGAGAGAGTGCAAAAGGAGAAAGTTTTCCCCCTGTAAAGATTCATCAGGGTTATAACTGTGTCTAACTTTTTTTGCCACCTGAGTGGTACATACCATGGAAACGAATGGATGGCAAACATCAGAAGAGTTATATTTGAAAGAAAATTCTTAAATAAGTTCAGTAATGCAAGTCAGTCAGCGTGAGCCACAAGAAAGAGCTGATGGGAGTGAAATTACTGTAATGAGTTATGACCTGAACGGGGAGGAAGAGCATTAGAATGCGAACAGAGGAATTCTAAAGAGATTCTAAAAAAATCCCTTTGCTCTAAGGTAGTAAAAGAATGAATTCTAAAAAGGTAAGGTGTGCCTGATAGTAAAATCAGACCTTTTTTGCTAGTTAGTTCCTGTAGCTTTCCTTAATCAATCCTAGCAGGATTTTGTTTCCTTGCATTTAGTTTAAAAGTGGGAAGATTATGATGAAGTGGTTTAGTCTATCACTGCTGTAAAAAGAGGTAGATGGCACACCTGCCAAATGGCATGCTTGACTCAGGTGCACTCCTGGGCATTTGTTTGATCTTGCACAGCAACTACTGCTTCTTCAAGAGATTAAACTTAACCCAAACATGAATGTGCTGTTGCAAAGAAAAATGATGCATAAGATGTTAGGTATTCATGTATTGAAGCAGCCCAGAATACACTGATGTAATTTCTTCCTTGCTTGCAGTAAACTCTACAATAATGGTTTTACCAGTATTCAAGGCCATGCTTTTAATGGGACCAATCTGGATGCTATGTAAGTAGCAGGTAATTCTCTTCTTTCAGAAGAAAAAACCCAAACTTCTCTGCATATTTGAGGCTCTGAAATACATATCTTAGTTTAATTACTTTAAAGGAGCAAAGAGAGGATGTTAATTTCAGCCAGCAATAACAGTATCATTGCTTAATGCCTTTTGCAGCATGCTTTTATTTAGTATGTATATTTAGAGCTCAGAAATAAAATCATGGCAAGTAATTCCACTGTGAGTTTTCTCCTGGTTTGAAGCTACAGTAAAACTTCATTTGATCAGTACCTTTTCTAAGAAAATTTGGAAGACAATTATGCTTTTTTCCACAAGACTGTTTGTTTTAGTAAGTGTAGCACTGATAATGGTAGCAGTTCTCTCACATGTGTCACTTACCTGCAAAAAAGAGAGTGGTGTAGGGTGCTGAGAGCAACTCAGAGGAACCTGTCACTTACACTGGAAATGAGATGCACATCTCAAAAGCATGAATCAACCTCTTCATACTTCCCTGCAACTTCTGAATGTATTTCCTGAAAAAATAGTATTTAGTGAGTGAACATCCTTTTTACACCATACCCACAACCATCTGCCTCAATCATTAAGAGTGAATAAATGTCAATTCTAGAGACTCCATTCTCTTTGGCAGAGCTTACTCTTGTCCTACAGAGGCTTGACCAAAAACTCTGTCACTCTCATGAGTAAAGAGATTTCTTCATCGTGACCTCTTAAATTAACCAGGGAAACATGAGGATAGATATGGGGTTTTTTAGTACTTTATTTTAAATTAGGCTTAAATTCTATAAGAATTCCATAAGAGCATCCTTCACATGGTCTTCATCTTTCCAAACTGCCTATTTAGCTTAGCAGCTAGCTAGACTTCTTAAAGTCTGAAAGGTTTGAGGTAAACCAAAGATCTGAAATAGATCTGATTTAATTCACACTAGTTCAGTTACTTTGAACTTTCACATGAAAAAGGAAGTTGTCCATGATGACATAGTGCTTGTACTAGTGCCCACAGAAATCACAAGATGTAAAATATGGCAAACATAAAGCCAGTGTCTTGACTGAATCCCTCTAAGCTGCATGCAGCAATACCCAGAAACTTCCAAGCCTTGGCCATTATATTAACTGTGTTGGCTCTTCTTACATTTTGACAAAACACAGGTTGGACACTATTTTGTAGCAATTTTTCTTTATGCTTCTCTCATAGTATGCAGGTGCTATTGCTTCTGTCTTCTTTGGAATTCTCCTTATTATTAAAGAATCAAAGGAAAATGTAGTTTTAGAAGCTCTGGAGTCTTAAACATCTGCTTTATTGAACTGGGAAGGAGAGAAGCAGACAGCACATACTAGCCTCTGTAGATACTGTTTGCTTATTTTTAGAAAAAAAAATGTAATTAGTATTCTTTAAAGATATATAAGTATTTTTTAAGGCTAAGAGTAGAGGGCTTTACTGAGAGATCTGGACAGACCTGAGAGCCAGGCACTCACCATCTCTACTGAATTTAAAACAAGAACAATTGCTGGACTCTCCATCTGGCATGGTGTAATCCTGGTTGTAGATACAAAGTGTGAGGCTGGAGAGCAGCCCCACAGAAGTAGAACTGGGGGTCCTGGTCACTGGCAAGGTGAACCTGAGCCAGCAGTGCCCTGGCAGCCAGGAGGGCCAGTGTTGTCCTGGGGTACGTCGGGACAGCATCACCAGCCAGGCAAGGGAGGGGATTGTCCTGCTCTGCTCTGCACTGGGACAGCCTCTCCTCGAGTGCTGGGGGCAGTTTTGGGTGCCACGATGTGAGCAGGCTATCAAACCCTTCAGTGTGTCCAAAGGAGAGCAGCCAAGATGGTGAAAAGCCTTGAGGGCAAGACTCATGAGGAGTGGCTGTGGTAACTTGGCTTGTTCAGCCTGGAGAAGGGGAACATGAAGGTGAGATCTTGTGGCAGCCCACAGCTTCCTCAAGGGGGGCAGTGGAGGGTGCTGATCTCTCTCTGGTGACCAGTGATAGGAGACAAGAGAACAGAAAGAACCTGCATCAGGGGCAGTTCAACTGGCCATTAGGTGAAGCTTCTTCCCCAAGAGGGTGGCTGGGCACTGGAACAGGCTCCCCAGGGGAGTGGTCACAGCACAGAGTTCAAATTGCATCGGGATGATGGCCATGGTCATGATTTTGTTTTTCACTGTCATGCAAGGACTAGGGAGTTGGACCCCATGATGCTTATGGGTCCCTTCCAACCTGATACGTCCTATGATTTATGATCCTAAGTGAATCCTACCAGAGACTGGCTATGATGCACTAGTCAATCAAATTTTAAAAGAATTAAAAAAAAATAAACCACCAACAGAGTAACTAAAACTAGACTTATGTTCATGGGTTTATCTACCAGCAGTAAAAATGATTTATTACAACAAACACTTTTCTCCTAATTAAATCATATGACAGTTACTTGGAGCAGAGCACTGCTCTAGATGTACAAGGCAAATGAGGGAGCTGAACATGAGTGGTAAAGACTTTATCTGTTTGATAATCTACACTGAAATTTCTAAACTAATTTTCTGAAGTAGTTTGGTTACCATATGACAGGATAAAGTATAATTTTGCTAAGTGCAAGCTTGGAGATTTGTTGTTTCTAGCGGCAGCATTAAGTTAATGTAAGAGGCAAATATTTCATTTTCTCTATTCTGACATTTCTAATTTGAACTCCTGTTTATCTACCACTGTAAAAATAGGAGCAAAAATAAACTAACAGAAAAAGGATGAGGGAAATTTGAATGTGTTTTGAATGACTATCTCAAGAACAAAAGTAAGTAATAAAGCAAAACTATCAAAAACAATAATAAATGTTTGGCAAATTATTCAAAGACTTCATGTTCCATCCATAAATCAGAAGACATTTTGGGAATCTTGGAGGCTATCTTCTACTATGCATTATGCCTTTCTTCCACTCTTACAGTATAAAATGCCTGTCTAATTAAAGGGGGCCAAAAATTTAATGCAGGTGTAGGTGAAAAACCGTGGATAAAGGGTTTCCATTATCATACTGAATAATAGCACTACCTATCTGATCTTGTCATCCAACAAGGACTGGTGTGTAACAGCAAACCACAGTATTGCTGGGTAAGTTTTATAAGGGCAGGGAAGTCAGGAACCAGGAATGAAGGGCTCAATGACACTTTTACTGAAAAGCATTCATCTGACACTTGAATCCCTCATCTTAACCCATCATTCAAGTCCTAAACTGCATCACTCCTGCAAAGCAGTGCTGCTGCGCCAATGTTTATTTCTGTAAGGTAATTGGCGAGGAAAGAAGAGTTTTTAAAAGATATTTTCAGCAAATGGCAAAATATATTTGTGATGAGCTTTTACAGAACTATCTAAATTACTGAAGTGGAAATGGTGCAATCTCCATCTAATCACAAAAATAAACTCCAAAAGAATATATTTACTTTAGTATACACTTTCAGGGTTCACTTACAATGCTTGGCACAGCTCAGAGTTAAGATAAACAATTGTGTGGAAAAATCATATGATGAACCCTTAGTACTGCTGACTTGCATCTTTTTTGCCTGTTCTCCCTTTCTTTAACCTTCATTTCATAATCCAGCTGGATGCATATATTTTACATAGCACTTGAAATGTCCTGTTAGTGTTTTGTGCCCTCAGAAGGTCCGGCTCAGCATCCTGCAGTCATGGTGTTTTCTGGTGTAGTTGAGGCTTAACGCAATATGCTTCCCACTTACCCCTGACCCTGAGTCCATAGAGACTGTTAGACACAACTATAGGTGGTTTCATGCTCTGACTGGATTGAAAAACATGAAAAAGGGCCTTCATTTGCTTAGAGCACTACAAAACCATCAGCATCTCCTACTCCAGATTCTGCACTTACTGCTACGGATTTCCTGCAGTTTGCACTGGGGTATTCATGTCTATCTGATTGCCATCCACCAGCTCTCCAAAATTACAATTATTCTAGTGTCCCCACTGAGGCTAGATACTACACATCAGCTATGTGATTTCAAAAACTTCTATGATTTGTTTAGACATGTTGACACCACTGTTGTGGTTTCCTCTTCTCCAGGGAATTTAAATGACATTCTATATAATTTAACTATCAGTAACAGCAGGATTAGTGGCACTTTCAGAAGGAACTGACTCTACATAAGCTTTTTTTTGTCAAATTAGTATTTACCAAAGCCTTATTCTTTCCATCTAAAAGCAGTACCTATCAAAATAAAAGGGCCTAAGCAACTGAAACCAATTAGCATCAGGAAATTGTACATTCTGAGGGGCTTGACTCACTGATGTGGAAACTGGCAGCTAACACTGCAGCCCCTCCTTAGTAACACATGGTTCTGTACTTCCCAAAGTCTCTAGCTGTTTCTATTTGTAACTTTGAAGATTTTTATCAGGCATACAGCTATTATATTTCAGGTTTATTAGTCACTATGGTACTCAAACATCAGGGGAAAATATTTTGAAATTGGACAAGCAATTTAGTGGTTGTATAATAGGGTCTAGTTACTAAAGCAGATAGGTTTTATTAGGTTAAGCAGGTTTTGTGTTCTTCAGCACTACAATCTAGATGTTGAAATCTTGGATTAATTCTTAACTGTTGCTCTGGTTTTAATATTTGTATTCATTTTGCAGACAAAATCGTAAGGAAATTTGCACACTAAAGGAAAAGATCAGAACAATAATGTGCCATTTACAAAATATGAAAATCAGTTCTCAGAAAACACAAACACCAGGTGATGCTAGAATGCCATATATTAATAAAGAATGAAAGCTTATTTCAAACAACAACAGCTAAGAAGGTGATGTAAACTATTTTCCTCTGTAAGAAACAAGGCTTAAGGCATGAGTAATGTCCAATGAATAGCATGCCAGAAGCATTATTTGGCTCCCTAACACTTTCTGTTGTGTAACCCAGATGAAGTGCATTTACTTCTCATTTCTTACTATGGTGATCAATATAAACTTATATCCACTGAATGTTATGAAAAATTTGCCAATGACTTCAACCAGGACAGGATTAGAATATTTACTTAATTTTTTCCACACCACAGCTTGCCAGCTGGGCAAGGGAAAGGATTGTCCTGCTCTGCTCTGGTGCAGCCTCACTGTGAGCAGTTTTGGTCACACTATAAGAAAAGATATTAAACCATTAGAGAGTGTTCAATGGAAGGCTGGATGGTGAAGGACTTTGAGGGGATGTATGAGGTCACTTGGTCTGTTCAGCCTGGAGGGGAGAGCTCATTGCAGTTACAACTTCCTCATGAGGGAAAGAGAAAGACCCTGATTTCTTCTCTGGGGTACCCAGCGACAGGACAGGAGGGAATGGCCTGAAGTTTTGTCAAACAGGTTTAGGTTGGATATTAGAACAAGGCACTTCACCCAGAGGGTGGCTGGGCACTGGAGCAGGCTCCTCAGGGAAGTGGTCACAGCACCAAACCTGACAGAGTTCCAGAAATGTTTAGACAACTGGCACGTGGTGTGACTCCTGGGGCTGTTCTTTGCAGGGCCAGAAGTTGGATTTTGATGATCCTTGTGGGTCCCTTCCAACTCAGAATGTTCTGTGACTCTGTGAACTTCATACCTTCATACACCCTCTGACATCTGTTGTGACCACCTTCCTATTGCATTTTTTATCTTACTAGCTAGCTACATCACAAAATTCTGAATGTTTATAACGGAGTACCAAACATCCCATTCTTTCCTTGCTGTTCTTATAACAAAACTTTGATCTTAACTTTTGGCCTGTATATAGAAACTTCCACTTGACTATGGAGATTTTAAAGCATTTAAAAATTTTATTGAACTCACAACATGGAGGAAATTGTTTTCCTGTTTGTTCATGATGTGTTCCATCATGTAATTCCCCATACACCATTCTGACAAAAGAAAACAAAACTATTTGACCTCATCCTCACACATATGTTCTTGAAGATAGTGCATATGCATGTGCCCTTATGTGTATGACAGTGAGAGAAAAAATTTGGAACAAAGATAATAAATAAATTAGCAAAAATGAAGTATTTGTTGAGGAATTAAATTGCTTTTAAAAATGGAAAACCTGTATTTTGTTTCTTGGGTACACAGAAAATGAAGTAACTGATTATGTTTCAATATGTGGTTGGGAATGGATGCCCTTTATACATATTGCTTTTGTACATTTGTGCAGGCAAGTAAACTCAAGATCTTCAGTAACCTATGGATAACTACTTCCAAATCACTGTATTGTGTTTGTTTCTGCAGCTATCTGCACAAGAACAAATATCTCAAAGTTATCAATGATGATGCATTTCTGGGTGTGCACAGTGGACCAACTCTGCTGTAAGTAGGTGAAAATGAACTAGAGAAAACTTTAAAAATAATACTGTTTTAGCTTACAATTTCTTTACAACCATTAGCATCAGAGCAGCAGGGACAGGAATAGCATGTTTACAAAAATAATACCAGCAACAAAACCTGTGCTTTAGGAAACTGATTTATTAAATGCTTGTATCCTACATTACATATACTGTTCCTACCAATTATTCTTATGGAAGATTCTGTACTACAACCTGTCTTATGGTTGTACAATTATAATACAAAAGAAGGACTCTTGTACCACACATGTAAAGGCAATGAAAGAGAGGAAAGAGAGGAAAAAAATAATTTTAGACAGAAAAATAGTTATTTCTGATGCTCTTCTTTTTTCTCATGTTATTTGGCTTCCAGTCTGATTTTATAATCCTCCAAAGAACTTTTCACTAAAATTAGGAATGTTTTATACTTGCAGTCTAAACAGCCAGCTATCCATCTCCTCTTCGAATGATGTACCTTCATGGCTAAGAAGAGTCCTAGCAGTACTTATAACTAAAGAGAGATGTGGTACTGACTATAGTGTCATTACAGAGAGAGGTCTTGCTTCTCAAAGGCAGAGGGCCAGAAATGGCATGTCAGCACAGTAAATCAACAGTGGATTTACAGAGACAGAGTATTTCATATCATGATGCTTTGCTATCTAAGTCCTAAGATGAAGCTCCTAGGATGGTGTCACAGTTTACCACTGGCCTGCAGCTCAGCTCCACACAGCTGCATATTTGCCCCTGCACCCAATGGGGTGAGGGAAAGAATTGGAAGGGTAAAAATGAGAAAAATCATGGGTTGAGATAATGTCACCTTAATAATTAAAAAAGGGATGTCGAAAAAAAGTCAGAGGGTCAAGAAAACAAACCAAATCCAAGAACAACAAGTGATGTAACAAAAACAATTGCTCACCACCAGCCCATTGATTCCCAGCCAGTCCCCTGGCAATGGCAATCTTGGCAAACGTCCACCCAGTCTTTACTGCTGAGCATGATTTGATAAGGTCTAGAATATCTCTTGGTCAGCTGGGGTCAGCTGTCCTGGCTATCCTCTCCCAAATTCTTGTGCACCCTTAACCTCCTTGCTGGTCAGATGGTGTGAAAAACAAAAATTGCCTTGTCTGTGTGTAAGTGCTGCCCAGGGAGAGCTAAAACATCCCTGTACTATCAACGCTATTTTCACTCCCAATTCAAAAACATAGCTCCATACTAGCTACTGTGAAGAAATTTAACTCTATGCCAACCAAAACCATAACTAATAATAGAATTATTAATTCAAGTTATTAGTTTTTAATTTTATTTTAATGTAATTTTAATAGCAGCTTAGGCACTTGTGTTACCCACAGATAACCAGGAATTATTCTGCATGTGTGATGTGGAAAAGTTTTGCCATAAAATGAACAACAATTTAAAGCTGAATCCTTCCACCTGGACAGATCTCTTAGGTGACCTTCAGGAACTAGAATTATTTTAACAGGAACAAAAGAGTTTCTGAAACTCCCACATATGCATTACCTTAAGCGGGCTGAAGTCAAAAGATGAAAACTGAGTGAAAACCTAGTATTTGTGGTTGTGTCATGTCAATGGCCATTAACATCTCCCACAGGCAACAAAAATGTCCTTGCAAATGGTGCCTTAGTAGACACCCCCACTGTACCATCATGACCAGTGAGTTACTTACAGAGAGGCCACAGATTTGTTAGCTAGGGCAACAGTCTGAAAAGTCTGACCAATACAGCCCTTCCATATTCCCTTGGGCAGTGCAAACAACTTAGCCTGTTATAAGGAATAGTTTAAGTAATTTTTCAGGCACCTTGGTGTTGTTAGCTGACCATTTAGTCTTCCTCAAAATAGTTTTACTTCCAAGTTGTTTCATCTTGAAAATTAACTCTATGGAAAATTATTGTGAGAATATTGCTTTTTTTCTGGGACAATGAATGACATTGCTTATAGTGGCAGCAGTGTGCACCAAAAAAAAAAATTCAACAATTCCAAAAAGGGAACATTTATGGAGCTCTAAAGAGAAATCAAGTCTTGCTTCCCTACCAAGCTGGCAGAACTCATTGTCTGGAATTCCCTATATGCACTCTTCAGGTGAGACAGGAATTTATGGTAGTTGGAATGTGTGCCCCAGAGATCGTGCTTTTTTTCTGATCAGGATTTCAACAGCAACCTAAAGGCTGAAATACAGACCATGGATTCACTCAAATGGGGTAATATTCCATTTTGGTTTTGAAAGAAACCCAATGAGCAAGTTTAACTACAAAGAATTGTGCCTGACTATATGTATGTTGGGTGAGTTTGGCCATGCTCTCAGACCACCTAATTAAACATACTCAAGTATTGAAAAGCTAGGTAATTTCTTTTTTTCAAATTTGCAGTTGACAACAGCAGAGGAAGCAGGGATTGTGCTCACTGAATAGAGGAAAACAGATGTCAGCAATTCTGGTTCCTTTGTCACTGTTGCATACTCAGATGTATGTGGATGTATAAACTGATTGCTCCCTTTAGAAGACTATTTTAAGAGAATGATGACAGTACATTGCTCTTCACCTCAAAATGAAACCTTGGCAAGGATTCAGCAACTCGGTGGACCTGATTTACTAAATGCGACAAGAGCTGCTGCCGAGAGCAAAAGTTCAACAGAGTACAACAAAAATACAATCAGGCTCATTATTCAATTAGCTTTTGAACATAGTCCAAACCCAAAATGTTACAGTCACATAAGATACATGTGAGCAGTTAATTATCTGTAGAATGCAGAATTGCTCTTTAAAGCATCATTTCCCAGTCTAGGAAATGGTTCCTCCCATGGGAAGAAGCAAGTCTTTGAGCAAGAGGAGCACTCTGTATTTTGCTAATCAAACAATGCTTTTTTTTAGATTTAAACAATCTTCCAGTAGAGTTAAAATAGTATCTGTAGTTTAAGCTCATCTATTTTATGCTTTATCTATTCCAGTTGTCAAAAATTTGTATACGAATAGGTAAAAATTCTCAATTGTACTATGATGCATTCTATCTCATTTTCTTAACTGTCTTTTAATTTATTGCTGCTACTGAATTTCATACTTGAGTTGTATGCTTCCAGCAATGAAAAGGATTATTGACAAAAGCTATTATCACTTAGATCTAGTTCTGAAATACTGACTTCATAAAACTAACAAAGAATTAGACTGAAATACAATAACCCAGGAAAAAAGAAAAAAAAATCTGAGCAAATGAATATCTGTTTAACCCTTCTATAATATACAGTTGGTTCAGAAAACAACATCTGTGAATTCATAAGCTATATTTTATTCCCATGTTTATATGGACCTCTCCAAGGTCTCCTTAACATTCAATATAATGTGTAAATTTCAGCTGAGATAAGCAACAGCCTAGAAATACAAGAAAATAGGTGAGGACTAAACAAAACCACTACCAAGCCAAAATGTTGAGAGTGGTTGAGAGCACTTTGGTTGCTGTTCCACCTCACAGCACAGAACTCTACACAAGCACTTCCAGTACCTGAGTGGGCTCCAGACCATGGCTACTTCAAAGCTGAAGTCTGGTCTGGCTCTAGGCTAGCTGAGAATGTTGCTAGCCTTTTCCATAATCCTGAGCATTTGACACCTTCCACAAGAGTGTGTCTGCCTGGTTTCTTTCTCAGCCTTGTAGGCACTTGTCAAAGGCCTTGTAGAAGTCCCAGGAGACTTTGAGTATATCATACAACGCTCAGAGAAGTTTGCAAGGCAGGATTTATTTCTACGTAAGCCCCTTATGTGCTGACTTTCCCTAGGTATATCACATTCAGTGGTGGCTTCTTTGCTGCCTTTCTGCAAGAGAACAAAGCTGAAGGTTCCACGACCCTTTCACCAATTCAACTACTTCCTCCTTCAGCTGCTTCAGAACTATTCTGGTGAAAACCATCCAGTCCTTGTGACTTGGTAGCATTCATTTTATCAGTTTCCTGCTAGCCAGTTTTATGGTCACTTCAGTTTGAGACAGATCCTCTTGACAAGCCCATCAGACCTCTTGCCCATTCTCTTGTGTTTCTTTAAGGGTGTAAGCTACAGCTTAGCAGTGCCAGCAAGACACTCTTACATGCAATGTAAGCACTGTTGTGTTAAACCTCATCTTAGTTATCAATATGGTTGGATGTTAATGAGACAGACATAATTGCAGTCAGTTCCCATTTTTCTCAGCAGACCAAAATCAGGACTGATCATCCTTGACTGATTGGGACTGACCATATTTGGCTGATCAGGGCTTGGTAAGAAGCAGCAAGACAAGAGGAAATCGCCTCATGTTGTGCCAGGGGAGGTTTAGATTGGATATTAGGGAAAACTAGTTCTAATTTCCTTTTGGGTTCAAAAAATCTGACAGTGAGCAAGACTTCTAGAGGGGTAAGAAAGTGTAGAAAAAAACAGATTTATTTATTATGAGAGTGTTCATGATAAAACAATGCTCAATGTTCTTACCCTAGAACTACTTTTAGAGGTTTACTTCTTCACAGACTGTAATTTTAAAAACTTAACTTCAAGTGTCACTAGAAGAGGTTCTGGGATAAAGCAAAAAACTGGGTAGAAAACACTAGCAGGACCAGGTGACACTCACCTGGCAGTCTGAAAGGAAAGCCACTGCCCCATCAACTGTGAATCATCTCTCTCATAAGTCCGCTTTAGCAGACAAGTAGAAATCAACAAACATAATACTGAGTTTTCTGAGAGAATCAGGATGGACTACAATAGAAGATCTGAATTTCAGTATATAGAGAATATTCTTTTAGGAATTGCAAGGCTTTCTATTAAAGTGTGCCAATGGGTTAAAATTAATCTAAGGAAGTCTTAGGGAATATAACTCTTCCAATGGAAGATGTGATTTCTTTAAAGGATTTTTAAAACTGTGTGGTTGCCTATATATTTGTATCTCATTGGCTTTAAAGGTGTAATTTTAAAAGTCATGATATTTCTTTATAATACATATTCTTTATAATACATTACAGACATTAAAGACAAGAGCTTTAAAAGACAGTGAAAATCATGGAGAAATTAACAGCCTTCTTGAATTTGAATGGTATCAGAACTTATCCAGGCAATATGAAACCCCCACCTCCTTAGGATTTGATTTTTATCGTAGAATTCTGTGAAACTCCTGAAGAACAGTAACAATCTGAAAAAAAATCTGATCTAGTAATCTTTTTCTTTCTTAGAGACGTCTCCAGAACAGCTGTTGCCAACCTTCCAGCCAAAGGACTGGAAAGCCTAAAAGAACTAATGGCCAAAAATACCTGGACTTTAAAGAAATTACCAGCTGTAAAGGTATTTCTTCAGCTAATGCGAGCTGACCTATCATATCCAAGTCACTGCTGTGCTTTCAAGAGCTGGAAAAAAAAAAGTGGGTGAGTTTCACTAACTGGCATTTATTTTTTTAAATATATCAGTAAAGACAATGTTCATAAAAATACATCAATTGGCACTTTTGTAACAATTTTTTCTAGGTATAGAGCATGTTCTTTGAAACAGGTTACAACTGCAAAGTGGCAGAAGAATTTTTTTGTAAGACCTTTTGCAGCAGTTCCTCCTCTTGTTGAGCCCAGAATTAAAGTGAAAGAAAAAAGAAAAGGGTAATGTGCTACAGCAAGGCCTGGAAAAAAAGTGCTGGAGAGGTTATAGCCTCAAGTCTCATGCTTTGTAACTGAAGAGCTGTTAACTACTGAAAATGGTTTGACTACAAATACTGTTGCAATGAGGTACAGAATTCCAAATTGCTGCACTGCTAGTTAGACTGATGGAAGTTGTGGGAGAAATTGAATAGTGAGCAACAGTGAAAAATAAAGTAATATTGTATGTCATACAAGAAGTTATAAAGAATAAATAAATGCTTTCTTACCTACTAAGAATGTAGATCTCAAAAAAGAAGATGGAATATGGATGTCAAACAAGTAAAATTACTACTGGGGATAAAATTAAAAATACAGTTAAATAAAAATAGCCCAGAAAAGCTATCGTACGTTTTATGGTCTGTTAACAAAAATATATCCAATCACATTTTCATAGCTAAATTTTCATCCGGGATGATTTGCTTTTGAAGCATTCTCTTTGTTCATAATCTGTGCACCAGTCAAGACTGTAAATGCCAGCAGTGATTTCCCCATCTACTCTTTCAGGATCCTGGAGTACCTGATATGTAACCAGAGCAGCCACAGCATTCATAAGAGATCAGTCAAGACTCTCAGAGACCCATTTTACAAAGATTATGCAGAAGAATACACAGACCACACCAGTGCTATGTATGACACAAACACCAAGTTTACAAGTTTTCATGAAAATCCCCATTATTACATTTTTTTGGAGGAGCGTGGAGAAGGAAATCTTGGCTTTGGCAAGGAGCTCAAGAACCCTCAAATGGAAGATGTCCAGACCTTTGACAGTCATTATGACTATCCTGTCTGTGGAGGCAATGAAGACGTAATATGCACACCAGAGCCCGATGAGTTTAATCCCTGTGAGGATATAATGGGATATCAGTTTCTGAGGATTGTGGTGTGGTTTGTGAACCTGCTTGCCATCCTAGGCAACATTTTTGTCCTTTTCATCCTTCTCACAAGTCATTATAAACTGACTGTACCTCGCTTTTTGATGTGTAACTTGGCCTTTGCTGACTTTTGCATGGGGTTATACCTCCTTCTGATCGCTTCAGTGGATCTCTACACCAGGTCAGAGTACTATAATCATGCCATAGAGTGGCAGACGGGGCCTGGCTGCAACACAGCCGGGTTTTTCACGGTCTTTGCCAGTGAACTCTCTGTGTACACCCTGACCGTGATCACCCTGGAGCGCTGGTACGCCATCACCTTCGCCATGCGGCCTGACCGCAAGATTCGCCTGCGGCACGCCGTGCTCGTCATGCTGGGAGGGTGGCTCTCCTGCATCCTGCTTGCCCTTTTGCCACTGCTTGGTGTCAGCAGCTACAGCAAAGTCAGCATCTGCTTGCCTATGGACACTGAAACACCAGTGGCTGAAGCCTACATTGTCTTCGTTTTAATGTGTAACATTATCGCTTTTGTCATCATTTGCGCCTGCTACATAAAAATCTACGTAACTGTGCGAAACCCCCAGTACAAGTCAGGGGACAAAGACACCAAAATTGCCAAGAGGATGGCTGTGTTGATTTTCACGGACTTTCTGTGCATGGCTCCCATCTCCTTCCATGCTTTATCTGCCATTATGAACAAACCATTGATAACTGTCTCCAATTCCAAGATTTTGCTGGTACTTTTCTACCCGCTCAATTCTTGTGCCAACCCCTTTCTTTATGCTATTTTCACCAAAGCTTTCCGCAGAGATGTTTTTATCCTGCTAAGCAAGTTTGGTATATGTGAGCATCAGGCTCAAGTCTACAGAGGTCAGACAGTCTCAGCCAAAAACAGCAGTGGGTCTTACGGGCAGAGAATCAGCCGAGGGATAGGTCAGGTTCTTACAAGCATTCAAGACCCAGTCAATGATTTCCTTCCTGCTGTGACAATGCAGAACCAAATTCTCATGGAAGAATGCAAGCAAACTGAGCTCTAACATCTCAAAGCATCACAGCCAAAACCTGGGCAAGAGGTGATTGTGCATACAGTGAATCAAGTGAGAAGATAATATTGTCCATGTCCTTTTCCCCTAGGTTATGTGTTGCTATAGCTGAAAGTACCTCTGGAGTGGTCTTCTTTCAGATAAACCACTTATTTGAAACCTCTTATTAGTGGAGGGGAAAACACATGGTCCTGATGACAATTCTTGAAGGAGATGTGAATGCTCTACCTAAATAAGAAAATTATATATAAACTGAGCAAATATACCCTCATCCTAAAAAAAAAAATTTAAAAAAGTAAGAAGCCCAGCAGTAAGACTTGGGGGTACTTATATGACTGAAAAAAATAGACAAAGTTGGATAATTAAAATCATACTTAAAAAAAATTTTAAAGGCTGAAGCTCTCAAACACCTACATGTCAAAAGGTTGGGGCTTTTTCTAACAGCAATTTTCTAAGACTTCCACCACAACTTAAATGGAACAGGTTTCTTCTCATTCTGTCATCCTGACCTGAAACAAATCTAGTCTTTTGTTTGCTGTTCTTGGTTTAATTTGGTGAGGTGGGAAAACAAGCTTCTTCTTCATACTGCATTTATAGTGGTAAAAGGCAAATTATCCCTGATTTTGCAGCTGCTCATAAGGTAACAGGTAAGAAAAATTAGGGCATTTGTGTCCATTACTATCACTCTCTCACTTTTGGATAAATCTATTTAGGAACTGGTTTATTTGAATTTGTTTTGAAGACCAGGCTACCTAGTCAATTTAATGATGTTGTTTTGGGTTTTTTTGGATGACTGATCCAGTTGTTACCATATTTCAGAGCTGTTTTATCTGAGCATATTTATTGCTCTGAACACCCTGCAATTCCTGCTTTCTTACGACTTCTGCTGTCCCTACTTACCTCCCTCTCACAGGGTAGAATTTTCCTTTTAGCCCTTTCTATGTTGAGCCACCTCAATACACCTTTAGGTTCCTTCATGCCCTACAGTTTACTGCATTGAAGGCTGACTTCTAGCTCCTCAACATGCTTTAAGAACATCTGTCTTGTAGCAAGACCTGTTACCTGTCATTCGTAACGCCTGCAGCACAACTACAGGAATGACATAGTTATCCTTTGGCTGACCACAGCCTGGCTGAAGCTGGGATATATGCTCTCCACAGTCTGCTTAAGGAAATCCATGCTCAGACCCAAGGAACAACTCCCAGCCAAAAGCATTAAGGCATCCTTCGGCCCTACATGCTGCTCGATGGGGCCAGACCAAGGTCAGGCTTGGCTGTGCTCAGCTCATTCTTACACCACAAAGAAATGAACGGAGGCCTGGCCCTCCACCTCCTGCAGACATCAGGACTCGGGGTAGGAGCTGCTCTGCACCAGCTGCATTGTTAACACCTGAGTGGCCTGAGTGCCTGGCTTTGCTGGCAGGATCACACCTGATCCCAGCCAGCTCCACAGACTGGCTCTGTAGAACTGCTACCAAGGTTACCATGGATCATTTCACTCAGCCATTTGAAAGCCTTGGCATAGGAATGGAAAATATTGTGCGAATATTTGCCTTCAGGTAGGAATTTTTAAATTAATTTTATAATATCTCTGCTGGTTTTCATGGAATAATAGTTTTTGAGGAACTATAATTAAATTGATCAGACAATAGTCAGGATTTATATAATGTGGGCTACTAGTATCCAAAAAAAGGTAATGGTAGAGCCCTTTGAACTGCTGGCGACTACAGATGGAAACAGAGTGATTGCAAATACCATGTACATACTCTATTTGATTCTATATTTTCCAAGTATTTACAACTCAATTAGATTCTGTTTTTCTCATTGTAAATGAAAGCTGCTTGCATGAGCAGAAGCAAGGGCCTAGATTCATGAATTCCATGAGATGGTGGTCTAGAAAATAAATAATCTATCTTTGTTAATGCCATTTAAAAAATCTACAGTATTGTATTATAGACTAATTTAGCTGTTTATTTGGGGGAGAGGCATATTTTCACTTTAGGTTGATTCTCAGCAAACTCTGAAAGCAAAACTGCTGGAATTCAATAATAATTTATTACCTCCTCTTCTGTAATCTGGAGTTGCCCAGTGTTACATCAGAAACAAAGACAGCTTCTTAAGTGTGCAGATCAGCAAAATTCCTTACTCCTTACTGGAAAAGAAAACCCAAGCTTAAATCATATTCCTTTTTGGAAAGAAAGGAAAGACTAAATCAAAATTTATGTTAAAAGTGCTTTTAAAAGTAACACGAATATTTTATTCACAGAAACTAGCAGGACTTGGGAAAGGTGTGTTAGGTTGGACTGGTACAGGTTGTTTGTAAACTAACAGCAGCTGTTTGCTGTTACTAATGGATGACATATGTTTACACATTATTGAACTTTTCTCTCATTATTACATATACCTTATGCCTGTTAAAAGAATTCTGAGATACTGCCTTTATCAACAAAGTTTGGCATTTCCAGTTTGTCTTGCATAGTCCTTGTGTTTAACTTGGTAAAAAACATTTTAGTAGTTTTTTGCCTCTTGGAAAGGTGCAGGCAAATACAATTTAAATAATTTTTTTGCCAGACCTTTTCTTGTAAATGTTTGTATCCTATAGGTATTCTCTTCCATTCCTGCTCTGATCAACTCCTTGAGCCATTTTTGGGTTTGCACACACCTTTATGTAGTACTTGCTATTTTAAATCAGTCTCAGCAAGTTGTATTATTTCTGTAATATTTCATATTTAGTATGTATGTTCTCTAGAATACTTCAGAAATAATGCAAATCATGGGAATAAAATGCTTTGTTTGAAACTGAAAGAGGCTCGACAAGTATTTTTTGGGAAATTTTAAAATACTTTTCCTATACAAGAAGTTAATACTATTTCTTTTGCATTCAACTTCATTGCTCTCCTTGGCTAACCTATCCCATGACACACTGTCTGATGCAGGTTTGGGGGGCTTTAGCTCCATCACTAGCTGTGAGAGGGATGACCTAAATGGCCACCTCAGACAGTGAAGTAGGGATAGAAAGGAACAGAAGTAGTACTGCTGAGCTCAGGGGCTCCACAACCATCATTCATTACATCCAAGATAATCCAAAAGAAAAAAGAGCCGTAAAGTTGAGATGGGGCCTTAGTTATGAACACTTGGAACTTTCTCTAAGCAATTTAATGGCTTTAGGTGACCTTGGGTAGTCTCCTCTCTCTCCAACAGAGAGAGATGTGAGTTTTTTATAGAGTAGGTATTGGTTCCAGATGACATCATCTGCAACAGGTCAGCTATAGTCCAAGTAAAGCATACCCTGCCCTGCTATTTGTGTTTGGATTCTGAAAACAGCACAAGCCATCAAAGATAAATTTCACATAAATAGCATAGCATTTTGGCTCATTAACACAAATGCCCTCTTGCTTCCTTTCTTGTGGGATAAATAGAGTATTCATGCTCACATTACAGGAAAATCTGTACCAAAAAAACTCCTTAGAAAGAGAAGCCCTATATGCTTATGTGTTAATAATATAAACCAAACCCTCCCTCCCAAGCTGTTTGGGAAGGCTGATGAGTAATAGCAGCATAATCTGTATTGTTTTTCTAAGAGATGCCAGGCATCTGCACTCCAAAACCACTTGGTAATCAAATGATTCTGGGTTGCTGTTACAACTGGACAGGGAGGCACAAAATTAGTTGGATATTATGCCTTTCCCTTAGGCACTGTCCTCCTTTGTAGAGGCTCTGAAAATATGACATTATACTGCACTTACATGTAGGCTTTGTGGACTAAGGCAGGAGATGTTGAAGGGCTCTCATCATGCCCTGGAACAGAAAATGGTTAAGAGGTCTTAGTGACGCACACCAGGAGATTCTGACAACATCGTCAACCTGGAATTCAACCCATCTCCATAAAACTGGAATACTTTTCATCTGTTTAGTCAATTCCATCTGACCAGACTGATTTTTGTGTGACTGGAAATCATGATGTGAAAGTAAACAAATGAAGGCTCAATGGGGTCAATACACAGAGTATTTCATCAGAACACATCAGCTCTAACTTCCTATTCCCATTCCACACCTTGCCCCCCCTGTGCCCCCGTGCACACACACTGGTATGAATTTCCACAGTATCCCAAATTTCTAGGTTCTCAGACACGATACTAATTCTATGTAGCTTTGTAACTGCCTGGCCTTACATTCCACCCTGAATAAATTTGCTAACTATTCCAAAACATGGGAAAGTCTCATGAACTGCAGCACCAGAATTGGACCTCATTGGGGCCATCTTGAACTTACTCCTTTCAAGGGTTTAACTTCCATGGGATTATTATAATCAACTTGAATCTTACCCCACCTTTTTGGGAGGACTTCTCTGTGCTGTCCCAATTATAGGCAACACCAGGGCTTGTACTTGTGGCCATCTCAAGTCATATTCTTACTGCTGCACACCTGTGCAGTTCCACTGAGTTCCACTGAAGCTTGTGAAGCTTTGATGAGTTCAAGGAGAAAGAACACACTAATTTTGGTTCTCAGCTATTCAATATGCAGCTGTGATGAGGAGTATCCTTTCTTTTTCTTCTCTCTTAAGGAAAAAAATATGTTGTGAAAATCAGCACATTAATAACATGTTTCTGAGAGCTCACTAAACGGTCATTAGAAAGTGACTGAAACTATTGGATTGTTACTCACATATATACTGTGCTAGTTTTTACAAGACCTACTTTGCTGTCTGGAAGAGACTCTGTTTCAAACACTGAGACTGATAACTGATTGGACTGCCAAGCCCATACTGGCTGTCTTACAGCTTCAGCTGAAATGACAGTGGCTTTTTGAAAAGTGAAGAAAAACTGCAGTACTCATATCTTTTGTGAAGGCAGAACTGCAACAAATTAAACTGGACCAGTAACATGAATTTTAACAAAAGTCTTCGCACTGCAGGCTCTGCGGTGTTACCTGAATGTCTGTCTGCCCCATGGCCTGCTGCTGACACATGCAGGATAGCACTGAAATACCAAGCAGCACTTAAGCTGTATTTGTGCTGGTTTCAGTCTGACTGTAGTAAGAATTCCCTAAGTTATATGTGGATTACTGCTGCTGCCTAGAGGGAGCTGTGGAAACAACAAATTAATTCTTTTTTAGCCAACTACAGATTTGCGACTAAACCCTGCAACGGTCAGTATAAAGCAGCAAGAACAATATTTTCATCAAAGCAGTTAGGAGAGTGCCTGACACACTGGCATGTACACTTTTCCCATGAAAACTCCAGAAGGGGAAAAAAAAAAGTGGTTTTTCAATTGATACATACACTTCTCCTTTGACATGAAAGTAAACTTGCAGTCTTCTCCTTGATTTTTGTTTTTTTAAGGGATGGCTGCATTATTTTATCTTTTTCTCTGTACTGTTCCCTTGTTCCAGTTTCTCTTTACATCTCTTTCCTCTGCTATTGCAAAACCCCCCACACAATTTTAAGAATTACTTTATGTTTCCCATCTACTATCTGAAGGGATTTAGGCTACCCGGCAACACAGGAACCTCTGAGAGAAATAACAAAGTAGTTTAAGGACATGAAAATCATTTAGGACAGAAAATGAAAGCTAAAAGATATTCTGAACAAAGATTAACAGTAATTTGATCTGGTAAATTTAAGAACTGCTCTACTTTCTCTCTGCCCCCTCCCAAAACCAACTTCAATGATACATGCAAAAACATCTGTGATATGAATGTATTTCACCTTTAGCTACCTGATTTTTAACACCAGTATCATCATCACACTTATCAAGCCCTTTGTCAACTCTTTAAACATACAGGGAATTTCACTAGATGCTGATTTAATGTTTTAAGACTGAAACTACTTATTCAAATCAGCCAGACAAATTCAGCCCACAAGAACTAGGACATCAGAAATATTATCCCAGCACTAAGGCTTTTTCTTCATTAAAACCATGAACAAGGTGAGCTGAGGAGGAAAGGGCTTCCATCCTGCAACAATTTGAATTTTCTGAAACAAAAGGCAATCTGTGCCAAAGCAGACCTATAAGCAGTATTCCCAGCAAGAGAATTCTGCAATAAATCCATTTTTAGAAATGCTGTACTTCCCACAACACTTTGTCTCCCAGAATCCATTACCTGGTGGAATCAGACAGCCCACCTAGAGTCAGCCACTTGTTCCTCCGAGGGGAAAGGTCTGTATGAAACACTCAGATGCTGGTACAGCAGGACACATGAGGAGCCCAATCTGCAGGGGAGTCGCAGCAGGATTCCTAGGAGAAATGGGAAAAATCAGGCAGCCAAGAGCCTTAGTAGAGAACTGCCTTCCTTATTTTGCTGGTCAAAATGGTTTTCCCCATCACAAGCAAGGAAGGCTGTTTTCACCTTGACATTAAATTCAGCAGCTCCAGTACTCATAAAGCAGCGTCCGGACTCTCTTGGGATTCCAACTGTCTTATGTTCCTGACATTAAGAGGGATTTTTCCACAACATTTTCTCCTTCACTTGGTTCCTCTAGCAAAGGAAAAACATTTCCACCTTGACAGAATCACACATTCACACATAACATTTTTTGCTGTTACAAGATTATTTATTATTTTTACAATTTAATGATAGCCCTTGCTTTGGATTTGCTACTGAAATATACTTATCCAAATTAAACACCATGCTTTCAATTTCAGTAAATTTTTATTCACCAAACTGAACTAAAAAGGAAAACGAAAACTAGACGTTTTTTTAAACAGTTATCATTAAAAAGCATATTAAAATAGCAGTTTAAGAATATCCATCTTCAGAGAGCAGTTTTTGACCTATGGAAGTGAATGGGCAATTCAGAATCATTTGCAATGTAAAGCACTATTTGCATTTATTCTCTCCTTAAACTATCTACTTCAGATAATCCTCTTTCAGGTCACACAAGGGCATACACATTTATACTGTGGGAAAAAGCGTAATTACATAGGCACTTTGCACAAAAATAACTGGGAAAGTCTTCACTCTAAAGAAAAAAAAAATGTCCTAAACCAAATTTTCTAAATGTTATATATCCACGCTGAAGGTCAAACATGGTTCAACTGCAGTTCATCTGAGTGTACTACAGATGTCCTTACCTCTGAAATGATTAGATTTTGGCATAATCCCATTAGTGGTAGAGTGCTGAAATCTGCTCTGAAAACAAGGGGCAAGTCTTTAACAGAGTATTTTATAAACAGAAGTCTGCATTAGAAAAAACAATACATACTCAAAAGCTGATGCAGTTTAAGACAAGTTGTAAGGAAAAATGTATAGTTGAAAATAAATGGGGATATACTGAAAGCTATGCTAATATCCCAAGATACTTATCCTCTCATACCTCTGCAATGACAATAATTAAGCCATATAAAAATCAGAAGAAATTTATGCATTTTAAAATATACTTGATTTTGCAAAAAATTAAAATCATTGAAATACTTTGCTCAGCCACAGCTGGGAGAGCACAATTAACATTCAATTGTAACACTCTCGTATTTTCTCACAGGAATGAAATCTAGCTTTTTTTGTGTTTTAACTTAAATTTGCTACTAATTTGTCAGCATTCTGCTTTGTCTCCTCTTTTGTCAAGGTACTTTTGAAAACCTTTTGGCCAAAACAACAGGCCATTTTTCTGACCTGTTTGTTTCTTATGTGGTATGCAAGCTACAAAGATCTCTTTTGGAAAAATGCTGGATTTTTAAATAATAAATAGTTATTTACCCAGAATCAACTCCAACTCCCTTTCAAGTAAGGTAAATTTTATAGAAAAAGCAGTATTGCATTTTTTTAGATTTCCTTAAGTGTTGAGGGCTGGAGAGGAAAGAGGAATATTGGGGGGGGCAGAGGAGGGGGGTTCCATCCTTGAATACTAGGGGAAAAACAAAACAACACCACTCCTCATGAGGCTTGGTTTGCTATAAATTGACACCACTGTAGATAAAAAATTACTTAAAAATCATCTCATTCCAAAATACACTCCCCATACAGGCAGTATAGCCTACACTTATTTTCTTCCTAATTATTTTAGAGTTCCAAGTTAAAAATTTAGATTTAAAAATAAATCACAAATCATGTCTCAAGATACTGCTTTTAGATAGGAACTAAAAAGATGTCACCTGCTTGAAAGCAATTCTGTCAGATTAGATTAACTGATGAAGACAAAACCTTATTCATTGGCCACTTATCCAAGAACTCTGCATTTCGCTTCTCACATTTCCACATACAGGACTAATACCAAGATGTCACACAGAATCATAGAATCAATAGTGTTGGAAGGTACCTCTGGAAAGCATCCAGTCCAACCCCCCTGCAAGGCAGTGTCACCTGAAGCAGGTGACACAGGATCTAATCCAGGCGGGTTTTGAATGTCACCAGACAGGGAGACTCCACAACCTCCCTGGGCAGCCTGTTGCCAGTGCTCTGCCACCCTCATTGTAAAGAAGCTCTTCCTCACGTTGAGGTGGAATTTCTTGTTTTTGCCCATTGCTCCTTTTCCTGTTGCCGGGCATCACAGAAAAGAGTCTGGCACCATCCTCCTGACACCCATGTTTGAGTTATTTATATGCAGGAATGACATCCCCTCTCAGTCTGATTCAGACTAAGTGCGCCCAGCTCTCAGTCTCTCCTAAGAGAGAGACATCAATCCCTTGGCCATCTTTGTGGCCCTTTGCTGGACCTTCTCCAGTAGTTCTTTGTCCTTCTTGTACTGGGGAGCCCACAACTGGACATGGCACTCCAGATGTGGCCTCACCAGGGCTGAGCAGAGGGGGAGGATCACCTCCCTCAACCCACAGGCCACTGTTCCAATGCACCTCAGGATACCACTGGCCTTAATATGAAGTTGTTCAACCAATCTCATCTCAACACCTAAGCCTTAGGGTACCACAGGGAGAAACCCTTAAACAAATACGCAAGTCTGGCCTCACGATTAAGCTGTAAACTTTTTTAAAACATTGTGATGGTATTAAACAGAAAGTCTGCACAGCAAACTGAACGAGTGAAATTACCTCCATGTGATAAAAATCAATGCAAAATCTTCGACATTATTATGGATTAGTAATAAGCCTCCTTTATAAAAAAAATGCACATGCAAGATAGTAAATGAAGTGGCAAACATTTTTAAATAACATCTTTAATTAAAGTTTTTGCAAAGGCAAAATATTAAACTTAAAATAGGTCTTAGTACATCAAAATACTAAGTTCTCTAATCGTATTCCAAGCATGGCCTTTGAAACATAATATCCTGTATATCACAGAGGAGCAACCTTGATCTGCAATTGTACAGAATGAATTTTACAAACATAATAAATATATTTACCCCCTTACACATAACAGTATATGTACAACAGCAGTTGACAATAGTAGCTCAGAACAGCAAAAAAGGATAGTCCCCCACTCCATAATCTATTGGTACCCTATGCACTCTGGAACATGTCTCATTGGATGACTGTACATATAGCTAACCCAAGGTAGTTTTTCCTGTTTCAAAAAGCTCCTTTTGTTCCACAACATCTAATCCACCAAATAATAATTAAAAAACACACTGCATGAACTGCCTGAAAAAAGTAGACGACATGGAAACCAATGTACTGGTTTTTACACATTTCCCAACCAATCACAGCAATGGGAAAACGAGACTTTAAATGCCAGACACCAATACAGAACAATATGCAAGTTTCTTCATCTTGTATAGTCACTAATCTCAAAGTCTGAGAAGAACTCTAATATCAGATGGGGTGCATGGGTGGTGTGGGATGGCACACAGTAAATCCCACGGTGCTGTGTAAGGCAGCCCAGTATCAATCCAGTGTGCGTTGCCCTAAAACTACTGTTCATTTCCTGGACATCTTATTGCATTCTATTAGGAAGCTTTTGCTTTGGGGGAAATTCTGGGGGGCTTTATTGTTTTTAAAGGAGCTTTTACAAATTGAAGAGATTAAATCAATATGAACTTTAGTTAACAAGGTCTCTTAACTCCTTCACTGAAATTAAGAAATTTTACTCTGGTAGTGTTATCTGGTAACGTAATTACTACTTACTGTCAAAAGGTGAAATTATTTTCACAGACTCAATGAAGTTTACTTTAACACTCCTAGTTGTGCAGCAAAAAGATAAGAAAATATTTATTTAAAAAAATCAGTTACATGACACAACATGTTTTTTGCTCTCTTCTAGAAAATGTGCTTCAGAATCACATATCAATCCTGGAAATAAACTTGGACCACAACTATCACTTTATAAATAGTGTTGAGGAAACTGAATGATGTTTTAAAGCAAGTTGTGAGTACAAGGCAGGAACAAGGAGTATGAAATCTCAAAGAAATCTTGTTGCTAACCAGCAACTGAGGGGGAATAAAAACATATTTTATTTAAATAGTCCAATAAAGTTCCTTATGTGACTAAATTCTCTATTATCTCCTTAAAAGAAAACACTTAATTTTGTTTTCCACTTAGATGGTTTTAAATGATTGCACACACTAAAACCTAACAGAATTAGCGCAAAAAAGTTGCTTTTCTGATTGAAGCACTGCAGGAAATTTACTCTCTCAGGAATCATTGTCATACTGGCAAAACAGGTATTCTGCAAACTGAAAAGGCACAAGACTCAATTTTGCCCAGTTGCTCTACAAGTTTCCATCAGCCATCATGGTTATAATTCTGAAGTTATCTTCCCCATTTTTTTTCCATCATAAAAAAGGTGCTCCATTATCTGTGCAAATTTTAACATAAGCCCTCTTGAAACCATTAATTGTTTCCATAATACTGAACTATTTAAATTGGAAAAAAAAAGCGCTATTTCTAAGGGGGAAAAATCACTTATGAACATGGGAATCCCTTGCCCTCTGAAAGGAATGGTTTCTTTTGAACCTAATGAAATGGTCTGTTCAGTTATATAGTTAAAACCATGATTAAAAATTCAAGTATAATAATAAAATAAAGCAAACTACATTCTTACAGCAAGCTGCTACAATAAAATGAAATTAAAACATGCTTTTTGACTTAAAAAAAGGAACACTTGATGTAGCAATAAGAGCACAGTTTGGTATGTGCACGGTTTGACTGGCTTTCCCAAAACTTCACAGATATTTGTATCTGAAGACAAAACCTATCTGAAAAGCATACCATACAATAGCTTGCAAGAGGCTGTGCAAGTTCAGAAAGCTTCTAACATCCTTCAGAACAGACTAAGCTTAATTACCTTTAAAGTTCAGCTACCCTTTAAAATAGAGAGGCTATGTAGCTTCTAGTATATGTATGTGGGTGAGAAATATCACTAAGTTGTATGAAAACAAAGTGTAATATAAGTAAACTGGGTTCCAATAGTATAAAAAGGAATCTATAGCTAAAGGGATGTTTTTCCTTTTATTGGTTTGGTTGTGCAGCATTATGGGAATTTTTCTGAAGTCCACTACTTAAGACTTATTGGTAACGGACATGGAAAAAGGTGAGGGAAGGAATTAGTTGGTATATTATTGATTTCCTTGCAGTTGTACATAGACGTGTCAACAGTGGTAAAAAAATAAAATATCTGCGTTGTTCAGAAGAAAGCAAACACCAATCAGCAGTTTGAGATACCTTGAAAGCCCCCAGGTAAAAATGCAGTCTAAATGATGATTCCATTACTGAAGAATCAATTAGAGGAACCATCAATTAATTTTTCATAAACCTTATGAATGTAGACGGCTTTCTAACAACCATATGGCTCTAGACATAGCCCACAGGCAGGTTCAGTCATTATCAAGGAGAGAGCAGGTGTACAAAATCACAGCAATAAAACCTTCTTTACAATTTGTTGTGATTTTTCTACATACTGCTGAGACTACAAATGCACTTGGAGGCAAATGAATCAGAGAATGAAAATTAAAGCAGTAGTTACATACTGCTGAAACACACTTGTGACTTTGTTGAAAAATGTTTACGATACCTCATTCTCAAGCAAAAAATAAAGTCAGAAATCATGTCTGCTTCTCATGGTCTTACCTAATTCAGTAAAAATTATCTTTGTTGTGTCCTTTTTTCATCATCTTTTCAAGCACCCAACAAAATGCAAAATTTTTTTGAAATGGTGAGCCACATGAACATTCCTTCCTCAACAGTTTCTGAAGTATAATGCCCATTCCCTCTCCTCGTTCAGAAGTAACTGCATTTCCAAAAGCAGGCTTTGCAAGCATGGCCCTATGCAGGAGAAAGTTCTTCAACTTCTGAGATGAGAAAGGGAAGGAGGGGGGAATAACTTTGTTGCTTTTCACAAATTGAACACAAAAAAACCCCAAACAAACAAACAATAAAAAAGGCAAGTGAAAAAGTGACTACACAAGGTTTAGTGCATCTGACTGCTTGATTTGCTCTTACCAAGACAGTCTAAAGATACTCTAAAAAATTTGTGTTCTTAAAAGCTGTGCAGCTCTTCATGAAATTATACGCCATCTGGAAACTTTAGAGAGATTAACTGCTGCAGGTCATTTCTGGCTATACTTTTTAGTAAAGCAGATCTTTGATTACGAGTTGCAGCCAGGATGTTAGAATTTTTATATGATTTTCTGTATTAAAAATTTAGTCATTCCTGTGGTCTGTTGAATTATTTGTGGGTGTCTGGACTACAAACATAGTAAGCAGGTAAAGGAATGCATTTATTATGGCATTACCTAGATATTGGGTTCAAAAGGTCTCCAAACCCTTTTAAAAATGTTTTTGTTAAAAAATCAAGGGAAACTTATTTGTTTCGATTCAGTGATGCTGAACCACCACAAAACAGCAAGAATATAATTAACAAATTAAGCAATCTGACTTTTGTAGGGGATGAGGGGCTGCAAATTTGAAAACTGCAGCCCTAGATAAAACCTATCACATGAAATTAAAATAATTTTGAAACAAATCATTTTACCATTTTGTAACTGCTAGGAACAACAACCTGTTTATGGGGAATGGCATTGAAAACAACAAATAGATATAATAATTAATGAGCATATCAGAATTAAAAATATTTTCCTTATACAAGTTATTTAAAATTTAATACCTTAATTCTTACCCTTCTGTACAAAGCTTGCACGCGGTTTAAGTAAGATTCTGACCATCCTCACTACCAAAAGGAAGTGTTCAAAGCAAAGATTTGTACACACAATAAGCATTTTCAGATTAATAATCTATCAAAGGGAATAGTTCCTTCAATCAGTGGAAGAAGTATTTTAAAATCTTAAATCAAGGGCAGGGGGGACAAAGCCTTACATGCTAAATACCAGCTGTAGGTACCTGTATGTAGAATTGATAATTAAGGTATTCCTAACACACAAAACCAGCTCCCAGACAATGCTATAGCTGCTACAGTCCATGGCTTGCTCATCTGAAGTAGTGTCTTTGTTGCCACATTTTACCTTTGTTCCAATACTTTTGTTTATTTCTGATGTGCAGATACACATTTTGATTGGAGTATATATCCAAGTCTCAACCTTTTCTGCTTTTGTTTTTATTCCTTTTACAGGGAGTTCTTTTGTTTTGTCTTTTAAAACTTCACCATTCTGCGTCCCCAATGGCTTTGGAAAATACATAATCTCTTCCATTAAGATTCATGATGCCATCTTTGAGATGAAATTTCCATTTGTTTTTACTTCTGTGAATCTAGAAACAAGGCAAAAACATTAACCTATTACTCTGCATCAGAAATAGCTAATAATGCAGAAGTAAATTATAAGGGCAAGAAAAATAAAAATAACTATTAGACATACATTACTAAATTATTAAAAATACTGAGTGAAACATCCAGCCTTTCCTTAAACTCCTCCAGGGACAATGACTCTACCTCCCTGGGCAACCCATTTCAATGTTTAAACAACCCATTCTGTGAAGACATTCCTCCTGATGTCCAGCCTATATGTTTAATTTAAAACTAAAGAAAACAGAACAAAATTCAGCCTAAAGGCAGAGGAGTAAACTTTGGCAAATAAAAAAAAAAAACCAACCAAACAAACAAACAAAAAAAAACCAACAACAACTCCCCCCACCATATGCTGTAAGCACAGAGCAGACAAATATTTGCCATCTATCAAAACCTGCATTTGAAAGACCAAAAGACCACCAGATGACCAGATACTCAAAGAAAGCAAAGACTTTTCAGAAAGCTGAAATGCTGTTCAAAAGGAAAGGTCATCATGAACTTTTGCAGATGGAACAAAGGTGTAATCCTAGACCAAAGATGGTCTAGAAGAACTTAAAATTTTACGTAAATCATAAAAACAGGAAACCCTGCTGCAATTTTTCAATTTCTATCAAGCATAGGAAGTCTCATCATCTACCATTAGTGCTGTACAAACAGTAATGTGGCACCAAACAGCTATGACCATATCACTCTACTCATTATTTCTAGTACTGCTTGATCTGTTCTCACTTTGAGCTGAGAAAGAGACAGTCAGTGGCAAAAGTTAGTCAGCAAGTAAATGAACAAAAAAGGTCTGGCTTATATACACTACTTGCCCTACTGAATGGCACTCGACAAAAATCCCTCATCAGAAGCATTTGAGCTGCCATGAGGTTAGAAGGTCCTCAGATGAATAACTGAATAAAGATGAGAAAACACAGGTAAGATCACATTTTCTACAACAAAATGAGATCATTCCAGCTAAGGTTTGTGCTGGTTGGAGTCCACACAGTTTAAGAGCTTACTAAGGATCTGAAAAATGACAAAAAGTACTGATGATACAAAAAAACTAGTTACTGAAGAGCTGCAGAATGATGTTACTGCCCTAACTCATTGTGTAAGAAAACAATGGTGGCATTCAAGGCATATGAAGATAGTAACAATGGGAAAAAAATCAATTTCAATTTACACAGACAATAAAAGCGGTGGGTTTGAAGTAACAATTGCAAGTCAGGAATAAGATTCCAATGTTCTAAGATTCTCTCATGAGAATATCAGCTCTGTGTCCAATGGGGCCAAAAACATACACAAACTAATGCAGAACATTGCTGGACCAGCAAAAAAATTGAAGCGTTACCTGTGCTCCTCCCTAAACCTTATCTACCCTTACAAGTAAGATACAGAAAGATCAAAAAGATCTGCAGAATGAAAGTAAGCACAATCACATATTTGAACAGCAATTAAATATTTGAATTAGGTACAAATAACGAAGTGCAGCTGTGATTTCAAAGACATGACTGAGGAGGGTTACAATCATCTGCAGTATCATAAATAGCACCAAGAAAGCAAAAAAGAAAAGACTCTTTAGAACTAGGAAGTATCATATGAAACTAATGGGTTTAAAAATGAGGTGACCCTAAACACATCACACAATATATTTCTAAAATTTCTTGTCGCAAGGCAAAATTTTCAAGGATTCAAAAATAATCAAACTGATTTCTAACAAGTAGAGGAAAAAAATCCTCTGTTGGCCATTTGAGAAGAAGGCATTTTCTCTTCCTCAAGAGACAGCTCACAGAAGGATGGTAAAAAGCTCTACATGAGCATTGCTATCTGTCTGTTCTTGTCTCATAGTTCCAGAAGCACCCACCATCAGGTGATGCAGGACACTGGGCAGGAGGGAACTGCTCAGATCTAAGCTGATCCTATGTATTTTAGAGGCAAACTGAATAATGATTTCTTGAAAAGAGATTAAGTCCTTTCAGAGTATGTGGCACTGGAAGCTAACAACAGACACTGCTCCCTACCAAGTTCCCATTCCTAACTTTTAAGAGGGTGAGGATTTCAGAGTAGTTCCTGTTGCTTGGTTTCAGCAGCTCCCAATAAGCTTTTCTACCTGCTGTTCTGAGGTCCCTCACTATTCCTTACAAATTGCCTCAAAACTGTTTAGGATTACAGTCTAGAGGAGACAGATGGCTGGGATGTAGGTCTTAAATTCTGTGTTGAATCTGATGCCAAGTCTAAGCAGAGTCTGGGCATAACTGAAGACCTGCTAACCCAGTCATTCTTTGCAGCACAGGAGCTGACAGTTTTTTTACCCTGCTTTAAAAAGGATCCCTATTTGTTGTAGCCCAATTAATCAAGTACAGGAGAAAAAAAAAAGGAAAAAAATCCACATCAAATAATCTGTGTACTACCTCAGCCAAAAGATTCTGATTTCGTCTAGACACATTTAAAAAGTTTCCAGCACAGATGAATCAATCCAGGGAAAATCTGATCCCCTTTAATGACTAAATTCTTGCAAGACAGTTCAGGAGAATTTAAAGCAACACAAGCATTCCACACAGCCAGTTGAAATAGCACAATGCATAGCACAGGAAGAGCATTCTCCTCTAGTAACAATCCTATCATCGAGAAAAGATACTTTTAGTGATCAAGGAACAGTTTTCCACAATTCTAAATCCTGAGGACTACTTTTCCTGTGTATAGCCAAAATAAATGTACAAACTTAGCAACAGTTCACCTCTCCTAGTGCCAGAAGACTGCTGTTTTAATAAAGGGCATAAAAAGACACCACGAAGAAAAATAAAATGCAGCCAAATTTTTCTTAGCTTTACCTATTACCAAGTTTAGTACAAACATGGTACACAAACCTGTTTTAAAAACAACAGGTAATTCTTACATTTCCATTCAATGGTCTGTGTAACTATTAAGTACATACAGATATATAAAGATACTACTTAAAAATTATAATTTGATAGTAAGAACAAAGAAAGTAAAACTCTTGGATTGTTTTCTGTAGAGATTTACCTTATCATACTGGCACACAACAACATTTTCTGTATCAAAGAGTTCTTGTCCTTCCTCATCACTCACATCATCTTCACTGTTCAGAGGTTCCTGAAAGAAACACATGCAAAAAGCTGTGATGGCTGGCAAGATTAGAGCTGTTACTTCAATTATTAGCATGAGGCTACAGCGTTGTCTATGAACTGCAGGATGAAAAATGCAGGACCCAAAATGCAGTATTAGACTTTCCAACAGAGCACTGATGCCTCCTACCCTCCCTCCTGAGAAGATACCCTTATGAATTTTAGTCTGGAACTTCAATGTCCAGGCCAGACTGTAAGCACTGCAGCCTTTTATCACAACTATTCCATTCTTGCTCCTTCACTGCAAATGTTCATGCAAAAGTATGGAGATTTTCATTTTTGTAAAGCATCTAAGCAGTGGAAAGGTGACATCAAATGTGAATAAGCCACGGAGTTGTATTTTTAAGGGCACATAAGGAGTGATGTAACCATAAAAATAAAAACTCCATGTCTTATTCACATTTGATGTACAAAAATTGAAAACAAACCTCAGCATACACAATCTTATGTGCATAATAAACACTTCAACAGCTAAAACAACCACTAATAAACACAGGACAACAAATATACTTCCAAATAAATAAGCTAAATGGAGGAGATGCTAATGAGAGAAGAAGGTGTACTAGAGGTCCTAATTCCATTCAAAGTAATGCTATGTTTAACTGAGTTCAAAATCTGTAAGGAAGTGAGCCACTTAAAGTATCTGGTGAGAGGCAAAGGAAGCAAAAAATAGATTTCTGACATGCTGATAATGAAATCTTGTTATATAAAAAATTCTCTCCAGAATGTTAGCATTAAGGTCAAGGAATGCTTAATATTTAAGAATGACAACTTATACTAAATAAGGCAACTATTAAAACATTGAAACTGACATCAGTGCTTTTCCATATAATGGAAAATTGATGTGAACCCAACCTGTAATTTGTAACAGAAAAATAGTGTTAAGACCCCACCGTAAATGTACTAGAGAAAATCTGATTATTTACAAGTTTTACCTGCATATCTTGTATGGGTGATACACACTATGAATTAACTGTTCATAGTTGCATTTTAAAAGGAAACTAAAATAATTGGAAAGGCTGTAGAGAAGTTTGGAAGCAATATGGGAGTTCAAAGTGCATCTTAGGGATGGATTTAGGGAATACCAATCTTCCTGCCTGAGACTAAGTATCAGTACTTTTAAGTTAGTAGTATTTCCTCACCCTCTACCCATTTTATACAATTTCTTCTTATTCTTGTAAGGCTTTTTGGTGCAACACACCAAAACTCAGGAAGAACCACTGGCTAAAGTCCAAAAACCAAGCCAACTCAAAGACAAAATTAGGCACATACTATTAAGAATAGTATGCCTGTTCCTGTCTCCTTATTTTATTAAATCAAAGTAAGATGTGTTTCTAGAAGATGCTTTATACTCAAATTTGAGTTCTCAAGCTTGTTCCTGTGTAACAATAAGCAATGGAATAGCCAATGAGATACAGGCAGACCACATCTCTTGGTCCCATCATTGAATCAAATGCTGCTCTCCTTTTTGTCTGTCTTAGCACCCTGCTTTTGTACACGCTTGGTGCCAAGCAGAGTTGACCATTTCTGTTTGCTCATGAAGGTTATATGACTTCATGACTGAACTCCCCATAACATCAAAAATATTCCTATTGAAGTATTTAAATGGTGTTGGTCACAGCTAATTTTTGCTATCTCCCCCACAGCCTCCCCAGCCTGCAGTGCTTTGCTAATACACACCATTTCCCCAACTTCAATAAGGGTAACAGTTATAGACTCAAAATTACTGAAGTAATTGTTTGATTTGATATAGACAGCTTTCTTTAAAATATCAACAAAAAAAATTGAAACACAACCATAATATTAAGTTTACCTCTTCAACTTGGCCATCTTCACCCCCATCTTTTTCTTTCTCTTCCTCTTCATCATCATCATACTCTTCTTCCTCATCATCCTCTTCTTCAGACGATGTGTCCCCTGTTCCATCAACTTGGAGAACAAGTGGTGCTTGTGGTTGTGCCTGTTGCTGCTGTGGCTGCTGCTGACCAGCTGCAGGAATCTGTGCTTGAGCTGGTGTAGGGGCAGCCACTGTTGTAGGTATAACTTGAGTTTTATTTCCTGTAAACAGGATCTGCTGAGGCTGAATAATCACTCCTGTCTGCTGGGAAAGCCCTCCAGGGAGAGGAGCCAAAACCTGATGGAATATCACTGTAAGTACTGAGGCTGCTAACGTGACAGACCATCACATCACAGGCTCAAAGGAAACAACTAAAGCATATCAATCTGACTTGAACTAATTACAGAACAGTTACAAATATTCCACCTATATCAGGTAAATAATTTCAATTTTAATCCCATACCTTCTTGCACTACTTGCTGTTAAATTTTCTGCATTTTGCATTGCTAAATGTAAGAAAAAAATTTAAAAGTCTGTCCATTCTAAAACATAAGCACTGCCACCATACCCGAGCTCCAAACACAGCACTGGAATGTTTTAATCCAAGCAAAAGATTATTTTTAAAAATTTTCTTTATAAAAAAAATTAAACTCTTCACAAATTGTTAGTCCTTCTTGAACTCTACAACTGTGACACTATGACAATGTTACTAAAATTCAATGCTAACACAGTCTGGACACAGAGCTGACCTTGTCAATGAACAACAATCTTTCTAAAACATTGTATTCACTACTGAAATAACCAAGGAGTGACAGTTTTAGGTATTTTGTTCTGCGTGTTAGGTGACTCAGAATCATTTCAATTAATTTAGAACAATAAAGGAAAATAAAGGATTACATCCACAATAGAACTCAGCAGGAGATGCACAAAAGAAATTTTAAACTGCAGCCTATCAATACCTGGCAAGAATAAAAGTGACACTGAAAATAACATTTCAAGATTGTTTATTTAAAAAAAAAAGCCCCACAAAAAATAACAAAAAAAAAACCCCACCACACTTGACACAACTTTATCTTTTTAAAATTATACTGTTTCTGAGTTTGTGTTCTAGTTCAACCTGTTCACAAAAATGCAAGCCCCTTTAGTAATTACTATAATGATTTTTTCTTCCAAGTGTACCTATTCAAAAAAAAAACCCCTTTACCTGCTGAATAACAGGTGCTTGTACTCCACCAGGCTGCATTTGGGGTATAACCTGCTGCTGTAGAACCACTGGCTGCTGTGGTTGAATAATATACTGAGCTCCATTTGCAGTTCTAACTACTTGGAGGATCTGGCCTGTAGTAAAATAAGTATCAAATTAATCAAATGTACAAGTTCACTTTTATTATATTAGTTTAAAAGCTCGTTTCCTGGAAGAATACCAATGGCAATTAAAAGAGAGAAATACTAAAATGATTCACTTTCATCAGTATAAAGACAGTATGCAATTGCAGCTGTGCCAGAAACAAGAACACGGCTGTCTACCATCTAAATATGATCATGAGGTACACAATCCAAAAATAAATTTACTTTTGCAGGAAACAGACTAATCCTTTAACACAGCACAGTATTTCAAATAATAGCTCCCATTTATGAGCATACCTGTTTTAAAAGATAGATTTTACAGCTGTAAAGACAAATTATTGTAAACCAAAAAAGAAGTACAGATATTCACAAGATAAAAATTCTATCCACTGCAAACACCATGGTATTTCCAGGGTCCAGTGAAATGATGACCTTTCCTCAGAATTCTTCCCTTCTGATTGTCACGTTGCAAGAAACTCCTCTGTCCATAACTTTCTTTACAGTATTATTTGCAGGTGTTTTTTGGAAAAAAAAATTCCATCCTTACATTTATTGTGCACCTGTCCTTTCTGTTCCCACAATGCCTGTACTTGATTTCCTTTTCACCATTTTATAACTTTCATCACTTAACGAAATACATCCAAGATGCAAACACACATTTGCCAATAGCCTGAAATTCTGAAAAGGCAGAGCTAACATACACTCCAACATTAGTTTTTCATATTTCTTATCAGAAAGGTGGCGTAAGAAGAGAGAAGGAATTAAATTAGATAATCCTGAACTTCATACATTTCCCTCAGATGGATCTCCTGTTCTTCCTTCACAGCAAAATGCAATGCCCTAATTACTGAAACAGTTAAATGTACCTAAAGAAGGGACTATCCCAGCCCTAGCCTAAGAAATTACTATAAATGTTCAAAACTGAATTATTACTACAAAAGTAACAAATGTAGGCTGCAGATTATTCTGTGCCATAACAAATATAGATGCACTTCCTTAAAACAGGAAAGATTTTGATTTTTAGAACAGCTGCACATTTAAATTTTACTTCAAGTATATACTATTAAACATTATAGTGCTTAAAACAGGAGGATTAAGTCCCAGGTGATCCTGGTGAGCACAGGTGAATTACTCCAGGAAAAGCAGCAACTAGATCTAGAAAATGAGTTTTCCTAGGCTTTTCTTTACTTCCTGTGCAGTACAGAGCTATAATCAGGTTAATAAAATCAACATAATATGAAAGTACATGAAATGTCAAGATATACTGTTCATTAAAGTAACATTTAATTATATTCTAAATGCTTGGCATAACAGTACTTAGAAACTATAAATATGAAATAAAGCTAGCATTGCTAGCAAAGTTAGAAATTCCACTCTGCATGCTTAGCAGGCATGAAAAACCTTAGGACACTACTCTTCTGAAGTCACAGAAGTAGTGATCCTACTTCATAGAAGCTCAGTGCCTGAGCTTGGATTATACACCACAAAGCTCAGAAATACACAAAGGGGAAAGACAGCAACACCAATCCCTGTACATCTAGAACTTCTCTAAGTGAGGAAAACTTAGACAGATTCTAAGCTACAACACCATTAGGGCACAACCACAAGATTCCTAAGAAAGTCAGTGAGCACAAAGTGCAAGAATCAAGCAAGTAAAGAGACTGCACTACCCTTGTTAGGGTGGATTCCCACATCCTGCTTTTCAGCAGTAAATAAGAAGTGAGGCACAGAATGCTTCCCTCTTAAACCCCCTTAGAACTATAGCTTGTTCTCAATATTAAGAGAGTTACCTGAATTTGTAAGTATCTGCTGAACTGGAGTAACACCAGCGGGGAGAGCCAACGTAGCTGCAGTGGCTGCAGCACTCTGAAATACAGGAAAAGCGTTTTAACCACAAACGTAATATTGACAGTGTTTCATCTCACAACATGCTGCCTGAACATACCTAACTTTTTATTGCCATTTACAGTGTTTGCACACAAGCTCCTGCAGCTATTAAAATGCAGACATTTCAACCATACATTATATTACATTAAAAAATTATTTTATTTTCCTTCTCTAATAGTAAGAAGACCAAAGCAAAAATCACTAAATATCACACCCTAATGCAACTTGGTTTCTTGCTTTATCTGCAAGTTCAGCAGATAAACCTCTGCCTTCTCTGCTGATCTACTAAAACACCAGAATACATCCTTGCTCATGTGGCAACTTCAGTTACACTTTTTCAAAGCAGCTAAGGCTATGGGCCTACAAATCTGAAGCAACATAAGGTACTGACTGAAGCAATGATTATGTTTGCCTGCCTTGTTTTCACAAGGCATAGTAATCAGGTTTGCACTCTTCTTCATTCTGTAAGTGATTTGCACGTCAAGTCCCACATCACACAGCTCCTCTGAGTGAACCTACACATACTGTGTACTGACTGTTCACAGAATGACTGATTTTGTCTCTCAAGACAGCTGGTTCAAAGATAAAGTGGAACTATCAATGAGTAATGATTTGAACCTGCAAGGAAACAGAACTTCAACACAATTATGGGAGCTCCGAACACAAAAATCTGTATTAAGTCCTTAACTTGCAGAGGATGATGGACTTCTCTAGAGGCCTCTCCATTTCAAGAGTCCAACCTCAGCTGCCATGGAAAAGCTTACCTTCCCCTACCATAAAGGAACCATGGCAAATTATTCTTTGTTACTGAAAGGATTTAAACTTCATTACTGAGTAGAGTGCATACCTCCCGTTTAGAAGAAACAGGATCTCCCCATACTGTTTAGTCGATATATTAGCTATATCTCCCAAGATTAGAGATCACCACATAAAACTAAAATATGCTTTATGCATCCTCACAGCCCAGACAAACACAGATGAATGAACTCTCATTACTCTCCGCCTTCCAAAATACTCAAAAGTCTGTAAGATCCACTCTTTCATAGCAACTCAAATGTTTCTAATAAACAGTATTTCCAAACTGATTGTAACTCTTTGCTGAACAGTAGTTCTCTGTGGTAGACAAAGCACCAACATTTTGACAGGGGTAGGGTTAAAAAGCTGGGCATACTCATTTTTTTCTATACCCTGAGATAACTGAGATAGGACAAAAACACATTTAACTGTTGGATTTGTAAAGTTACAAATCCCATTGAAATGGTTGTCAAACATAAAAAAAGGTGAATGTTTATGTGCTCTCGGCTTGTAGGTAAATCATGCCGTTCAAGTAACAAAGTTCACGCTATTTTCTGTAGCATGATCAGCAGGTAACAGAAAAGTAAGAGAAGGCTGTTCCAGCTTATTGCATCATGAAACTTTGCTTCACAGGCTTTTAACATAGAAGTGGTAAGAATGTAATTAATTCTGGTCATAATACACATAATTAAACTTATATTAGGGGTTGTTTCAAAGCTTTGCAAACAACTTATTTCTCTTTAAAATAAGCCAGGGCCTTTAAAGCAAGATAAGATAGGCAATATTAACCTCTAGAGATACAGAGTGCAAGGAAACTGTACATGACCAGAGTCAATTCTATATGCTGCTACATAATTAGTGAATGGAATTAATGTGACCAGCAAAGACCTACGTGAAATGCTAAATCCTCTCTCATTCAACATAAACTGAAGTTTCAGTGTATTTAATGCTTTTTTCTGCATCTAGCAAATACATTATGCCTGCATCAGTTAATGGTGGTTTTGGTATATGAGAATATCATCATGGAGATTCATACCAGCAGTATTCCAATTTCTGATTTTAAAAAAGTTTTGGTAAATATATTTAAGCAGAGGGCCAAAGTAAGTCCTAGATTTGTTAGCAGAAGTTATATATCACTGTTCCTAGACTGTAAGTGCAGCAGCAAAACTCAGAAAGGTGGCAGACGGGTTTACCTGAGTGTCCTAAATTACTTTTAAACATGTGATGACTAATAGAAATTTCTGTTTACTGTTTAATCAAAACAATTTACATAATGACAGTGTAAGCCTGTATAAACTTCCTCTCTTACCATGCCTGATGCATTCATATGTGGTATCAGCTTGGAATCTGGCACAATAACCTGCTGCTGAGGTGCTAGAAATGAAAAAAACAGCATTTAACGAAAAATACACAATCTGCCCAAAAAACATCCAAGCCAGAGCAACTCAAAGATTATCACCCAAATGTCAGCCGAGCTTCATCACAAAACCAAACACTAAGCAGTCTCTGGTCTTAGTAAGTTTTACTTTCAAGACAATATTCAACAGCAGCTGATACAACTGCCTTTACAGATCTTATTTCAAGGGCTTTGGTTACCTATTCTGTATCTAGGTAAAGCAAGACTGAAAATGTATTTCTGAAATGAAAGGTATTAGTGAGATGTTGATAAAATTTATGATGCCCAATAGCAGAATTCTTCAAAAACAAAAAGGTAACTCTTGAAACAGACTTAAGCAAGAATTACACCCAGATGAAGAGTAACAGGATGCTGCAGTTAGCCTGAGCTATGCACAGACAGCATAGCTTCAAGCTGATGATCTTCACTGTCTTTCTACTGCAGCAGAAGCAGATGAAATGTGATAAACCACCTCTCCCACACAACAAAGCAGTTTTGGTGCACTAAAGGAAAGGCTAGCTAAACTATAAAAACAACCTGTTGATCACCTGGAAGTGCATATGGCCAAGCGTTTGGAACAAGCAGGTTGCCACTGCTATTATCAGTGACAGTAAACTTCAAAGTGCCAGAGCAATTTCAATTAATTTATCACTGACAAACTATCCTCCATCCAATCCTTTAAACAAATGACACTTAAGAATATTAGGAATAAGAGTTTCTGGGAAAGATTCTAGGGCAGGAAGCCTCAAAACCTGTACAGAGATCTGAGGGCATCTCCAATTTTCAGGGAAATGAAGGAGGGCAAAAGATTAAGGGAATCTCATGAACTTGTGCCAGGAGCACAGAAAGGACAGCAGGAATCACCATGTCGATCATCCTGATCCCTCCCTGGGACTGCACCAGGTCATGTGAACAGCTACTATACCATCTCCGCCATGGAACAGGGAAGTAATTCAGAAAACTGCATCTCTGTGATGGAAGTGCTTTGATATCCTAATTTAATTTAGTCTCCGTGCTGTCATTTAGTTGTAAGCCGCAGCACTGGGCAACAATAAATCAGCCTGACGTGTGTTACCAGGGGCAGGACCTGGCCTACCGCGGGAGCACAGGAACACCTCCATGTTCCAGTGCAGGGAACGCGGGCCAGCGGAGTCGCGGCTGCTCCGCCAAGCGGCCGCCAGAGGGCGCGGTGAGCGGCCGCCCCCGCGGAGGCCCGAGCCTCTGCAGCCGCCGTGTTTATTGAGAGGCTTTCATCTCAAAATAATTTTATCCCAACGCACAAAACTCATTTATGTCTAGCAAAAATAAAAATTACTATACGAAGAAAACAAGCAACCAACACGCATCTTTCCCTCCCAGTCAAAAAAGTGCCCCAAGCCAACCACAAAAAAACCAACCAAAATGACATCATGGAAAAACTGATCACATTAGTTCTATACTGCGTTGAATACATGGTGGTGGGGTTTTGGCTGGTTTTGGGGGGAGACAGTGAGGGATATCAACTCATATCTATCTTTCGTGCCTATGACAACATAGGTTTTCTGATCCGTGAAATCTGACACGAAGACTGAAGTCTGTGACTACCACAGACAAGTATTTTATGTCACCAATTGAATACACTGAAAACTCAATCAAGCCTTTCATGGGTGGCAGGTATGTTTACTCAGCATGTATGCAGTAAAATTCAATATTTATCTCAATTTTCAACTGAAATTATAACTGCTGAAAAAATTTTTCATTAATGAACACACAAGACAGTTATTACAAGAAACAATACTGTTATGCCTAGCTAAGGTATACCTTGCACATCCACATCTACACAATGTGCAATCTTTTAAGACCAAAAAAAAAAATCTACATATACTCAGACTATTATACAAGTATTTTATGTGTCCTATCATTGAGTTATGCTAACCAATAATGATTTTTTGAAATAATTTGCTCCTAATGACATTACCACCTCATGACTAAACTGTCAACTGTTTCTATTGGCTTGAACTCAGAGCTGCCAATGAAATTTTTAAAATTGTGCATTCTCAAAGCATGTTATGTTACAGATGACCAAGAGAAAAATCCAGCTTTTTCAAAATCTTCTAAAGAATATGACTTAAAACAAATACCAAAACACTTTTCCCCCAGCTTTCTTGACCCATTGAAGAGAGGCCAAGTAGAAAGACAGAAAGTTGACCACCAGAGAGAATATGCAGAGGAGTTGGACTAACTTCAGAGTGTTTTGCCAGAGTGTTTAGAGATTAAGTCTGACCTTGCTGAGATGCTGGAATAAGGACCTGCTGTGGCTGAGACTGCTGCTGTACAGTCTGCTGAGGCTGAGGTGTGTGATGGTGGTGGTGATGATGCTGCTGTTGCTGCTGCTGCTGTTGCTGTTGTTGCACCTGCAATAAAAGCTGCTGCTCTTCTGAATGGAAGCCATCTACAGCCTTAGACTGCATCAGCTTGTTCTCCCACAGCTAGTTTGGAAAAGGAAACAAAAATATCTGTGTATAACTTTTACTCTTCAGGATTTGTAACAATATAATGACAGTACTCCAAAACTCAGTTTCACTGTTTATTTTGTGCAAAAAGCCCAAAAGGGCTTCAGGAAGATACAGACAAAAAGATAACTCCACAGAGTTAAGAAAAGGAATTAAATATCCCTTGTCAGTCCAAGATTAAACTTTAACATTCTTTCTTTCTTCCAAGTGTGGAAGATTCACAACAACCCTAATAGGAGCATGAACTGAGATAAACTGGTAATTTTAAGTAAGACTTAAACTGTTCCATTTCTCTATATTCCTTCTTTCTTACCTCTTCTATCACAAAAATAATTCTTTATTACAGCTTTCCTTGAGCCATTTCTTCTTGGAACTCCTCAATAAAAGTTTCTTAAAGACTACTGCCTCCTACAACAGAAGCTACCAGTATACCTAAGATAATGCCTCTCTACAATCATTTATACAGTTTCTACCACAATATCAAATTCACCTTCTCCAGCCCTACAGTTCTTTATGTCAGCTGACATGTCTCCAAAGGACAGAGAGATGCAAAAAAGCAGCTCCTTTAAGAAGAGCAACACGAGTATTCTGTAATACATCAGAGCCTAGAAGACTACAGGCACTCAGGACTCATGATTTCAAAATCTGCTTAGGGCTCCTCTTCAATACTTCATTTTCCTTCCTGTCTCTTTCCTCATTAATTTTTTCTGACATCATTTGCAGAACACATATGTGACACAAATACCATAGCACTTTTTTAACAGCTCTCACTGTGTTTCCACCAAGCCAGGTCATGGTCTCATGGGGAAAGTCTTCATCTGTTTCTGTCTAGTCAAATTCAAAATTTTTTTCCCACTCCATCCATTTTTTAATACTTCAAAATTATTGTGAATGTGGGATACAATGCTCACTGAAGAAGATTATATAAAAAGTCATCTACTTTCCCAGTTTCCTTTCTTTTTGCTGTTTTGTTTTGCCCTTTTTTCCCCCTGCTTTTTCCCTTCCCCTATGAAGGGTGTTTTTTACTCCTGAAAAATTTGAAGGAAGCTATAGGAGACACACTAGAGCTCAGGTTAACATCCTACCTTTATTATGGACCTTTGATTCAAACCCACTGCACATAAAACAATTCTGAATCAGAACTTCAGGCAAGTGTGATTTATTATGTACCAACCCCCCAAATGACAATACTTTTGAAACTACAAACCATACATGCAAAAATCTGACAATGTATCTAACAATGCAACCCTTCTGACAAAAACATCAAGCAGGGCAGGCATTTTATTTTTCCTGCAGAGAAACACTAAGAACTATGTTTCTCTAAAATAAACATATTTTTCCTTTTTTAAAGATGCAGTGTTTTGGGGATCAAAGTAACACTGCATTCAGATGACTACTGTCAGATTAGGGAAAATACCAAGGTGAGCAGACCTACCTATACAACAGTGCAATTCAAATGATATGGTGATACAGATATGCAGATTACAGTCTTTAATTAACTAAAAATTAGTACTTCTACTGTAATCAACAGTAGCCAGATTTGGAAACTAATTGCTGCATTGGTCTATTAAAAAAAACATTTAATTTCAACTTACTGTTTTGAGTTCCATGAGAACTTGCTCATCCACTCCTTCATCCAGAAAAACTTCTCTGACATCATTAATGACATCTTCAATTACAGACCTGTACAATTTAGGCTTTAAAAAAAAAACAATAACTAGTCAGCACTGTTTTGAAAAAAATCTGTCATTTTAATATTAAATAAGATTCCCACCCCAAAAAACTGCATTTCAGAATACATCACTTGTTTCCAAGTGACTGAAATATCCAGGAAGGTAAAAATCAGGAAGAGCAGCTCAAAAGGTGAAACAGGAAGGGACTGCTCACAATATTCTGTGACATAACTACAGCACAAGAGTTATCAAGCCATGAAGAGAATAATTTAAAACAGAGACAAGGAGATTGTTTTCCATTCAGTTAATTTCTTTTCTGCTTGAAAATGTAGATCCTAAAGATGCAAAAATGCTGAGATGTGTGCAAAATGCATTAAAGAACATTCAAGTTTGAAAGTATATTAAAGACAGGAAAAGAAACTTGTTAGTACTTGCACCAAGTATGGCTCAGAATGATCTTGAGCTGAAAAACATTGAAGGCTCAAAAAACTGGATGGATTCATGTGAACATCCTGTTCTTCCTTGCACACTTGTTTTCACAAACTCCTTAAGACAGGATACTAGGTTAGACAGACTTCTGTTTTCAATCACTACTTATGCTTTTACATTTTGAATTTTTCATGGGGAAATACTAAAAATATGTTATTATTACACTGCTTTCACACCCAAACTATCAAAAAAGTAAATTGTCAGTTCACTTTAGGTTGCCAAAAGAGGTTCGGGAGCCTCCATTCCTGCAGACACTCAAAGGCCATCTGGACATCATCCTGGGCTCTAGCTGGCCCTGCTCGTGCAAGGAGGCTGCAAGAAGTCCTCTAGAGGTCCCTTCCAACATCAACCATTTTGTGAATTTTAAAATGAAGGTACGATTTAAAATAGAGAATGTAAACATTTAACATTATAAATTAAAGCACAACATTTAATTCGTAAAACCACATGAGAACTGTACTATGCACATCCTGTACCTTTTAAATAGCACAGCTCAGACCTCTGTTTGTATGTATGAACCTCAATGGGATTTTGGCTAGGCTTAATATATGTGCTATCTAACTGTAAGGCACCACTACAAGCTGTAAATTATGGTTGATAATCTTGCAGGCTGTGAACCACATATACTTCACTGCCCAAGGTTGCTCCTTGGGCTGCGAGTACACCAATTTTAAACTATGAGAAAGTAGCCACAACTTTCTCTAAACTGTCATTCTCCTCAGCCCCACTGCCCAGCTCCCTTAAGCAATAAATCCTGACTGATGCCACACACATCAGATATGTTATACATATGGAAAATAACCATCCTGTACCGGTGCAGCGGGTTTGGTACTCCAGGAAGGCTGTGCCTCCAATGCACACACAGGAAATCTGCACCAAACATAAGCAGATAGTCCGGAGGTGCAAGAACTACACAAATTTACTTAACTAACACACTGAAGCATTTATTTTACACACAGACATTTTCTTAATGTATTCCAGAAGTGTTGAATTTGTTGCAGACATGCTAAAAATTGTATTTCACATGTTATGGAATTGTTATGCCTAAATTATGGAATAATATAGGTAGACAAGTAGCCCTTGATTTACTAATCCAGGGAAAATCTGAGTGGCCAGTAAGCACAAAAAAAAAAGCTGAATATCTTTACTTTTAGATGTAGATGGGGGAAAAGGAAAATAAAACTTAAGAAAATGCATAAAGATTACAAGGGAATAAAAGACCATATCTGGAACCTAGAAATAAGCAGTTTCATGGCTGCTTAGTGCATTACACCCTTACTGCTTAAAAAAGCTCTGCACTGAGGCATAGTCAAGTTATTTTTTTACAACCCTTGCCCCAGCCCCTTCCTCCCAAAAAAGAAAAAAAAGTATAAAAATAAACCAAAAAAATCTCAACAAAATCCAACATACCACTCTATGTTATTTATGGCATTTTAGCTTTAAAACATGTTGCAAATCAAGTAGCTGAGATGTTATCATTCATCCTTTTATTACCGGTCATTCAGAAAAAAAAAAAAAACCCACTAAAAATTTCTGTCTTCAAGTAACAGAGGAAGTTTGCCATCCTTGACAACTACATTTACAGCACTTATGTCCACAACTTAACTTCTTCAAAAAAAACCAAAACACACCATAGTGCATGCTCTCTGATCCACGTTTGAAATACTGCATTAACTGAGTTTATAAACATTGAAACAGACTTTCAAAGCCAGACTTCTCTTGAGTGCTAGTATTTTAAATCTGTGTAATAACTCAGAAATACCAAGCACCATTAACAGGATTATTTTTCCACTTAATTCATAACATGCAAAAAGATATTCTACTTAACAATATTAAGTCCTATTATTCCTATAATTAAACATATTGCATTAAGCATATACGATTCAAGCAGCGTGGAAATACTACTTAACCTATTCCATACACAGTTCCTTATTACATTAAAAGCATCTGTTCCTTAATGCCAAAAATACATTCTGCAAATAAACATGCTTAACCTCAAGCATGTAAGTTACTTTATTTAAGTCAAGAGAAATACCTGTATGCCTAAAATTACAATCAAAATTTCTGCAGGATGGAGGGTTCATTTTCTCCTTTAATCCTCTTCTCCCTAAATTACCTATTAGGTCTACTTTTCTAATAAAACAGATTTTACACAAACAGGCCCTAGTAATTTCCACCAGTAGCTACTTCCTCCTATCTCCACAGTCAGGTATTTTTGTAAGGTTTGTTCACAAAGCCTTCTGAGTCTATAAAGCCCTGGAAGAAAGATACCAACATTCAGATACAACAAACTGACTCCGCAGCCCAACATTCTGTTTGGGAACTTCCTTTTTTCCCTAGGTAGGTAAGACAAAAAACAAATTCAAGCAGTTATTGGTTTCTAGTGTCCAGCACTAGCTTAGCAAGACCTTAGAAAGGCAGGCTAAGAGCACAGATGTTCACTCTGCTCTTGCTGACACAGGATCCTTCTGCACTACTTCCAAAAGCCCAAGCACGCAGGTAAGTGCCCCAAAGAGGAAAGTCCTGCATGGCTGGAGTGAGCTGAGTGCCGTGTGGGTTAACCAGCCCACCAGCAGTCTGTACATACACGTGTCCTTCTGCATGAGCCTCACAGTGCACTGGATCTCAAAATGGGTCAGAATTTTCAGACTGGTTAAAATCACACAGTAATATACATGATACACTCATGGCTCTGTGATTAGGAAGAAGGAAAGAGAAAACAAAACATTTGCACACTTATAATGAAACAGTGTCTATCTGATTTTACCTATACACCTTTACATAGTACTCAGAAATACCCTGTCCAGTCGAAATTCTCTTTTGTACACTCCTACTGAACATCCTAGGTGGATGGAACATCTCCCATACTGGGGGCAGTAATGCCTTCAAGAGACATCCCCAGTGGAATTCTGAAGAGTATCACAGAATGCTCTTTTCCTATGTCAAAAGAGGCATATTCAGTAAAATTACAAAACAGTCTTAAGTTCCAGACTTCAAAAGAAAGCACACTGTACTGTTTTCAACATAAACTGTGTTAGCATTAAGCATTATTTATATGATGCTGAAGCTGTTTATATAAGCCATCTAAGAGTCTGAAGTTGAATGACAAAACTATTTGCATACACTGCTTACTCAAAAAATAAACACGGTAATACAATTACCGAATAAGTCTAAAGATGGCATAGTAGATGTGCTTTCCAGTAAGTTTCTGCATTCAGCCAGAGAAAGCCATGCAAACAAATGGAAACTTTAAAGATTGCTATTAAAATAATTGTGCTTTCATCTGGTTTATATTTAAGTGCCTCCCTCATAAAGAGTACATTGCTGTAAATGTCAAGCTCTTTTAAGAGCAAAATACTCAAATCACTCTTCAATAAACACTATTCCAAGCACTTAATACAGATTAAAGACAACAATTAAAATTCCTGATTTATTAGATACAACCACAGACACATAAGAAATTATCTGGAATCTTACTATTTCCCCCTCCAGGAACATAAGGGAATGATTATATTTTACTTTCTCTGTGCATCTTGAAAAGAAAACTCTTGAGTATGGTGACACTGCTACACCAACTCCAAATCCAGGAGCAACCAGCAAGCTATTTTAAGAAATGCCACATGCCTTTGGGGGCTTACACTTCCTACATTCCTTCCGCTTCAAGGCTACAAAACCTGCAATCCTCTGTAATTATTATCACAGCACTTGGGATTTTAGCAATTTGGGTTTCCAATAACCAAGACCTTATGGAGAGACAGACCACAGCATGCTCTGTACATTTGACAACAGGTCATTCCTAGATGCTTCTGCAGCTCTCTCTGAAACATTGCTAATCCTTCTCTCAGCTGTGCAGTTACCACTGTAAGCTAGCCACAGGCAGCCAGCAGAGAACACTGTAAAGGTAACTACTTATAGTCACAATTACATCTAAGATGTGCATTAAAAAAGTAACATATATAATCTACATTGTAAGCATTAAGATTTGAGCTTTTTTTATGTTGTTTTGGACTTTTACAAATATATTACCTTTATCACACATAAAATCCTACACAACTGTTAACATCAAATATTTGTCCTTTATTACAGAGAACAGATTTCTAGCAATTCAGATTTGATCAGATGCTGACATGATGCCATTGACACATCAGGCTCCTAGTCCAGCTTCCTAAAGTCACATGGCTGCAGCATTTCAAAATGTTCCTATTCATCTTTGGCAACGCTTGGGTAAGTAATATATTTCTTGCTACTGAATGAGACCCAACTCGACAATATTGTGCGATTTTACTACTTAACTGAAAATTAACCTAAAGCATACCTATCTGAAGCAGGCTCATTTTGAGCTTGGCTTCCACTACTCCAAACACTGACACCTTTCAAAAGAACTTCCAGTAAAGAATTACAGTGAAAGAAAAGAAGTCTTAGTAAATAGTTGAGTCAAAATATTTAAAAGTCCTCTGCAGATTATTCAACATACGTATTTTTTTGCAATTCATTACTACCTCAGTCAAGAAAGAGAAGAAAAACCTCTAATTTACTACACAGAAATGAAATTTTTCTTTCAATAAATACACAAATCAATACGTTCATAAACAGAAGGACAACTAAGATTCAAATCACACACATTCAATATACATCCTCCTGAGTAACTGCCCTCTGTGTAACAGCTGACTACTTTCCTTAAGTTTTCTGATCCAAAAGCTGAAAAATATCAAATCAAAGACGTTTCCTTGCAATTGCCTAACCTAACTCATTAGCATGTCTCTAACATTTCAGATTAGGAAAAGAAAACTAGGACACTTTCCGTTTTCTATTGTATATTTTGTAGTATACCAAATACTGTAATGAAACTAAGTAGCAAAAATTCCAAAACCACTGCTCTGCCTGGAATGCAATAAAATATTTGTACACTTTAGGCACCAGAAACACACATAAATCATTGAGCAGCATCTGCAGCCCATGACCCACGAATAAAACTTGAATATTAACTTCACTTTTGGGGAGACAGCTGTAGTCAGACCTTGGCAATGCGCCATAAAATAAATACCACAACTCTCCTTGATACACTGGGTAAGAACCGTTAAAACACTCCTTTCCCCACGCAGCAGCAAAGCTACTTTGAAGACTTTACAGGAGCACAGGAACGTGTGCGAGCTGTACGCCAAGGACAAAAAACCCCAAACCCTAAACAAACAAAAAAAAACCCCACAGCAAAACCCAAAGCCAACCAAGAAAAATAAATTTTAAAAAAATTAGAAGAAAAAAAAAAAAACAGGTAAAGGGTAGAACAGATTCAAATGCAGGAGCAGATGAAAACTGTCTTTGTGCAATGCGTAGAAGCAAAAGAAAGCCCATTTACACGGGCTAGGAGACACCCTCGCACCCGCAAAGCACCATCGCTCCGCAGCCCGGTGGCGACGGGGACGGGCGGCGCGGAGGGAAGAGAAACCGGTGGGCAAGGCCGGTCGGGATCCGAGGGACAAGCCGCCCGTCTCCCAGCCTCCGCCGCGGACGCATGCACCTCCCAGCCCGCGCTCCGCGGCTCGCTCCCTATTTAAAGGCTGATGTGGTGTTTAAATGGAGAGGCGGTGACGTGGGGCTGGAAAGCACCTTCCCATCCTAGCAGAGTCTATATTAGAGAGCGGCAATAGCGCTATATAAACAGGGCAGCCACAGGGAGGAGGAACACAAGGAGCAGGGAGGCAGAAAGGCAGGGGGAAGCCATGATGGATCTGAGAGCCACAAACAAGGGGGCCGAGCCCGCCGCCGGGACGCCGGGTTTGTCTCCTCCAGCGCTTCGGGGCGGGGGTCGCGGCCGGGGGCGCGCCGGGGAGCGGAGCGGCGGCCGGGGGGGCTCGGTGGCAGCGCAGGTCTGTGTGACTGCTTGTTGCAAACCTCTGTGAGTACAAGTGCAGCAGCGAGCCACCCGCCAAGGTGCAGAAAGCACGAGAAGGGAACGGGGAAAAGGTTTGGGGATTTTTTTTCTTTTTTTTTTCTTTTTTTTTTTTCTTCCTTCTCTCTTTTTAAAATAAATACTGCCTCGCTCGCCAGAGTTGAGGGCTTTCACTCGGCTTAGCCGATCCGGCCGGAGTGGGATAAGTGCTTTTCAACCATCGTCTCCTTCTTACAAAGCAACATAAAATGGCTCCAGCGGAGCCCAGGCGGGCTTCCCCGACACCGCAAAACCGAAAGCTGTCTCGGGCGCCCCTTCCCCTCGTCTCGGGGCGGGCGTTAGCGCCCGCGCTCCTCCAGCTCTCGCCCCTTCCCCGGGCGCCTCCCGCCGGCAGCGGCGGCGCCCCCCGCCCGACGGCCCTTCCTTCCCTTCCCCGCCGGACCCCCGGCCTCCCCGCGGGGCCGCCCCCGGGCCGCCGCCCCGCGCCCCCACCGCTCCGCTCCCGCCGCCTCTCTCCCCGCCGCCGGGCGCCACAAGTTGGCTGCCGCCGCGGGGGCGAGGCTGCCCCGCGCCCCCCGCCGCCCCTGCCCGCCGGGGGGCCGGGACCGCCCGAGGCGGGCGGCGGGAGGGAAGGGAGTACGGGGGAGGGGGCGGCGGGCCCCGCCGGCCACCTCCGCCCGCGCTGCCCCCGGGGCCCCCCTCGTCCCCCGACCCGGTCCTTACCACGGGGTTTGTGTTAGTCGAGCTCGCCATGTCCCGAGCCCCCCGGGACGCCCCCAACCGCAGGGGGGAGTCGCCCCTAAAACAATAAACCTGCCCGGCTGCGTCCCCCCAGCGCCCGCGCGTTCCGCCCCGGCTCACGGGCAGCCCCGCGGCCTGTGCCGGGCTCGCTCGCGGCCCCGGGGCTGCAGCCGCCGCGCTGCCGCCTCGCCCCTTTATATAGCGCGAGTCGAGCGCTGCGCGAGCGGCCGGCGAGCGGGGGACGCGGGCGGGGGGGCGCGAGGCACCGCGAGAGCTGCCGCGAGACCGCGCCGGGACCGGAGGCGTCACGTGGGGCGCCCCGCCCCCGCCGCCATGACATCTACCGAGGCGGAAGTGGATGCGCGAAGCATCCACTGGGCCGGGCCCTATCGAGGCGGAAGTGTCTTCGCCTCGCTCCGGAGCGCCGTCTCCGTCCGGCGGGTGATGTCACGAGGCGCGCGCCGCAGGTGGCGGGCGGGGCCGGGGCCGTACGTTGCATGGTCTCGCGCGGGACGGGAGAACGGAACCGTTTAGTTTGGAAAAGATCTGTGAGACCGTAGAGTCCGCCCAATGATCGAGCACCACCGTGTCAGCTAGACCAGGGCACTAAGTGTCACCTCCTTCAACACCTCCACGGATGATGATTCCACCGCGTCTCTGGGCGGCCCATTCCAATGTCTAATCACCTTTTGTGTGAAGAAATTCACCCTGATGGCCAACTTCAGCCTCCCCTGTCCTCCTGTTCTGTCACTGGTTGCCTGGCAGAAGAGGCCAATCCCTACTTGACTGCAACCTTCTTGGAGGTGGTGGTAGAGAGCAAAAACCTGAGCCTCCTTTTCTCCGGGCTCAACAACCCCAGCTACCTCGGCTCCTCCTCATCAGACTTGTGCTCCAGACCCTTCCCCAGCTTTGTTCCACTTCTCTTGTTATACATGAGAAGCTTGACTAGGCCAGTATTCAAGCAGCAATCAATTTATTAATTAATATTGTAAGCTATGAGCAATACAGCACTGGGTACAGTTGGGGTTTTCCCTCCAACTGCACACCAATAGTTGAGGCTTGCAGGTATTTATAGGGGTACTCATAAGCTTTCTCAGCAGTTTCTATTCCCAATTTTTACGTCACAATTCTACACACTATTGTGATTTAGGTTTTTTCAGGATGTACATCCCAAAAGGAACATCCCAGGTGGTGGTAGTCCAGTTTCCGAAAGAAGGAAGGAGTATTCCATCTGGTGAGGTCCAGCTCTCCAGATGTGGGTCCACCTTTTGATTGCAAGGACTATAAATCTCAAACAGTGATGTCCAGCTTCCCTTGGTCAAAACTATTAATCATTGAGTTGATGTTCATCTTCCTTTCTCAAGCTGCTTTTCACTGTTTTGTTAAGGTGTGAGATAAGCATATTTCCTTTTTATATACTGTAATGCTATAGTTTCAAAAGATCCTTACTACAAGCAATATTCTAAAATTAGACTTCAAACAGTTATTGCAAAACTCTTAATGGCTTAGCTACAAGCAGAAAGTTCCTGTCAAAAAGCAACATCCTTAAAGCTTTAATTCAAATGCTCATAAATCAACTTAAGACTTATAAAGGTTAATTGCAAACAAAGGATAGGTTCAAAGGCCTTCTTCCATGCTTTACTTTCCTCAGTTATTATTAGAATTCATCTTTATGACTGTCCCATGGTGGGTTTCCACACATATTACAGTCACAAATACACATATTGCCTGTATGTACCTGACAGAAACACAGCTTCGTATTTCACACTCTGGACATGGTCCAGCCCCTCAGTGTCATCCCTGAAGTGAGAGGCCCAGAATTGAGCTCAGAATTCAAGGTGGAGCCTCACCAGTGCCAAGCAGAGGGAGAAAATAAATGCCCTGGTCTTGCTGGCCACACTATTGCTGATACAGGCCAAGATGCCACCAGCCTTCTTGGCCACCTGGGCCCATCCTGAGTCATGTTCTGCTGCCGACCAGGGCTGGGCTGCGATGGCCACACCAGGGCAGAGTGCTGGGAGAAGGGCTGGCAGCCCTCACGGAGGAGGTGGCTCAGGCCCTGCTGTCCATGCTGTGTTGCCAGCATATTTCAAAAGTCTCATATCTTCTTGGTGATTTTTCATGGGCAGCTCCTCACAGCACTGACTCCTTCTTATTCATAGCTCACTAACAACTCCAACTCTCCTCACAGCACAGCCAACAAATGCCAACTCTCTCCTCAACTCGCTCACCCTCTCTTTTGTAGCACTCTTATTGGACACAGCTGTGGCCTATTAAGGACAGGCCTGTTCCTAATCTTCAGTGATTAGTACAGCTGCAACTCCTCAGGGGTGAGATTACCTTCTGCACTATTTTCTTACATTCTATCCCTCCACAATGCTGCAAGTCACAACGGTGCCAGGCTCTGCAGAAATCAACATGCCTCACCTCAGTCCCTGGGAGGCTGCTCTAAGGCAATTAAAAACCACAAGTAATCACTACAGAAGTGGCTCTTCTGAGCCCGCAAGGAAGGGGTTCTGAGCCCTGCTCGGCATTGTGAGCGCTGGTGCTTTCCCTCACAAGCAGCTGGTTAAAGGCTGCCCAGGCCTAGGTGCCATGGTTGTAGGCAGTGTGCCACCACTGGGCTGGTAGCTGAGGCTGGAGGCGGCCAGGAAGAGGGAGGCAGCACAACCTAAGAATTCACAGCTGTCTTTCCTCAGGGTCCCGTCAAGGCCCGCAGGTGCTTATTGATCTGCAAGGTTGCTGCTTTTAACTGTTCTTCATCGAGTCACTGGCAACAGGATCTCCCATCTGTGCAAAGGTTGTCAGAGCTCTGCCAGCTGGCTTAACTTCCATTTTCCACTCTTGGTTGTCTTTTCTTCCATTCCCTCTTTATCCTCTTTCTCTATGGTAACCTATGAGAGGCATGATATATGGGAAAATCTTCTCAACTCAGAGTATTGTTCCATCAGTGCTGATCACTCCCACCTTCACTCACTCCTTAGCACAACTTCTGAACTCCACTCATCCCTTAGATCTCCACCAATAACTCATTTGTATGAAGTCCACTCAAGCATAAATGAAAAATAAAGTTGAATTCTGTCTTGGTGTACACAAGGCATAGTAGGTTACATCTCTTTAGCAATTGAGGTGGTGTAGACTACATTTGTTATGTAACCTTCAGCCTGAAGTCCTCTCTATTAATCAGCCCAAGTAACAAGTTTACGAACTCCTGTCTGGTATCTTTTGATGGGGAGGAGTTTGTTAGTGGGTGTAGTGGGTACAGGAGGCCTTCCTCTCCAGTTCCTCAAAATCTTTCATTTCTACAGTTGAAAAGCCATGGGGGTTACTTCTAGCTGGATAGCTGGGTTTCTGCAGGGTCTGTGTGTCCCAGGCGAGCAGGCAGGCTTGGGCCGGATAGCTCAGCCTTTCGGAGGCTGGGTGCCCGGAAACCCAAACTGCTCTATAGCCACAGCTACCTTCGCAAGCTTAAGTGATATTGGCTCTTAGTGATCTCAGCTCTTTCATAGTTTTCAGCTCTTAGCTTGCTAAAGGCACTCTTGGCTAGCAGTGGCTTCAGGAAAGCAGATGGCGCGAGAGAGAGAGAAGAAGTCTCGGAGATTCTGCAGCAAGGTTTATTGAGAGGTCCGTGGAGGGTTCTGGTGACAGCTCTTCTAGCCAGAATGGGCTAAAGTAGCCCCTTACATAGGGGTAGAAGGGATCAGAAACTGTCCAATTGTAAGGTTTAGGGGTAAGTAGCCTATGGGGTCACAGCTTAGGTCTTGGAGGACCGGAGAGAGAGCTTCTGGCTTAGTTACTATGACTTGGCATTTTCTTATCTCTAACCTTCTGTCCTCCATGGGGCTCTAGCTAGCCCCATGTGTGCTACATACAGTAACATAGACTACCTTCCCTGCTTTAGTGCAGGCTTTGTATAGGGACATGACTAGTTGCTTTTAGAGTGGGTCCACTAATTAAGTCTGTATTCACTGTGCACATTGCTGGAGCCCTGGCCAAAATAATAGCATAATTTACAAAGTTCTACCATTCTCACCTGTCCAACCTCACCTTTTTGCTGGAGTTATCCACCTGCATAGCACAGCCAACAGGACTGAGGAGGATCTGCTCACTCAGAAGCCCTAATTCATTTTCTGATGAATGAATTACATGGATTGATTGATTGATTCATTGATTCATTGACTGAGATGCTGGTGTTACTTGACACTTCTGATACCTCTGATAGGAATATAGTAGTCTCTTGCAAGAAGTTTGTACTTCACTGTAAAAAAAACTGCCGGAATGACCAGCATGTTAACAGGGAAGAATCAGGTTACCACTCATACCCCTCTTCTCTTCAAAACAAGGCATTGTATAGCTATAGTTTCCTACCCTGGAACCACCTCCCAGTTTTTCAGAGTGGCTTACTAAATAGTTTGAAAATTTATCATTTGGGCATGTTAGCAGTACTGCCTCAGATTAGTGTCATGCTCCTTTCCATATTTCATCAGACTGCCTTCGCAGAAGATAAGACTTGTTTGCACAGCCCTCTCACAGTTTCTCAGGCAGTAATACCCAGTTGTAGCACAGCACTGCAAGCCCCTGAGTGCCTCTGAAGAATATTGCTGTGAACAAAATCAAGCCCTCATGAGAAATGCCCCATTGAGTAAAACTAATGGTCCATTTAATTCATAGCAATTCAGCTGCTGCTTGGGGAGTCAAGCGAGTTGGCCACTTCCTGAAGTCTGTTCATCCTGTCTGCCTGCTGTATGGATGTTAGGGGATTTTACTTCATTCAGCATTTTGTTAGTCTGGAATAACACACATGCTTGCGTATAGTGCAGGAGCAATGCTGATAGTCTGGGGAGCATCAGAAGGCATAAGCTACATAACAGCATTACTTTTATAGTTATCTGTATTTATCTGCCAGCATTCTCCTTTGTTTGCTGGGCAAGCATGAATATTCCTAAGTTTGTGTGTTACCCTGTCTGTCGTCTTTTTCCCCAAGGTTTCTACCACTGACAACTCAGGGTGGCTTCACCAGGTTTAGCAATAATGTCAGCTGTGCTGTTGGGAAGGCACTTCTATTTTAGCTATTGGGCTGGCTAGACTTGAGCCCCATAGTGAAGATGGACAGTGCATCAACAGCAAAGATGATGACATTTGGCTAAACTTTCTCCTTCAATGCAAAAATTGTTCCAAATATGGGATAGTGTAGGGAAAAACCAATTTGTGCACAAGATCAAAAGCTGATCCTTGATGTGTTAGAAAAGGAAGTAATATAGGAAAGTTTTCACTCAATCCTAGACACAATCATATTTCTTTCTCTACCATATGTTTGAGACAAACCATCTTTTACAGCAAACATTTTGTTCTCAGAGACACACAGTCTGCATTGAGTACCCTGAATGATTCCTGGCCTGTTCAGAAGCATCCATCGCTTCTCCTTAGCAGGCCAAATTACTTACCACTGCAACAGTAGCTAAATTAATACAAAGGGTCTAGGATAGGGGGATATCTATAGTTCATCTTCTTTGTAGTTCATAATGGAATTACTTCTTTTAGAATGGAGATTTTTGAACTTGTGAATAGGAAGCCACGGGGGGTGGGGAAGGAAAAAATAAATTTTCTTCATTATGATTTTTGGGTCGACCACCCGTCCATTTTGAAGTTCGTGGCAAGTACTAATGTGTTGTTCTACACAGTATATCTTTCAAGAAGACATTTGCAAAGGGATAACTGATCTATAAGTATTTGCTAATGGAGGAGGGATGGGACACACTTGGATCCAGAAAGTCAAAGATGCAAAGTGTCTGTGATTGCCACAGAAAACCACCAGCTAGCAACTGAGCTGGAAGAAAGAACCACAAAATCTTGATGCTAAGTTAAAACACACTCGATGTAAGTTGCAATCTTAATTTCTATTTTTCTCTGTTGCTCATTTGTTTTTTTTAATTGAGGCTTTTTTGTGGTTCATCTGAAAATTGTAAAAAAAAAAAAAAAAAGTGAAAGTATTTTTATGCCCCCAAGAGCAGACTGTGCCTGATCTCCTACACCTGGAGAAATCACTACCAGAGTACTATCAGCATCCACTCATTTTTCTTTGAAATAATTGAAATAATTTTTGATCATACAGTGAAAAATAGAGCACTTAGTAGGAGGTGTTGCTGACGACACTGGTTTTTAATTTCCTAGTTCTTGAAACAAAACAAAACTTGTTTTCTTGATGATTTGTGATTATGTCTACTAGTTCCCCTTCCCTCTGAGGGGGGTGGTCAAACAAGAAAAACAAAAATTGGTCTTAACTATATTACAGGATGACAGAATGATGTTCACCAACAGCACACCTTCCACACTTCTCATCATTATCTTGTCCACATTACTAATCTGCTCTTGTACTGGTGAAGTCTCCTGCTTCAGGCATGAACATAAAATTTTCACCCAGTGTCTTTATTACACTCTTACCTTAAAAACAAGCTAAGCCACTGAACACTTTTCAGAAGGCTTTAGCAACACACTGTATTACTAGTCAAAAAGTAAATCTTCTCACCTAATCTCTGAAATGGCATGTTTCCAGAAGAATGAGATACACATTGAAACTTCAAATTGCAATAGCATGTGTTAAAGGATAAAACAGGAACATACGCAGAACTAAGGCAGTCTAAAAAATGTTCTTAAGGGAAAATGCTTCTAGAAGTTATGTTCACACATTGTGAGATTAGAGGTTATTTTCTCCTGTCTCTCTTACTGCTTCCATTCACTGTACCCAGGAGAATATAGCCTTAAATGAAATTTGAGAATTTCTTTTTGTTTGTGAGGGGTAGATGGTTTTGTTCTTTTGTTTCTTTGGAGTTTTAAAGTGTCCATACAGAGCTAAAAACAAAAACAAGTGGCCCAAGCCACAATCCCAAATGTTGGGCACAGGCAGAAGTTAAAAGCAGGCACATTATAATGAAGCTTTTCTGGGTGCAGCAAGCCCCCAAGAGTCAGAAGGGAGGCTGACGCATAACAAAACTTACATGATGTGACTTTCAGACAGTGTTCAGGCATTGAATAAAAATTCCCTAATTAAATGGTATAAAATATATATATTAACTGACATTCTCCTAACAGCCTGCTCACCATGATCTAGGAGCTGGAAGCTAAAATCAAGAAACATGTCCCTCTTGCCTTCAGCAACAGGTTTTCCAAAAAGGTTTTTTTAGCAAGGCAGAAATGGAATGAAATAGCTCACATCATCCTTATTGCAAGGCACCTCTATTCTTCTAGTTGGACTACTCTCATATCTAGAATTTGAAGCACAGCAATATACTTTACCAAAGCACACTAACACCAGTTTTGAGGATCTAGTATATCTACAATTCAACAGCCCTACTCACAACCCACGGAGAGCTAAACCTTCTCATCCTACAGCAACATATTTTGCATCATGATTTGCAGAGGGCAGACAATGTTTCAGTGAAGTTTCATCTTTGAGGTGCTACAGCAGGCAAGGCCTTCAAGCAAGCTGAAGAAAGTCCCTAAAATTCTGAAGGTTAGAGCTTCTCTGAAAGGGTGTGAGTTAAAGGAGTGCCTCTGAGTTACACATTAAGCTTTTATTTCAATATTAGTTTTGTAGAGTGTCAGGCCTGCTCTGCTCTTACCAAGTACTTACTGAAGCAAAGTAGGAAACACAAATATTTTTTTTCTTTAATATAGTCTGTTTACTGTCAGAATACATATAGTTTTTTGATAACAACTTATATATAACCCTTTCTTATTAGGGCATGTCTGAACTGGACAATAAAATTATGTGCTTAGTTATCCAGTCAGAGCCAAATAGCTACCAACATAAGAAAGCAATCTTCCCTGCCCCAAGCAAAACACCTAGACTGCAACTTTAACAGAAGGCTTACATGAGCAGGTGACCAGGTATTATTCATTACTGTAACTCCTTCTGTCCTCATCTGTTTTCAGCACATCTCTCACCTCTTCAAAGACTGAAGAACAGCAGCACAAAACCCAGTGGACCAATCAGAGATTTTCTTCTAAAGCTGCCACTAACAACTGCTCAACCCTCTCCTGTCAATGCCAGGGTTTCTCTTCTAGAAGAATCAGAGTGCCTTATCTGATTTACACACAAACTCCATGTCAGATTTTGCAAAACTATTCCTTTTCTACCACTCGTGCCTCCTCTGCTTAGGAAATTGACTTTGCTTGAGGAATCATTTCACACCTGTGCACCGTAGTCTTTTTAACAGCTGTTTCTAGTAAATGAACAGCTATAGCTGGAGGAAACAAATAGGTCTTTTCCAGACTCTTGCCATATGCTGCTTTTATTTTACACATTAGCTGAGGTTTTTGAAAACGTGGATTTTGTGGACCAGAGATTGTGGGTTTTTTCATGTTTCTGGTTGACAAAAGTACACTGAATTTGTAAAGGCAAAACTTAATTGAGACACTGACTCAGTTTTCTCGTGACCCCCAAGTATTCAGTGATAATGAGAATTTCAGGCATTTGTACTTCCTTCCCATACCACTGTGTGCTCATTCTGTCTCTGTGCCACCACGCTCTGCTTTTGCCAGTTCCTTGCTGTGCTGCCTCTTTTTTTTTCTTTTTTTTGCCCCTCCTGTGTTGGCTAATTTTTAACCTGGATCAGTTTCCTGATCTGGATCATAGGGCAGCCCTCCTACAAAAGACATGTTAATGCAACTGAAAGAGCTGACAGGAGTAGAAATAAGTGACTAAAGGAGGAAACGCTTCAAAACAACATTGTTGCCAAATGCTTTGTCATGTAGAAAAGTCTCCAGGCTTCCTTTTATCGAGGAAGAATTGGCCATTACTAAAATGCTTGCTGTAATCAAACTCTCATGCTTGTAACAGGAAGATTACTGGTCTTAGAGCATAGACCATCCCTTCGTTTTTCACATGTGTGTATGTTTGACATAACGCTGAAGTCTCCGCAAACTGAATGATTCCTATTTTGAATAAAGAGAACCAGTGCTTAAATAGCTAAAAAAAGTCCCTAGAATTCTGAAGGTTAGAGCTTCTCTGAAAGGGTGTGAGGTAAAGAAGTGCTTCTGAGTTCCACATTCTGCATCAGTACCTTGCTGAAGTGCTTTTGAAGTAGTAGCACTATTCACTCAGACTGCAACTGTTATGAATCACAGCTACTCAGCTGTGATGATGTTTCAGCAGCAGCCAAAATATTGCTGGCTCTGATTGTGAAACCAAATAACAAAGAAGTCAGGTAAAAAAAAGCTAGACCTAAAATACCAATTAGTCTCCTCATACACAAAATGTCCTACTTTACTGATCCAAAGCAGAGCTGTACATAACATGCTGATAAATGTTTTTACTGATTACTGCCATACATTCCATCCAGCAGCTATGATGTGCAAAGGTCCACAGCAGAACTGAATTAACTTTAGCAAAGTTATTCCTGATAGATATAAGCATCAGAGGATGAAATATCCATAGAGAAAAATTTGCAGAGTGACCTATATAGTGTGCCTTTGGAAGCCTTGTGTACCTTTGGCTCCAGGGGGTGACCTAAGCGTGATTCACCTGGGATACACCAGAATCCAGGTACGCAGTGTGTAACTATGGCATGGTGCTGCTCTGTGTGAGAGATAACTCTGTGATTCCTTTGGGAGTGTGTGTGTTTGTGTAGCCTCAGCTTCCCTGGCACAGCTGGCAGAGTGGGAGACAGCACACAGGCTGCTGCTCCCAAGCAGAGATGTGCTGTGATGGATTCTACTCTGTGGTTTTTCCTTCAGCCGTATGTTCACACATATGTCTGCTAAAAACGCTTTTGTGCGAGGCAAATTTGTTCCACTTCAGATGCTCACTGCCTCCCACTTAATACTTCTGTTCCTTTGTGCCCAGGTGAGTGGCCTTGCAATCCACACCAGCTTCTGTCTTGCTGAGAGTTTCACAGAGCTGATTTAAGGGCAAGGGGTCTACAGCTTTCATGAAAAAACCATAGGTGTGCCCTGCACTTTGCAGCCTGTTCAGAGGTGATCCCATGTCC